>NC_134356.1:65015182-65615182 GCF_048569485.1 Anomaloglossus baeobatrachus
ACACTATACACACACACACTATACACACACACACTATACACACACACACACACTATACACACACACACACTATACACACAACACACACACTATACACACACACACTATACACACACACACACACACACACTATACACACACACACACTATACACACACTATACACACACACACACTATACACACACACACACTATACACACACACACTATACACACACACACTATATACACACACACACACACACACACTATACACACACACTATACACACACACTATACACACACACACACACACACTATACACACACACACACTATACACACACACACACTATACACACACACTATACACACACACACACTATACATACACACACTATACACACACACACTATACACACACACACTATACACACACACACACACTATACACACACACACACTATACACACACACACACACTATACACACACACACACTATACACACAACACACACACTATACACACACACTACACACACACACACACACACACTATACACACACACACACTATACACACACTATACACACACACACACACTATACACACACACACACTATACACACACACACTATACACACACACACTATATACACACACACACTATACACACACACTATACACGCACGCACACACATTATACATGCGTGCGCACACACATTATACACGCGCGCACACACACACACTATACACGCGCGCGCACACACATTATACACATTATACACACGCGCGCACACACATTATACACGCGCACATTATACACACACGCGCACACACACATTATACACACACGCGCACACACACATTATACACACACTATACACACACACTACACGATACACACACACACTATACACACACACACTATACACACACACACACACTATACACACACACACACACACACTATACACACACACTATACACACACACACTATACACACACACACACACACTATACACACACACACTATACACACACACACACTATACACACACACTATACACACACACACACTATACACACACACTATACATACACACACTATACACACACACACTATACACACACACACTATACACACACACACACACTATACACACACACACTATACACACACACACACACTATACACACACACACACTATACACACAACACACACACTATACACACACACTATACACACACACACACACACACTATACACACACACACACTATACACACACTATACACACACACACACACTATACACACACACACACTATACACACACACACTATACACACACACACTATACACACACACACACTATACACACACACACTATACACACACACACTATACACACACACTATACACGCACGCACACACATTATACATGCGTGCGCACACACATTATACACGCGCGCGCGCACACACACACTATACACGCGCGCGCACACACATTATACACATTATACACACGCGCGCACACACATTATACACGCGCACATTATACACACACGCGCACACACACATTATACACACACGCGCACACACACATTATACACACACGCGCACACACACATTATACACACACGCGCACACACACATTATACACACGCGCACACACACATTATACACACGCGCACACACACATTATACACACGCACAGCTGTGAGTGCTTTCCTGCAGTGACCTGGAACTCAGAAGGTGAGCCCAGGTCAACGCAGGGGTGCACACACAGCAGTGTGTGTGTGTGTGTATATATATATATATATATATATAGTGTGTGTATGTGTGTGTATAATGTGTGCGTGCCTGCTGGGGCAATGACATCACAGGTGCTAGTAATTTCATTCACCTGACCCCGTGAAGACAGTGCCACCCGATATCACTACCGTGACCGGGTCTCGCAGCACTGCCGTCACGGGGTCATGTGAGTCCATTGTGAACTTACCTCACCTGACCCCCGATGTCGCTGGCAGGCTCCTGTCCTGGCCCGGTGTCCTGAGGCGGCACGTCATCATAGCTACAGCTGATCGCGTCCTCCGATCAGCTGTTCTGCAGTCTGCAGACACCAAGCTGTGTAATGCGGGCTTCAGAAACATGGCGCCGGAGATAAGCGCTATGCGCAGAGGCCCACTCCGGCGCCATGTTTCTGAAGATTAGATATTTACATACAGCCAGAGGGAGGGAGGGAGGAACAGGCAGCGCGGGGGGGGGGCGGGGAACACGTGCATAACCCGCCCGGACATCAGGAGAGAGGGAGGAACAGGCTGGTGGGGGGCGGGGAACTCCTGCATAACCCGCCCGGACATTATTTGCAGAGGTGCACACGTCAATCAAAAAGTGCACGAAATTTCAAACTTTATAAAGTTGGATTTCACTGACTAAACACCCGAGCTGCCCCCTGATGGTATGTACACAATGTGCCTGATAGTGCCAGTACTGCACTGGCTGCAGCTTATACACGAAAATCCTGATGGTTGGTTCCCTTTAACCCGAAAAAGTCCCACAAGTTCATCTTTGATGATACCAGCCCATACCAGTACCCCACCTCCACCTTGCTGGCGTTTGAGTCGGCGTGGAGTTCTCTGTCTTTTACTGATCCAGCCTCTGGCCCATCCATCTGGCCCATCAATAATCACTCATTTCATCAGTCCATAAAACCTTTGAAAAATCAGTCTTAAGATATTTCTTGGCCCAGTCTTGACGTTTTATCTTATGTTTCTTGTTCAGAGGTGGTCATTTTTCAGCCTTCCTTACCTTGGCCATGTCCTTGAGTATGGCACACTTTGTGCTTTTTGATACTCCAGAAACGTTGCAGCTCTGAAATATGGCCAAACTTGTGGCAAATGGCATCTTGGCAATTCATGGGCAGTTATGTTGCGCCTTTTTTGCCCAACACGCTTCTTGTGACCCTGTTGACTATTTGCCATGAAACACTTGATTGTTCGGTGATCACGCTTCAAAAGTTTGGCAATTTCAAGACTGCTATTTTCAATACACATACACTGTGTGCAGAATTATTAGGCAAATGAGTTTTTTGATCATATGATACTTTTTATACATGTCCTACTCCAAGCTGTATAGGCTTGAGAGCCAACTACCAATTAAGTAAATCAGGTGATGTGCATCTCTGTAATGAGGAGGGGTGTGGTGTAATGACATCAACACCCTATATAAGGTGTGCTTAATTATTAGGCAACTTCCTTTCCTTTGGGAAAATGGGTCAGAAGAGAGATTTGACGGGCTCTGAAAAGTCTTGCAGAGGGATGCAGCAGTCTTTCAATAGTCAAACTTTTGAAGCGTGATCACCGAACAATCAAGAGTTTCATGGCAAATAGCCAACAGGGTCCCAAGAAGCGTGTTGGGCAAAAAAAGCGCAAAATAACTGCCCATGAATTGAGGAAAAACAAGCGTGAAGCTGCCAAGATGGCATTTGCCACCAGTTTGGCCATATTTCAGAGCTGCAGCGTTACTGGAGTATCAAAAAGCACAAGGTGTGCCATACTCAGGGACATGGCCAAGGTAAGGAAAGCTGAAAAACAACTATCTTTCAACAAGAAACCTAAGATAAAACATCAAGACTGGGCCAAGAAATATCTTAAGACTGATTTTTCAAAGGATTTATGGACTGATGAAATGAGAATGACTTTTGATGGGCCAGATGGAGGGTCAGAGGCTGGATCAATAAAGAGCAGAGAACTCCACTCCAACTCAGACGCCAGCAAGGTGGAAGTGGGATACTGGTATGAGCTGGTATCATCAAAGATGAACTTGTAGGACCTTTTCAGATTGAGGATGGAGTGAAGCTCAACTCCCAGGCTTATTGCCAATTTCTGTAAGACAACTTCTTCAAGCAGTGGTACAAGAAGAAGTCAGTATCGTTCAAGAAAAACATGATTTTCATACAGGACAATGCTCCATCACATGCATCCAACTACTCCACAGCGTGGCTGGCCAGTAAAGGTCTAAAAGATAAAAAAAATAAGGACATGGCCCCCTTTGTTCACCTGATCTGAACCCCATAGAGAACCTATGGTCCCTCATAAAATGTAAGATCTACAGGGAGGGAAAACAGTACACCTCTCGGAACAGTGTCTGGAGGCTGTGGTGGTTGCTGCACGCAATGTTGATCGTAAACAGATCAAGCAACTGACAATCTATGGATGGTAGGCTGTTGAGTGTCACCAGAAAGAAAGGTGGCTATATTGGTCACTAATTCTTTGGGTTTTGTTTTTGCATGTCAGAAATGTTTATTTCTAAATTTTGTGCAGTTATATTGGTTTACTTGGTTAAAATAAACAAGTGAGATGGAAATATATTTGGTTTTTATTAAGTTGCCTAATAATTCTGCACAGTAATAGTTACCTGCACAAACAGATATCCTCCTAAGATAGCCAAATCTAAAAAAAAAAAACCACTCCAACTTCCAAAAATATTAAGCTTTGATATTTATGAGTCTTTTGGGTTGACTGAGAACATAGTTGTTGATTAATTATAAAAAAAGAATCCTCTAAAATACAACTTGCCTAATAATTCTGCACACAGTGTATTTCAAAATAGAAATTCTTAGTGTTAGTAATTTAATGGAATGAAGATGTACAGGAAACTTTAGCAATTCATATCAGAATTCATTAAATGACTGTTGAGACATTGACTTTAGACAATAGTCTGATATTGCTAAGAAAATATTGAATTTCGATACCATGCTAGCTAAACTGTCCAAGTGGCATAATATATTTAACTTGCTAATCACATTAAGATAATTTGAGCTTGGCCACCATTACAGGATTAAATAGAAAAATGTGCAAACTGTGCAATACCACTGCTGTAAATATGACATAACATCCAGTAACATTCTCTACAGACAAATGATTGATAGATACATAGACAAATATTTTATAATGTATATAGAGAAGAAAGATAGATAGTACATAGATGGATAGATAGATTGATTGATTGATTGATTGATTGATTGAGAGATGGACAGACAGATAGATACATGGATATCTAGTTAGATGGACAGACAAGTAGATAGATAAACAGATAAAGGGATAGATAGATAGATAGATAGATAATAGATAGATAGATAAGAGGGATAGATAGATAGATAGATAGATAGATAGATAGATAAATAAATAAGAGGGATAGATAGACAGATAGATGATAGATAGATAAGAGGGCTAGATAGATAGATAGATAGATAGATAGATAGAGGGATGGATAGATAGATAGATAGATAGATAGAGGGATAGATAGATAGATAGATAGAGGGATAGATAGATAGATAGATAGATAGATAGATAGATAGATAGAGGGATAGATAGATAGATAGATAGATAGGTAGATTGATAGAATGCCCTCAGTGATTAAACTGTGATCCCTAAGCAGGACTTCCCACTAGACTCCTAAAAAAATCAGCAGAGGTTAAAATAAATAAAATAAGAAATCTGAATATATTCCTACAAAACTAAATATTGCATGTGCTTCACCACAAATCTTTCAAGATGATGATTGCCACAACTCCCGTCATGCACTAGGTACATCCACTTTATCAGAGCTTTCTGATAATGGAGTGAAAAGGCAAAAAGTTGACAAATTTTTGCTCAAATCAACGTCTCAAATCTATGTACAAATTGTAGGGGAAATGTCTTCTCCTTGCATGAGTCATTACAAAAGTCAAAGGCTCTCCAAGAATGGGAGCAACTGGGTCTGGAGTTAGAGAAGGGAATGATTCATACAGGGACAAAAGACTTCCTGTTTCTACACAGAGCAGAGAAAAGAGAAGAATTTACTGGGTAGAAGGGCACATTTAGCAATTGGAAGTAGTACACAGTGCTATGTAAGATGATGAATGCAACATATTAAAAGGATAAAACCTTTGATGAGAGTTTTTCTTTAAAGCACCATTCCAGCGTTAGTGCTTGAAATCTAAGTCCCCTTACAGCGGTCATATACTCATCTTCTGGCAGCTTCATCTTCTATTGCCACTGCTCCAGTTGGTCTCTAGTGTTTCTTGGAGCATGCCGAAAGTCACAACTCAATTCAAGTCTATGAGGGCCTTGATCTGGCCTCATTATGTCCTCGTTCTGGCTCTTAGATTTGTATTGGGCGCTCATGACATAACTTCTGACTTCTGGCCAGTAAGAAGTTACAATCACAAGATGGCATTGCTGGATCGGAGCGGCATCGGTAACAGATGAAGCTGCTGGAAGGTGACTATATGGATAGCGGTCAGGGGGCTTTGATTTAAAGCACCACTCCAACACTGAAAAAAAATAATAAAAAAACCCACTGGAGTGGTACTTTAAGCATCTGTTCTAATATACTATTGGAAGTCTTTTGCGAGTGGCTTTGCTGCCAGTGTTTTTTACGTTTACATTCTATATGTAAAATAGCATCAACTTCTAATCAGAAGCTGCCAGAATAATGGACCAGTCGTTTGTTGAGTTAATCAATAGGAAGTGAGCACTGCAGCTGATCTCACTTCCTGCTGATTGTTTGCTTAGTCCGAAGGCAGGGAGACAGAAGCCAGCACGGATTGGATGTGGGGCTTGAGTGACATCAGAACCCCATGTGAGCCCCAACACTGTGAGCCCAGACATCGCTGGAAGGGAGCTGGTACAGGAGGAGAGTATAAACTTTATTATTTTACCTGGGGGAAACATGGAATCATAAGGGGATGTCCTACTAGTGGGCAACCTCTTTAAGTTCAACTATTTTAATCTCTGAACGAATTTAGTTGTAGAAGAGTGTAATCAGGACCTAAAAGCTTCAAATTTGAATGAGATGATGACTTAGCTGTTGGGTGATTGTCACATCTCCATCAGAGTTCGCTCCTGCAACTTCTGCTTCGATAACAAGTCGCCGCAGTATTTCCGCCGTGGGCAGTGCTGATGATAGGGGAGGAGTCCGTACCAGTGGCTCTGGTGGGCACAGACTCCAGCCATCCACTGAGCTGGGTTTCCCTGGGACCTGAAGTACCACTGGCGGACTGTGGTGGTGTGTGCCTTCCAACTGAAGTTACTACCTTTCAGCCTAGCCAATGAGAAGGCACTACACCCTCCTTATTCCCCCTCCTGTCTTCTGGTCGCCGCCAGATTTAGTCTTGTAGTATGCTGCTTGTCTCTGGTTCCCACCCTGCTCTTGAACTTCTGACCTCTGCCTGTTCTGACTAGTCTCCTGCCTGCCATGCTTTCGCTGCTATCTCCTGTTTGACCTTAGCCTAATTTCCAGACCACCCTTTTGTCTTCTGATTTTGTTCCTTTCTGTACCTCCTGCTTTGGACCCTGCCTGACGACTACTCTTTCCTGGATTGCAGCCTTCCATAGGCAACGACCTTTTCGGCCCTGTGTAATTCCAGATCTCTGTACAGGGCTAAAGGCATTTGGGGTTCTTTGGATCCTGCTGAGTGGGTGGCTAGCCTCTAGTCTGTCCATGACAGCCATTCTGAGTCTGTGGTCACGGGCAGAGGTCGCAGTGATGAATTGCTTTTTGGGACAAACACATTAATTTCTTTTTTAGAGCCAAAGCCTTATAATTAGAGATGAGCGAACCGGTCCCGGTTCGGCTCGAGGTCGGTTCGCCGAACGGAGCTCCCGTTCGAGTTCGGTTCGTCGAACGTTCGACGAACCGAACTCGAACTGCATAGGAAACAATGGCAGGCATTCACAAACATAAAAACACCTAGAAAACACCCTCAAAGGTGTCCAAAAGGTGACAAACAACTCACAACACAACACAAACACATGGGAAAGTGACAAGGACATATACTCATGCGAAAACAAAAGAGCAGGACAAGGAAAAAGTGGAGGACACACAGATATAGGCATGGCACGCCCTTCTAAAATCATGTAAAACACCGCAAGGTGACTCCAAGCGGAGTATCCCTTTTTTCCAAAAATTGGGGCCCACACACACCCACCCATTCAGTGGCAGCACTTGTGCCCTAGTTATACACTTCACAGCTAAATTTGCATCAAGCACATTCAAAAATAAGCCATACTTAACCGTCCCCAGGATGACACCAGGGTAGGTAGAAAAGTCTTTCCTGATCCCAGCTCTGTTCATCTTGGCTTCTTTTAAAAACAATGTAAGCAAGGGTTACTCCAAGCGGAGTCTCCCTTTTTTCCAAAAATTGGGCCACACACACACCCACCACTTCAGTGGGAGCACTTGTGCCCCAGTTGTACACTTCACAGCTAGATTTTCATCAAGCACATTCAAAAATATGCCATACTTAACCGTCCCCAGGATAACACCGGGGTAGGTAGCAAAGTCTTTCCTGATCCCAGCTCTGTTCATCTTGGATCATTTATAAAAAACACAGCAAGCAAGGGTTACTCCAAGGGGAGTTTCCCTTTTTTCCAAAAACTGGGCCCCACACACACCCACCCCTTCAGTGGCAGCACTTGTGCCCTAGTTGTACAATTCACAGCTACATTTGCATCAAGCACATTCAAAAATACGCTATACTTAACCGTCCCCAGGATGACACCGGGGTAGGTAGCAAAGTCTTTGCTGAACCATGACTTGTTCATCTTGGCTTCTTTTAAAAAACACAGCAAGCAAGGGTTACTCCAAGCGGAGTCTCACTTTTTTTCCAAAAATTGTGCCCCACACACACCCACCCCTTCAGTGGCAGCACTTGTGCCCTAGTTATACACTTCACAGCTAGATTTGCATCAAGCACATTCAAAAATAAGCCATACTTAACCGTCCCCAGGATGACTCCGGGGTAGGTAGCAAAGTCTTTCCTGATCCCAGCTCTGTTCATCTTGGATCATTTATAAAAAACACAGCAAGTAAGGGTTACTCAAAGTGGAGTATCCCTTTTTTCCAAAAATTGGGCCCCACACACACCCACCCCTTCAGTGGCAGCACTTGGGCCCTAGTTGTACACTTCACAGCTACATTTGCATCAAGCACATTCAAAAATACGCTATTCTTAACCGTCCCCAGGATGACACCGGGGTAGGTAGCAAAGTCTTTCCTGATCCCAGCTCTGTTCATCTTGGCTTCTTTTAAAAACAATGTAAGCAAGGGTTACTCCAAGCGGAGCCTCCCTTTTTTCCAAAAATTGGGCCCCACACAGACACCTTATCAGTGGCAGCACTTGTGCCCTAGTTGCAAACAGGATGTTTTGATTTGCATCAAGCACATTCCAAATCCACAAGCATTTACTCTCCCCAGGATGACTCCCCAGGATGGATCCATGACTTGTTCATTTTGATGAACGTCAGTCTGTCCACATTGTCACTGGACAGACGCGTGCGCTTATCTGTCAGCACACACCCAGCAGCACTGAAGACACGTTAAGAGACAACGCTGGCAGCTGGACACAACAAAATCTCCAAGGCGTAACTGGAGAGCTCTGGCCATTTTTCTAGATTTGAAGCCCAAAAGGAGCAAGGCTCCATTTGCAAAGTCATGGCATCGATGTTCATTTGGAGATACTCATGTATCATCCTCTCCAGCCGTTGACTATGTGTCAGACTTGTTGTCTCTGGTGGCCTTGCAAAGGAGGGTCTAAAAAAATTATGAAAGATTCCATAAAATTGCTGTTACCAGAACCAGATACGGTCCTACTGGTACGGGTAGACTGTTGAAGATGACGAGACCGTCCCATGTTTGTCAAGTTACAACTGGGAGAATCACTCCCTGCACCTGCACGGTTGTTTGGTGGAAAAGCCGAGCTAAGATTGAGTAACAGCTTCTGCTGTTACTCCTGCATACGTGCGTCCCTTTCTATGGCTGGAATTATGTCACAAAATTTGGACTTGTACCGGGGATCTAATAGTGTGGCAATCCAGTAGTCATCATCACTTCTAATTTTGACAATACGAGGGTCATGTTGGAGGTAGTGCAACAAGAAGGCACTCATGTGTCTTGCGCAGCCATGCGGACCAAGTCCACGCTGTGTTTGTGGCATAGAGGTGCTATCCGTTCTTTCTTCCTCTGACATCTCCCCCCAACCTCTTTCAACAGAAATTTGACCAAGGTCTCCCTCATCCGCTGAGTCTTCCATGTCCATGGACAGTTCGTCCTCCATTTCTTCATGTTCTCCTGCACCTTCCTCAACATTTAGCCTGCTACCATGCGCCCTTGTTGATCCCTGTCCCCCATGGTCCCATGCCTGCCGCGTTGGTGATGATGAACGTCTGGACCTTGGTGATGTTGTTGTGTCTTGCGCATATGAATCCTCCTGTAGTTCCTCCCCTTCCTGTTGTCCCACCCCCTGACTCCGAATAGTGTTTAGCGTGTGCTCCAGCATGTAAATGACTGGAATTGTCATGCTGATAATGGCATTGTCAGCGCTAAACATATTCGTCGCCATGTCGAAACTGTGCAGAAGGGTGCATAGGTCCTTGATCTGAGACCACTCCATCAGGGTGATCTGCCCCACCTCTGCATCTCATTGGCCCAGGCTATACATCATGACGTATTGCACCAGGGCTCGGCGGTGCTGCCACAGTCGCTGTAACATGTGGAGAGTTGAATTCCAGCGTGTCGCCACATCGCATTTCAGGCGATGAACCGGCAGGCCGAAAGACTTCTGGAGCGATGCAAGTCGCTCAGCTGCGGCGCTTGAACGGCGAAAGTGAGCAGACAGTTTTCGTGCCCTCTTCAGAAGGCCATCTATGCCGGGATAATGTGTTAAAAATTGCTGGACGACAAGGTTCAACACGTGAGCCATACAAGGTACGTGTGTCACCTTGCCCAGGCGAAGGGCCGCACCCAGGTTTGCAGCATTGTCGCACACGGCCTTACCAGGCTGCAGATTGAGTGGAGACAACCATTTATTAAACTCGGACCGCAGAGCTGACCACAACTCCTCAGCTGTGTGACTCTTATTCCCAAGACATGTCAAGCTAAAGACCGCCTGATGCCATTGCGCTCTGCTGCCAGCATAGTAATGAGGGGTGCGTGATTGCTTCTGCGCTGTGAGAACGCTGGTGGCCTGACCAGGCAGGCTTGGGGCGGAGGTGGAGGACCCAGATGTGGTGGAGGAGGCAGAAGTAGTGGCGGAACTTGGACAGACAGAGGATTGACACACAAGTCGTGGGGACGGCAAGACTTGTGCAGCAGACCCTTCACCATCTATCACCATAGTTACCCAGTGCCCAGTCAGCGACATGTAACGTCCCTTTCCATGCTTACTGGTCCAAATGCACCCGTTCACACACAGAGTTTCTCAAGGAAGCGGTGATGTTGTGTGCGACATGCTGGTGTAGCGCGGGCACACCTTTCTTAGAGAAGTAGTGGCGACTAGGCATCTGGTACTGGGGCACAGCGACAGACATAAGGTCTCTAAAATCCTGTGTGTCCACTAGGCGGAAAGGCAGCATTTCGGTAGCCAAGAGCTTACAGAGGGATAGAGTCAACCTCTTAGCTTTGTCATGGGTCGCAGGAAGTGGCCTTTTATTTGACCACATCTGAGGGACAGAGATCTGGCTGCTGTGTGTAGACGGTGTTGAGTAGGGTGTCCCTGGAAAAATGCAGGTTTGTGAGGAAAGTGCAGGCGAAGACATGATGTTGCCTTCATCCAACGTTGGTGCTATCGATGTCTGAGAGAGCTGTACACACTCACTTGTTTCCCCTTCCAAACCAACTGACGACCTACCAAGCAAACTGCCTGTTGCAGTTACAGTGGTGGAAGTTGTGCGTGGAAAAACAGGTGTGACAGCTGTCCCCACAGTCCTAGAAGATGAAGAGCGCGCGGATGCACTGGAAGGGGCAGGCGGTGGATGGTTTGCTCCGCTAGGCCGCATTGCAGCACAGTGAGCTTCCCACCGGGACATATGATATTTATTCATGTGACGATTCATGGAAGAAGTTGTCAAACTGCTGAGGTTTTGACCTCTACTAATAGAACCATGACAAATTTTACAGATCACATAATTTGGGCGATCTTTTGCTATGTCAAAAAAGGACCAGGCTAGGCAAGGCTTAGAGGGCATGCAACCTGTTGATCCACCCCGACTAGTGCTCGGAGGCAGAGTGGTGGCTGAGGATGCAGTTGTAGACGTGCTACCAGTACTCCGACTCTGTCCAGGAAGGCGCAAGGTAACTTCGTCATCAGTTGCATCCTCCTCTACCACCTCTGTTGACCTCCTCGAGTGCCTGACTGTGGGTTGACAGTAGGTGGGATCTAGAACTTCATCATCAATTGTTGTGTTTGCACTCCCCTCCCCCTCAGACCGAGCCTCTTCTTGCCCTGACCGAATATTTAAGTTGTCATCCCAATCGGGTATCTGCGTCTCATCTTCATCAGTATGTTCCTCATTGTCTATAACCACAGGTGTTACAGTTTGTGACAAAGGGTCAACATTATGCTCAGAAACTTGGTCCTCACGGCCTGAATGAGAGTCACAAAGGTTCTGGGCATCACTGCAGACCATTTCCTGCTCTGTACTCACTGTAGCTTGGGAGCAGACCTCTGATTCCCAGGCTATAGTGTGACTGAACAGCTCTGCAGACTCAGCCATCTCAGTTCCACCATACTGTGCAGGGCTGATGGAGACTTCAGAGCTGGGAGAAAGCAAGTTTGATTGGGATGACAACTCAGAGGACTGTTGTTTTTTGGATGCGGTACTTGAAGTGGCTGAGAGGGCACTTGTTGGACCACTTGAGATCCATTCAAGCATTTTCCTTTTTTGGCCATCGTCTACCTTTGTTCCTGTTGTTCGTGTCCGTAAAAAAGGGAGCACATCGGATTGTCCACGGTAAGTAGTAGACATCTTACTTTTGCTGGTAGATGGTCTATCTTCAGCAGATGATAATGGAGCTTTGCCACCTTTCCCACGGACAAACCCTTTTTTTCCTTTTCCACCACGCCTCTTCCCCTTTCCACCAGCATCTGTCATTTTGCCACTCATGTTGATTGCAACAAGATTGTGCACTGAAAATATGGTAGTAAAAATTGAGAGGTGGTGTAGATTGCAGCAGTGGTCTAGCTTTATTAACAGCAGAATAATAAAGAATAAATATCCCTGACAATGCAACTACGGCCCTTAAACTGGCAGTATAAATTGCTAGTATAATGGATTAGTAACTATGAGTTGGAGTGTGCAATGCAGGCAGACGTGCTGCAAATAGATTTGCACCAGTGGGACACTAATGGAAGTCCAACAGCCACTTTTAGGATGCCACTAAGTTTCCTCAGTGTTTGCTAGTATAATGGATTAGTAACTATGAGTTGGAGTGTGCAATGCAGGCAGACGTGCTGCAAATATCTGTGCACTAGTGGGACTATACAGAAGTCCAACAGCCACGTTTAGGATGACACTAGGTACACTGAGTGTTTGCTAGTATAATGGCTTAGTAAATATCAGTTTGAGTGTGCAATGCAGGCAGAGGTGCTGCAAATATCTGTGCACTACTGGGACTATACAGAAGTCCAATAGCCACGTTTAGGATGACACTAAGTTCACTCAGTGTTTGCTAGTATAATGGCTTAGTTATAATGAGTTGGAGTGTGCAGAGGACAGGAGGGTACAGTGCCAGGGTTGTGGGGCTCTGGGTAGAGGAAAAGAAGCCTGCCTTTCTATTCCCTCCTAATGGGGAAATGCAGCGAGGAAATCCCTGACCTTAGCTACACAGACGCTGTCTCTGTTTTCAGGACCTGTGACCTATGGCTCTGACCCTGCCGGTACGAGCCCTTAAAAGGACTTATAGAAAGTGCTATCCCTAAGCTGTCCAGCGCTGTGTATGGAGCGCATACAGCAGTATCGGCGATAGGACAAAGGACGGAGCTGCGCCAGTGATGTCTGACACCAAGGACGCAGAAGAGATAATGGCGTCCGGACGGGCAGATACTCGTTTTTATAATGCAGGGACATGTGACATGGACATCCTATCACACATGCCATTGCTTCTCTGGCTAAAAGTCCACTTAGCTGTGTGTGTGTCTGGGATTGGCTGCCATAATGGCCCTCCCCACTACACGCGCGCGCTTAGGGAAGGAAGACAAGGAAAAGAAAAAAACAAATGGCGATCGCCATTATACAAACAGCAGTGATCTGAAGGCGCTGTTCCCGCACACTATACACTGATCTAGAACAGGCCCCAAAATCACTTGAGCCTAGAACTGGAGAACCACGAACCACGAACCGCGCTCAACTCTACTTATAATACAGACCTGAATCACTAAGAGAATCCTTCCAAAACTCACATGAAAAATCTTTTTACAAAACTAACAACAATGATTCTTGCCTAATAATGATATGAAAACCGAGAATTAGTGTTATGCTAGAGTTATGGACACTTTGGCTTCCATAATCCAACCCTTGTGCTTGGCCATCTTGGACCAGACGTGTTCCTCTGAAATTTCTCACTATTATATTCAATTTGTGTTTGCACTTATTTCTTTCTCTTTTTATACAGAACCACAAATACATATGTTTGTCAGGATAAATGAATGTTGATGTCACTTGGGTGGACATGAAAGACTTATTGGCCGAGAGTCGCCTTATCCTTCCATTCACCAGTTCTCTCGAATGATAAATTTGATTTCTCTGTTTAATATTCATCCGGTTTTATCTTCTGCTCAAAACAAGTCTTAGAAATGATCCGTCCTCCGTTGGGCACTTATCTATATTCCCAGGAGGCATGGTAAATTTATGCGTGTTCAATGACCGTGCTGGACTCCCTTCTATAGAATACCACCCATGACTTCAGAAGAGTCACACACAAATAGACTTTATGCTGAAGACGCCAGGGGCAGAATACAAGTCAGGCACACATCCATAGGACAGCATATTAATAGATGCATAAAACGGCGGGTATTGGGAATCAAGAGGGTAATGGAGAAAATTAAGGCCGGAAAGTCTTCTTGACCTCATGTCAGGCCTGTAAGAGCCGCTACAATTGTTCTGATTTTTAGTTTATGACAATGGAAATCTCCAAGTATATGAACCAATTTTTTAATAATCGAAAATACAAGTGGTCAGCTAGTAATTTCATGGAGCCGAGGATAAGGGGAAAGGTTAATTTTAATAATATTGGCTATTTCCCGAAAAACTAAGGTTTACCACCTATGGTCAGTAGATGGCACCACTGCTGCACTTTAAATCCTTCCATTGCGAGAAACTTTCTGAATAATTTAGGGGGTATTAAAAAGAGTAGGCAGAAAGCCATGATTCCATGCTAAAGCAACTTTCATTAGAGACCCCGTGCACAAAATCCTTAAGCCACGGGTCCGACAGCAGTTAACAATAAACCCAGATTGACACAGGCTCATTCGACGTGTATGTCTGGATGAAGGAGAAAGCGAATCTGATACGTAGGGTAGAAAGTCATACATGCAATAAAATGCTCAGCTTTATGGATTTTATGGGCTTTAAACAAGCTACACAAATTTTTATGCTGTCCTTATGTCGGCACCTGGAGCTCCTCTTTAACCCTTCGCAAATCTTCTTCGTGCTTGAAAGGCTGCAGCTGCTTCTATGAAAATGCAGGGAAAAGTTGTTCAGCACTTTCTTCATAGTTAGCAGTGAGTAATATATATATATATATATATATATATATATATATATATATATATATACAGCTGTATATACAGCGGTGGTCTGAAAGTGAGCTGTGCCTTAAGGGTCATGGACTCTTTATAGAGAAGCCATCGTTGGCTCAGCTACTTTTTTTTAAAGTGGCCATGTTTTTACATGACTGCAGCATTGTAGAGGCTTCTCCTTACTGAACCTTCTACGATCTACTTTTTAATGCCTCATCTCCAATTTTTTAGATCCCTTCACACAAACCATTTTGGAATTATTTGGTCCTATCATCCTTTATTCTTACACAAAATATTCAATAAAAATAACTTGAAGGTGCTGAGGTTCTTGGAGCTCCAAAACCTGGTGGAAACCACTACTTATAAATTAAAAACTTTTACCCCCAGCTGCAACCACCGGTTAGGGGGTACCTCTGTTACTGGAAAACCATAAACTGACATCACTGACACCCAGGAATTCCACTCTGAAGAGCCCCAAATCTGACAGCCAATTAACCAAATTTATAACCATGTGGGAGGTGACCATCCATCAGATGTACAACCTCCCCCAACCAAAATTTTACCACCAACTCCAGGAACCCACTCTCCACTACTTGCCAAAATGACCCGAAGGTTCCACCTTCCTTTGCTTCACACGCTCACTAGAGAAGGACTTTCACCAGTGGTGCCCAGATGCCAAATTGTAGACTTCCCCCTTTCCTCAGCCTATGTATTCAACCTTCTAACTATTGACCATCCCCCTTTTTCCACCCCTCTAACTTTTGACCCATAACAATGGCCACACTAACTACTATTCTCGTAACTCCTGCTTGTCCTCCAAAGTTGAGTCATGGGTCACTATAAAACAGTGCGGTCACTGCAAATTGACTACCTTATTGCCGAACTGTCCGGCCCTGTGGACGTCAGCAGTGTTAAGCCTTGGTCAAGTGTGGGATCGGGGGGAATCATAAGGGCAAAGCCTCCGATCGCTAGAGGCAGTTCACTACCTGCCTATACCACCATGTAAATGGGAAGCAGAGAAGTATACTCAGGGTGGTTTCACATGAAGCTTGCAGTATGCTTTTACTGTATACATCCTTCTAACATATGACAACAGATTTATCCAGTAAAAAAAAATCCTGTAAGGTGCAACAGGTTCATGTTGCATTATTTTTGCACAATTTTAACAAAATTGCAACAATAAATACAGTAAAATAAAAAAATAGTGTTAGGTTAAAAAAAAATCTTATACTAACCTCTCCTTTTCCCTCCCTATGCCTCTCTTTCGCCGTCACCTTTCCTCTGATCATCTCTGTTCTTCAATCCTTTTCTCATTTTGGGTTTCATGCAAGACCCCCACACTGTTATGTGGAGCACAGCATTGGCATTATTGACATGCATGTGACCGCGTTCAATCATGTAGGGGGTAACGCAGGTCTTTGATATCAATGGCATGGGGTGTGCTCTTTTTGATGGTGCACGGCCTAGTGAAGAGGCCTCTAGGGTCCCGCAGCCAGATCACCCTCATTATAATCTATTTTGTACCCATTAGTGGTGCAGATTGCT
Source organism: Anomaloglossus baeobatrachus (assembly GCF_048569485.1). Lineage (NCBI taxonomy): Eukaryota > Metazoa > Chordata > Amphibia > Anura > Aromobatidae > Anomaloglossus > Anomaloglossus baeobatrachus. Next base: position 65,032,273 of record NC_134356.1, read on the forward strand.
GGGATAACATCATTTCTGCAGCCCAATTTTCACTGTAGAACACACTAGCATAGCTGAATGAGCCATTCTCCTCTTCCTGCTCAGTGCTTTGTCTAGGACTCAGGAGGCGTGATGATAATGTCTTCTTGCCGCCTGTGTCATTTGGCAGGTACCCGGCCAGGAGATGCCAATAAAAGTGGGCAAAGCAGCACTGCTGGTGATTGTCTGAAGTGGGAAGTGATTCCTTTTTTTATCATAGAGCACAGTGGGTAGATGTGGTAGAGAAAACACCGTACAGGGACCTGTTATGTATTGGGGGTGAAAGAGGACACAGGACAGGGACTTGTTATGTATTGTGGGTGAAAGAGGACACAGGACAGGGACTTGTTATAAATTGGGGGGATGAGAGAGGACTTGTATCTTCCTATAGTTACTCATATTGCACAGTGCTGACTTTTCAATTTATATTTTCAACACTGTGTTGAACAGTGCTAATTGTATATTAATGGTGTGGTGCTTATTTGCATTCAAGGGCACAGTGGAGGCGATATTTTATTCAGAGTGCAAACGGTTATTTATGTGACCTTTTTATTTTCAGGGGCAAGGTGATCAGTACAGCAGGCTTTGCAGATGAGTCGTGCCTGAAAAATATCAACACGAAGGTGTGACCAGATGGAGAAGAAACAAGAGAAAAATTCCTCTGAATCAGAGGAGATATTACCGGTTAGTTACTGAATTCAAATATTTCTTAGTGTATCTATACTGTATTCCCTGCAGAGAAATTATGGAATTATTACTCCTGTTTATATAACAACCTCCCTTATTCTGTATAGCGCTGGACCTTACTACACAGTGTACACTTTTTGTGGTGTATACCATCGTTGCTTATTACAAAGTATCCTCAGTTATGTATAGTGCCATATCTTATTGTATAGCGTCCTCTCTTGTTATGAATTGCGCCATTCCTTATTACAAGGTGTTCTCCCTTATTATGTAAACCTTTGTCCCATATTACATAGTGTCTTCTCTTGTTATATACAGTGTGTCCACCCATATCCTGTCCACCGCCATTAACTTGAGAATGGCGGCAGCTATAGGCATAGAAGTGGTGTCTAGGTGTAGTAAAGTAGCCATGCACTACGCAATGAAACCACCTATAGTGCCACCTGGTGGAAAACAACGGAGTTAGCATTTTTATCTCGAAAATGGAACGAGATAGAGAAAAAAAAGTGAATTAAAAAATTGTAGGGCATCATCAATTCAATACGAATCGACACCTTGCATACAGAAATGCCATGATATGAAACCCATGACTCCCCAAAACATTGAATGCTGGTCACGCATGTGGCGCTCATTTAACTTTGAAGCTCAAAGTGGCCCCCATCAGCTGCAATGCACATCTGGACTCTGGACAGCATACTGTATCTTGCTGCACGTTGTGCAATATGGTAGGGGACACGTTTGCACAAGCATCTGTGATACGTCGCTGTAGATCCTGCAATGTTGGGGGAGGGGTCGCATACACCTGCTGTTTGATGTGACCTTACAGAAAGAAGTCCAATGGGGTCAGGTCAGGTGAGCGTGGAGGCCACTCCACTCAGCCACCATACCCAATGACTTGTAGGAAGGTCTCTATGAGGTATCGCTTCACGTCCGCAGCCTTGTGAGTTTTACATGTTCTCATCATAGCATTTCTGTATGCTAAGTGTCGATTCGTATTGAATTGATGATGCCCTACAATTTTTAATTCACTTTTTTTCTCTATCTTGTTCCGTTTTTGAGATAAAAATGCTAACTCCATTGTTTTCCACCAGGTGGCGCTACAGGTGGTTTCATTGCTTAGCGAATGGCTACTTGACTATACCTAGACACCACTTCTATGCCTATAGCTGCCACCATTCTCAAGTTAATGGCGGTGAACAGGATATGGGTGGACACACTGTATAGAGTCATCCCTAATTCTATAGCATCGTTTTGTATTAGAAATAGAACAGTTTGGTTATTATATAGTGTACTCTCTTGTTATGTATAGCGCCATCCTAATATTGCATAATATCCTCTCATGTTACATACAGTGCTATCCCGTTACTAAATTTTATCCTATCTTATTATAGTGTCAACCCTTATTACACAGTGTCATCTCTTCCTGTGTACAGTGACTTCTTTTATTACATGTTGTCATCTTATTATTGTGTTTAATGCACTCTCTTATTACATAGCATTCTCTTTTGTTATGTATAACAGTGTCACTTATTAAATAGTGTCTTCTCTTGCTATGTAAAGTGCCTTCCTTTATTTCAGTTTCCTCTCTTATTCTTAGTAGCACCGTGCCATGTTACATAGTGTGCTCCCTTTTTATATATACTGCAATATTTTATATTATATTAATTATAGTAATTATATATATATATATATATATATATATATATATATACAGTACCGATCAAAAGTTTGGACACACCTCCTCATTCAAAGAGTTTTCTTTATTTTCATGACTCTGAAAATTGTAGATTCACATTTAAGGCATCAAAACTATGAATTAACACATGTGGAATGAAACACTTACCAAAGTGTGAAACAACTGAAAATATGTCTTATATTCTAGGTTCTTCAAAGTAGCCACCTTTTGCTTTGATTACTGCTTTGCACACTCTTGGCATTCTCTTGATGAGCTTCCAGAGGTAGTCACCGGAAATGGTCTTCCAACAGTCTTGAAGGAGTTCCCAGAGATGCTTAGCACTTGTTGGCCCTTTTGCCTTCACTCTGCGGTCCAGCTCACCCCAAACCATCTTGATTGGGTTCAGGTCTGGTGACTGTATCTGGCGTAGCATCCCATCACTCTCCTTCTTAGTCAAATAGCCCTTACACAGCCTGGAGGTGTGTTTGGGGTCATTGTCCTGTTGAAAAATAAATGATGGTCCAACTAAACGCAAACCGGATGCAATAGCACGCCGCTGCAAGATGCTGTGGTAGCCATGCTGGTTTAGTATGCCTTCAATTTTGAATAAATCCCCAACAGTGTCACCAGCAAAGCACCCCCACACCATCACACCTCCTCCTCCATGCCTCATGGTAGGAACCAGGAATGTAGAGTCCATCCGTTCACCTTTTCTACAAAGACACGGTGGTTGGATCCAAAGATCTCAACTTTGGACTCATCAGACCAAAGCACAGATTTCCACTGGGCTAATGTCCATTCCTTGTGTTCTTTAGCCCAAACAAGTCTTTTCTGCTTGTTGTCTGTCCTTAGCAGTGGTTTCCTAGCAGCTATTCCTGCTGCACAAAGTCTCCTCTTAACAATTGCTCTAGAGATGAGAAAGTGTGTCCAAACTTTTGGTCTGTACTGTATTACTGTGTGTATATATATATATATACACAGTCAGGGCCAGAAATATTTGGACAGTGACACAAGTTTTGTTATTTTAGCTGTTTACAAAAATATGTTCAGAAATACAATTATATATATAATATGGGCTGAAAGTGCACACTCCCAGCTGCAATATGAGAGTTTTCACATCCAAATCGGAGAAAGGGTTTAGGAATCATAGCTCTGTAATGCATAGCATCCTCTTTTTCAAGGGACCAAAAGTAATTGGACAAGGGACTCTAAGGGCTGCAATTAACTCTGAAGGCGTCTCCCTCGTTAACCTGTAATCAATGAAGTAGTTAAAAGGTCTGGGGTTGATTACAGGTGTGTGGTTTTGCATTTGGAAGCTGTTGCTGTGACCAGACAACATGCGGTCTAAGGAACTCTTAATTGAGGTGAAGCAGAACATCCTGAGGCTGAAAAAAAAGAAAAAATCCATCAGAGAGATAGCAGACATGCTTGGAGTAGCAAAATCAACAGTCGGGTACATTCTGAGAAAAAAGGAATTGACTGGTGAGCTTGGGAACTCAAAAAGGCCTGGGCGTCCACGGATGACAACAGTGGTGGATGATGGCCGCATACTTTCTTTGGTGAAGAAGAACCCGTTCACAACATCAACTGAAGTCCAGAACACTCTCAGTGAAGTAGGTGTATCTGTCTCTAAGTCAGCAGTAAAGAGAAGACTCCATGAAAGTAAATACAAAGGGTTCACATCTAGATGCAAACCATTCATCAATTCCAAAAATAGACAGGCCAGAGTTAAATTTGCTGAAAAACACCTCATGAAGCCAACTCAGTTCTGGAAAAGTATTCTATGGACAGATGAGACAAAGATCAACCTGTACCAGAATGATGGGAAGAAAAAAGTTTGGAGAAGAAAGGGAACGGCACATGATCCAAGGAACACCACATCCTCTGTAAAACATGGTGGAGGCAACGTGATGGCATGGGCATGCATGGCTTTCAATGGGACTGGGTCATTTGTGTTTATTGATGACATAACAGCAGACAAGAGTAGCCGGATGAATTCTGAAGTGTACAGGGATATACTTTCAGCCCAGATTCAGCCAAATGCCGCAAAGTTGATCGGACGGCGCTTCATAGTACAGATGAACAATGACCCCAAGCATACAGCCAAAGCTACCCAGGAGTTCATGAGTGCAAAAAAGTGGAACATTCTGCAATGGCCAAGTCAATCACCAGATCTTAACCCAATTGAGAATGCATTTCACTTGCTCAAATCCAGACTTAAGACGGAAAGACCCACAAACAAGCAAGACCTGATGGCTGCAGCTGTAAAGCATTAAGAAGGAGGAAACCCAGCGTTTGGTGATGTCCATGGGTTCCAGACTTAAGGCAGTGATTGCCTCCAAAGAATTCGCAACAAAATATTGAAAATAAAAATATTTTGTTTGGGTTTGGTTTATTTGTCCAATTACTTTTGACCTCCTAAAATGTGGAGTGTTTGTAAAGAAATGTGTACAATTCCTGCAATTTCTATCAGATATTTTTGTTCAAACCTTCAAATTAAACGTTACAATCTGCACTTGAATTCTGTTGTAGAGGTTTCATTTGAAATCCAGTGTGGTGGCATGCAGAGCCCAACTCGCGAAAATTGTGTCACTGTCCAAATATTTCTGGACCTAACTGTATATATATATATATATATATATATATATATATATATATATATATATATATCTCAATATCTATATATGTATATATCTATATCTATCTATATCTATATATAGATTTTATATATATATATATATATATATATATATATATATATATATATATATATGGCTGTATTTGTATATAGTGAATCAACAATATTTGGGAGATTTGCATAATTTCTACCTCTGGCACAGGTCTATCTCAGGTCCAATATAGAAAAACAAAGAAAAAGACTCATGCCACTTCCTAACTTTCTAATGTGAACAGGTACATATTGAGCATGGAACATAGGTACAAAAAAGAGACCTAAAGAGAGGCATTAGTTTGATAGGGACCCTACATAAAGAGGTCACCTTGCCGTTGGCTGTTGGGCTCACATAAAACTGACCATTTTTGTGAGTGAAGTATTTCAAATTTTTACATGTTTTTCATAGCATCGATGCATAATTATATTCTTATATTCATTATTTACATATCTTAGCACTACATAGTGCAACTGTCTCAATATAGAGCAGACCCAAACCAAACCATGCTGGTGCCAGGAGATGCTGGGAATTGTAGTTTTCCAAAGCTTAGGGGATTCTCTGCGTCATATGAATTTCCAAAAGAGCAAAATATAAGGATCCAGGCTCCTTGTACGTTAGTAACCATTGAATAACATTTACAAACATGTCAAACACTTCCTATACTTTGACAGAACTTAAGATATTTATAATTACATGATTCGCGCTGGGAGTACGATTCTGCTTGGCATTCTTCACACATTTTATTCCCTATATGCCTGCTCCCAGCTACCATGTTTACATATGTATATATGCAAATATTCCAAGACAGCAGATCTTCTGCACAAAAAGAAGCAATTCCTATACCATGCAGCTAATTTCATACAAAAGAACACTGCTATATGTTTATCTATAAAGAACAAGACATATTAAAGGTTAACAAATTGTAAAATTATACCAACCTTTCATAGGCACATTTTTTAAAAAAATTAATAACATCATATCTTTTAAAAATTTTTACTACTGGAGATTTTTGCAATTTTTACAATTGTGCCTAGCCTTTTCTCCCAGTTTTAAACAGACAAAATACAGAGACTTTCATGCTAAAGCTTGAAACGCCTAAAAAACAAAAAAGCAAAAATAATAATAACATTTTTTTAGGTGTTTTGCATATCAAAATGGCCATTTTCATACCTGGCCAGTAACCACGTCATGGCAACCTCATTGTACTGGGTCCAACTCTATTTTACTACCTCTCTCTGTGTTTTAAAACCTACATATATGGACAAATCCACCATTAAAGGATAAAACACCTAAAAAATGATTTTTTGATTTTTTTAGTAGTTTCAAGCTTTGGCATGTAAGTCTCTCTTAATTGTCTGTCTGTAATGTGTGTGGATTATGTCCATTTGAATGTCTGTGGACCCCCTTGCTTCAGGGACAGCCTAGGAGCTCTGGTTCCCCGCTCTCCCATAGTCATTGTGACATTTTTGTGGTGAGATGGCTTTTTTGCTTTTTTTTTATCAAAAATAGTATTACTAAATACTCAATGTATTTAGTTATTGGGGTGTATATGCTCATTTTATTTCTATCTTAGGTTTTGTCTGTTAAATTACCATAATCTGAACATGCTCCTATACACTGTATGAATACCAACTTATTCTCTGGCTCATTTCTTTGGTTTTTCTGGAATTTATGTCTGCCTAATGGGTCTATCACTAAAACACAAGCAAGTAAAGTTTGTAAAATAAGCAGCTTTTTGAATGACAGCAGCTGCAGCAGCTAATAGCTGGGGTGGATTTTGATAGTGATTATTGCCTCTCTCCCTATTCATCCTCCCCATGCTATTTCTATTATAGAATCATTTTACTAACTCACTAGAAGGACCTGTGCTGATGTCATACCCATGTGACCAGAAGGGGCGAGGCTTCAGCCAACAGAAAAATAATGTTGCTTCTTGGTATCAGCTATGTTGGCTGAGGCCCTCCCCTTCTGGTCACATGGGTATGACATCGCCACAGGTACTTCTAGTCAGTTAGTAAAACGATTCTATAATAGAATTAACATAAATAACAGAGAGAGGACGGACAGGCAGGGGGCGGGAATCATTATCAAAACTCACTCTAGCTATCAGCTGATCAGCTGCTGCTGTCATTCAAAAAGCTGCTCATTTTACAAACTTTACTTGCTGGTATTTCAAAACCTATACATCCTAGCTGCCAACTAAAGGTATGTATAGAATCAGCCTGATAGTGCCAGTATAGCACTGGCTTTAGGTTATATAGAAAAATCCTGGTGATCGGCACGCTTTAATACCTAGACAAAGGAGCGTTTTTAAAGGAAAGTCATCCAAAGTGAAAAAAAAATGTTTAATGTGATCAAACAGAGAAATTAATATTTAATTTTAAGAGGGCTCATGGTCCTGTTATCAGATGATCTTTTAAAATTAAAACAGTGAAAACACCTTATTTTCTATGTTTGCTGACTGACATTTGTAAGATTTGTTATGCTACAGTAGCATCCAGGCTCAGCAGTACTTACCGAATAAAAGTGAGAGCTGGCTGATCTGCCGGCCGACCGCTTCAAGAGTCCAGACCAATTTTTTTCATTTATTTTAAATTAATGTTTGTGCAATCCCTTGGATTTCCTTTCTAATAAGTTAGACAATATACAGTAAATCCCATCATCTTCTGCATATATTGCATAGTCATAGGTGGGAAAATCAAGGGGGAGCGCAATAAACATTATATCAATGTCTCCTTCCCCTTTTTTTATTATTTTTTCAATTTGTTTGTAATTTTACATCTGCATTAAAGTTGATGATACTGTGGAATAGAAGAGCGCAATAGGGTCTTACCCAGTAGGGAAAATATAAAGGCAAGGATTAAGGTACACTCACCTTTTAGGGTTGTGCAAAGTCACAACTCCTATGAAGCGCAGGCAATGATAGTATCAGCTTCAGCCCCAAGGTGTAAGACGTGAGATCCAATAGAAAAAGAAATCGAGTTTAAGCCGCAATAATACTTAATTTGATATTAATATAATTACTTTATTGATCGTACAGGTCTACGCGTTTCAGATATATCTGTCTCCTTCATCTGGACATCAAAGGAAGAATATCAATTGATATTGTTCCCTTGATGTCCTGATGAAGGAGACGGATGTCTCTGATACGCATAGATCTGTACGAACAATAAAGGAATTAAATTAATATCAAAAACTGAGTATTAGCATGACTTAAACCCGATTTCTTCTTCTATTGGATCTTACATCTGCATTTTGTCATTCCCATTAAAGAGCTTGTCTACTACTTTTACATTGATGACCTATCCTTGACAGCTTAGAGAACGTCCAACTCTCATGCAGCCACTGGGAAGACACAGCAGACCCCCGCACCAGCCGGCCTGACGGCACCCCCTTGCCTGCTGTGCCCGTCTGCCCTCCTCTACATAAGGTTCTGGTTCCTGCCCCCTGCCACGTGGGGATTGGTGAGCAGAAGAATGAAAGAGGAGAAGCCGGGCTGCCTCTATGCTTCTGCTCATCCGATCCAAAACAGGAGTAATAGTTGTTATGCCCTGATGGTGGCCCTGTATCCACCTCCTATTCAAATTAATAGGAAGCAGATGTGCAGTGCCCAACAGCGGCCGCTATCAGAAGATGGGGCAGCTTGAGAACTGAGCATTTTTGGCCACCTGCTGCCATCACCAGGACTGAAAACAGCTGATTGGTGGGGAAGTTGGGTGTCAAGCTCCAGCAAATTAGACATTCATGACCTTTCCTAAGGATAAGCCATTAATGTAAAAGTAGTGGACAAACTCTTTAATGGGAATGACCTTACGTAGATGTAGAAATAGAGACAAATTGGAAATCAATAAAAAAAGGATACATTGATATAATGTTTATTGCACTCCCTTGAATCCAATGATGTATCATTTAGTTTATTGCGTGGAGCAGTTCTGACATAATCAGAGTTTTTAAATTTAGCAAAGCAGCAGAGCTGTGAAAGCTGCTCCTGCCCACATCAGACTCTGTCTGTACAATGTCTATAGACAATTAGCAAATCACAGAATAGGGCGTGTGGACTACCTAGCATGAGGCAATGTAGTCTGAGCAATGATAATCTCTTGGTGCAAAAAACAAGCATTGCTGGAAAACAACAACACAGACCATGATAAGAAAGGCATCTCTGAAGTTTGTGTTTGAACGCCTATAACGTGCTGTCATCAGATTACATAGCAAAAACCTGCTGACAGTTTCCCTTTAAGAGCACCAACGGTACCTGTTAGGAATGCATAGCTGCAGCTTAAGGCTGAGGCCACATGGGGATTTGTGCGAGTCCTCGCATGATACTCGGGTAAAGCTCGCAGCACAGTGGGAGCCAAGTGTCATGCGACTGTGGTCCTATTGTGCATTCAGACCACAGTTGCGGAGGGGAGGGTCGGTGGTGCGGAGGAGAGGGAGGGGTTTATCTCCCTATCTCCTCCGTTGCGGGCTGATGTGAGAATCGCACTGCTCTCGCATTATACCTGTGTGTAACGCGAGAGCAATGCGATGTTTCTCTCACCCCATAGACTTGAATAGGTGCAAATGAAACAAGGATCGCATTGCACCCGCAGCATGCTGCAACTGTTTTCTCTGTCTTATTAGGGCTGAGAAAATAAGCCCCATAGAATAATATTGGTCCGAGTGGAATACAATTTTTTATCATGTTCCACTCGCTCCGTATTACTCGTCGTGTGTGCTAGGCCTAAGGGTGAGTTGTTAGGAGTGTGCTTTTTGTCATTTAAAGGTGAATTGTCATCTCTAGCATTCAAATTTACTGTAAAGCACATCTTGTACCTATATAGTAAATTATGTAATATTATCTGTCTGTTGTTCCTTGTTATTCTTCCTGCAATCATCACCATTTATCCCTATAAATAAACCAGTTGCTATGAACATATAACACTCACACTCGGGAAATGGAAAGGTGAAGGTGCGGTGACGTCCAAGTGGTCCTTGTACAGACTATAAGACCCTAGATGCACAACTACAGTAACATCACCCCTCGGACTTGACTCTCTGAAAAGCCATCAAAGGGTTTCTTGTGCCTTCTGAGGGAACAGAGGGCAAGCTGAAGACACTGCCAACAAAGGGGGAGGAAAGTGAGCAGGAACAAACAGGAACCGAGTGTGAAGTAAACTGAGACATGCTCAAATAAGGTGTAAGGATAAGGGTCTGGGAATAAAAAAAAACCAGAATAACAGCAGAAACACAACTAGTGTTTTCTTCAGCGGTAAGTAGTGATGAGCGAGCATGCTTGTCACTACTCGGTACTCGCACGAGTATCACTGTACTCGGGCTGCTCGGCGGGGACCAAGTAATCTCGCGATACTCGTGCTTTACTCGTGGTCTTCATTTCTGCATGTTGGCGCTCTTTTGAGAGCCAGCCCTCATGCAGGGATTGGCTGGCAGACCACTGCAATGCCACAGCCCTGTTAGTTGTGGAATTGCAGTGATTGGCCGGCCTGCACAGCGTCACCGAGCCTTTATATAGGCCGGCGCGCTGTGCTCTGCTCACAGCTATTCTGACAGTGAGTGTAGGGAGAGTGTCGCTGATTCAGGGAAAGCTTTGCGGCCCTTTATAGCTTTTTCAGTTGCAGGGCTGCAAACAGTGTGACCAAAAGTCCTTCTCAGGACTATTCTAGTTGTATACAGGCAGGCAGGGTATAGCCAGGTCGGCGTACAGTAGCAGAGTCCTTCTCAGGACTATTGTTGCTATATACAGGCAGGGTATAGCCAGGTCTGAATACAGGCTAGTGACCAAAAGAGTCCTTGTCAGGACTATTGTAGCAGTATACAGGCAGGCAGGCAGGCAGGGTAGTGGTGACCGTATACCAGCCTTCATATCTGGGGCTGGTGTACACAGTGTAAAACAGTCCAGATAGTGTCTGACTTGTCTGTACTGTAATTGTCGCTCCCCAAAAAAACCTGTTAGGTTATTATTGCGTCCGTGCTTGGTTTTTAAAACCGCACGTGTGTGCCTGTTGGTGGCAGCGTACAGGTGCACTGGTGTGCGTTTTTACCAAACTATTATATAACGCACAAGTGTAGTGTATAATACACGTCAGTCAGCAGTGGCTGATAGTGTCAGAGTTCTTAATTTTTGCTCCTAAAACCTGTGTTAGGTTATTATTGCGTCCGTGCTTGGTTTTTAAAACCGCACGTGTGTGCCTGTTGGTGGCAGCGTACAGGTGCACTGGTGTGCGTTTTTACCAAACTATTATATAACGCACAAGTGTAGTGTATAATACACGTCAGTCAGCAGTGGCTGATAGTGTCAGAGTTCTTAATTTTTGCTCCTAAAACCTGTGTTAGGTTATTATTGCGTCCGTGCTTGGTTTTTAAAACCGCACGTGTGTGCCTGTTGGTGGCAGCGTACAGGTGCACTGGTGTGCGTTTTTACCAAACTATTATATAACGCACAAGTGTAGTGTATAATACACGTCAGTCAGCAGTGGCTGATAGTGTCAGAGTTCTTAATTTTTGCTCCTAAAACCTGTGTTAGGTTATTATTGCGTCCGTGCTTGGTTTTTAAAACCGCACGTGTGTGCCTGTTGGTGGCAGCGTACAGGTGCACTGGTGTGCGTTTTTACCAAACTATTATATAACGCACAAGTGTAGTGTATAATACACGTCAGTCAGCAGTGGCTGATAGTGTCAGAGTTCTTAATTTTTGCTCCTAAAACCTGTGTTAGGTTCTTAGTGCGTCCGTGCTTGCATTTAAAAACCGCACGTGTGTGCCTGTCGGTGGCAGCGTACAGGTGCACTTGTGTGCAATTTCCACAAACTTTGATATAACGCACAAGTAGTGAATATACACGTCAGCAGTGCACAGCATTGCAAAATGCGCAAGGGCATTGGCAAGGAACAAGGAAGTGGACGTGATGGTGGTGCAGGCAGAGGCCGAGGTCGTGGGCAAGCTCTAATTTCGCCACAACAAAGGGCCACATCTAGTCGCTCGCACGTCCTGTCCCAAATTCTTGGGGACCGCAGCAGTACACCGCTCTTGAACCAAGACCAGTGTCAACAGGTTGTTAGTTGGATAGCGGATAATGCTTCCAGTCAGATTGGCACCACCACAAACACTCTGTCTTCCACACGGTCAAGTGTCAGTAGCCGTGATACTGCACCGCACATTTCTGAACCTGATCCTCCTTCCTACCACCAGGCTGAGTACACGTCCTCCTCGGACATTAATGATCCCACACTTGGACACTCGGAAGAGCTGTTCACGTTTCCATTCACACATTCTGGCCTCTCGCCAGCTCATATTGAAGTGGGTCATGAGGAGATCGTCTGTACAGATGGCCAAATATTTGAGCAGCCACGTTCTCACGAAGTTGGCAACGTGTCTCAACAAGTGGTGGACGATGATGAGACACAATTGTCAGCAAGTCAGGAGGAGGAGCAGGGTGCGGAAGAGGAAGACGACGTGGTGGATGATCCAGTAACTGACCCAACCTGGCAGGAGGATATGCAGAGCGAGGACAGCAGTGCACAGGGGGAGGGAGGCGTAGCATCACAACAGGCAGTAAGAAGCAGGGTGGTGGCCCCAGGCAGAAGTCAGGCAACCGTTCCCCGGAACAACACGACGACACAAGGTGCCTGTACAAATGTTAGGTCTTCACGAGTCTGGCAGTTTTTTAAGTTGGATCCAGATGATTCAAAAAAGGCCATTTGCAACACCTGCCGTGCCAGCATCAGCAGGGGTACCAAAACTAGCAGCCTGACCACCACCAGCATGATCAGGCACATGTCAGCCAAGCACCCGACTTTGTGGGAAGTACAACAGAGTCGAGGAGCAGTGCTTGCTGATGTCACTGCTACGTCTTCGCTGGTTGTGCATGCGAGCCAATCCTCTGTCCATGCTGCCTGCGAACAAGCCTCCTCCACTCCTGCACCTGCAGTTGCCTACGCAGAAAGAACACCATCATCAAGCACTTCCTTGTCCCAGCGCAGCGTTCAGTTATCCATTCAGCAAACCTTTGAACGCAGGCGCAAATACACTGCCAACACCCCACATGCCACAGTTCTAAATGCTAACATTTCGCGACTGCTTGCGCTGGAAATGTTGCCTTTTAGGCTGGTGGAGACAGAAGCATTCCGTGACCTGATGGCGGCAGCTGTCCCACGTTACTCGGTCCCCAGCCGCCACTATTTCTCCCGGTGTGCCGTCCCCGCGTTGCATAACCACGTGTCACAAAACATCACACGTGCCCTGAACAACGCTGTTTCACCCAAGGTCCACCTAACCACAGACACGTGGACAAGTGCTTGTGGGCAAGGCCGCTACATCTCGTTGACGGCACACTGGGTTAATATTGTGGAAGCTGGGACCCAGTCTGAGCGAGGGACGGAACACGTCCTTCCCACACCAAGGTTTGCAGGCCCTACCTCAGTCAGTGTTTCACCCACACTCTACAGCTCCGGAATGTCATGCTCTTCAGCCTCCTCCTCCTCCTGCGCATCCTCATCCACTGTGCCCTCCACACCAGTCACAAGCTGGAAGCACTGCAGCACTGCCTCGGCGAAGCGGCAACAGGCTGTGCTGAAGCTAATCTGCATAGGTGACAAACCCCACAATGCAGAAGAGCTGTGGACAGCTCTGAAACAGCAGGCAGATCACTGGCTCACACCTCTGAACCTAAAGCCAGGAAAGGTCGTTTGTGACAATGGCCGGAACCTGGTGGCGGCTTTGAGGCGAGGCCAGCTGACACATGTTCCATGCGTGGCCCATGTGCTCAACCTCGTGGTTCAGCGGTTTATAAAGTCATACCCAGAGCTGTCTGATCTGCTGGTAAAAGTTCGCCGCCTGTCTGCACATTTTCGAAAGTCACCTACTGCTTCAGCCGGCCTTGCCGGCTTTCAGCGCCGTTTGCATCTTCCGGCTCACAGACTGGTGTGTGATGTCCCCACGCGTTGGAATTCAACTCTGCACATGTTGGTCAGGATATGTGAGCAGAAGAGGGCAGTTGTTGAGTACCTGCATCACCTAAGCCGTCGGGAAATGGGTCAAACTCCACACATAACACCTGAGGAGTGGAGATGGATGTCAGACCTATGTACCATCCTCCAAAACTTTGAGGACTCCACCAAGATGGTGAGTGGTGATGACGCCATTATTAGCGTCACCATACCGCTACTCTGCCTTCTAAAACGGTCCCTGCTGAAAAACAAACATGATGCATTGCAGGCGGAGCGCGATGAGTTGCAGCAAGAAACAGTAGTGGGTGTGGGTGATAACACACAGCCCAGCCTCGTCTCATCACAACGTGCAGTGGAGGACTATGACGAGGAGGAGGATGAAGACATGGAGCAACTCTCCGGCCAAATTGAGGATATGACATGCACACCAGTCATATCCTCGATTCAGCGTGGCTGGCCAGAGGACAGGGTAGATGAGGAGGAGGAGGAGGAGGAGGAGGAGGAGGAGGACAGCATGTTCAGTCATCTTGTTGGTCAGGCTACTGAAGTCCTGGCTGTTAAGAGTCTGGCGCACATGGCTGACTTTATGGTAAGCTGCCTGTCTCGTGACCCTCGCGTTAAGAACATCTTGGCCGACAATCATTACTGGTTGGTAACACTGTTAGACCCACGCTACAAGGAGAACTTTTTGTCTCTTATTCCCGTGGAGGAGAGGTCAACCAAAATGCAGCAGTTTCGGAAGGCCATACTCACGGAAGTAGGCAAAGCATTCCCCTCACAAAATGCTAGCGGCATAGGTCAGGAATCAGTGGACAACCGAGGCGTACAGCCGAGAGAGGCACAAGTCCAATCCGCCAGAGGTAGGGGAACAGTCTTTAAGATGTGGGACAGTTTTCTCAGCCCCTCACGTACCACAGCCCCTGAGGTGCGGGGTAGTGCCACAAGAAATCCTAAGTTTGCCCAGATGCTGAAGGAGTACCTTGCAGATCGAACAACTGTACTCCGACATTCCTCTGTGCCTTACAATTATTGGGTATCCAAGCTGGACACGTGGCATGAATTGGCTCTCTACGCCTTGGAAGTCCTGGCCTGCCCTGCTGCTAGCGTTTTGTCAGAGCGTGTTTTTAGTGCCGCAGGTGGAATCATTACAGATAAACGCACCCGCCTGTCAACTGAAAATGCTGACAGGCTGACTCTGATAAAGATGAACAAGGGTTGGATTGGGCCAGACTTCACCACACCACCAGCAAATGAGAGCGGAATTTAAAGTTTGCCATGTACCTCCACTCACCCATGGGTACACTTCTCGACTTTGGATAATCGCTGGACTGCTCCTCCTTCTCCTCATGCGCCATCATGATGACCGTTACAATAGTTAGGTCTTTGTTTCAGGTATACCCCCAGTGGTAAATTTTTTCGCCCATTCTTTGCAGAATGGACATTACAACGACAGGAGACCCGCTCCTTTGCAATGGGAACAATGTTTTGAGGCCCTCATGCACGTCTCTACCCAGGGACAACGTGGAGCCTCCCAATTTTTGGCTGCCCTGCCTAAGGGCTATACTGAAATACACCCACTTCCTTAAAATGGACACTTAATGTTTTGAGGCCCTCATGCACGTCTCTACCCAGGGACAATGTGGAGCCTCCCAATTTTTGGCTGCCCTGCCTAAGGGCTATACTGAAATACACCCACTTCCTTAAAATGGACACTTAATGTTTTGAGGCCCTCATGCACGTCTCTACCCAGGGACAATGTGGAGCCTCCCAATTTTTGGCTGCCCTGCCTAAGGGCTATACTGAAATACACCCACTTCCTTAAAATGGACACTTAATGTTTTGAGGCCATCATGCACGTCTCTACCCAGGGACAATGTGGAGCCTCCCAATTTTTGGCTGCCCTGGCAAAGGGCTATACTGAAATACACCCACTTCCTTAAAATGGACACTTAATGTTTTGAGGCCCTCATGCACGTCTCTACCCAGGGACAATGTGGAGCCTCCCAATTTTTGGCTGCCCTGGCAAAGGGCTATACTGAAATAGACCCACTTCCTTACAATGGGCACTTCAGGTTTACAGGCCATAATGCACGGCTCTATCCAGGGACAATGTGGAGCCTCCCAATTTTTGGCTGCCCTGGCAAAGGGCTATACTGAAATAGACCCACTTCCTTAAAATGGACACTTAATGTTTTGAGGCCCTCATGCACGTCTCTACCCAGGGACAATGTGGAGCCTCCCAATTTTTGGCTGCCCTGCCTAAGGGCTATACTGAAATACACCCACTTCCTTAAAATGGACACTTAATGTTTTGAGGCCATCATGCACGTCTCTACCCAGGGACAACGTGGAGCCTCCCAATTTTTGGCTGCCCTGGCAAAGGGCTATACTGAAATAGACCCACTTCCTTCCAATGGGCACTTCAGGTTTACAGGCCATAATGCACGGCTCTATCCAGGGACAATGTGGAGCCTCCCAATTTTTGGCTGCCCTGGCAAAGGGCTATACTGAAATAGACCCACTTCCTTACAATGGGCACTTCAGGTTTACAGGCCATAATGCACGGCTCTATCCAGGGACAATGTGGAGCCTCCCAATTTTTGGCTGCCCTGGCAAAGGGCTATACTGAAATAGACCCACTTCCTTACAATGGGCACTTCAGGTTTAAAGGCCATCATGCACGTCTCTATCCAGGGACAATGTGGAGCCTCCCAATTTTTGGCTGCCCTGCCTAAGGGCTATACTATAATACACCCACTTCCTGACAATGGACACTTAATGTTTTGAGGCCCTCATGCACGTCTGTATGCAGGGGCATTGGTGAACCTCACAATTTTGGACTGCCCTGGCAAAGGAAAATACTACAAAGACTCACTTCCTCAAAATGGGCACATTAGACTCAAGAGGCCTTCATGTACGTCTCTTCTCAGGGACATCGGAGTGCCACACAATGTTTTCACGTAAAATCTTTCATGTATTAATCTCAAAAAGTAACATACACCAGATCTATCTCACTATTGGGTATGTGCCCTTAACATTTCCGCCATGAAAAAATCATTTTGGGGTCATTTTGGAAGGTTTTCTGGTGAGTCCGTAAAAATGGCGTAAAACGCGGACAAAATTGTTCACAGCTGTGACTTTTGAGTGATAAATGCTTCAAGGGGTCTTCCCCATGCTGTTGCCATGTCATTTGAGCACTCTTCTGAGACTTTTGTGCCATTTTTAGGGTTTCTCCATGCTGCCGGGAGGTCATTTCACAAAAATACTCGGGTCTCCCATAGGATAACATTGGGCTCGTTGCTCGGGCCGAGTACACGAGTATCTTGGGAGGCTCGGCCCGAGCTTCGAGCACCCGAGCTTTTTAGTACTCGCTCATCACTAGCGGTAAGCCTCTAAGATGAAGGGCAGGAAATCCCAGGAAGAGGTCTACATGGAGCGATAAAGGAAAGGAAAACATATATATCTCTACCCAGACTGTGATACGACAAACCAGAATAGGACAATGAAAACACCTGAAGGGGATAAAGCCAAGAAGGGAAAACAAAGGTAATAGTAACAATCAGCATTAAGACTGAGAGGAAAAGGTCCATAGCTCAACAGATAAAGGAACCAACCACAGAGCAAGACATCACCAGGTCCAGATTGAATTCTCAAATCGAGCCATGACACCTGTTAAGCATTTTTACCTCATCTCTTTTGAGTGTGTATGGAGCATGAACAGGGATTCACCTAAGTTGACCCTGGCAGAATAGGAAGACCCTTCTGCATTCCCCTAGAGCGCCCAACAAGATTCATGTGGAGACACTGTGCCATACTAAGGTGAGGTCTATCGGACACCCTGCCCACTGAGGCGACTTAAAGGGGTGTTACACTTAAATGTTTGCCTATCACAAAATCAGAGTCTGTGACTTAAAAACCTCCCTCTTAGCTTATTTTTGCCGTCCAGTACTCAATCCACTTGCACCATTAGCATCCCTCAGCTATATATTTGTCTACTTTTTGACTCTGTCTTAACTAAAGCTGGGTAGCATTTTCGGTGACGGAGCAGCGACATCCCGTCGCTGTCACTGAGTGTGACATCCAGCAACGACCCGGCCCCTGCTGTGAGGTCGCCGGTCGTTGCTGAATGTCCTGCTTCATTTTTTGCGCATTGTTCTCCCGCTGTGAAGCGCACATCGCTGTGTGTGACAGCGACGAACTGAAGCGAGCAGCATGCAGGGAGCCGGCGTCTGGCAGCCTGCGGTAAGCTGTAACCAAGATAAACATCGGGTAACCAAAGGAAGCCATTTCCTTGGTTACCCGATATTTACTTTAGTTACAGCATCCGCCGCTCTCACGCTGCTTGTGCTGCCGGCTCCCTCCTCCCTGCACACAGCCAGAGTACATATCGGGAAATAAGCAAAGGTTTGCTTATTAACCCGATGTGTACTGTGGCTATGAGTGCAGGGAGCCAATGCTAAGCGGTGTGCGCTTGTAACCAAGGAAAATATCGGGTAACCAGAGAAGCACTTTGGTTGGTTACCCGATATTTACCTTAGTTACCAAGCGCAGCATCGCTTCCACAGCGACGTGTGTCGTTATGATCGCTGCTGCTTCTGCTGTGTTTGACAGCTAAGCAGCGATCATAACAGTGACTTACAAGGTCGCTGTTGCATCACAGAAAATGGTGACGTAACAGCGACGTCGTTGTCGCTGTCGCTATGTGTGAACCCAGCTTTAAAATGCTGAGAAGCCCTTCAGTGGAGTCAAGGGCTACATTTAAAGGGAATCTGTCAGAAGGTTTTTCATATCTCATCTGAGAGAAGCATGATGTAGGGAAAGAGATCTTGAATCCAATGATATATCACTTAGATTACTTGTGGCAGTCTTTGTGACACAATCAAAATTTTTAGATTTAGCCTTCTAGCAGAGCAGAGAGCTGTACCACCCACAGACTCTCAATAGAGATTGAGCATTGACAGTGAGGTGTCAATCAGAGGAGGGGCCATGCTGATCTGCCGTGCACAAGACATTGTAGTCCAAGCAATGATAAGGGTCCTGCTACATAAACATACATAGCCCATAAACAACAGATCAGACTAACAAGACAGGCATCCCTAAATTCGTTGTGTTAACCTTCGCAGCATGTTGGCTTTAGCTTACAGAGCAAAAACCCGCTGACAGATTCCCTTAAAGGTCCTCATATTTTGTTGGATCAAACACCGCAGAGATAGATGTTGCATTTTGTAACCAGCCAATGTATATACATGTTTAAAAAATCAGTTCTTTAAATTATTTACAAAGTTAACTTCTATTTCAAGATTCTAAAAAATTACAAAAACAAAATTAATAAAAACATAGTAATACTTTAGAGGGAAATAGATAATTGTTTACAGAAGACAACACAGGGATACTCAACTGAAATGTGGCGCCCTGGACAAGCCAGGGGCCACAGAGCACAACATCAACACACCCCCACCCTCAGCAGTTCACAGCGGACATCCCCAGTGAGACCTGATTCCTTCCCTTGGGTTCAGACAGACACACTAGTTGGGCGGAGTCAGGCAGATAGGCACGCACACCGAAGAGTCTAGCTGGCCTGAGGCAGGAAGCAGGTCCAGACAAGTCCAGGAGAGGAAGGGAGAGGAGGTCTGGACAAAGGCAGACACAGACTGCGGCCTAGGTTGGAGCCTAGGGCCCTCGAGTAGAGAGTCAGGCAGATGGTAGTGGCCGTCTGCAAGAGCCAAGAAGACAGTCTGGTGGAACCGTAGGTAGCCGGGGCTGGGCGGTGGCCCACCGGTACTGAATCGGGGAGCCAGCTGGAAACCGGAGCGCAGGAGGAGTGTACGGAAGGTGCAGGAAAGGACTTACATTACCAACCTGGGGTCAGGAGAAACAACCCCGCAGCCGCCTGTGGGACCCGTCCATCCAGCCGTTTGTTTCAGCAGAGACTCTGTGTGCATCATTGGGCTGAGTGAGTACCACCGTGCCGTGCGGCACCGCGCTGCCCCCGCGACCCTGCACCTCACAGGCCCCGTAACCTGCCTGCCATCCATCCCTACCCCATCACCGGGCCCCGGGACAACCAACCCCCTACCCACGGAGGGGAGAACTAACAACAAAGCTGCTCCCAGTCACCGCTCCCGGGATTCCCGTTCAGAGCAGCGGTGGTGTCACCAAAATCACCACAACCGTGGGTGGCGTCATGGACAATAACAATTAACCCCCACAATCAAACCCCCTTTTCACTCACGGGTGAGGAGCGCCGCTCGAGTCGCCAGGATCCGGCCCACCGCTCGAGCCACCACCGAGCAGCTGCACCAGCGGCTGGACCCGAGCAGTGGGAGAGCGCAGCGTCCCCTCCTCCGCCTGCGACAGAAAAATTCCTGTTTGATAGACCCACTGCAATGTAATGTATACAGCTTGCTATGCATTGATGGTAATCTGTTAGGTGTACAGGGTAGATAGGGTTAGTTGGGGGTCACGTATCACAATAATTGGCTGCAAATTATACAATATGTGTCATCACTTATATACTGCCTATGAATTCTCGTGATGCCTCTATGTACATATTAATTATATTGAGTAGAACATAGGAAGAGGTTAATAAAAAGAGTTATTAATAAACCATAAGAATATGCATGTTCGCAACGAGAACGTAAAAAACTCAAGTCAAACTCAACCTCTGACCCTTGACTCATACGGCGCCTGATGTAAGTGCCATCACGCTGCAACACTGTAAATATTCCACCGGATCACCTGACCGTGCCTTATTTATGTCACCAAGGCAAAATCTGTTGTCGCTAATGGATGTCAGAGCAGAATGCATTAGCATTATTATATCTTGCTGCTGTGGTTTCTAAAACAATAGGGGTATTATCATAAAGCTTGTCACGTTTCTTCTAGAAAGAAGAAAGGAAAATGGAATCTGGTGTCACATAGTGATAAACTACATGAGGGAATATGGTATCTATCTATTATCTATCTATCTACAGTATCTGTCTATCTATATATCTATTTACCTATCTGTCATCCATCCAGAAAAAGAGAAAAAAAACAGCCCTTGTTTTATATATACTGTATGTTGACAGCAATGTGTAAAAACAGGCATTCTATAGAATACCTAGGCAATGTATATAATGCCGGAAATGGGTTGTCAAAGTATGAAATATATCAGATGTTCATACATTTCCTAGTCATTCTATAGAATACCTAAATGACAAACAGGCGGAGTGTAGAATACTACAGGGGTGGTCCATCCAAAAGTAGGTGGACAGAGCAGGCAGCAGTGGACAGAGCAGGCAGCAGTGCACAGAGCAGGCAGCAGTAGATCTGTGAAACTGGCTCAGTTGCCCTTAGCATTAAAATGCCATTGTAGCCTCCCGTGCTGCAACAAATAGTCAGGAATGACAATTCTGATTATTTTTTTTTCCCAGCAAAGATATCCTGTTGTTCATTTTGCATTTCTTCTTTCATGTTTTTGACTGTTTGTTACCAAAGGCTAATAGTCAGGAATGACACTTCTGTTTCTTTGTGTTTTTTCCCATTAAAGATATCCTGTTGTTCATTTAGGATTTCTTCTTTCATTAGTTTTTTGACTGTTTGTTACTTCTTTCATTAGTTTTTTGACTGTTTGTTACTAAAGACTTTTCCAATCTGGGCATTATATCAGACTTTGCCCTGAGCAGTTCTGGTCATTCTTTATAATACCTAGACATTTTATTTAATGGCTAACTTTTCCAATCTGGGCACCTAGACATTTTATGTAATGGCTAACTTTTCCAATCTGGGCACCTAGACATTTTATATAATGGCTAACTTTTCCAATCTGGGCATTATATCAGACTTTGCAATGAGCAGTTTTTGTCATTCTTTATAATACCTAGACATTTTATGTAATGCCTAGGGAAAGTATAGAACAACACAGATATTTCATACCTTGCCTGAAAACGACAGGGATTGTATACATTGCCTAGGTATTCTATAGAAGCCAGGTTTTCATACATTGCCTGCAATATATATATATATATATATATATATATATAAGCACACACAGTTAGGTCCATACACAATGCCTTGCGAAAGTATTCGGCCCCTTTGTATTTTTCAACCTTTCCCCACATTTCAGGCTTCAAACATAAAGATAAAATTTTTAATGTTATGGTGAAGAATCAACAACAAGTGGGACACAATTGTGAAGTTGAACGAAATTTATTGCTTATTTTAAACTTTTATAAAAAATAATAAACTGAAAATTGGGGCGTGCAATATTATTCGGCCCCTTTAAGTTAATACTTTGTAGTGCCACATTTTGCTGTGATTACAGCTGAAAGTCGCTTGGGGTATGTGTCTATCAGTTTTGCACATGAAGAGACTGAAATTCTTGCCCATTCTTCCTTTGTAAACAGCTGGAGCTGAGTGAGGTTGGATGGAGAGCATTTATGAACAGCAGTTTTCAGCTCTTTCCGCAGATTCTCTATTGGATTCAGGTCTGGACTGTGACTTGGCTATTCTAACACCTGGATACGTTTATTTGTGAACCATTCCATTGTAGATTTTGCTTTATGTTTAGGATCATTGTTTTGTTGGAAGACAAATCTCCGTCCCAGTCTCAAGTCTTTTGCAGACTCCAACAGGTTTTCTTCAAGAATGGTCCTGTATTTGGCTCCATCCATCTTCCCATCAATTTTGACCATCTTCCCTGTCCCTGCTGAAGAAAAGCAGGGCAAAACTATGGTGCTGCCACCACCATGTTTGACAGTGGGGATGGTGTGTTCAGGGTGATGGGCTGTGTTGCTTTTACACCAAACATATAAAAAGTTTGAGTTTGGTTTCATCTGACCAGAGCACCTTCTTCCACATGTTTGTTGTGTCTCCCAGGTGGCTTGTGGCCAACTTTAAATGACAGTTTTTATGGATATCTTTGAGAAATGACTTTCTTCTTGCCACTCTTTCATAAAGGCCAGATTTGTGCAGTGTGCAACTGATTGTTGTCCTATGGACAGACTCTCCAAGCTCAGCTGTAGATCTCTGCAATTCATCCAGAGTGATCATGGGCCTCTTGGCTACATCTCTGATCAGTCTTCTCCTTGTTTGAGATTAAATTTTTGAGGGACGGCCGGGTCTTGGTAGATTTGCAGTGGTATGATACTCCTTCCATTTCAATATGATCGCTTGCACAGTGCTTCTTGGGATGTTTAAAGTTGTGGAAATCTTTTTGTAACCAAATATGGCTTTAAACTTCTCCACAACATTATCATGGACCTGCCTGTTGTGTTCCTTGGTCTTCATGATGCTCTCTGTGCCTTAAACAGAAAACTGAGCCTATCACAGAGCAGGTGCATTTATACGGAGACTTGATTACACACAGGTGGATTATATTTATCATCATCAGTCATTTAGGACAACATTGGATCATTCAGAGATCCTCAATGAACTTCTGGAGTGAGTTTGCTGCCCTGAAAGTAAAGGAGACGAATAATATTGCACGCCTCAATTTTCAGTGTATTGTTTTTTACAAAAGTTTAAAATAAGCAAAAAATTTCGTTCAACTTCACAATTGTGTCCCACTTGTTGTTGATTCTTCACCATAACATTACAATTTTTATCTTTATGTTTGAAGCCTGAAATGTGGGAAAAGGTTGAAAAAGTCAAGGGGGCCGAATACTTTTGCAATATATTATATTATGCAATGTATATTTGCATGCCTGACTTTGGTTTGCATATTCCTTCTGTTTCTATCTACATATATATAATTTAGTGTCTGTTCACACACAGCTACCACGCCCTGTCCACAGGCATTGTTATTTAAGCACCATATACTTGGGCCTGTTCCGCCTTCATTCATGGCTGCGGGGTGGGAACTGTGAGGGCTAGTCTTGACATTGGCCCAGTGTGTGCGGCACACAGCTGCATGTGCTGGGACATGGACTGCCTTTATTCGCAGTTTAGCCTGTCTTTGCAGCATGGGAGCGGTTCTGACATGAATCAGGTATATGGTTGCTTTAATTTGGTTCTGCTTTTAATTTAATTAGTTAGCCGTATGGCACATTGAAAATATAAATATAGCATAGGACCCCCCTATAGAGATTTGCCTTGACGTTAGCAGGGGCGTCTCAAATTATTGATCAATCATTTGCTAAAAATCTCAATTTGCACTATAGTACAGTTGGAATAATTGTGAATTTACACTAAAAAAATGTTTTTTTGCATACCATTCTCAGGCAGTGCTGGCTTCACCCCTCTTTGACCAGGGTGGTTAGAGTCTTCAAGGAGGAACACAACATTTGTCTGTCTTCCTGTCTATCCAGGAGAGGACATAGAACATCTATCTATCATTTAAAATAGCACAGCTAAAAATACTTAAAAAAATAAAGAATTTTCTTACTTCATATGTGGAGATATTTTGTCTATGTCTTGGATATCAGACATGCACGTGTTTAGATTTTGTACTTGTGTGACTTTAATTCCTGGTCTATCTATCTATCTATCTATCCACAATATGAGCAAAACCCACTCCTTTATAATCATATTTAGGTTTCTTTTTCAGCCCCATTGCCCTGGTGAGTAATCTCCAGCTTCACACCATGCCATCTACCATTACTAATATGTGACTGAATGGCTGGTAATAAAGATCTCACTAATACCAGCATGGTCCAGTTATATTGTGACATTTCTTCTCTCCTAAATATTCCACCATGACTTATGAGTGGTATTATTGAAAAGCGAAAGAAACCACAATAACTCATTGGAGACTACATAAAGTTATAGAGTCATGGAGTGCCAAGGGGCAGAGGGCAGGAAAGTCACCAACTCCCTGGTGACTCCATCACAGCAGAGTCCAAATCTCCCAACTTTGGAATGAAAACTGTGATGGGTGCTACATAGAACTTCTCTATCGGCCATCTCATGGACAAGCCTGGATTTTATGACTGCCAGGAGAACGTTGCCTGACTGCATTGTGTCAACTGTACGAGTTGGTGAAGGATTGATAATGATAAGAGTTTGATTTTAAGGGGTTGGCGTAGGCCAACTTCTCTATCTGCCATATTATGGCAAAGTCTGGATTTTATGACTGCCAGGAGAACGTTGCCTAACTGCATTGTGTCAACTGTACGATTTGGTGAAGGATCGATAATGATAAGGGGTTGATTTTCACGGGTTGGCCTAGGCCCCTTTGTACCAGTGAGAGGAAATCAGTATACCATGTCATTTTGATCAATTTTATGCTTACAACTTTATGGGTACAGTTTGGGAAGACCCTTTTCTGTTCCCCATAACGGTTCCCAGTGCACATATTAAAGTCCATGAAGACATGTTTAAGTAAATTTGGTGTGGAAGAACTTGACCTCCCGCACAGAGCTCTTACGTTAACACAATTGAACATCTTTGGAATGAATGAAAATGGAGACTGTGTTCCCGACACTCTCCTCCAACATCACTGTCTGACCGCTCAGATGCTCTTCTGGATGAAAGGGCAAAAATTCAGACAACTCCAAAATCTTGTAGAAAACTTTCCCAGAAGAGTGGAAACGTTTAACTCTGATAAGAGCTCCAAAAATGTCTATGGAGTTAGAACAGGAAGTCATAAAAGTGTCTGTAGGTGTAATATTGAGGCATCCCGATACTTTTGTCTGTATAACACCGAAAGTAAAGTATCAGTAAAAATACCTTTTCTGAAAATTATCTAAAAAAAGCCTCGAGCACTAGTATACTACATATGTGTAAGTCCATAAATTATTTCTAAATCTAACATATCCTATTGACAATCAATCACTCTTAGGCTCCCATGATACAAAAATATGTATGTAAATGTGTATAGTTTTGCTAGAATGCTGAGATAGATGCCATCCATCAGACATCTATCAGTTACCCATCACCCATAGTCTCCATGATAAAAATCCACATAAACATGAAAGGGGTTCTTCAGGGATAGAAAATAAAACAAAAAGAAATATCCCTCTAACAAGCAAATGTCACAGACTTGCCTCGGTTGTAGGTTTTGGTAGTTGGTTCTGAGTCTGAGTCTCACTTTGTTTAGTGGGATTCAAATTATGAAATGGATTCTGGAGGGGAGGTTTAATGCCAGGTTTCCTTCTGGCAGCTCCTGACTACTGGTCAAGTGTTCCCGGTTTGGACTATGCCCAGTTACTCTTTAAATCAACTTCCACCAGAGGGGACCGGTTATTTCCTATCATTTGGAAGCTTGGCCAGGAGGTGGAAGGAGCTGTTTTTACTCTCTCTCAGTTGGATGCAGCATTAGTTTTGCTGCAGCATTCTCAGGTGTGTTTTTGTTTATAATTGGAAGTTACCCTGTAGACTGTTTATTCCCCCTTTTTATGTTGTTTCCCCTCGTGCACTTTTAGCGGCTCCTTTGTGTGAGGTCGCCGTGCGTACGAGTTATTGTAGTTATAATCCCTTGTTTGTCTATTTTCTGTTTGTGGAGTGTAGTCTCCTGTTCGTGCCTTTTCCCCCCGGGTGGTGAGTTTTGGAGGGGGATTATAACATCAGTGACAAGGACAGGAGATAGGGCCCAGGTTGGAGGCCCGAACCTCCCTACAATTAAGGGTACCTCCGGGTGTTAGGGTGAGCGTAGGGCCCCAGCCTTAGGGGAAGTATAGGCTTCCCTGTGTTTACTATAGACACCAGTGACAGGAAATTCCACTACTTTGTTTTGAAACATGATAACTAGAAATAAGTAGCCACCGCCTTGTTACACTGATACAAGTCTGATCTACAATCTTAATAATAAAGGTGCTAGTGAGCATGTGCAGTAGGACACGCCGATCCCTTCCTTCTTCTAAAGGAAGCTCGAACTCCAGCAACAAAGTGTCATTTTTCATTTTGAAATTCTGTTTGTTATCAAGTAGCAGCAAAGGGACTCCGTCTGCACCATTATAGTCAATGATCACGTCAGTGCATACGTCCAAATCTCATTTTATGAGGGTTTAGATGTAAGCCCCGATGGGACCATTGAACATGGGGAAGAATTTAGTGCGAAAGAGCCCTTAAGAGTAGCCTCATGTAGATGCAGGTACTTATAGTCAACCAATGTATCGCTTACTGCAGTTTTGATAAAATCAGTCTTTTATTTGCTGCAGAGCTACCAGTTCTCTAAATGCTGATCACTGTATAACCCCGCCCACACCACTAATTGACAGCTTCTTGTGTATTGTGTGCATAGGCAGAAAGCTGCCAAGCAATGGTGTGGGTGGATTTATACAGAGTATAAAGACTAAATGACAAGAGACTAGTCCTCTAGTGATACTCTCTTGGTGATATTATGAAAACAGCAGCAAGCAGCTCAGTACGTGACACATCACTGTAATCAGGATCTCTGCCCCTACGTTCTGCTGTTCTCAGATTACGTGGCAAAAACCTGGTAACAGGTAAGGTATGCATAGAGGTCATTTAAGGTATACAAGTTACACTTTGTTTTGTTTGTTTTTATTATGTATTATATTTTATATTAACATTTTATACTTGTTTCTGTAACTTCTACAATGCTTTTCAAGGAATGACCGTGAACCATCATCAAAAAAACTAGATTTTCTGAGACGCACATGCTTTTCTTTGTACGTTGATATCTGAGTTCCTCAATGGCATTGTAAGAATACAACACAGCAGCACAATATAATCCATGAATTAAGCAGGAACTACATGTCCATTTATTAGCCATTGTAATAGTTTTTTTTTTCTCCAGTGAAGGGTCAGGGATAAATTAAGAAATGTGCTTGTCATTGCTGTGTGACACATTCCTAAGTGTTTATCTTCCAAGGAAATAAACAACAAACCCCTTCATTCTTATCACCTATCTAAGCCTTTTCTAAGGAATCTAAACCAGTCAATATACAGTATATAAAGCATAATGCTCTTAGTAGTGTGAACATATGAAATAAAATCTCTTACTGTACAAATATTGTGAAAAGAGTAAAAATCTGGGATATAATAACCTGTTTCTTACTTTTCTTATCAGAGAAGTGGATCCTCTAAGCTGCTTTGAGATAAGACCAAAGTTGGGAGTGTAAATAACCTGCCTGTTCTTTAGGGTACCTTCACACTTAGTGATGCAGCAGCGATCCGACCAGCGATCTGACCTGGTCAGGATCGCTGCTGCATCGCTACATGGTCGCTGGTGAGCTGTCAAACAGGCAGATCTCACCAGCGACCAGTGAACAGCCCCAGCCAGCAGCGACGTGCAAGCGACGCTGCGCTTGCACGGAGCCGCCGTCTGGAAGCTGCGGAGACTGGTAACTAAGGTAAACATCGGGTATGGTTACCCGATGTTTACATTAGTTACCAGTGTGAGCAGGGAGCAGGGAGCCGCGCACACTGAGCGCTGGCTCCTTGCTCTCCTAGCTACAGTACACATCGGGTTAATTAACCCGATGTGTAATGCAGCTACATGTGCAGAGAGCAGGGAGCCGCGCACACTGCTTAGCGCTGGCTCCTTGCTCTCCTAGCTGCTGTACACATCGGGTTAATTAACCCGATGTGTACAGCAGCTACATGTGCAGAGAGCCGGAGCCGGCAGCACAGGCAGCGTGAGAGCTGCAGAGGCTGGTAACTAAGGTAAATATCGGGTAACCACCTTGGTTACCCGATGTTTATCTTGGATACAGCTTACCTCAGCTGTCAGACGCCGGCTCCTGCTCCCTGCTCGCTTCATTTGTCGCTCTCTCGCTGTCACACACAGCGATCTGTGTGTCACAGCAGGAGAGCGGCTTTGAAGAAAACGAACCAGGGCTGTGTGTAACGAGCAGCGATCTCGCAGCAGGGGCCAGATCGCTGCTCAGTGTCACACACAGCGAGATCGCTAATGAGGTCACTGCTGCGTCACAAAAAGCGTGACTCAGCAGCGATCTCGGCAGTGAGCTCGCTGTGTGTGAAGCACCCCTTACTCTTAAAGCACTCTTAAAGAGGACCACCAACCAGGATTTTCATATATAAACTAAAGCCAGTGCTATACTGGCACTATCATGCTGATTCTATACATACCTTTAGTTGTGAGATCGGATATATACTTTCTAAAATATAGGCAAGTAAAGTTTGTGAAATGCACTGTTATTTGATTGATAGCAGCTACAGAATATCCAATAGGTTTGGCTAGTTATTCCAATCCCTGTCTGTCTGCCTGTCCTTCCTCCTTCCTTCCTTCCCCTGTAATAACAGAGACAGGGGGAGGAAGGACAAGCAGCCAGACAGGGCAGACAGGGGCAGGAATAACTAGCAAAACCTGACCTACCTATTAGATATTCTGTAGCTGCTATCAATCAAATAACAGTGCATTTCACAAACTTTACTTGCCTATATTTCAGAAACTATACATCCAATCTCACAACTAAAGGTATGTATAGAATCAGCATGATAGTGCCAGTATAGCACTAGCTTTAGTTTATATAGGAAAATCCTGGTGGGTGGTCCTCTTTAAAGTCCCCTGTCTTATACTCACCTTCCAGCGGCTTCATCTTCTATCTCCGTCACCCTAGTCAGTCTCCAACAATTTGAAAGGCACCGGAGGTCGCAACTCAATATATCTCTATGAAAGACTTGTTCTAGACTCATTCTGGCTTTCATAGACTTGTATTGGGAGCTGTGATGTAACTTCTGACTTCTCTACAGTCAGAAGTCACAGGGACAAGATGGCGCTTCAGGACAGGAATGGCAACAGTAAAAGGTGAAGCCGCTGGAAGGTAAGTATTTGATGGGGGGCAGGGGACTTAGATTTAAAACCCTACTCCAGTACTGAAATACAGACTGTGATATGGAAAAAGACAATAAAAAAAATAATAGTGTCAACATCTGTCTATTGCAGCTAATGTACATTTGTTTCCTGAAACAACGCGGGGTTAGAGTAAAAAAATACCAGGGGTCAGTTTGAAAACTGTATATTTTTTATTTTATTTTTAATAGAGACTGTGATATGGAAAAATACAATGAAAAAGAATAATGTCAGTGTCGCGGGCGGGGAGGAGGGTGTCAGCACACCGCGCTCGCCCCCTTCTGCTCGGGTCCGGCGGCCGCTGCTCAGTGGTGGCTCGAGCCGTAGGCCGGATCCCGGGGGTTTCTCGAGCGGCACTCCTCGCCCGTGAGTGAAAGGGGTTTGTTGGGTGCGGGGATTGTTATAGTTCGT
The DNA here is from genome assembly GCF_048569485.1 of Anomaloglossus baeobatrachus. Classification (NCBI taxonomy): domain Eukaryota; kingdom Metazoa; phylum Chordata; class Amphibia; order Anura; family Aromobatidae; genus Anomaloglossus; species Anomaloglossus baeobatrachus. The sequence goes on from NC_134356.1 coordinate 65,062,376, forward strand.
GACGCCACCCACGGTTGTGGTGATTTCACCACCACTGCTCAATGCGTGGGTCCCGGGGATGGTGATGCGGAGCAGCCAGGTGTTGTGTTGCCCCTCCGTGGGCAGGGGTTGGTGATCCCGGGGCCCGGTGATGGTTTGTGAGGTGCAGGGCCTGGTGGGCGCAGGGACGCGGGGGCAGCGCTGTGCCTTGCGGCACTGTGGTACTCACTCAGCCTGAGACACGGACACAGTTTGTACGGTAAACCAAACGGCTGGTAGGATGGTCCCACAGACGGCTGCACCTGCACTCCCGGTAGGTGACGGTGATGTCCCTCTTCCTTGCACCTATGGTTGACTTGTGGTAGCGGTGGATTCCCTCCGGTTACCCGCTCCCCGACTACAATCTGGGCCGGAGGAGCTCTACACTTTGCCCGCAGGCGCTGGCCCTGAGAAACTGGTGCCTTGGCGGTGGCGGTGTCTCTCTGCTTCAGGTTGAGCTGTTGCCTTCAATCGGGACTTGGTTGTTGGGGGATCTACGTCCCCTTCACTGACGGATTCGGCAAATTTGGTGACTCCTAGCCTTGCCGGGGTCCGAGAGGCCCCTGCCCTGGTGCTGACTGTCTTTCGGAACACTGCTCCAGACCACCGGGCACACAGCCAACGGGGTCCTTCCAGGAACTTCCAAACGGTCCCACTCCGGACAGTCACCGCCGTCGCTGACCTTGCTGTTCTGGCCCTACACAAAGCTGGACCCTTCAGGCTTTCCTTCCTTCTTGTCACCTCACTTGCTTTCCTCCTTTTCCACTTTTCTACTTGCTCTACTTGTTTACTCTTGCCCTCCCCGGGCTACTCTCTAGCTCTTCCCTGAGCTAACTGCCTGGTTTCTCCCGCCTCCAGAACTGTGATCTCCTTGGTGGGCGGAGCCAACCGCCTGGCCCACCCCCTGGTGTGAATCATCAGCCTCTGGAGGAAGGCAACAAGGATTTGTAGTTTAGCTGTGATGTGCCTACCTGGAGTGTGGGGTGTGGTGGTGTTGTGACCTGTGACCCCTGGCTTGCCCAGGGCGTCACATTCCCCCTTAGCAAAATGCAGACCGTCCGCGGGCTGCCGTCCTACACCGGTTTTATTTTTCTGAAAAAGATAACATTTGGAAAATCAACATATAACATTTTTAATAACTCTTCCCAAGACGGGAGGCACATTTCTTAAACGTTGCAACGGTTTACGGTTACGGTTTCCGCTCTCTCCCACCCAAGTAACCTGGCCCTGATGCTGCCCCTAAAACCCAGGCAGCACCCCTTGACCCACAGTCCAGCACACGGTACCCGAGCGGGATCTGTCCTTCCCTCCAGAGGGTAGCCACCGGTTCCTTTGGTGGCTGGGCCCCAGCCTGCTCTGCTGAGGGCCCTCCCTCCAACCTGCCTCTCCGGAGGCGGCACTGCGGAAAACGGTAACGGTAACCAACATATTTACAAGCCACTAACGTTTGTGGGTGCCCTGCAAGTTCATGGGCTTGTCCATGGATAGTTCCCATGCATTTTTAAACGGTCCCCACGGGGACAACGGCGCCGGCTCCGGCCGGTTTAATCATCACAGACAATCTGGTGAAAACTCGGTAATTATCATTTTTCATTTTTCAAACTTTCAACAAACAAACTGTGGTGGTCCCAACGGGGACGGTGCTGCGGGCGTCCGCTGCCCTTCTCCGGTCCCTCTGCTGCTTCATCTGAAGGAGGGGGTGCAGGGCTCACCTTGCTCTCTTTGCTGCTCCTGAGCTTTACATCCAGGGCAAACCACCCCCTCTCTCCGCAGTGTCGGGTGTACCGCACCATGTCTCCCGGTATGAGGTTTCGGCCAGGATGCTCCTCGGGCAGGTGGGCATTCACGTCCCGCCAGGCTACAAACACTTCGGCCTCCAGGCCCGGTTCATATATAAACCCGTAGCCCCGGCGGACATCAAACCGCCTCACCTGCCCCTCGTACAACGGGCCCCGGACACGGAAGGTCGCTTGCCGCAGATTTTCTTTTTCCCGAATGGCTCGGGCCACCAGCTCGGCTTTCCTTCTCTCCCTCTCCGCGATCTCCAGGCCCAGCTTTGTCGGCTCCCTTTCCCAATATGGCGCTGCTGCCAGCGCCGGCGCACGGGTCGGGCCCCGTGGGACATCCAGAACGTTACCCACTGTCAGGAAGGTGGGCGGCGTATCCCGCGGTGTCATGGCCTTGGGCGCTGCCCTGCAGCAACAACCCGGCGCCACCTCAGCCGAGGTGTGGGGGATGGGCATAGGGGCTTTCCGCAGCTGGGCCTTCGGCTCGGAGCAGGTCATCGGCTCCGGCTCAGGAAACTGCTCGGGGACTGTCTCTGGCACAATCTTCGGGGCCTTCCATGGCAACACCTCCGGTTTGCTTCGGGCTCCGGCAACAGGTCGGTCCGCTGGGGCGGATGGGCTGGGTATCGCTACCGGTTGCGGTGGTAGCGGGCCTAGTGGCGGGGTCACGGCCCCCGAGACGGGTGGCGAGGGAGGCAACGGGGGGAGAGGGCTTGGACCGGGTCCCTCAGCCGCAGCGACCGGTCCCTCCGGGACATAGGGGCGTGGGTCACTCACCCTCCCTTCCTCCGCTTCCTCCTCGCGTCTCCGCACGGTGGCTATAACGTCCGCCATGTCGGTCTCCCACTCCTCCAAGAGGAGCTGCATCTTGACCTGCAGCCTTAGGTAGAGCTGCGCGGTCCGGATTTCCACCCACGCTGCGGTTCCCGGCGCGGGGGCCACGGTGTTTCGGGACAGCATCCACATGGTGACTTTCTCTCTTTCTTCCAGGAACGGTATATTTGCAGGGTCCTGGCGTCCCTGCTTTTATAGCCGCGACTACATGCGGCCAGCCGCCATTGCGTCCCCCTTAGCTCTTTCCGGCCCCTCCTCTCTCGGGGCGGGGTCTTGGCCTTCGCGCCTCTGCTGCTCGAGAAGACGCTCGAGCGGGAACTTTTCGCGCCAAAGATGGCGGCTTCTGCAATTTTTCTGCCGGATACCTCCGGCGGTAACAAGGCGCACCTCTACCAGACGGCAGAGCGGTAAGATCCTGTTCGTGACGCCAAGTTGTCGCGGGCGGGGAGGAGGGTGTCAGCACACCGCGCTCGCCCCCTTCTGCTCGGGTCCGGCGGCCGCTGCTCAGTGGTGGCTCGAGCCGTAGGCCGGATCCCGGGGGTTTCTCGAGCGGCACTCCTCGCCCGTGAGTGAAAGGGGTTGGTTGGGTGCGGGGATTGTTATAGTTCGTGACGCCACCCACGGTTGTGGTGATTTCACCACCGCTGCTCAATGCGGGGGTCCCGGGGATGGTGATGCGGAGCAGCCAGGTGTTGTGTTGCCCCTCCGTGGGCAGGGGTTTGTGATCCCGGGGCCCGGTGATGGTTTGTGAGGTGCGGGGCCTGGTGGGCGCAGGGACGCGGGGGCAGCGCTGTGCCTTGCGGCACTGTGGTACTCACTCAGCCTGAGACACGGACACAGTTTGTACGGTAAACCAAACGGCTGGTAGGACGGTCCCACAGACGGCTGCACCTGCACTCCCGGTAGGTGACGGTGATGTCCCTCTTCCTTGCACCTATGGTTGACTTGTGGTAGCGGTGGATTCCCTCCGGTTACCCGCTCCCCGACTACAATCTGGGCCGGAGGAGCTCTACACTTTGCCCGCAGGCGCTGGCCCTGAGAAACTGGTGCCTTGGCGGTGGCGGTGTCTCTCTGCTTCAGGTTGAGCTGTTGCCTTCAATTGGGACTTGGTTGTTGAGGGATCTACGTCCCCTTCACTGACGGATTCGGCAAATTTGGCGACTCCTAGCCTTGCCGGGGTCCGAGAGGCCCCTGCCCTGGTGCTGACTGTCTTTCGGAACACTGCTCCAGACCACCGGGCACACAGCCAACGGGGTCCTTCCAGGAACTTCCAAACGGTTCCACTCCGGACAGTCACCGCCGTCGCTGACCTTGCTGTTCTGGCCCTACACAAAGCTGGACCCTTCAGGCTTTCCTTCCTTCTTGTCACCTCACTTGCTTTCCTCCTTTTCCACTTTTCTACTTGCTCTACTTGTTTACTCTTGCCCTCCCCGGGCTACTCTCTAGCTCTTCCCTGAGCTAACTGCCTGGTTTCTCCCGCCTCCAGAACTGTGATCTCTTTGGTGGGCGGAGCCAACCGCCTGGCCCACCCCCTGGTGTGAATCATCAGCCTCTGGAGGAAGGCAACAAGGATTTGTATTTTAGCTTTGATGTGCCTACCTGGAGTGTGGGGTGTGGTGGTGTTGTGACCTGTGACCCCTGGCTTGCCCAGGGCGTCACATCAGCATCTGTCTGTTGCAGCTAAGGTACATTTGTTGTTTCCTGAAACAACAAGACGTTAGAGTATAAAAAAAAAGCCCCAGTGGCCAGTATGAACACTGCACATTTTTTATTTTATTTTCAACTGTGGTATGGAAAATGATAATAAAAAAAAAATAATAGGGTAACCATCTGTCCTTTGCAGCTAATCTAAATGTGTTTGTTTCCCGAAACAATAGGAAGTTAGAGTCTATAAAAGCTCAAGTGGCCAGTCGGAAAACTGCAAATTTTTTATTTTATTTTTAATACAGACTGTGATATGGAAAACGACAATAAAAAAAAAAAATAGGGTCAGTGTCTCTCTGTTGCAGTTAATGTACATTTGTTGTTTCCTAAAACAACAGGAAATTAGAGTCTAAAAAAGCCCCAGTGGCCTGTAAGAAAACTGCAAAACTTTTAATTTATTTTTAATACAGACTGTGATATGGAAAGCAACAATAAAAAAATTATAGGGTCAGCGCCTGTCTGTTAAAGCTAATGTACATTTGTTGTTTCCTGATACATCAGGAAGTTAGAGTCTAAAAAAGCCCCAGTGGCCAGTAAGAAAACTGCAAGATTTTTATTTTTAATACAGCTTGTGAGATGGAAAAATTAAATAAAAAATGCTTTCATCTCAGAGACAGCCCCACCCTTATCAGTGGGTTACAAACAATGCCACCTATAAAAATGGATATGTTTGGTCTCTTTGAAGTGAATGGAGATGAACTGAAATACCACACTTAATGCAGGCATGTTTTTTTTTGTTGTTTTTTTTTTTTTTTTTTAATCCTCAGCAACTCCTTTAAGATTCAATCTGCACTAAATAAGTAGTGCAGTATATTTTGCATGCAATCAAAAGGGTGCATGTTAAAGTCCCCTTGTGACACTAATAACTGTCAAAAAATAAAAATAAAAGACTTTTTAATGTTTTTTTTAAAAAAATGTTTTACCACTACCTTTTTTTTTTAAAGAAATGCCCCCAAAAAACACATATTTGTTATGGTTGTATCCTTAACAATCATTATTTATCCCAAATATAAGTCAGCTTAAAACAAATTTGCCTTCTACTGGGCATTCCCTAGCCTATTATTGGACTTGAGCCCACAGGATGATTCTAGGGTATTCTGATGAGCCAGTCTAATCCCATATAGGAAAAATTACAGTATTTTTTTTGTTTATCAGACGCAACGGATTATAAGACGCACCCCAAATTTAGAGGAAAAAAAGGTTTTAAAAAAAATCCAGGGGTCCGTCTTACAATTCGAAGGTGTCTTACTAAGAGCGGGCGACAGCGATGGTGGAACGGGGTCACAGGAGGCAAGGGAGGTGGTTGAATAGGTCAATGCTGGGAGAGCTGCGCTGGGCTGGGGGCGCTGGGCTGAAGCTGTGGGTATTGTGCTGGAGCTGTGGGTGATGTGCTGAGGCTGCGGGCGATGTGCTGGGGCTGTGGATGAAGTCCTGGATCTGCACTATTCTGGGCCTACAGACCAAATGCGATGTGCTGGATCTGCGCTGTAGTGGGGCTGTGGGTGCCATCCTGAAAATGTTGGCGGTTCAGACTTTAAATAATGGCGCCCGGAGCCGGCGCATGGGCAGATGGAGCTCTCGTCTCAAGATCTCATCTGTGCATGTGCCGCCTCTTGCCCATTGCTCTCCCAACACCAGAGGTGGCACGTACGTAGATGAGATCTTGAGGCAAGAACTCCATCTGCGCATGCGCCGACTCTGGGCTCCATTATTTTGAAGTCCACACTGCCAACATTTTCATGATGGCACCTGCCAAGCACAGCACCCTCGGTCCGCAGCTCCAGCACATCGCCTGCAGCCCCAGCACAGCACAGTGACCTCAGCCTGCAGGCCCAGCACAGCACTGTGCCAGCGGCATTGCTCCTGCAACCCTTCTCCACCATCCCGGGTAAGCAATATTGGGATTATAAGACGTACCCCTCATTTTCCTCCCAAATTTTTGGGAGGAAAAGTGCGTCTTAAAATCCGAAAAATACGATAGCTTATGGTGGTGTTAAACAGCACATTTTATAGCGTTTTTATTGCCATTTTTGTTGCATTCTGTCTCTTTATTTTTAATGCAGTTGATACCTTTAATTCATTAAGACAAAGCTCTATAAATTGTGTTTATATTCACTGTTGAACAGTTTTTGGAGCATTAGCATTTCATTCAAAACACACATGCTGTAGAAATTGTGCTTTTTGTAACACATTTTCTCCTAAGCTTCTGTGTTGCGTTTTAGAAAACACAAATGCATCTAAAAATCTCGGAATAACAAAAACATCGCAGAAAACACTTTATGCAAATAAAGCCTAATGAAGGGTGTGTGAAGGAAGTCTAAACCATGTTTTCAATTTCTGTATTTTAAATTCTGCCTTTTACATGGAAAATAAATGCAAAAAATGCAATTTTCCTTTGATATGTTCATTTGTGTGAAAAAAAGATGGAAAAAAATCCTTTTTATTTTCTTCAATATTTTCTCGAGAGTAACAGAGAATTTCATTAAGTGAACTCTGCCTGTAATGTACCAACTGATGCATGAGATAAACTTATTGAGCCTTCAAGTAATGATAGAAATCACAATGTCTTATTGCGGAAGGAGAATGCATCATTGTAGTGTTTAGTATAAGTAAAAATACCTCTGTCGATATATATATATATATATATATGTATATATATATGTATATCTCCTGAAGAAAAATATAAATGCAACACTTTTGTTTTTTAACCCATTTTTAAGATCTAAGATGTAAGACTTTCTCTATATACACGAAACGTCTTTTCTAACAAATATTACTCAAACCTTTGCCTAAGGCCCCCTTCACATGTACGTGAAAAACCATGCACGTCTTTCACGCACGTGTCAGAAGTCCGTTTTGCCCTCCGTGACCCGTGTTTATGTCCTACATGTGTTCTCCGTGTGTTATCCCTGGCGTCGCTGTCCGTGGTGCTGATCTGCAATCTCCGGTTCTGCAGACTCCCCGCTGCTGCAGCTTCCGGTCGCAGTGAAGTGAATATTCAATGAGCATAATGAGCGGTGGTCGGCAGCAAGTGACAGCAGCAGCAGAGACTGCAGGGCTGGAGAAGGTGAATAAAGGTTTGTTTTCTTTTCACGCAGACACATGTCTTTCACGAAACACATCCGTGTGGTCCGTTTGTGTTACGTGTGACACATTTGTGTTCTGTGTGACACCCGTGATGCCGGAGAGAAAAAAAGACATGTCGGCGTGTGGAACACACGGACACACGTAAGTACAGGATGGACACACGTTCCGTGCCAAAATACTTACGTGTGTCCGAAACCAGAGGAATACCTTGGTCTACGTGTGTACGTGTCTCCGGTACGTGAGAAAACTGTCAAACACGTACCGGAGACACGTGCGTGTGAAGGGGGCCTAAATCTGTGTTAGTGAGCGCTTCTCCTTTGCTGAGATAATCCGTCCACCTCACAGGTGTGCCATATCAAGATGCTGATTGGACGGCATCATTATTGCACAGGTGTGCCTTAGGCTGACCACAATAAAAGGGCACTCTAATTGTTCAGTTTTATCACACAGCACAATGCTGCAGATGTTGCAAGTTTTGAGGGAGCTTGCAATTGCAGGAATGTCCACCAGAGCTGTTGCCAATGAAAAGAAAGTTAATTTCTCTACCATTAGGCCCCCTTCACAGATCAGTTTTTTGCCATAAGTCACAATCCATCGAATTTTTCAAAAAAGGGATCTAGCGCTTGATCCGTGTTTTTCTCATTGACTTGTATTAGCGACAGATTGCGATGGATGGCCTCACGTTACATCCGTGTTACGACAGATCCATTGAAAAATGTATGTGCGTCCACAAACATTTTTTGTATGCGTCGAAAAAACGGACAGCGATGGATCCGTCGCCGTCCATCGTTTGGTGTAATGGAAGCCTGTGGGCACAGGATCTGTCGTGATCCATCAAATAATGTAATCTGTCGACGGATAATTTTTTTTAACCAAGCATGCTCACATGAGGTGTAAATTCATCTCTGGTCAGTTTTTATAAAATTCTATGAAGAAAGAAGAAAGGAGGGAAGAGAATGAAGGAAGAGCTCTGCCTCTAACTCCTCTCTTCGCCTCTAGATCCTCTCTCTGCCTCTAGATCCTCCCTCCTTTCTTCGCGTCTAGATCCTCTCTCTGCCTCTAGATCCTCCCTCCTTTCTTCGCCTCTAGATCCTCTCTCTGCCTCTAGATCCTCCCTCCTTTCTTCGCCTCTAGATCCTCTCTTCGCCTCTAGATCCTCTCTCTGCCTCTAGAGCCTCCCTCCTTTCTTCGCCTCTAGATCCTCTCTCTGCCTCTAGATCCTCCCTCCTTTTTTCGCCTCTAGATCCTCTCTCTGCCTCTAGATCCTCCCTCCTCTCTGCCTCTAGCTCATCTCTCTGCCTTTGCCTCTCTCTTCTACAATAGAATCTTGCCAGTAGTAACTGCCATCCTCTATGTTAGTCATACAAAATCTGCATTCACTGAAGAAATGAGAATTTTGAAAATGAAATATCAGTCCAGGAGGAGAATTTTCTTATTTCCATGTGTATTATTTGATTTATGAAATAAAAATTAAAATGACAGTAACACTATAAGTGCCATTTGTCATTATGTGACTGTTGGATAATGAGGGATACGGGCTTCTAAGCTGTCTCACACTAGGGGGCCCTTTGCTATCCTTAACTTCAGGGATACTCCTAATGGTGGAGTCGCCTGAGTCCCATTCCTGGCCCTGCTCCTGACCAGACCTAATCTGATACCTCCCCTCCCACCAGGGAAAGACAGGGCAGTAATGTGATGTTAATCACAGATTAAGACAGACAAGGGAAAATCAAAATTCTGGCATACTGCATACACACAGGATTAGACAATAAGAGATTCAGGAGGAAAACAAAAGCAGGAAGGTAGCTACAAAAGACGACAGGGGTAAACTCCAGAACCGCACAAAGCAATAAGCACTACTTCTACCATAGTCTGGAACAAAACACCTCACCAGACCAACTAAGAAAAACTATAGCTGGCATGGGTGGAAGGATTTCTCAGGCAGAGTGTCAGTATCTGTAATCTGAGCAAAACCTGACGCTGCCATGAAAGTTGGCAAAGTTTATGAAAATCTCTGTTTGACGCAAATTTTTGAAACACCTATATACAGTAAGTGGGACAATTCTATCAACTTTTTTATTAATATAATGGAGAAAAAAAGGAGAGCTAATGATTGGACCTGGAGGTAGTGTTACAACCACGTGGAAGGTCAGTAAGTATAACTGTCTTGCTTATTCATAATTTTCTTGCTTATTCCTTTTTTTTTTTAAAAAAAAATAAATTCTACCATTATCCGAGTGGCTTAACCTAGATAGTAATAGTTCCCTGAGAAGTCTGTGTTTGGGGGTCAGTCTATGGACACTAGGTGTCCGGTACGGATCCCAAACTTTACAATTCAGGTTCGTCCATCAGTATAAATAATTAAAAAAAAAAAATTGACCTATTTTTGATAACCAACCAAGGTAAAGCAGACAGCTGGTATTATCAGGCTGGGAAGGTCCAAGGTTATTTGTCCCTTACCAATCTAAAAAAGAAGCCCGCAGCCACCCAAGAAGAGATGCATCCATTAGATTCGCCAATTCTTGCGCTTTGCCCACCTCTTCCCAATTGCCTTGGTGCATTGAAAATCTTGGTAATAGTTGTGGGGTTAATGTCAGCTGTGAATTGACAGCTGGCATCAAGTCCAGGTCTTCTATCACACACCTGATTACTAATACGGTATGTACAAAGTTAAACAAACAACTCACAGGCAAAAAAAAAATAAATATTGAAATAAACACTCCCCCCCGCACTCATTCACTAATTTATTACTTCAAAATAAATCCTGGAAGTTCCAACGCAATCCAAAGAATCATGTCCTAGATCATCCATCCATTCCTATGGAGCCTCGTTCTGAGAACTTTCTTAGAAAGTGGCTAAAGAGGCCACTGCCTGTCAGTGGCAGGCCCAGAATTGATCAAGTGATATATCCCGGGCTGCCCCTACCGGTGTTATTTTAATAGGGGCAAATATGGTGATTGAAAATCAGTTGTCGAAATAGTGGACAAGCACTTTAATATAAACAAAGTTTTATTTTAAGTTCTTAGTAATTTTCCAGAAGAAGCTGAGATTATCAGACTTGTCCACAGTCCTCTTCTGCAGCTTCCTTCTCCAAGATGAGACTGTTCTACAGAAGACACTTGCTCTTCATCCCCCCCCTAGTCATATCAAAAGCCTGGTGACAGGTTACCTTTAACCAGAGAACAAGAGCATCTTTTAAACAGGCTGCACCTTTAAAATGTATCTGGACAGGAGGAGGGAGGGGGAAGACTTGTCAAGCTCACAAACTGTGAGGACTGGATCTGTCCTGTGTCACTGGCTGCTCTCCAGCGAGTCTGAGTTTACCTTCTGGCAAAAAGAATTATAGCAGCTGCACCGAAGAACTAAGCTGTAGCGGTGACTGACCCAAGAGTGAACAGGTTAAGTTTGGCTGCTTGCCTTTTTGCCTGAATCTGTATTTAGACATCTTCTTTTAGGTTGTCTGCACACCAAGCCATCTTTGTAACTGTAGCTGAAAAATAGATACTTTATGTATTTTTACCTCCAAAATCTCTTATTTACACCTTCCTTCCTCTATACAAATAATGCAGAGCTTTTTTTGGGTTATAAAATTATATACCTGATAGAGTGCCAAAACATGTCTATAAAATGAAGGATTTAGCTCTAAGTGAGTGTACATCGAAAGTGAGCAGAGGGAAGGCCTGAGCTCAACCATGGAAGAGCAAGACTGAGGGATGCCGTTGAGTAATTGGGGGCCTTTAAGCAGCTGGAGACATTACTTTTTGGAGTAGCTGTCATGAGGGAGCTAATGTGGTAGAAAATATCATTTAGGGAAAACAGGTTTTATGCCGCACTAAAAAACCACTGATGTCAAGAAGATAAAAGTAATCTCTTTTTTATTTGAGCCAATCCAACGCGTTTCAGAGACAAGGACCGTCTCCTTCTGCAGGAAAAAAAAGAATTGGATTCCTTTTTTCCCTGAAGAAGGAGATGGTCCTTGTCTCTGACAACAGTGTTTTTTTAGCGCGCCATAAAACCCGTTTTCCCTATATGATATTTTCTACCACATTCTGCACGGGGCCGCTGCTTGGACCACGCGGACACTCACATGCTTACTAAGGAGTTGTGAGTGACACAACCCGACCAGGTGAGTGTACCTCTCTTTACTTCTAACGTTTAATACCGGGTAAGACCCTATTGCGCCTTCTGTCTCCCCATCTTTAGCATGAGGGAGCTAATGTGAGCTATCAGAAGGTTTCCTGGATCCAGATGGACAATCTTGGAAGACAAATGTAATTATAATGGCAGTCTGGGACTATAGACATTAAAAGGTTAACCCAAACCGACTAGGTACCTTGAAACCCATTAACCCCTATACAGGAATCTGGATTTACTGCCAGGTCCAGGGGATTGCTGCCCATGGAAAGGCTGCAGTCCAGAGACAAGGATAATGACCACGCAGGATTAAAACCAGGATGTCTGCAAGGTACAAAATCGGAAGGCAGGAAAATAGGCCGGGGTCAAAACTAGGAAGTCAGCAAGGTACAAAATCGGAAGGCAGGAGGAATGTCCAGAAAACAGGCTGAGGTCAAAACCAAGATGTCAGGTGAGATACAAAATTAGCAGGCAGGAAGAACGTCAGGAACACAGGCTGAGGTCAAACGGGACAAAACAGCAAGGTGAAAGCAACGGGTGTAGCTCTAGCCAAACACAGGATTATATCTGAAAAAGGGTATATAAAAGACACTGCACTCTCATATAGATAAGATAGGAAAAAATATCAACAGATTAGTTTTTTAGTTTTGCCAAAAAATTGATATATTTTATTTATAGATAGACGAAGTGAAAGGGGACGTTTCGGCCCAAATGTATGCCTTCTTCACACCAGTTTACACTCAATTGATGAAAAGGTGATTTTTTTTCAGGTTCTGTATGTACAGAGGAAAGGAGGGGGAGGGTGGGGATGTTCTAGAGGAACACCACTTAGAATATTGCCTTGTATTGATAATCATAGAGGACAAGTCCTTGTTAGTATTTGTGTAGACTTTCTCAATGCAAGTATTCTGGAGCTGTTTTACATGGGTTACCATGAATTTTTTTTACTGGTGGTCCCTTGAATGTTAGTATAATCAATTCTGCAGGTGCCGGGATAGTATAGAAGTCCGTGCAAGTTGTATCATCAAGGGTAATCATAAAATATATGTTCTTGTTGGTGTTTTCATAGAATTCTATTATGTCGTCGCTTGTGAACACCAAAAACAGTCTTATGGCTTGAAGTCCCTTGGGACTGTGATGCACAACTAAAGTCGCGTGCTGTAGAAAGTTATAAATACCAATAGGGAACTTGCTATCCTCTGTATAGTCTTCATTCAGTCTAAGTGCATGGAAGTGGATAATGGATTCCTCTGGTCGGCCGTCTTCCCAGACTGTGGCTAAATGCTATATCTGAAAAAGAACAGCAGATTACTGAAGATATAAAAAGGGTGTGCTGCCTTCCAATTGGCTGGAGTGGGAGTTGATAACTTCAGCTGGAAGGCCCAAACCCCTACAGTAAGCCAACGGTACTGCAACTAACCGGCCAGACCAAGCATGGTGTTACGGTTGCTGCGAGCACTGGAGACTATGTCCAGATTTCTTGCTACTGCACATGTGCGAGCGCTGGAGACTAAGTCCAGATTTCTTGCTACTGCACATGTGCGAGCGCTGGAGACTAAGTCCAGATTTCTTGCTACTGCACATGTGCGAGCGACGGAGACTAAGTCCTATCTTGGAGCCATTGCACATGTGCGGGTGACATCATCGCTGACACGAGGTCACATGCCTCTGACACCTTCTATGCCGATTGGTCGCTGGTCATGTGCTTGTGACGCCTTGCTCGGTGATAGGCCAGCATGACGTCACTCCTGTCGTTCTGGCAGCGGATTGGCTCTGGTGTCCTCCATCTTGGATGAGGCACAGAGTCTATATAAGACCCTGACACACGCCGCATGGTGCTCAGTCCTCTTGGTTCATGCACAAGAGTAGACGCTCTGTGCGCGTTCCTCTAGGCATTCCTCTGTCTATGCTAGGTGAGCGCTACCGGCAGGGTAGCGTTCTTATACCTTACAGCTTCGGCTGCTGTCCGTATCCTTGCCTCTTAGGGGAGCGGACATAGGCAGGTGCCTGAGGCACATGGTCTGGCTGGGCCTTGTGATTCGACTCGTAGGTGGACGTTGCCGCTAAGGTAACGTTCCTTATACTGCGTCTGGCAGTTGTTCGTATCCTCGCACACTAGGGGAGCGAACAGAGGTAGGAGCTTTGTACGGCTTACGCTGCTGTTCGTCTCTTTTGCACCACTAGAAGAGCGGACCTAGGCAGGTGCCATATCTAGTGGTTCGTGTCCTCGCACACTAGTGGAGCGAACGCAGGTAGGAGCTTTGTGCGGCTTACGCTGCTGTTAGTCTCTTTTGCACCACTAGAAGAGCGGACCTAGGTAGGTGCCATTTCGCACACATTGCCTTTGTCTCTGTGATTATTAACAGAGATCATTCCACACACCCTCCAAGTAAGGGAGGAATTGCTTTACTTACTTATTATATCCCTCTGTGAGTTAACAGAGGTATTGCACTCTGCCATAGTCTGCAGCAAAGTCTTTGCACGGTGGACCCTGACTGTCTGATACTCCTTTAGGTTATTATCAGACAGCCCCCCGTAACACATGGTGGATGGGCGGTGACTGTGCTCACCAGAGCTACTGGTACTTACTCCTCCCCATCACCAGCACCACTTACAGTGGGAATACGGTCGCACCTGTTGACCGGAGCAGAAGTCGCAGGAGCGGACTGTGGTGGAGATGTGACAGTAATACTATTTCTGTTTCAGTTCATGAATGTGTACTCATAAAGAGATTGTGTCCTAATAACAGAGTCTTGGAGTTCAATTGTTTGGACCACTGAGGCCATGGATCTACAGTCGTAGCACAGAATTTGGAATAGTGTAGATCTGTCTTTACACTGTAAAGGCAGATTATGCAGCAAATCCATTATGGGTTGCATGGACCCATGTAAGTGCTAGGTCATTGGAAATAAGAGGATGAATATCCCATGTTTCAAGGGGTTGTTCAGTCTAGAACGAAATTGAACACTTCTACTGAGCGAAGCTGCGCCCAGTAGTTGGGTTCTGGCTATGTATCCCATACTTGCCTGCCATTCCCGGGACAGACACTGACAAATCCTTGCAGCACACAGTACGTGTGAGAAACTTCCTGTCTCTTTCTGTTTTGCTCTTTCTTTCTCTCTTTTTTCTCTTTCATTCTTTCTATCTTTTTCTCTTTCTTTTCCTCTTTTTCTCGTTATCACTTTCTTTTTTTCTCCTTGTTTCTTTCTATCTCCCTTTTTTCCTTACTTGCTGTTTTCCTATCTCTATATATTTTTTCTTTCTTTCCTTTTCTCTTTCTTTTTCTCTATCTTTTTTCTTTCTTTCGCTCTTTTTCGCTTTATTTCTCTTTCTATTATTCTTTCTTTCTTTTTCTTTCTTTATCTCTTACTTTTGTTCTCTCACTTTCTATCTTTCTCTTTCCCTTTTTTTCTTTCTTCCTTGCTATCTTTTTCTCTCTCTCTCTTACTATCTCTTATGCTCTCTGTTTCGTTTGCTCTCTTTATCTCTCTATTTCTCTCATACTTTTTTCTTTTCCTTCTTTATTTTCTTTCTTTATCTCTCTCTCTCTCTCTGTATATTTCATTTCTTCCTTCAGTTTTCTGTAATATCTCATCTTTACATTTATTTTTGGCACTAATTAGAGATGAGCAAAAGTGAATAAATTCACAGGACCCTTATCTAGCTGCCAGGTCAGTACTTGGTGTCTGCTTTACAGGAGTCCTATGAACTGCTGCCTACCTACCATAATCCACAGCTCTTTTTCATTAGTCACCGTGACAAAATGTTGTGTGTTCATCATGTTCATAGTCCAGCATTGCTCCTGCTTGTGGCGCTCTGCAGTCAAGGAGAGAGCAGGGAGATGCTGCGCTGTGACACTGGTCTGTGATGAGCGGTGAAACACCGCTCACAGCCCAGTCACTTACGGAGACTAGGGCCAGGTTCGGTGATATCAGGTCAACTGGAAGTTGATTTGACATCACCAGATCTCAAAGGTCAGGGAGCCAGGGGGTCAATTCATGGGGATGAGCGGACCACAATAGCACCGCTCAGAGGCAGAATTGGCTGAACAAGGTATTTGAAAAAAGCCTTCCCTATCAGTTTTACAGGGATGTGGCCACTTTTGCAGAGTAGTGAACCACCCCTATAATGATGACATCTCACCAAGACTGGCTAATCAGAAGAGGAGCGGTGGATGCTGACATATAGAAACCTGTTCACAGAGCTTCCATCCAATGGCCATAAACTACTGACCTGAGTCCTGGGAATCAATTCTCTTTCTCTCAACCAAAGGTGAACTCCTTAACCAAAGCTAAAAAAGCTAGAAAATTCCTTCAATCTGTCATGACTGTTCCTTGACTCTGACAGGGTTAAGTCAGGTGGGAGGGGTCTGTTCTGTTGTGCTTTGTTCCGGGACTCACGTCACTTTATTATGGTGTGGAGACCTCTGGAACGCCACCAGTAATAGTTCGTGCTCTGCAGCGTGCGCAACAGGTTCTTGTGAGTTAGCCCTGATCTGTCCCACTACCCAGCGTTCCTCTCCCTGATCTCCATTTCCTTTGAACTGCTTGTCTGCCCTGTCTCCCAGACCCCGGCCTGTTCTTTGTCTTGGTCCTCTCCTCCTCTTTTGTACTTACTTGCTCTCCCGGCCTCTGACCTTGGTAATCTTTCCTGACCATGGCTCTGCTTCCTCTTTTTGACTTCTGACGTGACCTCTTGGCTCCTGACCTTCATGCTCCCACCTGTTTACAGCTTACTCACTCCCTTGTTCAGACGTGACTTCCTGGTTAAGACTTAGGTTTGCTGACTACCCTTTCACTGGTGCGTTTGCCCCCTTGTGGGCTTTAGTCTAGCTGTTTTTTGGCGTTCTATCTCCATTCTGCTTCTGCACCCCCTGGTGGAAGCTTGACACTATCCTTTTGCACTATTCTTTTTTCTACTTCTGCAAATAGCTTCTTCACAGAGGAAGAGAACAAGAAGGGGTACTTTGCACACTATGACATCGCAGGTGCGATGTCGGTGGGGTCAAATCGAAAGTGACGCACATCCGGCGTCGCAGTCGATATCGTAGTGTGCAAATCCTTTTTGATACAATTAACGAGCGCAAAAGTGTCGTTATCGTATCATCGGTGTAGGGTCCGACATTTCCATAATGCCGCTGCAGCAACAGGTACGATGTTGTTCCTCATTCCTTCTGCAGCACACATCGCTGTGTATGAAGCCGCAGGAGCGAGGAACATCTCCTACCTGCATCCCGGCTGCAATGCGGAAGGAACAGGGTGGGCGAGATGTTTACATCCTGCTCATCTCCGCCCCTCCGCTGCTATTGGCCGCCTGCCGTGTGACGTTGCTGTGACGCCGCACGACCCGCCCCCTTAGGAAGGAGGCGGGTCGCCGGCCAGAGCGACGTCGCAGGGCAGGTAAGTGCATGTGAAACTGGCTTAGCGATAATGTTCGCTACGCCAGCAATCACAAGATATCGCTACTGCGACGGGGTCGGGGACTATCGCGTGCGACATCGCAGCATCGGCTTGCGATGTCGCAGCGTGCAAAGTACCCTGAACTCTAGTGCCAACTATTGGAAGTAGCAATACTAAAAGTCAATATTGACCTTTTAACAATCGTTGCCAGGTGTTTGAGGGAAAAAAAGACAAATCAGACACTCTATTTAAAAACTTGTGTTTTGGAGTGTTTGCCCTTCATTAGTGCAAAGCAGAACAGCGTTTTTTTTTCTTGTAATCTTTATCTTTTTTTAACTTATCAAATCCACAATGTCATCCCTATTATTACGTGGAATTATTTAGTACATAACATCAATTCAATCTGACATGGTTCACCTCTTTTGTTGGTCCAGTCACTTTTATTCTGCCGCTATTTACCAACATACTGTAGAATATCAAAACCCGTTACTCTGAAAAGCAAGTGTTTCCATTAGTTTTCAAAAAGTATTGAAGAAATTGAAGCTGGATGTTGCTGTAATAGTCATCTGAAAAAAAATATTCTTTCTTTCCATTACAATGGAATGTCTTTGAAATGTGGAGCTCAGTGATGCATACATTTTTGATGCGACAGAATCTTTAAAAGAAATCAATCAGTTCAAGATCTTAAATGCCATTCTGATTGAAAAACACGGACAAATATCTTTCTCACTTTATCTGAGTTGTACATCCTTCCCCCTAGCTTTGAGCTTTCGTATTTTTTACTTTTCTTAATATACTCCTTTGTTGTTTAAACATAACTCCGAGTCTTCCGCCTTTTTTCTCACTTATTACTTTTTTCATCTTTGTCTCCCAAAGTCTATTAGCTGCTTCTCAGATGAAAAACCCAAAAAAAAGAGGCGCTCACTACTTTCAGAAACTTGATCAAAAACCTAAGAAGTTTGGGAAATTAGGAAAACAGTAAGATAGGTGCTTATGTGGAGATTAGGATTTCATCAGTTCTACCTTAAAAAGTGATTTATGTTATTCACTATAAATTCCGACTATTAAAGGGGTAGTCCCATCTCCAATATCCTATACCAATATGTAGTAGGGGTAAAAATAATATTAGCAAATACTGTACCTCCAATTAGAAAATTAGTAAAGTTCTCTTACCTCATGTGCAGGGCATTGCAGCTTAGGTATCCATGATTTCTCTATTTTTAATTGTATCACAAAAGTAACTTTGTATAGGAGAAAATATAGTATTCTTGAATTCTTCCTTATTAGTATTAACATGCAACGCTCCTTAAAGGGAACCTGTAATATCTTTTTATATTAAACCACCCCCATTGTGTTTTAAATGAAGCAATGTGCACGACTAACATGATTTAAAAAAATAAAAAATAAAAATTCCATGTATGTATCTTAAAAAAGACTTTATGTGCTTAGGTGAATGCAGTAAATACCTTAAGTTTCAGTCATAGGGGTGGAGTTTTCCTGGGATCAGTCACTGTCACTCAACTTTAGGCATGACCATTTTTTTTTAATTTAGTACCGCCCCCAGCATTTTAATTGATTACACTACAGGTCCTTCAACATGACTTCTCTGCTGAGCTCCACCCATTATAGTCACATGATCGTGACATCAGCACAGGTTCTGCACAACCTCTTCTCTTCTGTTGATTACCACAGGTCCTTCAACATCACTTCTCTGCTGAGCTCTGTCCATTATGGTCACATGGTTGTAACATCAGCACAGGTCCTACACCACCACTTCTCTACTGCTGATTACCACAAGTCTTTCAGTATCATTTCTCTGATGAGCTCCGCCCATTATGGTCACATGATTGTAACATCTGGACAGGTCCTGCACAACCACTTCTCGGCTTCTGATTTCCACAGGTCCTTCAGTATCTCTTCTATGCTGAGCTCCACCCATTACGGTCACATGATTGTGACATCAGCACACGTCCGTCAGCACCACTTCTCCAATGCTGAGCTCTGCAGAAGAGAAGTAGTTGTGCAGGACCTGTGCTCAAGTCACAATCATGTGACCATGGGAGGAGATCAGTAGAGAAGTGATAGTGAAGGACCTGTGGTAATCATCAGAAGAGAAGTGGTTGTGCAGGACCTGTATCATGTCACGATCATGTGACTGTAATGGTCAGAGCTCAGCAGAGAAGTGATGTTGAAGGACCTGTGGTGTAATCAATTACAATGCTGGACTAAGTTAAAAAAAGAATTGTGCCTGAATTTGAGTGAAAGTGACACATCCCAGCAAGACTCCATCCCTATGACTGAAACCTAAGGTATTTACTGCATTCCCACAAGCATATAGTCTTTTTTTTTAGATAAATACGTGTATTTTTTTTAACCATATACAGTTAGGTCCAGAAATATTTGGACAGTGACACAAGTTTTGTTATTTTAGCTGTTTACAAAAACATGTTCAGAAATACAATTATATATATAATATGGGCTGAAAGTGCACACTCCCAGCTGCAATATCAGAGTTTTCACATCCAAATCGGAGAAAGGGTTTAGGAATCATAGCTCTGTAATGCATAGCCTCCTCTTTTTCAAGGGACCAAAAGTAATTGGACAAGGGACTCTAAGAGCTGCAATTAGTTCTGAAGGCGTCTCCCTCGTTAACCTGTAATCAAAGAAGTAGTTAAAAGGTCTGGGGTTGATTACAGGTGTGTGGTTTTGCATTTGGAAGCTGTTGCTGTGACCAGACAACATGCGGTCTAAGGAACTCTCAATTGAGGTGAAGCAGAACATCCTGAGGCTGAAAAAAAAGAAAAAATCCATCAGAGAGATAGCAGACATGCTTGGAGTAGCAAAATCAACAGTCGGGTACATTGAGAAAAAAGTAATTGACTGGTGAGCTTGGGAACTCAAAAAGGCCTGGGCGTCCACGGATGACAACAGTGGTGGATGATCGCCGCATACTTTCTTTGGTGAAGAAGAACCCGTTCACAACATCAACTGAAGTCCAGAACACTCTCAGTGAAGAAGGTGTATCTGTCTCTAAGTCAACAGTAAAGAGAAGACTCCATGAAAGTAAATACAAAGGGTTCACATTTAGATGCAAACCTTTCATGAATTCCAAAAATAGACAGGCCAGAGTTAAATTTTCTGAAAAACACCTCATGAAGCCAGCTCAGTTCTTGAAAAGTATTCTATGGACAGATGAGACAAAGATCAACCTGTACCAGAATGATGGGAAGAAAAAAGTTTGGAGAAGAAAGGGAACGGCACATGATCCAAGGCACACCACATCCTCTGTAAAACATGGTGGAGGCAACGTGATGGCATGGGCATGCATGGCTTTCAATGGCACTGGGTCACTTGTGTTTATTGATGACATAACAGCAGACAAGAGTAGCCGGATGAATTCTGAAGTGTACCGGGATATACTTTCAGCCCAGATTCAGCCAAATGCCGCAAAGTTGATCGGACGGCACTTTATAGTACAGATGGACAATGACCCCAAGCATACAGCCAAAGCTACCCAGGAGTTCATGAGTGCAAAAAAGTGGAACATTCTGCAATGGCCAAGTCAATCCCCAGATCTTAACCCAATTGAGCATGCATTTCACTTGCTCAAATCCAGACTTAAGACAGAAAGACCCACAAACAAGCAAGACCTGAAGGCTGCGGCTGTAAAGGCCTGGCAAAGCATTAAGAAGGAGGAAACCCAGCGTTTGGTGATGTCCATGGGTTCCAGACTTAAGGCAGTGATTGCCTCCAAAGGATTTGCAACAAAATATTGAAAATAAAAATATTTTGTTTGGGTTTGGTTTATTTGTCCAATTACTTTTGACCTCCTAAAATGTGGAGTGTTTGTAAAGAAATGTGACAATTCCTACAATTTCTATCAGATATTTTTGTTCAAACCTTCAAATTAAACGTTACAATCTGCACTTGAATTCTGTTGTAGAGATTTCATTTCAAATCCAATGTGGTGGCATGCAGAGCCCAACTCGCGAAAATTGTGTCACTGTCCAAATGTTTCTGGACCTAACTGTAAGTGGATACACATTGAGATTCTGGTTTGGTTTTGATCCTAAGTCATAAGGCAAGGCTCGATAAAGGGTCGATATTGAATTTTAGGATTGTTACATCCAATAGGTGGTGCCAGAGATTAAGTCTTCTCCCTTCTGAAGCGGCAATTTGCATATGTAAATGGAATTGGAATATCTAAAATAATATTTCTGGTGGAAAATATTTTGGGAGTTGGCAAATTTTAAAATGTACTCCTAATTTTACGAGTTCCTCTTTTTATCCTTTTCTTTTTGCCCCTATACTTGATGCTATTGTAACCATCTCTTAGAATGCATGTCTACGCTCCCTCTGGCTCTCTCACCCTCCCTGTATTCGCGTTTAATTAATTCTCGCAAATAGCAGGGAACTCAAGCCGGTCGTCCGTAGGAAGCTTTGTGTTCTGATCTCCGTGCTCTCTTTATTTTATAGAACATTTCATCTTTCCTGTTAAGAACCTGTGGCCATCGCGTGTGCAGCTTTACATAACAACGAGTCCTCGATATGGAGCGACAGATTACAAGCACCGGGACTGGAATCAAAGGCTCGCCGCTGAGTTCAGAGACAGACGAGGACAAATCTGAACCCTGCTTATAACAAACGCTTTACCTGTGTGGAAAGGCAGATGGGACAGTTGTGACCGCGTCTGAGCAAAAGGAGAAACAAGATTAAATAGAATGCATCCATATAAAAGGAGGGCTTGTGTGTGCTCCTCTGTATTCTCTTATCTGAAAAATGATTTATCTAATCCCTGAAATTATCTGATTTTTATATCCTGTTTAGGTATCACTTACCAATAGGATGTCATTGTATAAAAAAATATTCTTCTATTTCTAAGGGTCCTTATGGAAAATAATTAGTTTAACCAATTTATTATTGACAAATTTTAAAACATTTTTTACCCTAAATCTAGCAAACATCCATGATGATAGCAAAAATGGGGGCACTTTAAACAGAGCTTGATGTGAGGATTTCATTTTTATTTTTCACTAGCTGTAGTACCTGGCGTTGCCTGGGATAATAATTCTCTCTCTGTCTCTCTCCCAGTCTCTGTATGTGTGTTGCTGTCTGTGTGTCTCTGTCTGTCTCTTTCCTTGTCTGTCTATGTCTCTGTCTGTCTCTATCTCTGTGTCTGTCTGTCTGTCTCTCTCTTTCCCCGTCTGTCTCTTTCCCCATCTGTCTCTTTGCCCGTCTGTCTCTTTGCCCGTCTGTCTCTTTGCCCGTCTGTCTCTTTGCCCGTCTGTCTCTTTGCCCGTCTGGCTCTTTGCCCGTCTGGCTCTTTCCATGGCTGTCTCTTTGTCCGTCTGTCTCTTTGCCGGGTTGTCTCTTTCCAGGGCTGTCTCTTTGCAGGACTGTCTCTTTCCAGGGCTGTCTCTTTGCAGGGCTGTCACTTTCAAGGCTGTCTCTTTCAAGGGCTGTCTCTTTCCAGGGCTGTCTCTTTCCAGGGCTGTCTCTTAGCCTCTGTCTCTTTGCCCATCTCTTTGCCCGGCTGTCACTGTCTGTCTCTTTCCACCTCTGTCTCTGTCTGTCTTTTTCAGTCTCTCTCTATCCGTTTCTCCACCGACATCTTATTACCTCACACATAAGCTTTTTATACTAACAGTTTATTTCGTTCCTATAGCAACCACTGACAGTTGCTATTAATAACCTATAGCTCCCACCTCTATTTAGTTTAATGGAGGCAGAATTTTTGGAGACTAACTGTAAAGTGCAGGATTAAATTTTTCCGTCCAAACCTAGTCTATGATGTTCCCTGAGTCACATGGAGTGTCTGTGCAAAAGTTCGTGATTGTACATGCGACGGTGCGGATTCCTTTGGTGGACATACACACACACACGCACACATACATACACACATACACTCAGCTTTATACTGTATATTAGATTATATGGCATTTTTATATTATTTGCGCATAAGATTTTTTTCTGTTTTTTTGAGTGTTATTTCTGTTTTCTTCTTTCAGTTAAATGGAATCTGTCAGCAGGTTTTTGCTTCCTCATCTGAAAGCAGCATGATGTAGGTAAAAAGAGCCTGAATCCAATGATGTATCACTTAGATTACTTGGTGCAGTTGTTCTGACACAATTAGAATTTTTAGATATAGCCATGTTGCAGCTGCCCCCCACCCCCCCATCCATAGCAGGGTCTATAGAGAGTATACATTGAGAGTGATGTGTCAATCATAGGAGGGGGAATGTGCTGTGCCTGTGACATTCTAGTGCAGTAATTATGAGTGTCCTGTTGCTTAGACAAACATAGCAAAACAAACAACAGATTGGACATTGACAAAATAGGCAGCCCTAGAGACAGTGAGATGGTAGGGGTCAATGAAGGATTAGGGGGGGATGGGACATGCAAGGAACGTAGGGAGGCTAGGAGTAATAAAGGTGTTAATAGGATTAAATGTCTACTGGCAAATGCAAGAAGTCTTGCAAACAAAATGAATGAATTGGAGACTCTTATGTCAACCATGGATTATGATGTAGTGGGCATTACGGAAACCTGGCTGGATGAAAGCCATGACTGGGTGCCAAACATACAGGGTTATAGAACATTTAGGAGGGACAGGAAAGAAAAAAAAGGTGGTGGGGTGTGTATATTTATCAAATCTAACCTAAAACCTGTGTTGAATGATGACATTGGGGGGAACTGCAACAATGTAGAGTCAGTATGGGTAAATGTACATGGGGAGGAGAATAAAGGAAAAATGCTTATTGGAGTTGCTATAAGCCTCCTAACATACTTGAACAAATAGAGGGTGAAATGCTGGAACAAATTGAAAAGGCAGCTAATAGTAATAATCGGGTTCTTATTATGGGGGATTTCAACTATCCAGACATACAGTGGGACATAGAATCTTCTGGTTCTGCTAAAAGCTGTAAGTTCTTATCTACCATTCAAGACCATTTCCTCTCTCAGATGGTAGATGAACCAACGAGGGGAGATAATTTGCTAGATTTGGTCCTGTCAAATAGACCGGATACAATTTCAGATTTACAGGTCCGGGAGCACTTGGGCACCAGCGATCATAATATGGTAAGCTTCAACGTAATATTCAATAGAACATTTCAAAGGGGAAATGCTAAAACCTGGAATTTTAGGAAAGCTGATTTCAACAAATTAAGGGAAGAGCTTAAATGTGTAGATTGGGACAAAGTCATGGTAACTGGGGATACTGAACATAAATGGGGAAAGTTTAAGGATATACTGCTAGAGTCCTGTAAAAAACGTATACCCTCTGGTAATAAAATGTCCCGGAATAAAAAGAAACCACTATGGATAAATAAGACTGTACAAAGTATAATAAAACAAAAACAAAGGGCGTTTAAAATCTTGAAGGCTGAGAATACAGAAATAGCATTGCAGGAGTATAAAGATATCAATAGGCAATGCAAAAAAGAAATCAAACAAGCAAAACTAGCTACTGAAACAAAAATCGCCAATGACATTAAAATAAATCCCAAAATCTTTTATAAATACATTAATGCCAAAAGGAAAACAAAGGATAGTATTGGCCCCTTAAAATATAATAACAAGTTAGTTATAGAGGACAAACAAAAGACTGAGATATTAAATAGGCATTTCTCATCTGTGTTCACCAAGGAACTGACTGTACCAGGCATCATTCAAGAAGTGAAAAATCAAAGTTCCCCACCAGATATAATCAATTTAACACAAGAAGTACGCCTACGTCTGAGTAAATTAAACATTGACAAATCCCCAGGGCCAGATGGCATTCATCCACGAATATTGAGGGAAATTGAGCTCCGTAATTGACAGACCGCTGTATCTCATCTTTGTAGACTCGCTTGTAACAGGGTTGGTGCCTCAGGATTGGAGGATTGCTGATGTGGTACCGATATTTAAGAAAGGTAAGAGGGTAGATCCAGGCAACTACCGTCCAGTAAGCCTGACATCAGTAGTATGCAAAGTTTTTGAGGGCATTTTAAGGGATGACATGCAAAAATATGTTGCAGAAAATAATATAATAACTGACAGACAGCATGGATTCATGAAAGATAAGTCGTGTCTAACCAACCTGTTGGGGTTCTATGAGGGGGTAAGTGCAAACCTGGATATTGGTAATGCAGCTGATGTGATTTATTTGGACTTTGCAACGGCATTTGATACTGTACCACATAATAGCCTTATATTAAAGCTCCAGAAGCAAGGACTAGGGGAAACTATATGCAACTGGGTAAGGAATTGGCTAAAAGATAGGAAACAAAGAAGTCATAAATGGTACATTCTCTAAATGGGCCATAGTCAGCAGTGGGGTGCTGCAGGGATCTGTGCTAGGACCAATTCTTTTTAATCTCTTTATTAATGACCTTGTGGATGGGATTGATAGTAAAGTGTCAGTCTTTGCTGATGACACCAAACTATGTACAGTCAGGGCCAGAAATATTTGGACAGTGACACAAGTTTTGTTATTTTAGCTGTTTACAAAAACATGTTCAGAAATACAATTATATATATAATATGGGCTGAAAGTGCACACTCCCAGCTGCAATATGAGAGTTTTCACATCCAAATCGGAGAAAGGGTTTAGGAATCATAGCTCTGTAATGCATAGCCTCCTCTTTTTCAAGGGACCAAAAGTAATTGGACAAGGGACTCTAAGGGCTGCAATTAACTCTGAAGGCGTCTCCCTTGTTAACCTGTAATCAATGAAGTAGTTAAAAGGTCTGGGGTTGATTACAGGTGTGTGGTTTTGCATTTGGAAGCTGTTGCTGTGACCAGACAACATGCGGTCTAAGGATCTCTCAATTGAGGTGAAGCAGAACATCCTGAGGCTGAAAAAAAAGAAAAAATCCATCAGAGAGATAGCAGACATGCTTGGAGTAGCAAAATCAACATTCTGAGAAAAAAGAAATTGACTGGTGAGCTTGGGAACTCAAAAAGGCCTGGGCGTCCACGGATGACAACAGTGGTGGATGATCGCCGCATACTTTCTTTGGTGAAGAAGAACCCGTTCACAACATCAACTGAAGTCCAGAACACTCTCAGTGAAGTAGGTGTATCTTTCTCTAAGTCAACAGTAAAGAGAAGACTCCATGAAAGTAAATACAAAGGGTTCACATCTAGATGCAAACCATTCATCAATTCCAAAAATAGACAGGCCAGAGTTAAATTTTCTGAGAAACACCTCATGAAGCCAGCTCAGTTCTGGAAAAGTATTCTATGGACAGATGAGACAA
This sequence comes from Anomaloglossus baeobatrachus, assembly GCF_048569485.1. Lineage (NCBI taxonomy): Eukaryota > Metazoa > Chordata > Amphibia > Anura > Aromobatidae > Anomaloglossus > Anomaloglossus baeobatrachus. Next base: position 65,088,584 of record NC_134356.1, read on the forward strand.
AGATCAACCTGTACCAGAATGATGGGAAGAAAAAAGTTTGGAGAAGAAAGGGAACGGCACATGATCCAAGGCACACTACATCCTCTGTAAAACATGGTGGAGGCAACGTGATGGCATGGGCATGCATGGCTTTCAATGGCACTGGGTCACTTGTGTTTATTGATGACATAACAGCAGACAAGAGTAGCCGGATGAATTCTGAAGTGTACCGGGATATACTTTCAGCCCAGATTCAGCCAAATGCCGCAAAGTTGATCGGACGGCACTTTATAGTACAGATGGACAATGACCTGAAGCATACAGCCAAAGCTACCCAGGAGTTCATGAGTGCAAAAAAGTGGAACATTCTGCAATGGCCAAGTCAATCACCAGATCTTAACCCAATTGAGCATGCATTTCACTTGCTCAAATCCAGACTTAAGACGGGAAGACCCACAAACGAGCAAGACCTGAAGGCTGCGGCTGTAAAGGCCTGGCAAAGCATTAAGAAGGAGGAAACCCAGCGTTTGGTGATGTCCATGGGTTCCAGACTTAAGGCAGTGATTGCCTCCAAAGGATTTGCAACAAAATATTGAAAATAAAAATATTTTGTTTGGGTTTGGTTTATTTGTCCAATTACTTTTGACCTCCTAAAATGTGGAGTGTTTGTAAAGAAATGTGTACAATTCCTACAATTTCTATCAGATATTTTTGTTCAAACCTTGAAATTAAACGTTACAATCTGCACTTGAATTCTGTTGTAGAGGTTTCATTTCAAATCCAATGTGGTGGCATGCAGAGCCCAACTCGCGAAAATTGTGTCACTGTCCAAATATTTCTCGACCTAGCTGTAGGATATTAAAAACTGACCTTGATAGTATAATATTACAAAAAGATCTGGATAAGATGTCAGAATGGGCAGATACTTGGCAAATGAGATTTAATGTTGATAAATGTAAAGTAATGCACCTAGGACGGAGTAATCCTATAACTGCGTATACATTAAATGGAAGTAAACTCGGGACTACAGAACAGGAGAAGGACTTGGGTATTCTCATTACAAATAAGCTGAGCAGCAGCACTCAATGTAAAGCAGCAGCTGCAAAAGCAAACAAGATTCTAGGGTGTATAAAAAGAGAGATTAGATCCCGCGATCCCAACATATTATTACCAATCTATAAATCACTTGTAAGGCCACATCTGGAATATGGGATCCAGTTTTGGACTCCACATTTTAAAAAGGACATTCAGAAGTTAGAGTCAGTTCAAAGGCAGCAACTAGATTACTTCAAGGAATGGAGGCCTCCCATATGATGACAGGTTGAAAAAGTTAGATATGTTTAGCTTAGAAAAAAGACGTCTCAGAGGAGATCTCATTTATATGTATAAATACATGTGTGGTCAATATAAAGGACTGGCACATGATTTATTTCTTCCGAAGACAATACTAAGGACCAGGGGGCACTCACTGCGAGTGGAAGAAAAGCGATTCCGACAGCTAAATAGGAAAGGGTTCTTTACAGTTAGAGCAGTCAGACTGTGGAATGCCCTACCACAAGAGGTAGTAATGGCCGATACTATAACAGCTTTCAAAAAAGGGCTGGATGATTTCCTCAGTACACACAACATTGTTGGTTATAAATGACTTAGTGACCAAATGTAGAACTGGTGGAGGAAGGTTGAACTAGATGGACCTAGGTCTTTTTTCAACCTTAGTAACTATGTAACTAAATGCAAAAAAATACAACAACATTTTTTTATTCATAATAAAACCCTCCAACACCAGCCCTCATTCACCAATGTCTAAGAAAAAAATTATTTCAGGTCCATCGTAATCCACAAGGAGGTTGTTACGGAGGGGCCGATTGATTATAAAAATAATAGGGAATCAATCGTTGCCCCACGTCCGCCGGGCAGGTGTTAAAGCCACAAAGGATAGGAGGACAATTACAGCAACTCAGGAAACCACAACAGAAATGAAGGAGATGTTGTAAGGCACACTCCTACGTGTAGCGTGTCCCTGTTAACCTCACAGGGGCACCAGTAATGGTCACGTGTGTAGGAACACGTCAAAACCAAATGAAAATGCAACATATAACGGTCACGTGTGTAGGAACATGACAAAACCGAAAGGTAACCCAGTTAGCATCACTGGGAAACCTGATACGTAACCACTGAGCCGGTCACGTGCGTACAGGACACGTCAGACCATGAAGGCTACCCAGTTCGCGTCACTGGCAACCTGGAACATAAACACTGAGCCGGTCACTTGCGTACAGGGGCACGTCAGACCGTGAAGGTCACCCAGTTAGCGTCACTGGGTACCCAAAGCTGGCACACACATACACACAAGTGTGCGTAGGGGGCATGTCTTGTCCGGAAGGACCCTAATCCCTCACCGTGCCGAGACACAGCTTGTACCCAGATACGAATACCTGGTACCGGCGTCTGCCCTAAATTTAGAATCACTCCAACATACAAACACAAGTCTGCCACAAGCACTGCAGACTGCAATGGCGCTGGAACCCACTCACTCTGACAGCTGTGAATACAGCCGATGCTCTCAGCATGAATAATGACACTCGCGCGCCAATGGGTGGAGCTACAGACCTTTTATAGCCACCACCCAGGACCAGGCCGCATGGCATGTGGTAATGGTGTCGGCTGTAACCATACAGGAGCTGCCACATTGCTGACATCATGATGACCTATCAGTGGCTGCGAATACATCGCTGTTGTCACTGATGACCAGTATGGTTGCATGAGCACTTAGGCTCAGGATGGTACAAAACTCTAGCCACCTGATGACTCAAGTGATGGCCAGGTGGTGCTGCAGAGTTAACCGACCCCCAATGTGGGAGTCAATGACAGGACTAGGCCGGTTCAAGGCACAACCGTAACAGAGGTCACACGACATTCCTCCAAAGCAAACCTGAAAGACATAAAAAGAGAGAAATATTAACCCCTTCACGACCGCGCGCCGTAAAATGATGTCCCAGCGGTCATAACCTTACTGCCCGCGGTCTGCCGGCAGCATCATGCTGCGATCGGCACACATCTCAGCTGATTTTCACAGCTGAGATGTGTGCTTGCTAGGCACGAGCAGAATCGTTATCTGCTCGTGCCGATTAACCCATTATATGGCGCTGTCAATATGTGACAGCACTATTATAAGCGCGATCGCGGTAAAATTTTACTTACCGCCCGATACCGGAAGTCACGTGACGCGATCACGTGACTCCCAATAGTTGTCATGGTAGCACAGGGTCATGTGATGACTCCTGTACTACACCTGACTTGCTTTCACTTTCGCTGTGCCAGCGGCACAGCAAAAGAGAAAGAGAGCGTATCTGCTGTTTACAGCCTGGTAGCTGTGATCAGCAGATACTGCAGAGCGATCGGATTGCTGATCACAATAGCCCCCTAGGGGGACTAGTAAAATAAAAAAAAAGTTAAAAAAAGTTTTAAAAAATTAGAAAAAACAAAAAAACCTAAAAGTTCAAATCACCCCCCATTCGTCCCATTGAAAATTAAAGGGTTAAAAAAATAAAAAATATACACACATTTGGTATTGCCACGTTCAGAAACGCCCGATCTATCAAAATATAAAATCAATTAATCTGATCAGTATACGGCGTAGCGGCAAAAAAATTCCAAACGCCAAAACAATTTTTTTTTGTCGCCACAACTTTTGCGCAAAATCCAATAAGAGGCGATCAAAACGTAGCATCTGCGCAAAAATGGTACCGTTAAAAACGTCAGCTCGAGACGCAAAAAATAAGCTATCACTGAGCCATAGATCCCAAAAAATGAGAATGCTACGGGTCACGGAATAAGGCGTAAAACGTGCACCACTTTTTTCGGACAAACTTCCGATTTTTTTTTAACCCCTTATATAAAAGTAAACCTATACATGTTTGGTGTCTACAAACTCACACTGACCTGAGGCATCACACCCACACATCAGTTTTACCATATAGTGAACACAGTGAATAAAATATCTCAAACACCATAGTGCTATTGCACTTTTTTTGCAATTTTTCTGCATTTGGAATTTTTTTGCCGTTTTCCAGTACACTATATGGTAAAACTGAGGGTTTCATTTGAAAGTACAGCTCGTTCCGTAAAAAATGAGCCCTCACATGACCATATTGACTGAAAAATAAAAAAGCTACATCTCTCAGAAAAAGAATGGCGAAAAAAAAAACGGAAAGCGGAAAATCGGCCTGTCGTGAAGGGGTTAAAGAAAAGAGACACCCTCATTCACCAATTTATAATTCTTGAAAACTCTAATCCAGGTCTGCCGTAATCCAATAAGGAGAAACCATGACGTCTGCAGATTCACTGTTCCAGCCTATCTAGAACAGAATGTTCCCCATTGGCTGGAACAGCAGCCAAAGCAGCCCCACAAACATGTGCTGTGTGGGAACCGCAGGTCACCGCAGGTGAGAGCATGTGGCTCACACAGTTGCCTGGGACTCACTGCTGGCACTGACGTGTGGTGAAGTCATATATACACTGCTCAGTGTCAGTGCTCATGGTGGTTCTCACACAAAGTAATGTGACAGCCGTGGGCTGTGACGTCATGGGTTCACTGCCGGTCAGTCACGTCACCTTTCTCGCAACTTTGTGTGAGAATCACCATGGGGCTGCAGTGGCTGCTCTTCCAACAAAAGGATAACATTCTGTTTTTCATATGCTGGAAAAAAAGAGTCTGTGGATTTCGTGGGCACTCCTTAGTGGATCATGGCGGATCTGGAATAGGTTTTGAAGGGAAATAAAATGGTGAATGAGGGTGTCTCTTGTCTTTTTTCTTTATTTTTTCTCTCTTTTTATGTTTTTTTCAGGTTCAGTTTGGAAGAACGTCGTGTGACCTCCTTGTGGATTACGAAGGGACCTGAAAGGATTTTTTTTTCTAATAAATTGGTTATAGCGCTGGTGTTCAGAGGTTTAATTATAAATAAAAAATGTTCGTTGTATTTTTTTTGTATTTACAAATACTGGATTAAATGCCCACCCATTGCTAAGGGCTTGATGCTCACTGGCAATTCACAGCTGGCATCAACCCCATGTATAGCAGAGCATGAGGAAGCAGAGTGCTGAGGACAAGATGGATATCAGAACATAGGAAAGCTGGGTGCTACTAGAAAGAGGGATTTTAGATCATGGGAAACCTGGGTGCTGAGGGAAAGAGCCAAGTGTGAGTGTCACTGTCTCGTACCCTAAATATCGGTGTTATTATCCCGTACCCTGAGTGTTGGTGCACGTGCAGGGGGGGCCCAGGTCCAAACTGTGCACCGGGCCTATCAAACTCTAGTTACGTCACTGAGTGGTATGGCTGTATAGGTGCTTGTCCCCCAAATAAAAATATCTTTTTTTGTAGAAATCTGATGTAACAGTTATGAAAAATGTACACTGGAGTTTGTATAACTAACAAAGATAATATTTTTATTAGAGGACAAGTAGCCATACTACTTTTTCTTTATGTAAAACTAGCTGACAGTTTCCTGTAAACGGGTCGTCCAGGCTTATGATAAAAGTCTGCAGTCACTCTTGCAACTGCAGACTTGTGAATTCTCTTTTTCTGCGCACACTACATTTGATACTCTTTTTACCCCCAGTGAGAGCCATTCAGACAATGCAAGTGGCTTGCACTGGGCCGAGCAACGAGTGTATCAGTGAAGCGACCATGTTAGCCAATAGATAGAAAAAAAATTGTCTATAAAATTGAGAGTCCTCAGTAGTTGATACCTTTTAATTAAATGGCTAAATTGGATCAAATTTATTTATTTCCTTTTGTTTATTTTACGTATATGCATTAGTTTCCACAAGTGCTATACAGACATTATCATCACTGTCACCGTTGTGGCTCACAATCAAACCTGCCATATCCAAATTTTGCTAAATTTACTCTTGTCTAGATTTGTCACTTAGATTGCCAGAAGACTCTCTTTGCGTTATCTTATACTACTGCCTGACTGTTAGACATATGCCCAAGATCGGCAGGGCTTCGCCAGCTTCCCCTATGGCCACTGCCTTCTGCTGTGTTCCACTCTGGGTTTTACAAAGGGGCCTGCATGGTCCCATGACATCATCAGGCCCACTATGAAACACATCTATGTCTTAGTAAAAAGACTTAGTGGTACTTTGCACACTGCGACATCGCTAGCCGATGATAGCAATGCCGAGCGTGATAGTACCCGCCCCCGTCGCACATGCGATATCTTGTGATAGCTGCCGTAGCGAACATTATCGCTACGACAACTTCCCACGCACTTACTTGCCCTGCGACGTCGCTCTGGCCGGCGACCCGCCTCCTTCCTAAGGGGGTGGGTCGTGCGGCGTCACAGCGACGTCACACGGCAGGTGGCCAATACAAGCGGAAGGGCGGAGATGAGCCGGACGTAAACATCCCGCCCACCTCCTTCCTGCCGCATAGCCGGTGGAGGCAGGTAAGGAGAAGTTCTCGCTCCTGCGGCTTCATACACAGCGATGGAACAACATCGTACCTGTCGCTGCAGCGAAATTATGAAAATAACCGACACTACACAGATCACCGATTTACGACGCTTTTGCGATCGTTTATCGGTGCTTCTAGGCTTTACACGTTGCAACGTCGTTACTGGCGCCGGATTTGTGTCACTTTCGATTTGACCCCGACGACATCGCAGTAGCGATGTCGCAATGTGCAAAGTACCCCTTAGTTTTACTGTTCACTACTACCTGCTCTTGGCTAGAAATGAGCGAATCTGAAGTTTGATGTTTGGAGTTCGGGTTCGGAAACTACCGTCCAAAAAATCTTTGGGTTCAGCAGCGCTGTGCTTGGGCATGAGTGATGCTCAGCCCTCTAAGAGCCACTTGCAGTGTTTGAACAGCTGACACTGAGGGTAAAATCAGCGTGATCAGATGCAGTGTGCACACACAAACAACAACATATTGAAAAATCCCACCCATCCTCCCCCGTAAGTGTTCTGGCCACAAAATGCCCAATTATTGAATTCTATTAAGGTTCGGATCAAGTTGGGGTGAAAAATCGAACTTTTTTAAGGTTTGAATTTTCATGGCGATTTGAACCTCCAAAGATTCACTCATCTCTACTTGTGGCCTGCGTCCTGTCTGCCTGTGACCCCACATCCTCACTCTGTACATGGCCTTACTTTTACTGAATCAATGCCTGCCTGGGATTCTTGTGCCCACCAGGACCTGGGCTTAGAGGATCTATCTCACAAGGTAAGCCCTTGACAATGACCTCCTGGACATAAACCCGCCGAAAGTGCTGGCAGCCTTGAAATTGTTCCAAAAAAAGAAGTATTTCTCTTAGAAAATTATTGCCATTACACCAGCTTGAGTTTGAACAAGCATCACATGCTTGAAACAAAGGTGTTCACCTACAATTTTGAAAAGGTGCCAACAATTTTGTGCTGTCCATTTTGGGGTTTTCTGTGAAATTCTGTTGAATTTGGCTTTTTTTTCTGTCGTTTTTTTTTTGTGTTGTTGCAATACACACAAAAGAAAATAAACAAGTGTATAATAAAACATGTGTATTTACAATTATTTTCTGGAAGAAATACTTAAAGGGAAGCTGTCACCAAATTTGGTGACTATAAGCTGCGGCCACCACCAACGGGCTCTTTATATATATATATATATATATATATATATATATATATATATATATATATATATATATATATATATATATATAATATATATAGAGCATTCTCACATGCTGTATTTAAGAGCCCTTGCCACTGTGTAAAACGTAAAAAGCACTTTATAATACTTACCCCAAATGGTCGCTGCAGTGGAGTTGGGCTATAAGGGTGTCTCCGTTTTTTCAGCATCTTTGTCCTTCTTCCGAAGCCTGCGTGCATGATGCGACCTGTGTCACACAAACTCGCCGATCCCACGCAGGCGCACTACAATACTTTGATCTGCTCTGAGCAGGACCTGAATGCCGGCGAGTGTGGATGACGTAGGATGCGTCATGCATCCCAGCTTCAGAAGAAGGATGACAAAGATGGCCAAAAGAGGAGGCGCTGGCACCGGAGAACGAAGATGCCCATATGACCCAAACTCCACCACAGTGACCGTTTAGGTGAGTATTATAAAGTGATTTTTTTCGTTCTACACAGTGGCCTGGGCTCTCATATACAGCATGTTAGAATGCTGTATATAAGAGCCTACTGGTGGTTGCCGCAGGTTATAGGCCCCAAAACTGGTGACAGGCTCCCTTTTAATTTTCTGGAACAATTTCAAGGGCCAACAGTTTCAGCCATGACTGTATTTTTGGCTTTGATTTTGTTGGCATTACTTCTTTGCTTCTGACCCAGCACTTTTGTATTTTTCCCTCCATCCACTCCACTGTCCAGCAGCTATGCCTTGTAGGGGTCCCTGCAGTGAAGGCTAGATTCTTGGGTAAAAGAGTGAAAACCAGAGAACGCATTGGACCTGCCAAATGGAGTGGTGAGGAGAGAGAGAGAGAAAGAGAGCGAGAGAGAAGAGAGAAGAGAGAGAGAGGAGAGGGATAGAGAGAGGGAGGAGAGGGATAGAGAGAGAGAAAGAGAGAGAGAGGGAAAAGGAGAGGAGAGAGAGAAAAGAGAGAGGAGAGAGAGAGAGAGGAGAAAGAAGAGAGAGAGGAGAGAGAGAGGAGAGGGAGAGGAGAGGAGAGGGAAAGAGAGAGAGAGAGGAGAGGGAGAGAGAGAGAAAAAAGAGAGGAGAGAGAGAGGAGAGAGAGAGAAGAGAGAGAGGAGAGAGAGAGGAGAGGAGAGGGAGAAAAGAGAGAGGAGAGAGAGGAGAAAGAAGAGAGAGAGAAGAGGGAGAGGAGAGGGAAAGAGAGAGAGAGAGGAGAGGGAGAGAGAGAGAAAAGAGGAGAGAGAGAAAAGAGAGAGAGGAGAGAGAAAAGAGAGAGAGGAGAGAGAAAAAAAAAAAAAAGAATCCGGATCGTGCACCAGGAATCCAGCATCCGGGTCAAACTCGGATCTGCCGCTCAAACCGCGCGGATCCGTTTTTTTCCGGTAATCAGGCTGTGAATGCTCATTTTTAGCTGACAGACTTCTGACAGAGACCTTTTTCCTTGTCTCCACGGGAATCCCACAATTCTGATGGCCTCTTCGTCATTAGGGATGTACACTGTAGTAATACTTTCTTAGTTTGGTTTGGTATGCAAACAACAAGAATATTCTACAGATATAGATACAATTTGCAGTTTCTTTCTTTGTTTTCTTTAAATTGAAAATGATTTGAACTACGATCAGGTTTTTATTGTGTACAGCACGCCATGTTTTTATTAAAAAAGAGGGGACTTATTTCAGGCAGACATCTGAGAAAAAAACAAGGCAATTTTAGGATGCAAAGAATATAATTGTGAAAACTAGAAACAAGAAGAAAAGTTCCATATTTTCAGCCTGCCTTCCTCTCTGTGACTTTTCCACCCTTCACAAGTAGCTGTGTCTGTCTTATTCGCTATTTTTTTGCTTTGCAGCTGCTTTTTGTTTTTATTTTTGTAACAAATGTATATAATGCTGGAGTTATTTGTTTAATATGTCACATTTTATGTTGGAAATGCCTCCTTATGGCAAACACAAAGGATTTTTGTGACCTTTTAAACATTTTAATTTCATAAATAAAACCAAAAAAAATAATTTTGCCTAGAACTATATAACTTTACCCCCATTAAACATTTTCAAGATCACACAATACAGTGCATCAATAACCAATTGAAATCAGGCATTATTATTAGCAACAATGGAATATGCATAGAGGTGTTACCGTTTATTATAATTATGTCTGTGATGATAATGAGACTGCTGAAAAGTCTTCTGAAAATTCATGATTCGGGGCACACAGTCCCACACAGAAGGACAGGGGGCTCCTATGCTGTCTCTCACGCTAGGTGATACTAGGCTATCCCTAACATTCGGATTACCCCTGATGGTGGAGGTCTGTGTTTTATTATTCTCCTGATCAGAACTAATCTGTTGCCCTCCCAGGGAAGGAAGGGGCAGGAATGTGATGGCAACACAGATAAAGATAGACAAGGAAAAAAACAAAACTCAGACACACTGCAAGGTCACAGGAGAAAACAATAAGAAGCTAAGGAGAAAAGCAAGAGAAGGAAGTCAGCAACAAAAGGGCAACAAGGGTTAACACCACAACTACTCACAGCAACAAAGTACTACAGCCACCAGTAATTCTGGATCATAACACCTTACCAGAGTAGTATAGAGAAGCTATAGCTGGCATTAAAATCAGAGTCTAGAAACACCAATAGAAATTTAAGCGGGCTTTACACACTGCGATATCGCCCGAATTTTGTCGTTGGGGTCACGGTTTTGGTGACGCACTTCCGCAATCGTTAGCGATATAGCTTTGTGTAACAGCGTACAGCGATGTAAAATCGTCGCAAAAGCGTGATTTATCGCTAATCGGCTACACGGGTCCTAATTCCCAAAAATCGTTACTTCAGCAGTAACGAGGTTGTTCCTCGTTCCTGCGGCATCACACATCGCTGCGTGTGACGCCGCAGGAGCGAGGAACGTCTCCCTACCTGCCTCCCGGCCGCTATGCGGAAGGAAGGAGGTGGGCGGGATGTTACGTCCCGCTCATCTCCGCCCCTCCGCTGCGATTGGGCGGCGGTTCAGTGACGTCGCTGTGACGCCGCACGGACCGCCCCCTTAGAAAGGAGGCGGTTCGCCGGTCACAGCGACGTCGCCGGACAGGTAAGTATGTGTGACGGCTCTGGGCGATGTTGTGCGGCACGGGCAGCGATATGCCCATGTCGCGCAACAGATGAGGGCGGGTACGCACACTAGCGATATCGGGACCGATATCGCAGTGTGTAAAGTAGCCTTTAGAGATATTTAGAACTGACTGACCTAGTTAGATACTCTAAAACCAATAAGCTTTATTATTAAAAGTTAAAATCTGTCAAGTGTCAGACCATCCAGACAGGACAACCATCACAACCAGCACAGCTGAATCCTGCATACACTAAGGAGCTGATCATTTGACCCCTGACTCCTCCCCTCATGTGACATCATCACAGATCCTGTAAGCACAGACACAAATCCAGTTGTGTACATTGTGTACACTCACACATCTCAGGCTGAGCTGATTCAGCCAATGACAGACAAAGGCAGCATAATGCTAAATTGCAACTCCCAGAATTTTTCACGTGAAGTGTCGACTGGCAACAAAAACGTAACGTGAAAAATGCTGGGAGTTGCAATTTAGCATTACATGGCCTTTGTCATTGGCTGAATCAGCTCAGCTTGAGATGTGTGAGTGTGCAACTCCCAGCATTTTTCACGTCACATTTTCGTTGCCAGTCGACAATTATCAACTTCCTCTACACATAACTCAACCACTTCAACATTACTGAATGTTGTCATTATTAACTTTAGTTTAATTAATCACCAGCAGCATTAATTACATAGGAAAGGGCATGCCGAGCGTTAGCTGGCTGGGAACAGCTAATATATGTATATATGTATATATATATATATATATATATATATATATATATATATATATATATGTATATATGTATATATGTATATATGTATATATATATATATATATATATATATATATATATATATATATATATATAAAGAGCCCGTTGGTGGTGGCAGCAGCTTATAGTCAACAAATTTGGTGACAGGTTCCCTTTAAGTATTTCTTCCAGAAAATAATTGTAAATACACGTTTTATTATACACTTGTTTATTTTCTTTTGTGTGTATTGCAACAACACAAAAAAAAAAAGACACAGAAAAAAAAGCCAAATTCAACAGAATTTCACAGAAAACCCCAAAATGGACAGGACAAAATTGTTGGCACCTTTTCAAATTTGTAGGTGAACACCTTTGTTTCAAGCATGTGATGCTTGTTCAAACTCAAACTGGTGTAATGGCAATAATTTTCTAAGAGAAATACTTCTTTTTTTGGAACAATTTCAAGGGTGCCAGCACTTTCGGTCATGAATGTATATATAATATGTATATACAGTATATATAACATATATATATACAGTATATATATATATATATATACAGTATATATATATATATATATATATATATACATATATATATATATATATAAAATAAAAATGATAGTTGTACAAGGTAAATGTGACGCCCTGGGCAAGCCAGGGGTCACAGGTCACAACATCACATGCACCCCACATTCCCGGCAGGTACATCTAGGCTAACCCAAAATCCTTGTTGCCTTCCTCCAGGGGCTGATGTCCACACCAGGGGGTGGGCCAGGCGGTTGGCTCCGCCCACCGAGGAGTTCACAGCCCTGGAGGCGGGAAAACCAGGCAGACCAGTTTAGGAGGAGGGAGTAGAAGGAGTGTTAGAGGAGCTTGTAAGAGGAGTTAAAGTGGAAAACTAAGGAACAGTTGAGAAAGCCTGAAGTTGGTCCGGGTGTGTGCCCCGGACTGAGACAGCAAGGTCAGCAGACAGCGGTGATAGTCTGCAGGGGGACTGCTTGGAGGTTGCTGGAAGGACCGCGGACGGGTGGTGACCCGGTGGTACCGGAGCAGTATACGAAGAACAGTCAGCACCAGGGCAGGGGCCTTTTGGATCCCGGCAAGGCTAGGAGTCGCCATAATTTGCCAAATCCGTCAGTGAAGGGGACCTCTGTCTCCTAACAACCAAGTCCCGATTGAAGGCAACAGTCCGACCGTTAAGGGGAGACACCGCCACCGCCAAGGCACCAGTTTCCCAGGGCCAGCGCCTGCGGGCAAGAGAGGGGCTCCTCCGGCCCATATCCAAGCCGGGGAGCGGGTAACCGGTGGGAACCCATCGCTACCAAAAAGACTTTACATAGGTGCAGGGAAGAGACCGTCATCGCTAACTGCAGGGAACATCAGCACCGGAACCGTCCGAGGGACCCGTCCAACCAGCCGTTTGTTTACCGAGAACTGTGTCGTGTTTATTGGCTGATTGAGTACCTCCGTGCCGTGCGGCACAGCGCTGCCCCTGCGCCCCTGCACCCCCACAGGCCCCATACCCGCCTGTCCACCATACCAACCCCATCACTGGGCCCGGGATCACCAAAAACCCCCTACCCACGGAGGGGCAAATCAACAACTGGCTGCTCCATACCATCACTCCCGGGCTCCCCAGACAGAGCAGCGGTGGTGTCCACTTAATCACCACAACCGGGGGTAGCGTCACGGACAATAAACTATCCCAAAACCCAATCCCCTTTCACTCAGGGGCGAGGAGCGCCGCTCGAGTCACCGGGATCCGGCCCATCGCTCGAGCCACCGAGCAGCAGCAGGCCGCAGCAGCCGCGGCAGCCGGACCCGAGCAGAGGGAGAGCGCGGCGTCCCCTCCTCCGCCCGCGACATAAACACATGATAATTTGAAGGTGGTAAACAAGGGTGAAAATAGGCCTAATAGTACATGTGCCTATAAAACATTAAGAGAAGGAGCCTGAATAAATGCACCCTATCTATACCCTGCCTTGCAGCAGAGAGCACCCTTATTTTTTTTGTGCCCCATTTCAACAACAGCTTTCCCTGACGAACCCTCACCTCCACTTGACGAGGTACTCACCACCAACTGCAACAATAATGTGCTAAAACAAGTGGTCACAGATACAGACATGTGCATTAATTATACAAGGTCATAAAACGTCCCTAGTACTTTAAGACCTATAGAATCATAAAATAACACAATCATAAAATGGGTACTTTGCACTCTACGACATTGCAAGCCGATGGTAGCGATGCTGAGTGCAATAGTCCCCGCCCCCGTCGCAGCTGCGATATCTTGTGATAGCTGCCGTAGCGAACATTATCGTTATGGCAGCTTCACATGCAGTTACCTGCCCTGCGGCCACACGGCAGGCGGCCAATAGAAGTGGAGGGGCAGAGATGAGCGGGATGTAAACATCCTGCCCACCTCCTTCCTTCCTCATTGCAGCCGGGACGCAGGTAAGGAGATGTTCCTCGCTTCTGCGGCTTCACACACAGGGATGTGTGCTGCTGCAGGAACGAGGAACAACATCGTAACATCGGTCCTTCCGAAATTATGGAAATGACCGACGCTACACCGATCATACGATTTCGACGCTTTTGCGCTCGTTAATCGTAGTAAAAGGATTCACATACTCCAATGTCGACAGTGATGACGGATGTGCGTCACTTTCGAGTTGACCCCACCGACATCGCGCACCTGCGATGTCGTAGTGTGCAAAGTACCCCTTTGTGTGACGCCACTGGACTATCAGGTCATCACAGGGTACTGCACACTCTTTCTCTTTAGTACAGTATTCAAATCCCTCATGGTTCTGGGTCTCCATCTTACAGTGCTGCCTTCAACAGCAAATCAAATCCTAGATACACCCTGCACCACACCCACCAAGCACACCAGTGGGCTGCTTGAGCGGAATAGGGTCGCCCACCAAGGGTCAGGAAAAGGGGAGGTGAGGAGTGTAGTGGCTCCCAGGAGAAGCTATCTAGGTTATAGATGGTGGTCTGGACCTAGAGGAGTCGGACCCCCGGTCGCAGGGGATTGAAGAAAGGTGCCTGGACTTGTTAAAGAGAACGGTCAGCAGCCTGTTCCTATCACTGGACCGGGACCAAAGGCACGGCGGGGTACACGGACCCTAGGTCGGGAAGAAGCTTCAGGCAACCCGGCAATTAACCTGCAGAGAACGGAGGCTTTATGGACTATTCCCACTCGCTCCAGAATTGGGGCACTAGCGCAGCGAGGGGAATAGGGCCTTCCATACAAGCAGCCCACTAAAATCCCAAGCGTGAGCCCTGAGAGCAGGCTCCCACACTTAGCCACAGTGGGGAGCGGGGCTTGGCAAGTTCCAGACTACCGGGCCACTACGGTGAATTTAAACTTTGTGCCAGGAGGCAGGTCACGGTGGCGTCCCGAACTATAACTCCTCTGTAAATATCCCCCTTTTACTTTTGAGTTTGGCCCCTAAGCCCCTGGGTCCAGAGACCCTTGAGCTATGAATGGACACTACCCCCGGATCCGAACGGTTCGATCCACTGCTGGGGCGGCACATAAGCATCAATACTAACGGATAAATCTAATGTTTAAGAGTCTAAATCCGATCCGCTTACTTATTTAATATTTGGTATAAAAGATATCAACACAATATAGTTAGGCCAGGGCCTGGCCAAGGATTTACTCATCAATCTCCTCAATTAATTACTCATCAATCCAGATGCTTTTTACCCCCTCCTAACTCATACCGGTGGTCCATTAAGATATATTTTCCAGCCAGCATATATAAGAGGGGAGCAAACATGACTGGCTACCCCACAGCATGTGATCAAAGAAGACTAACAAGCAGCCTAGCAGAGTTTAACTCTTGCTAGCCTGCCTATCAACTACAAGTCTGCGGGTCAATGCCCCCAGTCTGTCTATGCTGATCACTAGAGTTGAGCGTGGCTCGCGGTTCGAGGTTCTCCAGTTCGCGGCTCGAGTGATTTTGGGGGCTGTTCTAGATAGAACTAGAACTCGAGCTAAAGCTCGATAGTTCTAGATACGTTCGAGAACGCTTCTAGCAGCAACAAGACCAGTTAATTCCTAGCTGGCTTTCCGCTGTAATAGTGTAAGTCACTATGTGACTCACACTATTATGAAATTTCAGTGTATAGTGTGCGGGAACAGCGCATTCAGATCACTGCTGTATGGATAATGGCGATCGCCATTTTTTTTTTTTTTTCCTTGTCTTCCTTCCCTAAGCGCGCGTGTGTAGTGGGGCGGGCCAACATGTCAGCCAATCCCAGACACACACACAGCTAAGTGTACTTTTAGCCAGAGAAGCAACGGCATGTGTGATAGGATGTCCATGTCACATATCCCTGCATTATAAAAACGGACATTTTCCTCCAGCACGCCATTATCTGCCTTCTGCGTCCTTGGTGTCAGTCATCACTGGCGCAGCTCCTATCTCAGATACTGCTGTGTACGCTCCATACACAGCGCTGTACAGCATAGGGATAGCACTTTCTATCAGTCCTTTTAAGGGCTCATACCGGCAGGGTCAGAGCCATAGGTGACAGGTCCTGAAAACAGAGTTTAACAGCTACACAAGATGACAGCGTCTGTGTAGCTAAGGTCAGAGATTTCCTCGCTGCATTTCCCCATTAGGAGGGATAGAAAGGCAGGCTTCCTTTCCTCTACCCAGAGACCCACAACCCTGCCACTGTACCCTCCTGCCCTTTGCACACTCAAACTCATTGTTACTAAGTCATTATACTAGCAAACACTGAGTGAACTTAGTGGCATCCTAAACGTGGCTATTGGACTTCTGTATAGTCCCAGTAGTGCACAGATATTTGCATCACGTCTGCCTGCATTGCACACTCAAACTCAATGTTACTAAGCCATTATACTAGCAAACACTGCTGCCAGTTTAAGGGCCGTAGTTGCATTGTCAGGGATAATTATTGTTGTTTATTCTGCTGTTAATAAAGCTAGACCACCGCTGCAATCTACACCACCTCTCAATTTTTACTACCACATTTTAAGTGCACAATCTTGTCGCTATCAAAATGAGTGGCAAAATGACAGATGCTGGTGGAAAGGGGAAGAGGCGTGTTGGAAAAGGAAAAAAAGGGTTTGTCCGTGGAGAAGGTGGAAAAGCTCCATTAACATCTGCTGAAGATAGACCATCTTCCAGCAAAAGTAAGATGTCTACTACTTACCGTGGACAATCCGATGTGCTCCCTTTTTACAGACACGAACAACTGGAACAAAGGTAGATGATGGCCAAAAAAGGAAAAAGCTTGAATGGATATCAAGTGGTCCAACAAGTGCCCTCTCCGCCACCTCAACTACCGCATCCAAAAAACACCAGTCCTCTGAGTTGTCATCCCAATCAAACTTGCTTTCTCCCAGCTCTGAAGTCTCCATCCGCCCTGCACAGTATGGTGGAACTGAAATGGCTGAGTCTGCAGAGCTGTTCAGTCACACTATAGCCTGGGAATCAGAGGTCTGCTCCCAAGCTACAGTGAGTACAGACCAGGAAATGGTCTGCAGTGATGCCCAGAACCTTTGTGACTCTGATTCAGGCTGTGAGGACTAAGTTTCTGAGCATAATGTTGACCCTTTTTCACAAACTGTAACACCTGTTGTTATAGACAATGAGGAACATACTGATGACGATGAGACGCAGATACCAGATTGGGATGACAACTTAAATATTTGGTCAGGGCAAGAAGAGGCTCGGTCTGAGGGTGAGGGTAGTGCAAACAACAATTGATGAGGAAGTTCTAGATCCCACCTACTGTCAACCCACAGTCAGGCCCTCGAGGAGGTCAACAGAGACGGTGGAGGAGGATGCAACTGACAACGAAGTTACCTTGCGCCTTCCTGGACAGAGTAGGAGTACTGGTAGCACGTCTACAACTGCATCCTCAGCCACCACTGTGCCTCTGAGCACTAGTCGGGGTGGATCAGCAGGTCGCATGCCCTCTAAGCCTTGCCTAGCCTGGTCCTTTTTTGACATAGCAAAAGATCGCCCAAATTATGTGATCTGTAAAATTTGTCAGGATTCTGTTAGTAGAGGGCAAAACCTCAGCAGTTTGACAACTTCTTCCATGAATTGTCACATGAATAAATATCATATGTCCCAGTGGGAAGCTCACCGTGCTGCAATGCGGCCTAGCGGAGCGAACCATCCACCGTCTGCCCCTTCTAGTGCATCCGCGCGCTCTTCATCTTCTAGGACTGTGGGGACAGATGTCACACCTGGTTTTCCACGCACAACTTCCACCAATGTAACCGCAACAGGCAGTTTGCTTGGTAGGTCGTCAGTTGGTTTGGAAGGGGAAACAAGTACGTGTGTACAGCTCTCTCAGACATCGATAGCACCAACGTTGGATGAAGGCGACATCATGTCTACGCCTGCACTTTCCTCGCAAAGCTGCATTTTTCCAGGGACACCCTACTCAACACCGTCTACACACAGCAGCCAGATCTCTGTCCCTCAGATGTGGACAAATAAAAGGCCATTTCCTGCGACCCATGACAAAGCTAAGAGGTTGACTTTATCCCTCTGTAAGCTCTTGGCTACCGAAATGCTGCCTTTCCGCCTGGTGGACACACAGGATTATAGAGACCTTATGTCTGTCGCTGTGCCCCAGTACCAGATGCCCAGTCGCCACTACTTCTCTAAGAAAGGTGTGCCCGCGCTACACCATCATGTCGCACACAACATCACCGCTTCCTTGAGAAACTCTGTGTGTCAACGGGTGCATTTCACCACCGATACTTGGACCAGTAAGCATGGACAGGGACGTTACATGTCGCTGACTGGGCACTGGGTAACTATGGTGATAGATGGTGAAGGGTCTGCTGCACAAGTCTTGCCGTCCCCACGACTTGTGTGTCAATCCTCTGTCTGTCTAAGTTCCGCCACTGCTTCTGCCTCCTCCACCTCATCTGGGTCCTCCGCCCCAAGCCTGCCTGGTCAGGCCACCAGCGTTCGCACTGCGCAGAAGGAATCACGCGCCCCTCATTACCATGCTGGCAGCAGAGCGCAACAGCATCAGGCGGTCTTTAGCTTGACATGTCTTGGGAATAGGAGTCACACAGCTGAGGAGTTGTGGTCAGCTCTGCGGTCCGAGTTTAATAAATGGTTGTCTCCACTCAACCTGCAGCCTGGTAAGGCCGTGTGCGACAATGCTGCAAACCTGGGTGCGGCCCTTCGCCTGGGCAAGGTGACACACATGCCTTGTATGGCTCACGTGTTGAACCTTGTTGTCCAGCAATTTTTAAACACACTATCCCGGCCTAGATGGCCTTCTGACCAGTGCACGAAAACTGTCTGCTCACTTCCGCCGTTCAACCGCCGCAGCTGAGTGACTTGCATCGCTCCAGAAGTCTTTCGGCCTGCCGGTTCATCGCCTGAAATGCGATGTGCCGACACGCTGGAATTCGACTCTCCACATGTTACAGCGACTGTGGCAGCACCGCCGAGCCCTGGTGCAATACGTCATGACGTATAGCCTGGGCCAACGAGATGCAGAGGTGGGGCAGATCACCCTGATGGAGTGGTCTCAGATCAAGGACCTATGCAACCTTCTGCACAGTTTCGACATGGCGACGAATATGTTTAGCGCTGACAATGCCATTATCAGCATGACAATTCCAGTCATTTACATGCTGGAGCACACGCTAAACACTATTCGGAGTCAGGGGGTGAGACAACAGGAAGGGGAGGAACTACAGGAGGATTCATATGCACAAGACACAACAACATCACCAAGGTCCAGACGTTCATCATCACCAAAGCGGCAGGCATGGGACCATGGGGGACAGGGATCAACAAGGGCGCATGGTAGCAGGCAAAATGTTGAGGAAGGTGCAGGAGAACATGAAGAAGTGGATGACGAACTGTCCATGGACATGGAAGACTCAGCGGATGAGGAAGACCTTGGTCAAATTTCAGTTGAAAGAGATTGGGGGGAGATGTCAGAGGAAGAAAGAACGGTTAGCACCTCTATGCCACAAACACAGCGTGGTCTTGGTCCGCATGGCTGCGCAAGACACTTGAGCGCCTTCTTGCTGCACTACCTCCAACATGACCCTCGTATTGTCAAAATTAGAAGTGATGATGACTACTGGCTTGCCACACTATTAGATCCCCATTACAAGTCCAAATTTTGTGACATAATTCCAGCCATAGAAAGGGACGCACGTATGCAGGAGTATCAGCAGAAGCTGTTACTCGATCTTAGATCCGCTTTTCCACCAAACAACCGTGCAGGTGCAAGGAGTGAATCTCCCAGTTGTAACTTGACAAACATGGGACGGTCTCGTCATCTTCAACAGTCTACCCGTACCAGTAGCACCGTATCTGCTGCTGGTAACAGCAATTTTATGGAATCTTTTCATAATTTTTTTAGACCGTCCTTTGTAAGGCCACCAGAGACAACAAGTCTGACACATAGTCAACGGCTGAAGAGGATGATACAGGAGTATCTCCAAATGAACATTGATGCCATGACTTTGCAAATGGAGCCTTGCTCATTTTGGGCTTCAAATCTTGAAAAATGGCCAGAGCTCTCAACTTACGCCTTGGAGATTTTGTCGTGTCCAGCTGCCAGCGTTGTCTCTGAACGTGCCTTCAGTGCTGCTGGGTGTGTGCTGACAGATAAGCGCACGCGTCTGTCCAGTGACAATGTGGACAGACTAACGTTCATCAAAATGAACAAGTCATGGATCCACAAGGAATTTACTACCCCTGTGTCATCCTGGGGAGAGTAAATGCTTGTGGATTTGGAATGTGCTTGATGCAAATCAAAACATCCTGTTTAGAACTAGGGTACAAGTGCTGCCACTGATGGGGTGTCTGTGTGGCCCAATTTTTGGAAAAAAGGGAGACTCCGCTTGGAGTAACCCTTGCTTATATTGTTTTTAAAACTGATCCAAGATGCACAGAGCTGGGATCAGGAAACACTTTGCTACCTACCCCGGTGTCATCCTGGGGACGGTTAAGAATGGCGCATTTTTGAATGTGCTTGATGCAAATCTAGCTGTGAAGTGTACAACTGGGGCACAACTGCTGCCACTGAAGGGGTGGGTGTGTGTGGGGCCCAATTTTTGGAAAAAAGGGAGACTCCGCTTGGAGTAACCCTTGCTTACATTGTTTTTAAAAATGATTCAAGATGCACAGCGCTGGGATCAGGAAAGACTTTGCTACCTACCCCGGTGTCATGCTGGGGACGGTTAATTATGGCGTATTTTTGAATGTGCTTGATGCAAATCAAAATATCCTGTTTGCAACTAGGGCACAAGTGCTGCCACTGATGGGGTGTCTGTGTGGCCCAATTTTTGGAAAAAAGGGAGACTCCGCTTGGAGTAACCCTTGCTTGCTGTGTTTTTTAAAAGGAGCCAAGATGAACAAGTCATGGTTCAGCAAAAAGACTTTGCTACCTACCCCGGTGTCATCCTGGGGACGGTTAAGAATGGCACATTTTTGAATGTGCTTGATGCAAATCTAGCTGTGAAGTGTACAACTGGGGCACAACTGCTGCCACTGAAGGGGTGGGTGTGTGTGTGGCCCAATTTTTGGAAAAAAGGGAGACTCCGCTTGGAGTCACCTTGCGGTGTTTTACATGATTTTAGAAGGGCGTGCCATGCCTATATCTGTGTCTCGTCCTCTTTTTCCTTGTCCAGCTCTTTTGTTTTCGCATGAGTATATGTCCTTGTCACTTTCCCATGTGTTTGTGTTGTGTTGTGAGTTGTTTGTCACCTTTTGGACACCTTTGAGGGTGTTTTCTAGGTGTTTGTGAATGCCTGCCATTGTTTCCTATGCGGTTCGAGTTCGGTTTTTCGAACGTTCGACGAACTGAGCTCGAACGGGACCTCTGTTCGACGAACCGAACTCGAGCCGAACCACGACCGGTTCGCTCATCTCTACTGATCACATACATAAGAAAGTTAGCAGGCAGTGTGCCAGAATCGGTAGTTTCCACAGATCCTGATGCCGCCATGACAGTTAACGATGTTTGTAAAAACCTCCTTGGACACATAGTTAGAGAAATCTGGGTTTTGAATGGCTGTACCTGTAGATATAACTAACTTGCTCTTCCTGGCATACCATCATTTTATGTCCTCTTTGGATGCACTGGTGTTGATGTCATTGCTTGACCCATAGAGGACTGTTGGACCCCAAGTTGATTAATTCCAGCCATTACAAAGTATGATTTTGAACATTTTCCACTTATTTTTTACAATGAGCCTATAATTTGTGTTAGTGCAAGATAGTATAAATTTGAATGTATGTAACACATTCGCATTATTTGCATCATCGGATTGCAAGCTGAGACTTTCCAGCTGAGATAAAATGGCAAGTCATAGCATGTAGTTGAAGATTTGTAGTTCCAGAGCACAAAAATATTTCAACTTACCCTTTCACGAGTTATTAAAGCCATCTTCAAATGTTTCACCTATTGAAAGTATAGCTGATATGTTGCATATCTTGCTGATCGTGAGAACAGGGCTCTAAACTGCCCCATTGGAATGAAATGGTGACTATGCAGTCATTCTCCAGTGCTACGCTTGATTTTCTCTTGCAGTTTCAAAAAGAATGGACAGATCGATGACACGATAGTATGAGTTTGTGAATCTCTTACCAATTTGGTCTAGGGCCATTTCACCTGAGAGACGGTACTACAAGGTCTTCTTTTATGGCATATTTGCCCTTGTTATACCATATAAGTAGGCATTGATAGGACCACAGCAAACTACCGTTAAATGAGCCACACTGGCCAACATAATGTTTCATTTCATTCAAATATTGATTGATTGTTTATGCTAACACTAATGCATCCTAAGCCTCCAGGACAGAACTTGATTGGGGCTGCTTATTCGCCATTTACACTAGCCTACCGTTGCAAACGTTCATCAATTTTTTTCTGCCATCCACATCCAGGGAGTTTAGCTACAGTGCAATAGGTGATTATGTTGTTCACAGCGGACAAAGGAATATCATAATCTTTGGACATGAGCTTGTAACCTGGATATTGTTGATATTTGTCCTCAGACAGTTCTCTTCTCCTCTGTCTTCTCTCCATACTTAAAGACACACAATGTAAAGATTAAGTCAACTTCTCCCCTTTTTATATAGTTTCAGGTGTGATTTTCATATTGCCCACATTTGTTACTTGCCTTAGTGATCTTGAACGACCCTCACATGCTAGAAACAAAGTTGCTTACCCACAATTTTGAAAAGGTGACAACTATTATGTTCAGCCCATTTTTGGGGATTTGTGTGAATTTATGTTCAATTTGCCTTTTTTTCATTTTTTTTGCATTGCGCAGTATGCTCAAAGGAAATAAACATGTGTATGATAAAACTGTAATTGCAATAATTTTCTGGGAGAAATACTTCATTTTTGGGAACAATTTCAAAGGTGCAAACACTTTTGGCCATATCTGTATGCAATTTGGACTCCCTCCTTCATGATTGACTGTAGTTTGTGTGCCGCCTAGGAAGAGGAGTTAGACAATTGGTAAAAAATAGAATAAAAATTTACAGAATTTATTGCAGGCTTTATAACTCACAGCCTAAATATCTTTTGTCCATATTACTGGACGTATGCTTTTAGAGATGTAAGAAAGCCACGGACCCACTTGGGGGGAGGGGCGACATGACCAAGGGGGAGGTAGGGAGTGATGGGTTAATAGGGACAGTGGTATATGCCTAATATGGCTTTGGGGGATGGTTTTAGCCGGGGAGGAAGAGGAGGAGCAGGGAAAGGGTTAGCTGGGAGAGGAAGGAGTTACCTCCTCTTCTGTTTCCGGACGCCGAACGATCCCCGCCCACCCTCCCTTTGTGTTGTCATGTGGGAGATGTTTTTGGGTAGTTGGGATACCTTTTGTCACAGTAGCGGTGGGGGTAGGTCTGGTCCAGAGGTTTGGAAGTGATTGGTGGCTGGACCGGGAGTCATTGTCTTGGTATGGTGGCTCTCGGTTTCCGGGATGTGGCAGGCACGGGGTTCTGCCAAAGTGTGGGGGTCAATCCGTGGGTGATTGGCACCTCGTCTCTGGGTCGGTGTGTTGCGGCCGGGGACAGGGGGAGTAGTAGTAGTGGACTGGGCCTACCCCGGGGGGTATTGTAAATGTTATTGTCTATTGTTACCGTTATGTGGTTGTTTTGGGTCGCCCGTTGGACGGCGTCCCTAAGGTACTAGTCTGTAAAACAATAGGCAATAAAAAGGCTGCTGTGGCCATTTGAACCAAGTCGCATGCAGTCCGTGTGTTTAATTTTAGAGGATAAGGGGGTTTGGTTACACAGACATCATGACCGGAGAATCCTCCCTCAGCTGGTCATGACTACAGCACAGTTGGTAAATCTTGTCCTTCATGTGCTGTGACTGTATTGCTTTGCAGACAATAATAAAATACTGCTAACGTCGACTCCTGCACCGAACTCAAAATGAAATTTTAACAAATAATTTATATAAAAATGCAGTAGCAGCTTGAGTATCTATATCTTCAAAGACCGCTTTTTAATCTTCTGGGCTTTTCTCGGGGTGCCATACATCTTTTAAATCTTGTAAGGGACTTATGTTGGCTCAACGAATTTTTGGAGTGACTTGTAATACTGCGTCTTTAGCCATCTTCTCCAGTGAAGAGGATTTAGAAGCCATATTCTTTTAAACTAAATCCGGGCAAGCTGATTTTTGACAAATAGTTTTTCTATTATTGATTACTTTTTATTTAATACAAGAGCTCAATTTGATATCAAAAGTTAAAATGTTCATCTGGACTTATTTCAGCAAAGGTTTGGGCCACTTAATGTTTCAAATGTGCTACTTCTGGATACATTCAATAACGAAAACTAAGCTTTTTGTTAATTCCTTATAGGATAACGTTTGGTACAGTTGTATTTGGCATTAAGTAAAATGTCTTGGAGTTTTCAGTTCTTAGAGAAAAGCTTTTTGGTACATTTTGTAATTAGAAAGATTTTGTGAAGGTACATGTAACGTGGAGTACTGTTATGCGGAACTTGACGATCTACTAGATTTGAACAAATTTCATTGTAACCAAACTAAAACAATGTGAAGCTGTAGGAGGGGAAAAAGCACAATAGGATCTTACCCGGTATGAGGGTAGAAGAGCAAGAAAGAGATACAGTCACCTGGTGAGGTTGTGCCAGTCACAACCCCCTATGCTCGCTTGTGAGTGTCTAGTGGTTTAGCAGCGGCCCCGGAGAGAAATTTGTAATATATAAAAAAAAGTAAGAACCGGTTTAGATGCCGCGCAAAAAACCACAGATGCTGTAGATAAAAAGATTTCCTTTTATTTTACAGTTCTACGCGTTTCAGAGACATCTCCGTCTTCTTCCTCAGGAAAAAGAAATCAAATGATTTCTTTTTCCTGAGGAAGGAGACGGAGATCTTTTTATCTACAGCATCTGTGTTTTTTAGCTCGGCATCTAAACCGGTTCTTACTTTTTTATATATTATAAATTAAAACAATGTAAGGATTTTAATAAGAGGAAAAAATATCGGCACATCCAACGTAAAATAATTTCTTTCTTTATTTTCACATAGTATTAAAAAAGTCCATCCATATTCAGAAGACCCTGACGCGTTTCCGACACAAAAGAGCGTCCTTAATTAGCCTATGATTAAGGACGCTCTTTTGCGTCGGAAACGCGTCAGGGTCTTCTGAATATGGATGGACTTTTTTAATACTATGTGAAAATAAAGAAAGAAATTATTTTATGTTGAATGTGCCGATATTTTTTCCTCTTATTCAAGTTATAGTCCACCTGGCGGACTTCATATCGTTGCACTCCATGGATGTGTGGTGACATATTACATTGGGCGTGTCAAGCTTTCCTCCACTTCGTCTGTTAATGTAAGGATTTGCTGATCTGGAACAATGTCTTGAGAGACACACTTGCCTTGACACAATGTAAGGCTCACTTGTGAAGTGGACCCACTAGGATCCAGGTCCAGATAGGTACAGAAACCCAGGGCATTGGTGCAGTTGGCAGGATGGTATGTGGGGGGTTAGTGTGATGCAGTCAATACTTACGGGCAGAATGGATGAAAGAGTAGTCAGGAAAGCCAGGGTCTGTTAACGGGAGGACATGTATGAGCACAAGGAGTAAATGGAGGAGTAGTCAAGTCAATATCCGAGGGTCAGAAATCTAGGAGAGCACATAATAGGTTCAGAGAGAAAACAGAGACGTGGTCAGGAAATGGTCCGAGATCAATAGGCAGGAGGTCACGACTGGGACAGGGAGCGGGTAGAGAAAAGTCAAATAACAATCTGTGGTCAGAGCACAAAAATCAGAACACTAGCAGAGGCAACAGCACAACAGCGGAACCAGAAAATACAACTGACAAAGTTCTGGGTAAGCATGCTCAGTAAGAAACCTGAGCAATTACCAGTAAGGAAGAACACTTGAGTAATCAGCACCAACATGGAATCCTGTGCTATCAAACAAGCTGCGAGCTCAATAACTCAGGAAGGCGCAGCAGAGTATCTCCAAAGGCAAGATGCTCTGCACAAAGGAATTGTGTAACTGTCAGGAATGTAAGTCAGGAAAACGCAGCAGAGCATTTTCAAGTCTGCAAGATGCTCTGCACAGAGGAATCATGACATGGCACACTGAAAAGTCTGGGGAGCAGCAGGACAGATGAAGTGAAGTGTGCAGGATGGAAGTGTGAAGCCCCACCGGTGTTGTGTCGGTGCATACCTTCAGGGACTCCACGTAGCTGGTGCTGGTCACAGGTAGGGAATCTTCGGTTTTGATCGTGACGCCACTCTCAGTATTGCGGTCAGTGGGGACCGCCACTGCAGGTTAGGGGTGCCTGGGGCTGATGATGCGTGCAGTCAGATGTAGTAGCCTCCTGAGAGTGAGGCAAGCCCCAGGGCCCGGTGTAGATGCGTAGTACTACAAGTCGCAGAATGACCACACAGGCAGAGTGTCTTTCAGGGTTTTTACTCACATTTGATGGCAGGGTGAGTAACCCGGGCGTAGCTGGGACGAACCAGGTGGAACCAGGTATCCTTCAGGCTGACTTTATGAGGGTGACTACTGACTCGCCTTCCTTAGCCCTTGGTGGTTTGGGGTAACCCCGACTTTGAGTCCCTATGGGGGTCACCCAGGGAAGATGCTCCAAGCCTCTCTCCCCTTCTTGTTTTGCCGTGTGCTTGTTCCCCGGACCAGGCCACTCCAGCCTCTTGCCTCCTATGACCTATGGGCCCTAACTTGTGGTTACGTGGCTGCGGCTTTTGTAGTGTTGTGGTGTGGGCTTTAAGAGCCCCACACCGGCAGGTTTAGCAGAAGAAAGTTGAATCTATCCCCGCTTCGGGATCTGCCGCCCGGTTGGGCCTGGTGCTCTCTAGCAGTCTCCTTACTTCCCACTCCGTTGCACTCCCTAGCTGAAGCTGGCTTTCAGGCAGCACTCCTAGTTGACCGTTCTCCCCCGTCAATAGCCACTGCGCGGACGCTGTCAGATTGCACAGCTCCAGGGATCTGCTCCTCACTTGAGCTCCCTGGACTCTACACTGAACTGGCTCACTGCTCCTCCTCTCCTGTTCTTGCCTACGCCACCTAGCAACCAGACTCTCCACCACACCCCTTGAGAGGAGATGGAGGCTCTACCCCCTCCACTATTCCAGTGAAGGTGAAGGCTTGCCCCCTCCTGGGATCCCCAGGGGTCCTCTCATGGGTACATGTGTGAGACCTGGTCACTATGCGCCTGTGTTCCACACCCCGGTCAGCCTTCTGGATTACCTGTATTGTACTGTCCCCAGCATGGGTGCAGTACTCAGTGGTGCCTGACCAGGTCAGGGGCGCCACATTCCCCCTTAGTTATCACCAGCACGTCCTCGGGCTGCAAGACAACATTTTAAAATGCATAAAACATTAAAACATGGTAAAACATTTTTAAAACCACCAGGTATCAGACATCACCACCCTCCACCCACAAGTCCGTTAACCCACCCAAAACCCTCTCAGGAGGCAGGTCACCGGTCCTGTTGGTAACCAGGTCTGGGCCATCCGTTTCCCCAGACCTTTCCTCCAGTCTTCCTCTCCCGTTGGCCGCGGCTTCAGCCACTTCTGGCAGGATGTAGAGGCGGCTTTCATGGGCTGGTGGTTTCAGGGTATACCTGGCCTGGTGGATCCGCGCCTTCAGCCTCTTCTGGCAGGATGCAGAGGCGGCCTCCACAGTTGGTGCTGACCAGGTACCCTCTTTGTGGTGGTGAGCCAAGGCCCCATAAACAGGCGTGCTCTCTGGTCGCAGGTGAGCCAAGGCCCTTTTCTACGGACGGGCCCCCCTGGTTGCAGACGAGCCAAGCCCCTAAACAGGCTGGCCCTGGTGGTGGTGCCACTGGTGTAACTATTTACACTGCGAGAGTTTGTGGCTATAGCAAGTTCATAGCCTTAAGGTTTATGGTTTTCTCACAATAGTTTTTGTGGGCGCATTTCTTAAACGTTGCAAACAAAACTTGTCAAAACTTCAACTGGTAACTTGCTGTATTTCTTTACTTCTCTCTACTCTACTCCTCCATTTCACCAGGGCGTGGGCATGTAGGGCACCGGCACCTGTGACTTTCTTGCTCTCTGTCGTCGTCTGTGGTTGTTTCATCTGTAGGTTCTTTATCTTTCCTTTCTTGGTCTTCGTCTGTTTCTACATCTGGTTCTTTATCTCTGTCTTTTCTTTCTTGTTTGGGACATGGTGCTACATCAAGCGCATACAATCCTCTTTCGCCTTCATGCATGGTGAACTGTACTACGTCTCCAATTTTCAAATTTCTGCCTGAATGTCCTCTGGGCAGGTGGGCTTGAACATCTCTCCGATTCACAAATATGCCCTCTTTTATTCCTCTTACTACAATAAAGCCGTATCCGCTTTTCAAGTTGAAGTCCTCTACTACTCCTCTGTAAAGGGGTCCTCTGGCCTGGGCTTTAGACCTTCTCAGTAATCTTTTCTCCTGCAGGTCTCTGGCTGTGACCTCTCTCTGCTCTGGAGACTGTGGTATTGGAGGATACTTTGCTCTGCTGCGCCGTGTCTTGCGGGCTGGGTTCATGCCTGTGGGCTCCCAGGTGAGGTCTGTGGGTTGATCTTCATCTGCTGACGGTGTCAAGTCTTCCTCCTCCCAGCGGGAATAGGGCAGCATCTCCGGCTCTGGGTAGGGGTCTGCTGCGGTTGGCGTCGGAGTCAGCCCTTCTGCTTCCTGGCCTCCTCTCCCCCTTAGTTCTTCGCTGCACTCTGGTTGTGGCAGCGCTGGGGATGAGTGGTCCTCAGCTGGTCCGGGCGGTGGACTCTCTGGCGGGGCTGCAGGGGTTGCCTGAATCTCCTTGGGGGTGCGCGGGGGGCGCACGTACTGATCCACCAACCACTTCGGAAACTTGGCCTCCATGTCAGCCCTCAGCTGCCAGTAGGTGGAGTCCTCTCCCAGCATAGGCTTCCTATCAGGGACCTCCGTGGACTGGGGAGCAATGTCTGCTCTGGCCTTGCAGGCCGGGGAAAATGATGAGTTGGTCTGTTCTTGGCGGGCCGCGCCTGGCATGGCGGCGGCCTGGTCTTGGCGGGCCGGGCAGGGCATCGCTGCGGCGGCCTGGTCTTGGCGGGCCGCGCCTGGCATGGCGGCGGCCTGGTCTTGGCGGGCCGGGCAGGGCATCGCTGCGGCGGCCTGGTCTTGGCGGGCCGGGCAGGGCATCGCTGCGGCGGCCTGGTCTTGGCGGGCCGGGCAGGGCATCGCTGCGGCGGCCTGGTCTTGGCGGGCCGGGCAGGGCATCGCTGCGGCGGCCTGGTCTTGGCGGGCCGCGCCTGGCATGGCGGCGGCCTGGATTGGCGTTTCTGTCGCGGCCGGTTCCTGGCGGGCCGGACTGGACACTGCAGCCGCGGTCTCACTTGGCGTCGCAGCCTCGATGGGGTCCGTGCAGGCTGAGCCGGGCGTCGCTGCAGTGATCGGAGCTTGGCGGGCCGCACCCGGCGGGGCTGCGGCCTGGTTCAGCATATCACTTGCGGCGCGGACGAGCGTCGCTGCTGCGTTGGGGTCTCGGCGGGCCGGGCCTAGCAGGGCGGCGGCCTGGGTCAGCGTTACGCCTGCGACGCGGATGAGGGTCGCGGTGGCAGCCGGTTCTTTACGGGCCGGACTGGGCGTTGCTGCAGGGACCGGGTCTTGGTGGGCCGAGCAGGGCATCGCTGCAGCCGCTGGGGCTTGGAAGGCCGCACCTGGCGTGGCTGCGGCCTGCTTCAGCGTCGCCGCACCGGACGCCTCTTCGGGGACCGCGGGCGTGGCAGCAGGGGTCGGGGCATTTGCGCTGGCCGGGGCATCACTTGACTCACCCACCGGTGGCAGCATCGGGGTCTGCGTCGTCGCCGTCCTGTCTGGCACTCGGCGCGCGGCTCTCCTTTCATAGGCCCGAACCGCCGCGGTCATCTCCAGCATTTCCATCCGTTCTTCCCGGATCTGCTCCACAACCCGGGTCTCCAGTCGGTCACAGAACTGGGCCAGCTCTCGGTACCACCAGGCAGCGGAGCCCGGTTCTGGGTTCCTGCGGTCAGACGCCATTTCTCCTGCGCCGTCTTCTGCACGACTCTCCAGCTGTGGACTCGCCGTTGCCTCTGATAGCAAGCTGTTCAGTTTCTCTTCTGCCTCTTTCAGCAGCTCCTCTCCCAGCAGCAGGCTTGTGGCTTCCTTTCCTTCCCGCCGTCTCTGGACGCTTCCGCTTTCTTCATCAGCGAGGTCAGGACTCTGCAGGGGATCTCTGGGTAGCCACACCTCTTCGTGGGCGGTAACTTCTTCCAGCGCGGGCTGCTGTTGTTTTTCAGCGCGCTTTTCATGGTGGCAATATGGCGGCGCTTCCAATTTTTCAAGCGGACCGCCCAGGCACATGGTCACCTGTCTGAACAGGTCTAGTCCTTATCCTGTTCGTGACGCCAGATGTGAAGCCCCACCGGTGTTGTGTCGGTGCATACCTTCAGGGACTCCACGTAGCTGGTGCTGGTCACAGGTAGGGAATCTTCGGTTTTGATCGTGACGCCACTCTCAGTATTGCGGTCAGTGGGGACCGCCACTGCAGGTTAGGGGTGCCTGGGGCTGATGATGCGTGCAGTCAGATGTAGTAGCCTCCTGAGAGTGAGGCAAGCCCCAGGGCCCGGTGTAGATGCGTAGTACTACAAGTCGCAGAATGACCACACAGGCAGAGTGTCTTTCAGGGTTTTTACTCACATTTGATGGCAGGGTGAGTAACCCGGGCGTAGCTGGGACGAACCAGGTGGAACCAGGTATCCTTCAGGCTGACTTTATGAGGGTGACTACTGACTCGCCTTCCTTAGCCCTTGGTGGTTTGGGGTAACCCCGACTTTGAGTCCCTATGGGGGTCACCCAGGGAAGATGCTCCAAGCCTCTCTCCCCTTCTTGTTTTGCCGTGTGCTTGTTCCCCGGACCAGGCCACTCCAGCCTCTTGCCTCCTATGACCTATGGGCCCTAACTTGTGGTTACGTGGCTGCGGCTTTTGTAGTGTTGTGGTGTGGGCTTTAAGAGCCCCACACCGGCAGGTTTAGCAGAAGAAAGTTGAATCTATCCCCGCTTCGGGATCTGCCGCCCGGTTGGGCCTGGTGCTCTCTAGCAGTCTCCTTACTTCCCACTCCGTTGCACTCCCTAGCTGAAGCTGGCTTTCAGGCAGCACTCCTAGTTGACCGTTCTCCCCCGTCAATAGCCACTGCGCGGACGCTGTCAGATTGCACAGCTCCAGGGATCTGCTCCTCACTTGAGCTCCCTGGACTCTACACTGAACTGGCTCACTGCTCCTCCTCTCCTGTTCTTGCCTACGCCACCTAGCAACCAGACTCTCCACCACACCCCTTGAGAGGAGATGGAGGCTCTACCCCCTCCACTATTCCAGTGAAGGTGAAGGCTTGCCCCCTCCTGGGATCCCCAGGGGTCCTCTCATGGGTACATGTGTGAGACCTGGTCACTATGCGCCTGTGTTCCACACCCCGGTCAGCCTTCTGGATTACCTGTATTGTACTGTCCCCAGCATGGGTGCAGTACTCAGTGGTGCCTGACCAGGTCAGGGGCGCCACAGAAGCAGGTTAATCATGATGTGCACAGGAGGTGGAGTACACAAAACTAAAGTCTTGAATACCTTGCTTCCCCAAAAATAAGACAAGGTCTAATTTTATTTTTTGCTTTGAAATCTGGGCCAGGGCTTACTTTCAGGGAATGTCTTATTTCTTTTCCATGAACAACAAACCGCATTAATTCTTGAACAAAAAAAAGCAACATTTAATCAAATAAAGTGATATCACATTCTGGAACATCAACATAACTCTCCAATTTCTGTGTGTAACATATGTGTGTATCTAGCTATCTATTTATCTATCTATTCACACACACACACACACACACACACACACATACACACACACACACACACACACACGCTACACGTACATACCAGCCTGTCTACTCTTCAGCCTTAGACTCCTGCAATTAAGAGACCTTTTGGTGACAACATAATCACATGTCGTGATGTCACCAAGGTCTTTAAGCAATGCTATCATCAGGATATAAATGTTGAGCCCCCCTAGGAGAATAGGGGCCCTGTCAAATTGCCCAGTTTGCTCTCCCTTCTCCCCAATGCCAGTCCTGTATACCAGCCTGTCTCCTGCTCAGTTCTTTTAGACTCCTAAAATTAAGAATCCTTTGATTACATGATGTCACATGACTGTGAAGTCATCAAAGGTCCTTAAACAATTTTATCCTTGGAATACAACTGCTGGGGTCCCTAAGTGAGTGGGGGTCCTGAGAAATTGTGCAGTTTGACTACCTCTAATGCATGACCTAACTGTAACTAGGGCTTATTTTTTAAGTAGGGATTGTATTTAAAGCATACTCCAAGAATCCTGGAAAATCATGCTAGGGATTATTTTTGAGGTAGGTCTATTTTTTGGGGAAACACAGTATGAAGTTGAAGACATAGGTGTGTGTCCTAATGGACCAGAAAAGGCTTAGTTAGTAGATGTCACACACAAGTAAACTTGTAAAGTCTGACATGGAGCACAACGGAGGGCAAGGGACCAAGGTGAGGGGAGCAGAGCACAAACCCAGGACTATGCAATACACAGGCTACATTATGTGCACTCTAAGGCACTATCTGATCATCCCCAGTATATCTTACAATTAAGGATGGCTGTGGCTACAGGAGAAATCCCAGGTTATGATCAAATAATAATTTGCTAATTTATGCCAGAACACGTGACATAGAAGTGTAATAAAAAAAGTAGACATGAGCAGATCGATCCGAGAAGGATCACGTTCAAGTTGAATTTCCTGAAATTCGCGATTCGATGCAAATTCAAACACTCTGTGATTCAATTCACAAAAAAAGTCTGGCGCTATTTCACACACTGCTGAAAATTCATAGAGTGGGTTAATAGCAAAAAAGCACAGTGAGACCCTGTAGTGCCCTGCACCTATTACATCCACATCACTTGGTCTAGGGAGGTGCTGTAGCTGTAGAGTCACTCATTGACTGTGCGTTTATTGATCTATGAATGACTGCAATAAGAGCATCTTAAGAAAAGCCTTCTTTTATTTTTCACACACTGCAAACAAAGATTGAAGTATTAAACTCTTCAGTGTCATTTTTGCAACCAAGACAAAATCCTTTCTCCAAGGGCTGTGTCACAGTGTGCTTCCTAGATTGTAAGAAGGGCAAGTCAATATTTTAACCTCCTAAAGAAACGTCTCTATTATCCAGACATTTACACACAGCTGTCTACATCACAAAGTGTGAACATTGTGAAGAACATATATTTTATTGCACGCTTCATTCTTGTAATAATCCAATATTAGACCCATACACACCGACGAAGCACAAGTATTTGTGACCACCAGTTACCATCTGTTTTCCTATAGCCAGACAGGTTGAGGTCACTTGGACAATAGTAAGCGGTGCTATGCACACTGCGACATCACAGGTGCGATGTCGGTGGGGTCAAATCGAAAGTGACGCACATCTGGCGTTGCTGTCGACATTGGAGTATGTGAATCCCTCTTACTACGATTAACGAGCGCAAAAGCGTTGAAATCATATGATCGGTGTAGCGTCGGTCATTTCCATAATTTTGGAAGGACCGATGTTACGATGTTGTTCCTCGTTCCTGCGGCAGCACACATCGCTGTGTGTGAAGCCGCAGGAGCGAGGAACATCACCTTACCTGCGTCCCAGCTGCAAGGAGGAAAGAAGGGGGCGGGATGTTTATGACCCGCTCATCTCCGCCCCCCTGCTTCTATTGGCTGCCTGCCGTGTGACGTCGCTGTGACGCCGCACGACCTGCCCCCTTAGGAAGGAGGCGGTTTGCCGGCTAGAGCAACGTCGCAGGGCAGGTAAGTGCATGTGAAGCTGCCGTAGGGATAATGATCGCCACGGCAGCTATCACAAGATATCGCAGTTGCGACGGGGACGGGGACTATCGCGCTCGGCATCGCTACCATTGGCTTGCGATGTCGTAGTGTGCAAAGTACCCCTAAGGCTGAGTCTCCATTACATGCTGTAGCTCAAAACAGGTTCAATACACATATTGGAGATTTCTCTATTTTCTGGGCAAATTGAGGCCATTGCCCCCAAAAAAAAATTTGGGGAAAATTCTACAAACT
Organism: Anomaloglossus baeobatrachus; assembly: GCF_048569485.1. NCBI lineage: Eukaryota > Metazoa > Chordata > Amphibia > Anura > Aromobatidae > Anomaloglossus > Anomaloglossus baeobatrachus. Next base: position 65,122,701 of record NC_134356.1, read on the forward strand.
AGGTGAATCTGAATTTCAAAGAATTCACTCATCACTATATATCAAATGTAAAATTCACCTAAAGAACTGTAGATATGCATATAAGAGTATAGTCAGGAGTGAAAACCAAGAGATTCACAGCAGAGAACTCACAGTACTCAAGGGTTGATCAAAGTAATGAAGTCCAAGGCTGTATGGCTCAAGCTGTAAAGATTCATTCATAAAAACCCCTCCAGATTAGAGAATAAGCTACTACTTACTGAAGCTGCGGCCATTACACTGGAGATTCGTATACAGCCCCTAGCAGTATTGTAAAGCAATCTAATCATCTGCCTGATCATTTTTTCGGACTGGTCAAAGACCACAATTCATATTCAGGTTATTATTCCCCTATACTCTGCCCCCACTTGGTCCCCTTATCCCCCATAATCTGCCTCCAACTGGTCAGAACCCAATTGGACTACTGTGTACATTTCTTGGTTCCCCAATTCAAAAAAGACATCGATACATTTTAGGAAGTCCAAAGAAGAGCAACTAAGATGGTTGAAGGTCTGCAAACCATGTCCTATGAAGATCGGCTAGAAGAACTTGGAGTGTTTAGCTTGCAAAAGAGAAGGCTGAGAGAAGACTTAATAGCGGTCTACAAATATCTGAAAGGTAGTCACAGTGCAGAGGGAACCACCCTATTCTCATTAGCACAAGGAAGTAAAAAGAAACAATGGGTTGCAACTAAATGGAAGGAGCTACAGATTAGACAGTAGGAAAAACCTTCTGACAGTGAGGGCAGCCAGAGAGTGGAACAGGTGACCACAGGAGGTAGTAGGCTCTCCATCATTGGAAATCTTCAAGTGGAAACTGAATAAACATTTAGCTGGGATTATTTAGGAAAACGTGCACTCACAGGGGTTTGGAACTGATGAAACGTGAGATCCCTGCCAACTCTACCATTCTTTGATTCTATGATATTTGGTTGTGCATAGTATAGTGGAGATGTACCAATAGACCTCCCACCAGAGAGCAGGTGAAAAACATATGTTGTTGTTTTTTTTCAAGATTTTTAATATTATTTATGAACCAAAAATGATGTGCCAACTTATTCAAACTTTGCAACCAATGGGACTCGCAATTGAATTCCCCTCTCTGAAAAACATATACTAAGACCAAGTAAATTGAAAGCCATTGCACTCATTGTTGGTATGGTTTTAGAGTTTGATAGAAATTCTATCCAAATACAATGAAAACATGTGAGCTGCCTTGTGAAGCAGTTAAACTGTTTCTTACCTTTGCAAATTTCGAAGCTGAGTTTTGCATCTCGTGGCCTCTACAGATATTTCTGTCTCCTCTTCGATATCCTGAGTTATCACTGCAATCTGAGTGGCACCAATTACTATATTTTTGGGACCATGAGATGCACCTGACTATAAGACACACCCAAGTTTAGACAATAGAAAATAGGAAAAAAATATTAATATCGAAACTAACTTTGTGATGTAAATATATGGAAGGGGTAATGTCACTAATGTTGGTGGTCTACTGTTGTGCTTGTTTCTTGGGGCTATAGGATAGAAGAGGTGGTAATAATTTATTCCAAATGTTCCCCCTGGCCAAAGTAACTGTGCGGTCAGTTCCACTCGAGTCACTATTCAGGAAAATAGAGAGATTTATTTTCCATAATGAGGACTTTGGCTGGGGGGGGGGGGCCACTTGGACGGTGCTTGTGGAAGAGAAGTTGCTGTACGATGCCAGCTGCACACGGATGACTTTCGTGGTTGTGAGAATGGAACACAGGTAGCTGGGCGATGTCTGCTGCCTCCGGATGGTCAGGACTGTGGTGTCTTGGGGCCTGCGTCAGGGCAGGAAACAAACCAGGGACTTGAGTATTTAGCTCAAGCACAAGAGGTAACTGATCAAGCACTGAGCGGGACGAACACCCCCATGCTCAATCGAGTATCAAGCAGTGCTGAGCAGCCCTTAGTAACATTTAGGTAAGTTAATGTGTGCCACCCCCGTGTCAGCAGCCGAGCTGCTCGGATCCGCATCTGCGGTGGCTCGAGGGGCATCCGAACCCGGGGGTCTCGTGGCCACTCGAAAGAAGGGGGGTATTTACAGGGGATGATGTATTGAGAGTTCGTGACACCACCCATGGTGTGTGGTAAGGTGGAGTACCACCGCTGCGGCTGGGAATACCCGGTGGCGATGGAGTGGGCAGCCAGGTGTTTAACCTCTCCACGGGTAAGGGGGTTGCCCCGGGACCTGGTGGTGGTGACAGGGAGGTGCCGTTGGGGAGGTAAGGGTCACTTGTGTACCCACTCAGTCCAATAACGCTAACACCGACAACTTTAGTAAACCAAAGTTCTGGACACCGCTGCCGCTGAGGGGGAGCACGTTTGGGTCCCATTTCTGCTGGTGTTGCCTGTTGATCTGTGACCTTTCCCTTGGCACCTTGTTTCCTTCTAGTTGGTCCCTATAGCTTGAAACTTGTCGGGTCCTGCTCCCCAGTGTGGCTAACTGAGGGAGCTTGCTCTCAGGGTTCATGCATGGGATTTCTTGGACCGTATGTGTGGAAAGTCCTATCTCATTGCGCTAGTACCCCGATTTTGGAGCGGGTGGAGAGCGGATCTTGAAGGCTCCGTTCTCGTCGGGTAAATTGTCAGGTTGCCTGAAGCTACTCCCTGACCTAGGGTCCATGTACCCCATCATGCCCTGGTCCCAGCCCGGTGATGGTACAAGGCCACCGGCTGTCCTCCACGACAATGCTGTGCCGCTTGTCACGATCCCTTGCTACCGGGGTTCAGCTCCTACCAGACCAACGTCTGCTACCTATTAGTTCCAAAGAGCCCATCTCCTGACCTCCTCTCTCTTTCACCTCCAACACTACACTCTCCCTTTTCTGACACTCCTGACCTCCCTTTAACCAACCCCCCAAGTGGGCGACCCTATTCCACTTAGGCCGTCCACTGGTGTGTCTGGTGGGTGTGGTGCACAGTGTTCCTAGGATTTTGATTAGCTGGTTTTGGCAACACCATTGGTACGGGATCCATAACCAAGGAGGAGGTGGATAGTGCACAGAAGGGCAGATTGCACAATACCCTGTAACCTGATAGGCCAGGGCGTCACAAATGTGCATCAGAGTTGTACTGCACACTCATCCAGGTGACTGACTTACATATAGCTTTCTTGTTGATGGATCTGCGGTATCACACAGGGAGCGCTCCATCTTTTCTTCTTTAGCCTGCTTCGCCAATCATTACTTTTCCAGCTCTGCTTCATCATTGATGTTCCAGCTCTCCATCTCATTTACTTCAAACAGGACTTGAAACATAAAGGGCAAAAGCATTCAATGCCGACATGGTCGACATGTTGGAAACATAAAGGTACCTCACGTGGAGGAGGCTGGTATTAAAAATAGGCGGTACTGTGGTGAAGATATGCCAGCTTTACATGGATCCAGTAGGTAGTGGGCACCAATGTCACCTTCAAAGCAGTTTCTTACTTGGGAGGAACGAAAGAAATTGATCTTCAGATGACAATTGCTGGTTTGAGAGCTTATGGAAACCATTTGACCCAAAGCATTATGCTTGATCAGGCCCTCTGCTGTCTGTTTCACCCCTGCCATTCTTCCTTTATAGTGAGACTCGGGCATCAAACCACTTCTTCTTTCTTCTTCATCCCCCTCATGGAGAAGATCATTATTATTATCCCTGAAAACATCAAGATCACAATTACATATCCCATCGTTTTCATTATCTTAAAGCACTTGACTTTCATAGTAGTACCTGGTTTTAATATTTCCAATTTTCTTCAAACCGTATATATCCCATATAATTGATGCAATAAAGCTCACTATAACTACAACTCCCTAGTGTTTTGTGGTTGTTCTTGCCTATGTGGCTTTCTCATAGAAAAGCTGGTTATTTTAATAAATTGTCCTTGGGAACAAAAATAATGTAATATTATATAGGTAGTAAACTAATAAAAGACAAATAAAATTATAGCCGGCATTCAAAATGCCACACCAGTGTGTATCATGTATCACAATTAGAACAATTCTATTGTTTTATGGAATTTATTACCCTTTCTTTTTTTAGACATGTTTGTACTAATCTGTATTGTAATTTGTGTTAATGAATTTAGACTATAAATTAAAAAACTTTTTGTGAATTTTATACTTGATAACTAGAGATGAGTGAATCTTTTAGTATTCACATTTGCCTATATTGCCGAACCTCGCAAGAAAATTCTATTCACGGCCAGTAGCATAGCATTGGATGCCAACGCCCGGAGCATGGAAAGTATATTGCGCCTCCGATGCCATTGACTATTATCACTTGGATTCCTTTCCAGCAGTTTGATATTTAGTTATTTATTTTCCATGTGTTTTTTTTTTGTTTGTTTTTGTCTTGTTAAATACTGTTGTAAGTAAAATAAGACTAAGTTTATATTTCTGTATATTTTGGAATAAATATGGAAAAAGATCAATTTGCAACAGTTATGAAACTGGAAGTGGAGGGACCACAATGATCAGTATTGTTTCCGTTTGGGTTTTGTCTTGTACCAGTTTTTAGCCACAGAAAAAAGAAATACCTTATTTTTTGCGGATTATAAGACGCACTTTGACTCCCAAAAATTTGGGAGGAAAATGAGGGGTGCGTCTTAAAAACCAAATGTAGCTTACCGATGGGTGGTGGAGAGGTGTCACAGGAGACAGGGGCAATGCTGTGCTTCGGGCGCTGCTCTTTGCGGTGGGCAGCGCTGCTCTGTGCGGCACAGCTCTGGACAGTGCTGCTCTTTGCGGCGGGCAGCACTGCTCTGTGTGGCGCTGCTCTTTGTGGTGGGCTGCGCTGCTCTGTGCGGCACTGCTGTCGACGGTGCTGCTCTGTGCGGCTGGCAGCACTGCTCTGTGTGGCGCTGCTCTTTGCGGTGGGCGGTGCTGCTCTGTGCGGCACTGCTCTGGACGGTGCTGCTCTGTGCGGCAGGCAGCACTACTCTGTGTGGCTTTGTGCTGCGGGTGGCATAGCTCTGTGTGATAGGAGGTGAGGCATGGACCATTTTGAAGATGTGAGGACTTCAAATAATGGTGCCAAGAGTCCGTGCGCTCGCAAATGGAATTCTCGGCTCAAGATCTCATCTGCGCATGTGCCTTCTCCGGCCCATTAATGTCCAGCAGTGGACTTAAGGAAAATGGTGCCTGGAGGTGGCGTGTGTGCAAATAAGGTCTTGGCTTGTCATTGAGTCGATATCGCAATCTGCGCATGCGTCAACTCCGGGCACTATTTCACCACTGACATCTTCAGAATGGCCTGTGCCTCACCTCCCGCAGCGAGCACCAGCACAGAGCAGCGACCACAGCCCCTGGACAGAGCAGCGCCCACAGCTCCAGGATAGAGCAGTGCTCGCAGCCCCAGCACAGTGCTGACGCCCGCAGTGAGCATCTGGGCCATCCTCTGCACCACCCGCAGCATCGCCATACTCCAATACCACCCCTGCCTCCTGTGACCCCTGCTCCATCACCGCTGCTGCCCCCTCCCTGGTAAAACACCACCGGATTATAAAACAGACCCCATATTTTTTAACCTTTTTTTCTTCTCTAAATTTTGGGTATGTCTTATAATCTGGTGCATCTTATAAAACAAAAAATACTGTAAAATTTCTCCCAAAAATTCAAAATATAAGACTATGTTCACATGACCAGTAATCATCTGTTAGAACGGATCCAGCAGCAATCTGTTGGCAAAAAAGAGTTGTGCAAATGTGGCGCCCCTGAGGCTTCCGTCGCCACAGAGATATTGCACCTCAGCCAGAGGTGTGATGTCCCATCCTGGGTAAGAATGAGGTCATATGCCGGTTCACAGACTAAACTTGCACACACCAATTGGTAGGCATAAATCGGGTCAGGGATAGTGACAGCAACCCCATAGATGTATTCATGGGGCCATAAGTCTCATTTCTGGTCCCAATAGTGTGGGTGGGGCCTAGTCATTGGGTGTGTGGGAGGAGTCAGCAAGTGAGAGTAGACAAGGCAACCAGGAAGTTCAAGTCTAGTCAGTATGTCAGAAGGAGCAGAGGAGTTGAGGAGAGTGTGGGAGGGAGGTAGTTACCTCAGGAAAGTGACAGAAGGAAGTTGCTGGTGGAGATCCTGGGATCTAGTTAGGCAAAGGTGACACCGAGAGAGAAAGGATTCCAGGGCCACGGAAGGGCATATTGGCTCGTGGCCTGTTCCACTGGAAGATCGGGTGGAGGGATCTGGCTGCATTCGGGGATGGTCCCCAGACAGAGGGAAGAAAGACAATTCCTAAAAAGTACCACCGAAGGCCTGGTGTGGTTGCAAGCGCCCAAGGCCACAACCTGCCACAGATCCCCTGTGAAGGGGGCAAGATACAACTGCGGTTAGCTCCCTTTGTTCAGGCCCTGTGGTGGAGGCCAAGACCAGCTCAGCTACAATGGTCAAGGCTAGGAAAACAGTCAGGAAAGAGACACAGGAGGGTGCACCGGTATTGACCTCTGAACTACCCGGGATCGGCAGAGGCACCTGACAGTGGATCCCAGCATACTGTGGGCAACCGTACAGCTGCCGAATTGAGACTAACTTGTGAGTAAAGATCTTAACTGCAAGTCCTGTGTCGTCTGCTTTATCCTGCACTGCATATACAACACCATAGACTTTACCAAGCACCAAAGGTTGCCCCGGGGTACCCGCTCTACCTGTGGAGAGCAAGAAACACCTTAGCTGCCATAACATCAGCCCCGGAAGTCCCTTCCAGCAGCTGCGGCTCCATAGCTGCAAATTACCACAGGTGGCGTCACGAATCTTATATAAACTTTAACACTATCATCTCCCCCAATACCGCCACATTAACTGACCCCACCAGGGTCACGGAATCGGGCCCCGCCACCGCTGACTACCACGGACTAGTCCGGCCCGACACCGAGTCACCTAAGGCTCTGGGGTGGGCGAGTCACAAACATCTCTTGTCTGTAAATAACTGATTTTGACATTGACAAAAAATTGGATCTGTTAACGGATTACTATTTATCTTCCATTTGAAATTGATCCAGCAAGCAAAAAACGGATCTTTTACAAATGCAAGAAAAATGGATGGCTAATTAACGGATCTGTTTTCTATAGAATCCAATATTAAAATGGATCCAGCTGAAATGAGTAATTTAAAAAAATGGACAAAAAGGTTGTGCCTGCACAATGCAATATTTAGTTCCATAATCTCAATACTAAACAATCACCCCTCCATGAACTGGTAGGTTGTGAGTGGTTATCTCATCACCTTTGTTGCCTCCATCTTTATCAAGTTGGGCTGCTGCGTCCTGTTAGTGCATTAGATTCTGTGACCTGGGCAGGTAAATATTGTTGCCCTTTATTTGCTGTGTTAAATACAGTTTTTAGGATGGAAAAATTATAACTTCTGTGTGCACAGCTAAAATGTGACACAAAACCCAGATGGCCACCATAATATTCAGTGGTGCCCAACTGCTTTTGTTTGCACCATTAGTGTAATGGATCCTTTCTGCACATGAATTCCATTTATTCTTTCCTCCTACATACAAACGGAATGTTTACCTGACCTTTGACCCAACACTGCCCTGGAGCCTGTACAGATTGATTCAATCATCGGCTGCACTGCACATGAATACTAAGGGGCACTTTGCACACTGCGACATCGCAGGTGCGATGTCGGTGGGGTCAAATGGAAAATGACGCACTTCCGGCATCGCATGCGACATCGCAGTGTGTAAAGGCTGGATGATACGATTAACGAGCGCAAAAGCGTCGTAATCGTATCATCGGTACAGCGTCGGCGTAATCCATAATTACGCTGACGCAATGGTCCGATGTTGTTCCTCGCTCCTGCGGCAGCACACATCGCTGTGTGTGAAGCCGCAGGAGCGAGGAACGTCTCCTACCGGCCTCACTGCGGCTTCCGTAGGATATGCGGAAGGAAGGAGGTGGGCAGGATGTTTACATCCTGCTCATCTCCGCCCCTCCGCTCTGATTGGCCGCCTGCCGTGTGACGTCGCAGTGACGCCGCACGACCCGCCCCCTTAACAAGGAGGCGGGTCGCCGGCCACAGGGACGTCGCACGGCAGGTGAGTGTGTGTGTGAAGCTGGCGTAGCGATAATTTTCGCTACGCCAGCTATCACCACATATCGCTGCTGCGACGGGGGCGGGCACTATCGCACTCGGCATCGCAGCATCGGCCTGCGATGTCGTAGTGTGCAAAGCCCGCCTAAGTCTCTCCTGAGCTTATTTGTCCATTTATGTATAGTGACCCTGCCTACCCCAGTGAGCTTTGAGAATAGAGCCAGCCCCTACCCTAGTGAGGTTTGAGAATATTGCCCACTGCCTACCCCAGTGAATATTGAAAACAGTGCCCACTGCCTACCACAGTGAGCTTTGAGAATAGTGCGCACTAGTGAGCTTTGAGAATATTGCCTACCACCTAGCCTACTGAGCTTTGAGAATAGTGCCCACTGCCTACCCCAGTGAACTTTGAGAATAGCGCCCACTGTATACACCAGTGAGCTTTGAGAATAGTTCCCACTGTCTACCCCAATGAGCTTTCAAAATAGTGCCCACTGCCTACTCCAGTGAGCTTTGAGTATAGTGCCCACTGCCTCCCTCAGTAAGCTTTGAGAATAGTGCCCACTGCCTACCCCATTAGCTTTGAGAAAGGTGCCCACTGCTTATCCCAGTGAGCTTTGAGAATAGTGCCCACCACCTACCCCACTGAGCTTTGAGAATAGTGCCCACTGCCTACCCCAGTGAGCTTTGAGAATAGTGTCCACTGTCTCAGTCAATATTGTCTTAATGAATTCGGTATATCTCACTCCAATGATTTCCTTCATTAAGACTGGCAAACAAAAGATAAGCCTTAAAGAATCAGGTCCATCATGAAAAAATTCTTAATGACGGGAGCACTAGATTAAGGCTGCTTTCACACTTGCGTTTAGCGCAATCCACCACTATGGAGAATAGCACAGTCTGTTAACGCACTGCGCTATTCTACATAGACTTGTATTGACGCCGCACCGTAACGCAAGTGTCTGCGTTGCATCCACTGGACGACGCTGCGTCATTATTTTGATGCAGCGTCGGGCGGAGGGAACGCTTCATGTAGCGTTTTTTGGGTCGTTAAAATAACGCACTTTGACGGATAGGTGTCTAATGATTGTCTATGGGGGCGGATTCCGCCGCAATGCACTAAGCGGCGGAATCCGCTGATGGATTCCACCACGTTCTTCTGCGCATTCTCAGCATGTCCAGCAGAACAATCTAAATCATTTAAAATCACTCCTGGTCTTGCTCCCCCCTCTCACCCCTTCTCTCATACTCGTACGATCACCGACGCAGCGCTGCACAGCTGTCACACTCCTCTGGCGGCTTCTCTTGCTTTTGAAAATGCCAGCCGCTCATTATTCCATCTCGTATTCACCGCTTTCCCTGCCCACCGACGCCTATGATTGGTTGCAGTCAGACACGCCCCCACGCTGCGTGACAGCTGTCTAACTGCAACCAATCATAGCTGCCGGTGGGCGGGTCTATATCATGCAGTACAATAAATAATTAAAAAAACGACGTGCGGTCCCCCCAAATTTTGATACCAGCCAAGGTAAAGCCACATGGCTGAAGGCTGGTATTCTCAGGATGGAGAGCCCCACGTAATGGGGAGCCCCCCAGCCTAAAAATATCAGTCAGCAGCCGCCCGCAATTGCCGCATCCATTAGATGCGACAATTCCGGGACTCTACCCGGCTCATCCCGAATTGTCCTGGTGCGGTGGCAATTGAGGTAATAAGGAGTTAATGGCAGCCCATAGCTGCCACTAAGTCCTATGTTAATTGTACCACCCCGTGCTCGGCAGCCGAGCCGCTCGGATACAGACCTTCAGTGGGTGGCTCGAGGGTCTCCGGACCCGGGGGGTCCTGCGGTCACTCCAATCAAAAGGTGGTTTGCAGTTTGGGGACGTAGGTTTACGGCCGGAGCCGTGTTTAAGTTCGTGACACCACCCACGGGATGTGGTGAAGGTGGACACCACCGCTACAGTTACAGGGCACCCAGGGGAGATGAAGCACAGCAAGTTGTTAACCTCTCCTTGGGCAGGGATGGTGTCCCCGGGACCCATTGGGGGTGATTGGTGGTGCAGGGAGATGGGCGGCCAGAGGGCACTGATGTACTCACGATTAGCAAACACATGAGTCTCTGGTAAACCAAGGTGATGGTGGTCGATGCCTGCAGCCGGCTGCAGTCTGGTCCCCTACCCGGTTGGTGGTCTCTGCCTTTCTTCAGCACCTGTTTGTGATGGTGGACTACCTGTGATTGCAACTTCAGGAGTCCGCTCCCGGCTTTTGGTTGCCTGAGGAGCCCTTTATCCGCAGACGCTGGCCCGTGGGATCTCTGTGCCGTGGCGGTGGCTTTCTATCCCCCTCGTTGGGCTGCTGCCTTCAGTTGGGACTTTAGGTCAGACAAGACCTCTAGTCCTAGCCACAATCAGTTAATTAGCTAGCCCCAGTAGCTTCTGGACCTAGCTTCAGGGTCTGAGTACCCCCCTTTGTGCTCCGGTTTCCGAGTCGGTTCCCCGGGTCGGTACCAGCGGGCCACTACCCTGTCCCAGTCCACCTCGGTTCCACCGAGCCGTATTCCCAGCTCTTGCAGACGGACACCGCCATCTGCCTCCTAGCCAGCAGTACCAGGGCTCCTACCCTGGCACCGGTTCAGTTTGGGTCTTTCCTTTTCTCGAGCTGCACACAGCTCCAGCCACACACCTCTCCTCTTGACCTCTAGATTTGAAATTCACAACTCTACTAAACTTTCCTGCCCCAGGCTGTCTGAGACTCCTTGGTGGGCGTCTTCCAACCGCCTGGTTCTGCCCCCTGGTGTGTCCATCAAGCACTGAGGGGGGTGACTAGGGTTTTATATGTTTGGCTGCTGTCACCTTGTTAGGGAACGGTGTAATGCGGGGCCCTATCTGTGACTACCTGGCTGGCCAGGGCGTCACATAATCATGGCAGGCGTTTATGAGACACATTCCATGATTAACCTGTAAGTGAAAGTAAATAAACACATACACCCAAAAAAAACTTTATTTGGAATAAAAGACAAAAAAACACCCTCTTTCACCACTTTATTAAAATCCCCAATTACCCCTCCAGGTCCGGCGTAATCCACACGAGGTCCCGCGTCGCATCCAGCTCTGCTACATGAAGCTGACAAGAGCGGCTGTGCTCGCTGTGAGCTCCATGCAGCAACTGAAGGGAGTCGCACTGTCAGCGGGGATGTCACTGAGGTAATGCCTGTGTATGTGCGGTGATGATGGGTAAGGTAGTGCCGAGGTGTGTGTGATAGTGATGAGTGCGGTAGTGCCGAGGTGTGTGTGATGATGATAAGTGCGGTATTGCCGGGGTGTGTGCGGTGATGATAGGTGCGGTAGTGCCGAGGTGTGTGTGATGATGATAGGTGCGGTATTGCCGGGGTGTGTGCCGTGATGATGGGTGCGGTATTGCCGAGGTGTGTGTGATGATGATAGGTGCGGTAGTGCCGGGGTGTGTGCTGTGATGATGAGTGCGGTAGTGCCTGCATGTGCGGTGATGATAGGGGCGCTAGTGCCTGCGTGCGCGGGGATGATGGGTGCAGTAGTGCCAGTGTGTGTGATGATGTGTGCGGTAGTGCCTGCGTGTGCAGTGATGATGGGTGCGGTAGTGCCGCGATGTGTGTGATGACTATGAGTGCGGTAGTGCCGGTGTGTGCGGTGATGATGAGTGCAGTAATGCCGGGATGTGTGTGATGATGCTGAGTGAGGTATTAGGCTTCATTTTTTTTTTTAACATCCAGTGTTCACAACTAGAGTTTGTACAAAAGTCAGATGTTCACAATTTGGAGACTGCCTGAATACCAAAGGCTCCAAATGCCCTGAAAAACGTGTATTACACCAATAATATTTTTCCACACACTAATCTTCTTATCTGCTGTACTGTCACATACACTATCTGTACAGTTTGCTCAGTGTTTTAAAGCTTTAGCTCCATATCTCTAAGGCTAAACTGTGAGATTTGACATACTCCCACTATCCAGATTCACCACAAAATGGCTGCTGCATTCCCTGCTTTTGCTTTTATACAGGCAAGAAGAATCCCTCCTGATAGGCTGTGTTATACTATGTGACTGCATAGCTGCAAGAAATTATTTAGAAGCTCGCTCAAGGTAGTGGGATCTTTCTCAGTCTTACACAGTACAATGTGTAAAAAGTCGTTTGCCATTTTAGAGAATCAGAACAAAGCATATCACAAATTGTTCAAACTCGCTGGATTCAGCGAATTCCTAACAAATCAACATGAATTAAATATGCATTGAATTAATTATTTCCTATCGTACTGATACATATTCCCCTACTATGAATTATTACATTATTATAATCACAAAAAAAAACATTACATAGAAAGGTGAATGCATGAGGCCACATGCTGTTACACAGGTCAGAGAACTTGACTTCCAATATCATTATATTTTATAGTGGCTGGGATATTATTCCCTATAAAACACCACTGAGCTGCTGCAGAATCTCTTTTGAGAAGTAAGAAAAGCTTCCTGTCCCCAACTGATTGCTATAAAACTCCTAAACTTTTTAATTAAAATCAACTGGTATGTTCAGTATAATTTTTTGGGAATGGTAAAACAGTCGGCCTTTTCTTTAGCTCACATAGACTACAATAGATAGAGCCACATGCTAGTATAGTGTGACTAAAGGAGTGGAGACCTGTTATCATGGAAAGGAGTTTAGGAAGAGGAGCTGTACCTATCAAAGTTATTACAAATACTTTTGATATGTCATAAATTGTTATGATGCGGCTTGTTGGATGACAAGGAATAAAGGCCCCTACGCTGTCCCTCAGGCTAGGAGGCTTTATGCTATCTATAAACTCAGGTATACTCCTGATGGTCGAAATGTCTGAGTCCCATTCATGGCCCTGCTCCTGACCAGACCTACTCTGATCTCTCTCCGACCACAGAAGGATGAGACTGGAGTGTGATTTTAAACACAGATGAAGACAGACAAGGGAAAACCAAAACTGTGACACATTGCGCACACACACACACACAAAGTAGGACAATAAGAGATTCAGAAGGAAAAAAAAGAGCAGGAGGGAAGCAACAAAAGACAACAGAGTAAACTACAGAACCACACAAAACAACAATAACTACAAGAACCAGATAGTCTGGAACACCATACTAAACCAACTAAGATAAACTGCACTGTGTGCAGAATTATTGGGCAAGTTGTATGTTAGAGGATTTTTTATTATTGATCAACAACTATGTTCTCAATCAACCCAAAAAACTCATAAATATTAAAGCTTAAGATTTTTGGAAGTTGAGTGGCTTTTTTTCAGATTTGGCTGTCTTAAGCCTGCTTTACAAGTTGCAATTTCGCATACCATATCATATGCGATTTGCAACGCCCCCATCGTATGTGTGGCACGTTCAATTTGTTGAACGTACCGCACAAACGATTAACCCCCGTCACACATACTTACCTTCCATACGACTTTGATCTGGGCGGCGAACGTCCACTTCCTGGAGTGGGAGGGACGTTCGGCGTCACATCGACGTCACGCGGCAGCTGGCCAATAGAAGCGGAGGGGCGGAGCTGAGCGGGACGTAAACATCCTGCCCACCTCTTTCCTTCCACATTACTGGCCGGGAGCCGCAGGTAAGATCTGCTCATCGTTCCCGGGGTGTCACACACTGCAATGTGTGCTACCCCGGGTATGATGAACAATCTGACGTACAATTCATGAGGAATGTACGACGTGCGTGCTATGAACGTTTTACCGTTCAATTGCAATCGCATGTAGCAGTTACACACTGCAATGTAACTTACAATGCCGGATGTGCGTCACTTACGACGTAACCCCGCCGACACATTGTAAGATACATTGCAGCGTGTAAAGCGGGCTTTAGAAGGATATCTGTTTGTGCAGGGAACTATTACTGTGCAGAATCATTAGACCACTTAATAAAAAACAATTATATTCCCATCTCACTTGTTTATTTTCACCAGGTAAAGCAATATAACTGCACAAAATTTAGAAATAAACATTTCTGACATGCAAAAACAAAACCCCAAAAAATGAGTGACCAATATAGCCACCTTTCTTTATGATGACACTCAACAGCCTACCATCCATAGATTCTGTAAGTTGCTTGATCTGTTTATGATCAACATTGCGTGCAGCAGCCACCACAGCCTCCCAAACACTGTTCCGAGAGGTGTACTGTTTTCCCTCCCTGTAGATCTTACATTTTATAAGGGACCACAGGTTCTCTATGGAGTTCAGATCAGGTGAAACAGGGGGCCATGTCATTTTTTTTTCATCTTTTAGACCTTTACTGGCCAGCCATGCTGTGGAGTAGATGAATGCATGTGGTGGAGCATTGTCCTGCATGAAAATCATGTTTTTCTTGAACGATACTGACTTCTTCCTGTACCACTGCTTGAAGAAGTTGTCTTCCAGAAACTGGCAGTAGGCCTGGGAGTTGAGCTTCACTCCATCCTCAACCCGAAAAGGTCCCACAAGTTCATCTTTGATGATACAAGCCCATACCAGTGCCCCACCTCCAACTTGCTGGTGTCTAAGTTGGAGTAGAGCTATCTGCAATTTACTGATCGGCCTCTGGCCCATCCATCTGGCCCTTCAAGAGTCACTCTCATATCATCAGTCCATAAAACCTTTGAAAAATCAGTCTTAAGATATTTCTTGGCTCAGTCTTCACGTTTTATCTTATGTTTCTTGTTCAAAGGTGGTCGTTTTTCAGCCTTCCTTACCTTAGCCATGTCCCTGAGTATGGCACACCTTGTGTTTTTTGATACTCAAGTAACGTAGCATCTCTGAAATATGGCCAAACTGGTGGCAAATGGCATCTTGGCAGCTTCACGCTTGATTTTCCTCAATTCATGGACAGTTATTTTGCGCCTTTTGTGCCCAACACGCTTCTTGCCACCCTGTTGGCTATTTGACATGAAACGCTTGATTGTTTGGTGATCACACTTCAAAAGTTTGGCAATTTCAAGACTGCTGCATCTCTATGCAAGACATCTCCCAATTTTGGACTTTTCAGAGCTCGTCAAATCTCTCTTCTCATCCATTTTGCCAAAGGAAAAGAAGTTGCCTAATAATTAAGGACACCTTATATAGGATGTTGATGTCATTATACCCCACCCCTCCTCATTACAGAGATGCATATCACCTAATTTACTTAATTGGTAGTTGGCTCTCAAGCCTATACAGCTTGGAGTAGGACAACATGTATAAAAAGTATCATGTGATCAAAATACTCATTTGCCTATAAATTCTGCACACAGTGTATAGCTGGCATAGGAGAAAGGACCCCGCCAGTATATATAGGGAGGGAGCAGATGTGATAGGCTCAGGGGTACTTTGCACATTGTGACATCGCTATTGCGATATCGTCGGGGTCAAATCGAAAGTGACACACATCCGGCGCCGGTTACGACATC
Source organism: Anomaloglossus baeobatrachus (assembly GCF_048569485.1). Taxonomy (NCBI): domain Eukaryota; kingdom Metazoa; phylum Chordata; class Amphibia; order Anura; family Aromobatidae; genus Anomaloglossus; species Anomaloglossus baeobatrachus. The sequence goes on from NC_134356.1 coordinate 65,138,207, forward strand.
GCAACGTGTAAAGCCTAGATGCACCAATAAACGATCGCAAAAGCGTCAAAAATTGGTGATCTGTGTAGTGTCGGTCATTTCCATAATGTCGCACCAATAGGAGATACGATGTTGTTTCTTGTTCCTGCGGCAGCACGCATCGCTGTGTGTGAAGCCGCAGGAGCGAGGAACATCTCCTTACCTGCCTCCACCGGCTATGCAGAAGGTAGAGAAGGTGGGCAGGATGTTTACGTCCGGCTCATCTCCGCCCCTCCGCTTCTATTTGCTGCCTGCCATGTGACGTCGCTGTGACACCGCACGACCCGCCCCCTTAGGAAGGAGGCGGGTCGCCGGCCAGAGCGACGTCGCAGGGCAGGTAAGTGCGTGTGAAGCTGCCGTAGTGATAATGTTTGTTACGACAGCTATCACAAGATATCGCATGTGCAACGGTGGCGGGGACTATCGCGCTCGGCATCGCTATATTCGGCTAGCGATGTCGCAACATGCAAAGTACCCCTAAGTCACAAGAGGTGTCCAAAGAGAGCAAACAATCAGAGTAGCAGAGATTAACTTTTGCTTTCTTGCCTATGAATCAGCACACAGCAGGTCGACACCTGAGTCTGCCTGTGTTGCTCCAAGACACTAGAGAATCTCTCAGGCAGAGTGTCCAAATATGTAATATGAACAGAGCCTGATGCTGCTCTGACAGTAGACGAACTTAGGCGGGCTTTGCACACTACGACATCGCAGGCCGATGCTGCGATGCCGAGTGCGATAGTGCCCGCCCCCGTCGCAGCAGCGATATGTGGTGATAGCTGGCGTAGCGAAAATTATCGCTACGCCAGCTTCACACACACACTCACCTGCCGTGCGACGTCCCTGTGGCCGGCGACCCGCCTCCTTGTTAAGGGGGCGGGTCGTGCGGCGTCACTGTGATGTCACACGGCAGGCGGCCAATCGGAGCGGAGGGGCGGAGATGAGCAGGATGTAAACATCCTGCCCATCTCTTTCCTTCCGCATATCCTACGGAAGCCGCAGTGAGGCCGGTAGGAGATGTTCCTCGCTCCTGCGGCTTCACACACAGCGATGTGTGCTGCCGCAGGAGCGAGGAACAACATCGGACCGTCGCGTCAGCGTAATCATGGATTACGCCGACGCTGCACCGATGATACGATAACGACGCTTTTGCGCTCGTTAATCGTATCATCTAGGCTTTGCACACTGCGATGTCGCATGCGATGCCGGAAGTGCGTCATTTTCAATTTGACCCCACCGACATCGCACCTGCGATGTCGCAGTGTGCAAAGCCCGCCTTAGTGAAAATCTCTGTGTGACAGAAATGTTTCAGGTAATGCCCTTTAATTTTATTGTTGCCCTTGCTTTCAGTCAATATTATTGTGTGGACTTCAGACCAAAGAAGGTTGTGCAGTTCTGCCTTAAGCCAGTTTGAAACTTCTGACTTTCATGATATAAGTACGGACTGCGGTATACCAACCAGCAACTGGTTTCCTGACCCAAGGGCAACAGCTTCATACATGTCAATGTGGCTGTTTAGTTCAGGTGAGAAGACCAGCATCTGGTCTAGACATCTCAATCTGAACTTGGATGGTTAGTCAGAATTATGAAATTGGCCTAAAGGCTGCTTTACACGCAGTGACATCGTTAGCAATGTCGCTCATGAAAGGACCCGCCCCCGTCGTTTGTGCGTCACTGGCAAATCGCTGCCCGTGGTGCACAATATCGCTAAGCCCCGTCACACGGCAGGCGTCCAATAGAGCGGAGGGGCGGAGGGCAGCTGCATGAAAGGAACGCCCACCTTGTTGCCGGAGGACGCAGGTACGGTATTGTTTGGCGTTCCTGGGGTGTCACACGTAGCGATGTGTGCTGCCTCAGGAATGACGAACAACCTACTTCCACAATGACCAACGAGATTTTGAAAATGAACAACATGTCAACCATCAACGATTAGGTGAGTATTTTTGATCGTTAACACTCGCTCGGAGCTGTTATACGCAATGACGTTGTTAACGAGGCCGGATGTCCGTCAAGAATTCCGTGACCCCAACAACATCTCGCTAGCGATGTCGTTGCCTGTAAATGGGCCTTAAGACTCAAGTGACGACACTCAACCGGGTGACAATCAAAGCATGCTACCATACCCTCTACTCAAGCAAGCACTGAGTTAGAACTCATTCTCTGTAAAATCCTTCATGTTTGGACTAAAAATATAAAAAAAATATGTACAGACAAATCTGTGAAAGTTTTCAATTCTAGTAATGTAAATATTACAGAAAGAAATTATACATTTTTGAATAGTGAGAAATAGTAAATTTCAATGATAATTTGAAAGCCAAATGAAGACTAGGTAGGATACAAGATAGTCTAAAATACGAAAAAAATGTTTAAAGAAATCACATATTCTTGAAATATAAAAAACTTGAAGTGGAAAAGAGATAACCCAAAGAAGGCTCATTGGAAATAATCTAAATGACAAAAGCACCCTGGGTCTGTGTAAGGAGTGGGATCTCATGCTGCATGTTAGAAAGGCAAGACCTAAATGAAGAAGCTGAGCTATGCATAATTCCAAGATTTATATCAATTGTAGATATATTAAACACAAAAGGGACAAAAAAAATCCTTCATAAATTGCAAGTAAATGCATATTTTGAATATGTTCCCAGAACAATAGCTCCAGTCTTCTCTTACAATCTCCCAGGTCTGCTCATCCTTCATATCCATTTAGATATACAGCCCCCGGCATGAATTCCACACATTTGGATGAGTCAGCATCAAAGCCGAAAAAAAAGAGAAGAAACAGGATAATATCAGTGCAAATAGTAAGTGGGAGACTCAGAGGCAGACAGGGCTTTTTCGAGTGTGGATTAGTCTCGAGCAAATAATGATCACTGGCTCTTTGCTGCTCATTATTGACACAGCTTTTTGATCATTACACATCTTCTGCGGCCTCGTACTGTCACAGGATGTTACCTCTTGGGCTAATTCCTTTGTGCAAACAAAGTCGGATGAGTGGAATTTCATGTCTATGTCTCCTGCCGAGTGCTCAATGTTTAACCTCGGAGAACATGGGGAGTAATTTAACCCAGTTATAAGAAAGTCTGGAATACCATAAGCTAAGCTGAAGCAAGCTGTGATATGAAGATATTCGCAACGTCTTGGGTGGTGGTAACTTCTATTCACTATGGGAGATACAGACACAGCATAGCTGGTCTGGGTTTGGCTTTTCCCCGAGAGACTCCTTCTGTAGCCATACTGGTGATATTCCCATCTCAGCCATGAACGAATGCGATAAGGATAACTATTGATGAGTGAGCGCTAAAATGGTTGAGAGCTCGGTACTCAGATCAAGCTGGTCAGACATTTGGACATGCTCGACTCAAATACCGATCATAATGGAAGTCAATGGGAAGAGAGCCATCTGTTAAGAGTGAAAGACCAGGGTATTCAAGCATGTCCAGGAGAGAGAGAGAGAGAACAGGGATTCAAGCATGTCAGGGAGAGAGAGAAAAGGAATTCGAGCATGTCAGGGAGAGTGAGAGAGAGACCAGGGATTCAAGCATGTCAAGGAGAAAGACACCAGGGATATCAGCATATCAGGGAGAAAGAGACCAGGGATTCAAGCATGTCAGAGAGAGAGAGACCGGGGATTCGAGTGTGTCAGGGAGAGAGAGACCGGGGATTCGAGCATGTCACGGAGAGAGAGAAAAGGGATTCGAGCATGTCAGGGAGAGAGGGACCAGGGATTTGAGCTTGTCAGGGAGAGAAAGAGACCAGGGATTCGAGCATGTCAAGGAGAGAGACACCGGGGATTTGAGCGTGGCAGTGAGAGAGAGACCGGGGATTCGAGCATGTCAGTGAGAGAGAAACCTGGGATTCGAGCATGTCAAGCACACGCAAGATACTCGATCGACTACCAAGTATCTTGAGTGCCCTGATGCTTGATTGAGGATGCCTTCTCATCGCTAAGGATAACTCTTTTACAATATTTAACATGTTTAAAGGGTTCGTTGCTCTAACATATATTATTCTCTTGGTACTGGAATGCCTTTGGTTTACCATTGGAGTAATTTTTGCTCATTTGACCAACTACTCGTCTACTCACAAGATTTCAGAGCCAGTAATTATACTATCATTTGTGCTTAAAACATGGCGAGCATCCAAATGTTACCTCTGCAACTGGCCTGGTGCGCAGGAGTGTCACTCATACACCAATATGGACAAGAGACCTTTTTAATAACACCCAAACCCAACATTAGAATGAATAGTTAAAAGGTAACAGCATCAAATTGAATACTGAAAGTAAAAAAAAAATCAAAATAAACAAAAAAGTTAAACAAAAAAATGTAATCTCTGATAAAGTTATTCCCAAAAATACTAAGATATTCCTTTATCAATAGTGGATAGTGGACTTATCAATCGAGCTCTGACTGCTTGGATCGTCATCGATCCTGAAAACCGGTTCTGGAACCCGAGTAATGGGCGCTGCAGCTTTATTTTGAATCATGTGCATGCTCAACCTCCATTCCGTTGTCTATGAGACTTAAAGAGAAATTTGAGAACTGTACTCAGTTGTTTTTTGTAGCACCATTGATAACGAATGGAGCAAAGGTTGTGCATGCTCACCTACCATTCACCCAGGACAGAACTGTAGGGCTTTTTAGGGGGGATTCCAGAACCCTGTTCTTGTCTCAGCAATAAACAAGATATCCAATTTCATTGGATAGGAGATATTTTTTTTAGGAATAACCCATTAACTACCTCCTCTCGTAATTCTTTTCCAGCTCATATAGATTTGAGGGCCCCCCCCATTATACATTTAATATGCTCAAGGCACATGGACACATATTTTTTTTATGTTTTTATGGACCAACCACTTTACTAGAAAAAATTATGGTAAGAGTGTCTGACATTGACTTCACTTTTTAACCTAACTTTTAAAAAATGCAACTTAAGACAGAATATACCGTAGGTTCATTTAATAATAGTCAATAGTAGACCTTTGATACTATGTAGACCTACTGCTAAAACATATAGGTTTGGTAGAACTGGAAGAATATGGATGTACTGTCATGTTTTACCTTGGAAAAACGAGTATTATAAGATACCTTATATATATTGGGACATGTGCTATAGAAGATTGTATTTTGCTTGACATTATGGATCGTTAGAGTTAATGTTTTTGATTAGCTCAGAGTGGGAGGGGCTAAAGTGAAGGGACATAGACAGTTTCCTGTCATTAGGTCAGGTAGGGCCAAGCATGCAGTAAAAGCATACCTAAGGTCTGGAAAATAAGAAAAGCTGCATGATGTGAGTGTCCCTGATGTGTGAGAAGGCTGAGATAGTGTATAGTGTGATCCTGAGTACAGAGAGAGAATTGACTGAAGGACAGAGTGATCGACTGGAGACAGGTTCCGGGAGAGGATGCCTAGCAGTACGGTCTTGAGTTCATATAAGAGAAAGGTAAGGATGGAACAGTACGTGAGATGAAGAGAGAGCGCTAGGTAAGAGTGCCTTAAGTAGAGAATCTGAGTCCACCCATATTAGCAAATTAACTCCTTTAGGGTTCACTCACATCTGCATATAAAGTCTCCAAGTGTAATGCAGTAAAAAACATCAAATGTTAAATAGGGCAGAGCATATCTGTTAGTTTTTCCTCTAAAAAATGCGCGGGGGGCAAATGGCAGCGTTTATCATCAATATAAGTCAATGGGTATGAGAAAAATGAGCGGCAAATGGATGGAACACAGAAAACAAACGGACGGCACAAAGACATGCGTACACAATGCGTTTTTAAGATCATCTTTTACATACTGCAAAAACTTCAATAGATAGATAGATAGATAGATAGATAGAGGGATAGATAGATAGATAGATAAAGGTCAAACAGCTATATAATGTCCTACTCCCCTACATCTAAGCTTGCAACCTAGTAGCACTAAATGTTGTTAAGCCGTGTATTTAGCAATAAAATAAATAATAAAATTACAAAAAAAAATGTAGGGTCCCCCCTATTTTTGGTAGCCAGCTAAGGTGAAGCAGACTGCCACAGCCTGCAGCCTACAACTGACAGCTTTACCTTGGCTTGTAATCAAAAAGAGAGGGCACCCATGCTGTTCTTTCAAATTATTTTAACATAAATAATTAAAAAAAAAAAAAAAAAAAAAAGACTTGGGGGTCCCCACAAATTGGATCACTAGCCAAGGTGAAGCTGACAGCTGGGGTCTTTTGTTCTCAGGGTGTGAAGCGTAAATTTTTATTTGGACCTTCCCAGCCTAAAAAATAGCGGGTCGCAGCAGCCTCAGAAGTAGCGCATCTGCATTAAATGCTCCAATCCTCGTGCTTTGCATCGGCTCTTCCATTGCCCTGGTGCAGTGTCAAACTGGGTATTGGTTTATCGGGTTGATGCCAGCTGTGAATTAACAGCTGGCATCAAGCCCTGGTATTAGTAATGGGTGTGAGTGGGCTGTGGGCTGCTATTTTTAGGCTGGGAAGGGCCAAATAATCATGAGCCTTCCCATCCTAATAATACCAGCCCCCAGCTGTCAGCTGTACCTTGGCTGGTTAGGAAAAATGGGGGGACGCCACGCCTTATTTTATTATTTATTTAAATTATTAAAAAAGAAAAACAGAATGGGGTCCTCTCTTTTTGATAACCAGCCAATGTATAACTGAAAGCTAAAGGTTGTAGCTTGCAGCTGATGCTTTACCTGTGCTAGTTATGAAAATTAGGGGGGACCTCACATTATATATTTTTTTTTCAATATTTATTCCTTTTGCTAAATAACTGTAAAAGCTATATAGCTGTCTGTCTATCTATCTAGCATCTATCAAGAACTTTATATGCTTGTTTTGTTATTGGCGCTGAATCTAAAAGGTACAGAGTATTGTTTATTGTAAAAGATTATTTTAAAAATGGATGCCACACGGATATTACACGGACATCACATGGATGTCACATGGGTGTCTCCCAAAGGCTAGGCGAGGGGGAAAAAATGCACTCGCATGACATATGGAATGACACTTACATGTCATTTGTATCTCACTCAAAGACGGTTTCAAGATGTGAGTGAAGCCTTACAAGGAAGAAGACGCGGGTTGAGACTAGGACTCTCAGTAACTGGACTGAGTTGGTTTGTGGTGAAGTGACTGAGAAATGTTGGAGCTGTGACTTGAAGTAAAAAAATTGGGTTTGAAGACGTAAAGAGATTGTGTATGAAAATTATCTATGGTATGAAGGAAACGTTTGTGAAAGTATCTACCCACTATCTATTGCACATAATCCCTACCAAGTCAACATTCAGTAAAGAGTATATTTTTGAGTCTCTCTCGCAGAACTGTAGAACATCTGGTCCTGGTCAACCGAAGTCATAAGCATCATGCAGCCTACAAGGGTTTTACACACTCAAAGCACACAGGCACCTAGGACCCCATATTCATGTAAGAAGCCGTGGTGGAAGAGATGAGTACCTCGTCCATGGATATTACCCCATGCAACTTTACAGAACCACATCAAACAAACTCATCAAACTTAAGCTCCAAACCCAAAGTTAACTTTCACTGCAGCAAAATATAAATACTTACAAATTCCATGAGATTAATTTCCTACAAAAAAAGAATTATTTGAAAACAATTTACCCCGATGTCCTATTTTATTTTGGAATGAGACATTTTTTAGCACTATCTATCATAACTGACTGTATACATTTTGCAATACGAGTTCAATCTTTGCAACATGCTGTGCCATCTGAATGTGCTGAGATTTTTGCAGACTGGGGAATGTGTCAAATCGCTCATTCATGAAATTGCGCAGTGTCTTCTGGAAACACAGCTGAGTAAGATGTTACGTCATATGTTTATTTGTAATGGATCTCCAAACACCGAGATGTGATACATGGGACTGAATAATAAAAAAAATAAACTTTGTTTCTTTTTCCTTTTTTTTTTAACCTTTCTCTCCCAAAGGAACAAAGAGAGTGTTCCAATTACACCACACAGTCCAGAATTACAATGAGTGCGGAAATCAAAGAGCAGGATAAAAATATTACATGAACAGTGAATAATAGATCCCAGGCATGGAGTGCTTGACAGATGGATGTGCATTAATTAAATGCTCGGGTAAACAGATGAGACAAGCCTAGTTTTAAATATTACTGTTGAAGGAGCGTCATGGGTTAGATGTACAAGTCAAATGATTCCTAGTATGACACATGGAGGGCAATGTACCCAGAACGCCGGGCAAGGCTCGGATCCTCTAACATGTGTCACGTGTGTTGGTGGCCGTGCCCATGCCCTGGCTCTCCGGTGATAGTGAAAAGCATGTGGCTGTGAGTGTTATTGTTTTTCCTGTCAGCTAGGTGGTCAATGGCGTGCCTCTTGATGTTGGTGCAGGACAAACAAGAGAGTCAGGAGGCATCTTCAACAGTAAAACAGATGGATTTATTTTACTTATTCAGCATTAAAAAACGTGCACAGCCATAGTTGGTATAACAAGCTCAGATGATATGGCTCCGCAGACAGGCACATGCAACCGGATGCAGAGAAACAGTCAATTATAAGGCATGACATTTAGCAAGTGTGAGCAGAGCCTATCCAGAGCTAACAGAATAGACATGGCCTCCTCTATCCCACTGGGGTGTTGTTCCCCAGCAGATACTAAAGTTCCTGCTCCCCTTCTGACCGTCATGTAAAGTAAGCTCTCGTGTATCCATTTTCCTTATGGGAACCCAACCCCAGGCCCGTACTCCTGCATCCGCAGCTTTAAATTTCGGGTTAGGCTAAGGTGCTGTGCCGACCAGGGCATTCCAGCTGCCATAAGAGGTACAAGTCCCAAGAGGTCCTACTTGTGGTTTCGAGTCAGTCCGTTCCCATACAGCCGGCTGGAGCGGGGTTAGCGTTCCTCTACATGTTTCCGGCATGTGCACTCGCCGAGCCCCAACTGTTATCTGACTAAAATCTGAGGTAACAGCAGGTATGTGCAAGAAGACTCCACCCACCAGGCTATTCTGCCCAGCAACAAGGTCTGTAGGGAGTCTGCCCAGCAACCAGGCCTGTGGTGAGTCTGCCCAGCAACCAGGCCTGTGGGGAGTCTGCCCAGCAACAAGGCCGTTGGGGAGTCTGCCAAGCAACCAGGCCTGTGGTGAGTCTGCCAAGCAACCAGGCCTGTGGTGAGTCTGCCCAGCAACCAGGCCTGTGGTGAGTCTGCCCAGAAACCAGGCGTGTGGTGAGTCTGCCCAGCAACAAGGCCATTGGGGAGTCTGCCCAGCAACAAGGCCGTTGGGGAGTCTGCCCAGCAACAAGGCCGTTGGGGAGTCTGCCCAGCAACAAGGCCGTTGGGGAGTCTGCCCAGCAACAAGGCCGTTGGGGAGTCTGCCCAGCAACAAGGCCGTTGGGGAGTCTGCCCAGCAACAAGGCCGTTGGGGAGTCTGCCCAGCAACAAGGCCGTTGGGGAGTCTGCCCAGCAACAAGGCCGTTGGGGAGTCTGCCCAGCAACAAGGCCGTTGGGGAGTCTGCCCAGCAACAAGGCCGTTGGGGAGTCTGCCCAGCAACAAGGCCGTTGGGGAGTCTGCCCAGCAACAAGGCCGTTGGGGAGTCTGCCCAGCAACAAGGCCGTTGGGGAGTCTGCCCAGCAACAAGGCCGTTGGGGAGTCTGCCCAGCAACAAGGCCGTTGGGGAGTCTGCCCAGCAACAAGGCCGTTGGGGAGTCTGCCCAGCAACAAGGCCGTTGGGGAGTCTGCCCAGCAACAAGGCCGTTGGGGAGTCTGCCCAGCAACAAGGCCGTTGGGGAGTCTGCCCAGCAACAAGGCCGTTGGGGAGTCTGCCCAGCAACAAGGCCGTTGGGGAGTCTGCCCAGCAACAAGGCCGGTGGGGAGTCTGCCCAGCAACAAGGCCGTTGGGGAGTCTGCCCAGCAACAAGGCCGTTGGGGAGTCTGCCCAGCAACAAGGCCGTTGGGGAGTGTGCCCAGCAACAAGGCCGTTGGGGAGTGTGCCCAGCAACAAGGCCGTTGGGGAGTGTGCCCAGCAACAAGGCCGTTGGGGAGTCTGCCCAGCAACAAGGCCGTTGGGGAGTCTGCCCAGCAACAAGGCCGTTGGGGAGTCTGCCCAGCAACAAGGCCGGTGGGGAGTCTGCCCAGCAACAAGGTCGTTGGGGAGTCTGCCCAGCAACAAGGTCGTTGGGGATTCTGCCCAGCAACAAGGCCGGTGGGGAGTCTGCCCAGCAACAAGGCCGGTGGGGAGCTTAAAGGAAACCTGTCAGGTGCAATATGCACCAAGAACCACGAGCAGTTCTCGGTATATATTGCTAATCCCTGCCTAACTGTCCCTGTATATAGTAGCATAGATAAAGAGATCTTTAGAAAAAGTATTTTTAAAGATTCTTTATAATATGCTAATGAGCGCAGGGACTGTCGCGGGCAGAGGGGACGCGCTCGCCACGCTCGGGTCCACGGCTGTTGCTGCTGCTCGGTGGCTCGAGCGGTGGGCCGGACCCAGGAACTCGAGCAGCGCTCCACGCCCACGAGTGAAAAGGGGGTGGTTTGTTTTGGGAGATAATTCGTGACGCCACCCACGGGTCATGGTGATTATAGGCACCACCACTGCTGGTGACGGGGATCCCGGGAAAGATGGTAAGGTGCAGATAGGATGTTGTCCCCTCCGTGGGTAGGGGTTGGTGATCCCGGGGCCCGGTGGTGTAACGGGGAGGCTGGATGGCTGGCGTGCAGGGTTGCAGGGGCAGCGCGGCGCGGTGCCGGATGGCACTGTTGTACTCATTGAGACACAGATGCACAGAGTCTCTGGTAAACCAAATGGCTGGATGGACGGGTCCCGCAGCCGGCTGCAGTGTTTGTGCTCTCCCGGACAGTGTGATGGTGACTCTCTTTCCCTGCACCTTGTTAGAATGTTCTGACTCCTGTGGTTGCCCACCGGCAGTCCGCTCCCTGGCGTATAGGTACTGAAGGAGCCCGTTTTACCGCAGGCGCTGGCCCTTGGATCTCTAGCCTATGGCGGTGGCTGTATATCCTCACGGTGTGGACTATTGCCTTCTGTCGGGTCTTGGTTGTTAGGAAACCCCTGGGGTTCCGGTCACACTCAGATTTGACCGTTGTCGGCAGCTCCAAGCCTAGTCGGGGTCCGATGGCCCTGCCTGTGTGCTTAGCTTCACTCCGCTCCCCGGTTCAGTACCGGCGGGCCACCGCCTGACCCCGGTGCTACGGTTCCACAGAGATCCACTAACTCCTGCAGACGGCCACCACCGTCTGCCAACCTTGCTGTTTGTATCTGGGCCCTTACCCAGACACCGACAGTTTCTGACCTCTCACTTTCAACTCCAAACTGAATCTGTCTCTTTTCCCGCCTCCAGAAAAGTGAACTCCTTGGTGGGTGGGGCCAACCGCCTGGCTCCGCCCCACCTAGTGTGGACATCAGACCCTGGAGGGAGGTAACAAGGGTTTTTGTCTGACTGGTGTGACTATTCAGGGGAGGGGGTGTGTATGGTGTTATGTCTGTGACTACCTTGCTAGTCCAGGGTGTCACATTCCCCCTTGGTGAAATGCAGACCGTCCGTGGGCTGCCCGTCCATCACCGGTTTTATTTTTCTGAAAAGATAAATTAACATGGAAAACATTTAACACAAGCATATTGTTAGTTCTTCCCTTACGGGAGGCATGGCACTTTAACATTTCAAAACATATGAAAAATCACTTTTAATAATAACGGACGGGTTCATGTTCATCCGCTTCCCCACCCAAGCAACCTAAACCTTGAAGCTGCCCCTAAGAAATGGGCAGCACCTCTCTTCCCCAGTCCGGAAGCAGGAACTCGGTTCCAGGTCATCCAAGTGGGAATGGTTACGGTGTCTCACACCCGGCTGTCACTTCAGGGGACCCCACGTCCAGGGGGACCCCTGACTCCCGGAGGATGGCCACCGGTCCTGGTGGTGGCCGGACCCCAGCCTGCTCTGCTGTGGGCCCTTCCTCCAATCTGCCTCTCCAGAGGCGGCAACGGAATACAGCCCACAACTTATTTACAAGGCCACAAGTTCGTGGTTGGCCTGCAAGTTCTCAGCCTTGTCTCTTAAAGGGCTAGCGGAAACACATAGAGTCCCTATGGGGACAACTTGTTGGCAACGGCCGGTATAATCAACTTGTTGAGAATCAGGTGATCGGATGATTGGTGTTCATTCATTGAGCTATTTAGAAACAGGAACAAAGTATAGAGGGTCCCAACGGGGACAACTGGGTTGCAACGGAGGACCGCTGCCACTATTTGAGGTCGCCGTCGTCGTATGCTTCCTCCGGATCTATCTTAGGACTGTACGGCGGACTAGGCGACTGGGGCTGCTCGGGATTACTGCGGCTCACCCTTCTCTGGACATCCAGGGCGAACCAGCCTCTCTCTCCCAGGTGGCAGGTGTAGGTGACCAACTCACCCGCACGTAGGTCACGCTCCGGATGTCCCAGGGGCAGCTGGCTGTGCACATCTCCCCAGGAGAAGAACACCTCGACCCCCAGGCTTGGCTCATAAATAAACCCCCATCCATGCCGGGGGCAAAACTGCCAGACTTGGCCTTCGAAGGTAGGGCCCCGTGCTTCGGGAGGGGCTTTTCGGAGAGCGTCCTTTGCCTCGATAGTGCGTGTCAATGTAGCAGCCTTTTCTTTCACCCGGGCCTCTATCTCCCGGCCCATCGGGTTCGGCTGCTGCTCCCAACATGGCGGCTCCTTTAGCGCGGGGGTCAGGCCCAGCAGGCCCCCCCGATGCGGGCCACGACCGTCCCCATCTGGGTTGGGGAGCACCGCTGTGTCGCAGCCTGCATTGCTGCCCTGCAGCGGCAACCCTCCGCAGCCTCAGCCGAGGCCTGGGGCTTGGGGGCGGTCAGTGTCACCTTTTGGGCCTGAGGTGGGCCATCGTCCACCTCTGTGCTGGCCGGGCAGACTGCTGGGGCCTCTTCGGGTGCGGCCGCCTCCAAGTCGGATGGCTCCCTTCGGGGAGCAGGCACCTTCCAAGGTAGCAGGGTCGGCGCTGGCCGGGCAAGCTGTTGTTCGCGGGCAGCGCCTGTGGGTGGATCTTCGCGGGCGGGAATGATGTCATCTGTTGCCGGGTTCGGGAGCAATGGGCCGACCGGCGGGGTGGCGACGACCAATGCGGGCAGCGGGGGACGCAGCAGGCTGAGCGAGGGCAGACCGGGCCCCTCAGCCGCAGCGACCTGTCCCTCCGGGACACAGGGGCGTGGGTCACTCACCCGCTCCTCTAACTCTGCTTCCGCCTCACGGGCCCGCACGGCCACCACCACTTCCACCATTCCAGCCTCCCATTCTTGTACGAGGAGCTGGAGCCGGGTCTGCAGCCTACGGCTTAACTGCGCCACCCGGGCTTCCACCCACGCCACTGTTCCGGGCGTGGGCCTGCTGTACGGAACGGACATCCTGCTTGCTCGGCCTCCAGGAACGGGAAGGTTTCAGGGTCCTGGCGTCCCCGCTCCTTATGCCCTTGGTTACATGAGGCAGGCTTTCACCCGCCTCCCCTTGGTTCTTTCTAGCACTTCCTCTTTGGGGGCGGGGCTTCACTTTCGCTCCTTCCCTGCTCAGGGAATATGCTCGAGCGGGAAATTTTTGCGCCAAAGATGGCGACACTTCAAATTTTTCGCCAGCGGGGACTGCAAGGCGACTTCTAGATCGGTTCTATCCTGTTCGTAGACGCCAAGTTGTCGCGGGCAGAGGGTACGCGCTCGCCACGCTCGGGTCCGCGGCTGCTGCTCGGTGGCTCAAGCGGTGGGCCGGACCCAGGGACCCGAGCAGCGCTCCTCGCCCATGAGTGAAAAGGGGGTGGTTTGTTTTGGGAGATAGTTTGTGACGCCACCCACGGGTCGTGGTGATTATAGGCACCACCGCTGCTGGTGACGGGGATCCCGGGAGAGATGGTAGGGAGCAGCTAGGATGTTGTCCCCTCCGTGGGTAGGGGTTGGTGATCCAAGGGCCCGGTGGTGTAACGGGAAGGCTGGATGGCTGGGGTGCAGGGTTGCAGAGGCAGCGCGGCACGGTGCCGGATAGCACTGTTGTACTCACTCAGTCACAGATGCACAGAGTCTCTGGTAAACCAAACGGCTGGATGGACGGGTCCCGCAGCCGGCTGCAGTGTTTGTGCTCTCCCGGACAGTGTGATGGTGGCTGTCTTTCCCTGCACCTTGTTAGAATGTTCTGACTCCTGTGGTTGCCCACCGGTAGTCCGCTCCCTGGCGTATAGGTACCGAAGGAGCCCATTTTGCCTCAGGCGCTGGCCCTTGGATCTCTAGCCTATGGCGGTGGCTGTATATCCTCAAGGTGTGGACTGTTGCCTTCTGTCGGGTCTTGGTTGTTAGGAAACCCCTGGGGTTCCAGTCACACTCGGATTTGACCGTTGTCGGCAGCTCCAAGCCTAGTCGGGGTCCGATGGCCTTGCCTGTGTGCTTAGCTTCACTCCGCTCCCCGGTTCGGTACCGGCGGGCCACCGCCCGACCCCGGTCCTACGGTTCCAAAGAGATACACTAACTCCTGCAGACGGCCACCACCATCTGCCAACCTTGCTGTTTGTGTCTGGGCCCCTACCCAGACACTGACAGTTTCTGACCTCTCACTTTCAACTCCAAACTGAATCTGTCTCTTTTCCCGCCTCCAGACCTGTGAACTCCTCGGTGGGTGGGGTCAACCGCCTGGCTCCGCCCCACCTGGTGTGGACATCAGACCCTGGAGGGAGGCAACAAGGGTTTTTGTCTGACTGGTGTGACTATCCAGGGGAGGTGGTGTGTATGGTGTTATGTCTGTGACTACCTGGCTAGTCCAGGGCGTCACAGGACTAGTCGCAAGGACATTACTTGACTCGACTAGTCTGCCCTCTTAGCATGGTAGCACACCCACAGGGGCGTACAAACATATTACTCAATGCAGCATCACCAGTGGTGATGTGCATACTGAGTCCGCTGTCTCCACTGTTCAGAAGTCCCCGACATTTCCGGTCATTGCACACTATGTATGCGTCCCGGCTTCAGTGAGGTCTAGTGTGCATGACCGGAAGTGTCGGGGACTTCTGAACAGCAGAGACAGCAGACACAGGTACGCACATCACCACTGGTGATGCTGCCTTAAGTAGCATGTTAGCATGCCCCTGTGGGTGTGCTAAAATACGGACTAGTCGGGGGAAGTAACGCCCTTGTGACTAGTCCCCGGCCTCATTAGCATATGATAATAATAATAATAAGTTTTATTTCTAAAGCGCTAACATATTCCGCAGCGCTTTATGATAAAAGATCTTTAGAAATACTTTTTCTAAATATCTCTTTATATATGCTATTAGATACAGGGACGGTTAGGCAAAGATTAGCAATATGCACCCAGAACTGCTCGTGGTTCTGGGTGCATATTGCACCTCACAGGTTCCCTTTAACTCTTGATGTAAAAGTGTATGCCGCATACTTCATTTAAAACAGTATAAACTACTGTTAATGACTATAAATCACTTGGATAGTACGCAACTCTGGGGTACTACACTATGAGCAGACATTTCACAGATACAAGATCGAAAAGCTTGGATATGCGTTCCAATAGAAAAAAAGATTAATCACTGGAATTGAAGCTGCCCATCTAGCATTTCATCGGGGTTCTTTAAGACCACCACATGTAGACTTACAATCTATACAAAACATGGAGATCGATTCTACATTGCATTGTACACTTTGTATTACTAAAAGTTTTATCAGAAAGTGAGCAACTGTTTAAATTAAGTTTTTAAGACATATTTGTAAAGTTTTTTGTGTTTTTACATTTTTTAGATCATTCACTATTCAAATTTTGCATTTCTTTTCATCTGGACTCTAAAGGGGGCTTTCCACGCACGCAACGATATCGCTAACGAGAGGTCGTTGGGGTCACGGAATTCGTGACGCACATCCGGCCTCGTTAGCGACGTTGTTGCGTGTGAAACGTACGAACGACCGCTAACGATCAAAATTACTCACCTAATCGTTGATCGTTGACACGTCGTTCTAATGCCAAATATTGTTGCTGTTGCAGGATGCCGGTTGTTCGTTGTTCCTGAGGCAGCACACATCGCTACGTGTGACACCCCAGGAACGAAGAACAACACCGTACCTGCATCCTCCTTTCTTTCGGCTGCCCCTCCGCTTCTATTGGACGGCTGCCGTGTGACGTCACTGTGACGCCGCACGAACCGTCCCCTTAGAAAAGAGGCAGTTCGCCGGCCACAGCGACGTCGCTAGGCAGGTAAGTCCGTGTGACGGGTCCTAGCGATGTTGTGCGCCACGGGCAGCGATTTGCCCATGACGCACAACCGACGGGGGCGGGTGCTTTCACCAGCGACATCGCTAGCGATGTCACTGTGTGTAAAGCAGCCTTAAGTGTAAAGGGAATATATCAGCAGGAGTTCCTTCGTTACTGAGAAATCAATGATTGAATTGGTATGCAAATGATATGGATGGACTAAAGAAGCTCTGAAGTCTCTGTCACTCCAGCTCTAGTCCCTGCTCAGAGACTGCTCCTTTTGGTTGACTGACAGCCTCTGTGCTGTTTGACTTCAGGCAAAGAAGTCATAAGTCAAGCAGGAGGGGGGTGACACTGGGCAGGGAGTAGAGCTCGAGTGACAGAGGCTTTAGATCTACCAATAGCTCTTAAGCCTCAATTGCACACTGTCACAAGGAGGTTTTTACAAACATCGCTGACTGTCATGACGGCATCAGGATCTGGATGTGGAGACTACAGATTCTGGCTCACTGCCTGATAACTTCATTGAGATCTGAGATCAGCACAGACAGACTCGGGCATCGACCCACAGACTTGTAGTCCATAAGCAGGCTAGCAAGAGTCTCTACTGGGCTGCTTGTTAGTCTCCTTTGATCACATGCTGTGAGGGAGCCATTTAGATTCGCTCCTCTCCTATATATAGTAGTTGGACCCTTCCTTTAATGCCAGCTATAGCTTAGCTATACTGGTCTGGTGAGGTGTTGTGATCCAGACTTACTGGTGGTTGTTGTACTTTAGTGCTTTGAGTGGTTGTGGTGTGAACACTTGTTGTGCTTTTGTTGCTGCCTTCCTTCTCTTGTTTTTCTCCTTAGTCTCTTAACGTTTGTTCCTGTTAATTTGCAGTGTATCTGACTTTTGTTTTTTTCCTGTCTGTCTTTATCTGGGTTACTACATCACTTCTGCTCCTTCTTTCCCTGGGAGGGAATAGTTTAATTGTCGTCAGAAGAACTGTAAGGCAAGGGAGTCCGGCATCTCCACCATCAGGAGTAATCTGGAGGTCAGGGATAACTTAGGGTCCCTTAACATGAGGAACAGTATAGGACTCCCTGTCTCTCTCTATTCTTCAGTCACATTGTGACACATATAAATTCAAAAGCTGATTTCTCAGTAATGGAGGAATGGACTGGCCATGTAAAAGTATTGCTGGACTTGTCTTTTAAAGAGCTACATGTACATATAAATAATTTGGGGAGTAGAATTTTGCTGATAGATTCACCTTAAAGGGATCCTGTCACCAAGGTTTTTCCCTTATTAGCTGTAGCCACCACCTGTAAACTCTTATATATAGTATTATAGAATACTGTATATAAGAGACCAGGCTGCTCTGTAGAATGTAAAAAATGCCTTTATAATACTCACTTGGGGGGCAGACCGGTCCGATGAGTGTAACTGCTTTCGGTCCGGCGCCTCCTCCATCTTATGGGATCGCCATCCTCCTGCCCAGCCCCATGTGCATGACACATCCTGCGTTATTCACAGAGGCCTCCATTGTGCTCCTGCGCACGCTGTCTTTGATCTGCCTGGCTGAGGGCAGATCAAAGTACTGTACTGTGCAGGCACCTGGAAAGATCAAAGATCGCCTGCTCATGCGCACTACAATACTTTGTCATCGAATAGGATACATATATAATGTATCTAGATAACACAAGAACCACTATTCATATTAGGTAATAGTCACAGCTTGCCTCCTCCACCTGCACAATGATGTCTATACAGGTGATTGAGCATGTCTAGAAAACTCTCCCATAGAAGTCAGTGGGTCTTCTCTAGACAATTTTGGTCTATACTCTACGTGGCTGCTTTTAAGAAAATATCTGAATGCCATCAGCAGAAGCAGGTTGATCCAACGCAACATCATGTACAAGAAATGGGCAGTCAACCACCCCCCCCCCAAAAAAAAAAACAACCCCAGAACATTCAGACGAGCATCACAAATAACATATGAGCAAAAAATGGAGACTTTTGACCTGGTTACAGGTCCTTTTTAGTTGACAGCATACAGTATGTGAGAGAAAAGGCCTTGATGAATACAATAGCTACAAATCCTTAGCAGTTGGCAGATAAACCATAGGGCTGGAATGTTCAGAAGTCCCACTCGTCTCTTTGTTCAGATGACTTCAACAGGGAACATCCCTTTCTTATGTGTTCTTGCTTTCTTTAGTATGTTCAGATTTGTTCACACATCAGTGGTTCTCCGTAGACTTTAGTATTTTCTTACCCCCGCTTCCCCTGGTTCACCGCTGCTTTATTGTACGATTTATGAAGACATGACTAGAAACACCATGTTGTGTAGGTGGATCACTGCGAGGTTGAATCCTAATAACATCATCGTTACTGAACTTGGTTTGCATATAATTTACTTTAATGTTATCGCTAACATACAATCATGAAGATATTGTATGCATGTGAATAGCAGGTATTTCTGTATATGCGTTAACCGATCACACGATGTATGAGCAGAATGTTCGATTGCTATTTTCATGCTTATGGAAAAAAATATTATTATAAGTAGAATATCACTCCCTGCAAGCAGGGAAAGGGAACAGAACATGGTGCTGTATAGGGGTAATGCGGTCATATTAACAATCATTCTGCCCTGATCACTGTTTGGGCAACCTGGGATAACAAGCCAGTAAATGACCACAACTCGGTTTGTATATAACCAGTCAGTGGTCATTGAGCAGCATGAATCGGTTCTTCTAAAGGGTCCATTACTTACAAGGAATCGTGACAGCAAGATTTCATCTTCTAATTTTTTTATATGCACTTGAAGCTTTTTCAAAGACAACTTCAGCAATACTGTTAGGGATCGGGTGTTGCTGTGCCAATAAAGAGTTAATTCCAAATAAGAGCAATGCAGGGTGGTTTGGTGGATTTCCTGATGAAGGAGAGGGGTTATGTCCGAAAACATGTATAATAAACCCCGCTGCATTGCTCTTATTTGGAATTAACTCCTTATCAGCACAGCAGCGCGGATGTTTTTCCACTTTTTATCCTTGTTCTTTTCTTACTTCCGCCTTTGGCACGTGGAGTCTGCAGCAACTGATACATGCTTTAATACCGGTTGTGTGTCACACAACCATCCCAGGTGAGTGGTTTTCATTAACCCTTACTGTTGTTATACTGGTAAGACCCTATATGCGCTTTTTATATCCACAGTTTTTTTTACTATGGATTGGGTGTAATCAGACCAGGGAAGATAGGGTAACCTTTGGAGACTCTAATTCTGTGGTCCCTGAGCTCCCCCTCACAACCGGAGATACCCATGAAGATAGGGAGGTCCAGGCCCCTGACCTGGCCCTGACTCCTGTCCTGATCCTGATGACAAGTCTCCACTGTTTTGCCAAGTATTTAAAGGGATCAGTTACAGCTTTCAAGAAGGTGATTAATTTTAATGATTCAATGATTACAGAAAATTGGATATAGTGTGATATTGTGTACTCTTTTGCATAATATAAATCACAAAGGTAAAGTACTAATATTGCATACTACATAGAAAAAACTTCACCAGGAGTAACACACATCATCTGTCTGGGAACATCAGCTGTGAGAAGCAAAACAGCGAAGACAGAGAAATTCCTGAGATCCACACTGTGGCGTCACGGGTGTCCCCTTTTAGTCCACAGGTAAACAGGCCTCTTACGTCACTGAAATCTTTACCAGTTTATATCTCTTTATAAAACAAATGCTTGCACAACCAAGTGTTACACAAACTCTAACATTTGTACAATATAGTATTCCTTTTTTTAGTGGCCAACTCTTTAGATGTCAATCTACACCGGATAAATACGTCACCGAATGAGACATGCCAAAGGCTCCTGGTACCAGATGTTTTACCATACTATAAACATGTACATTCTTACTAAACTTTGTTAAAAGAGCTATATAGTACTAAGTGATACTATAAACATGTACTTTCTTACTAAACATTGATAAAAGAGCTATGACTCCAGGTGTTTGGGAAAATTACAGAAGAACAAGCTGATAAACGAAACTGTTAAGGCCACTTTATACGCAGAGATAAATCTTTGGCAGATCTGTGGTTGCAGTGAAATCATGGACATATTGTTCCATTTGTACACAGCCACAAACCACTGATTGTCCACAATTTAACTGCAACCACAGATCTGCCACAGATTTATCTCTGTCTGTAAAGTGGCCTTTACTGTTTAATATCTTAAAGGGTTCTTTAAAGACAGGCTACCAATATGGATTCCTGATGGCCACTAATATCCTAGCACTACACACATCACACCCATCACCCAGGGGACTGACCAGGACAGAAATTCCCAAAACCCCTACAACAATGAACTACAGACAGGGGTAAAATAAAAACTCATACAAACCTAAAACCTACACCAGGGACCAACCAAGGATATATGGGTAAGGCATAGCAAGCAAAAGAAGATAGTACAAAAAACAAAACAAATTGCAACAAACCACAGTAGACAGCAACAGCAGCAATAAACATATCCTCTCTGCTCCCAGGCTAGCTCCTAACTGAATAGAATAACAAGCACCAAGTCCAGGAAGCAGAGCGCTTAAATCCTTGCCAGAATTTGTTAACTGTTGCCTGCTGAGCAAGTCTTCCCTTGCACCATAGAAGGAATTAACCCTTAATGTGCCCAAAGAAAAAAACTATTTTAGTTTAAAGTGCATGGTCCAGATGGTAAGGTAAGAGCTAACCTTGAGCCTGTCCCTTGTCCCTATACATGTGACAAATATCTTTACATGAGCAGCCCATTCCTCCAATACTCAGAAATCAGTGTTTGAATTGATATGCAAATGGATTGAAGAGCTATGGTAGATCTAAATACTCTGCCATTCTAGCCCTATTCCCAGTCCAGCACCTTTTCCTTCTCCCTTGACTATAAATTAAGTTTGTTTGGGACCTGGACTTGACCTGAACCCCAATGGAAGTCACTAATTGGGCAGTTTGAGTCTTCACCGACATATATAACCAGCCATAAACAGATCACTTCCGGGGGCCGGTGGGCACGAGTGGTGTTCATGTGTAAAGCACCCAAACTCTTTTTTTTTTTGTAAAGTCTCTGTTTGTTATAAATGCAAAACACTGAACCACGGGATCGCTCATCTCTAATCATGACAAATTCTCTATAAAATACAATATTTTTATTCTTATGGGGCATGATGAAGATATGATTTCCATTGATGAAGGACACTTTAGAAATCAGGGCACATCATGCTTTCATTTTGCTTATTAAAGAGGTTTTGTATTTCCAGGAAAGTGAACTCCAAACTATGTTCAATACTAGTGATGAGCGAGTACCAAAAAGCTCGGGTGCTCGAGGCTCGGGCCGAGCATCCCAAGATACTCGTGTACTCGGCCCAAGCACCGAGCCCAATGTTATCCTATGGGAGACCCGAGTATTTTTCTGAAATGACCCCTGGCAGCATGTAGAAACCCTAAAAATGTCACAAAAGTCTCAGAAGAGTGCTCAAATGACATGGCAACAGCATGGGGAAGACCCCTTGAAGCATTTATCACTCAAAAGTCACAGCTGTGAACAATTTTGTCCGAGTTTTACGCCATTTTTACGGACTCACCAGAAAACCTTCCAAAATGACACCAAAATGAATTTTCATGGCGGAAATGTTAAGGGCACATACCCAATAGTGAGATAGAGCTGGTGTATGTTACTTTTTGAGATTACATGAAAGATTTTACGTAAAAACATTGTGTGGCACTCCGATGTCCAAAACGCACGTTTTGTGCTTTTTACTAGCGATGTCGGTCATTTTATCTCCCGTCGGTCGGTGTTACGAGGGGTACCCGTGGAAGCATGCCAAGATGGGAAATGGACAGCTTCCGCCGGTCAAGGTCCACTGTGCGGTGTAAGGGACTGCTGCTATGGTCAGGAAAGAGTGAGCGGGTTGCTGCTAGTGATCGTCTGGAACGTCACAGACGATCTATGTACACCGGTCCGCCCTAACCCGTGAGGGTTGTATGGCTCGGGGCTTCTCGTACGGTGTACCTGTTGCACGGGGACGCACAGAGGTGCCTACACACGTGTGCCAGCGGGAGTCACAGGAATATGGCACGGGGGTAGCACAGAGGTGCCCACGCACGTGTGCTTCAGAAACCAAGTGAGTCCGACAGAGACTCGAGGAGCTCACCTGGGACAGGAACACAGCCTGCTAAACGGGATACTGCCGGAGCAGCAAGGCAGGGGCAAGACCTGCAAACTAGGTGCTGCCTGAGCAGCAAGGGCAAAGCCCACAAAAGACAATAGTGCCTGAGCAGTGGCGTGGCAGCACGCTGCCAGACATCCAAACATAGAAGGACTGTCGCGCACCGCCATGATGGCAGGGGGAGCTTTTAAGGAGGTGTAGCTCCACCCAAGGGCGGGCGCGAGACGGGCGTGACCCAATCAGGGTTCGTGATGTCCTGGCCCAGCCAGTCAGGATTCAGTACATCACCAGCCTCGTCATGGGGCCGTGTGATATCAGTGAGCGAATCAGAACACGTCACGTGGAGCACATGCTCATCTTCCTGCCTCTGGGTCATAAAGGTGGGATCCTCGGTTTCACAATGTGCAGAGACATGGGAAGTCTTGCTGCTTCCCTGAGCATCTATTCTTTGCACACTGCGCAACCTCCCAGAGCATCTGTGATGCTGAGCAGGAGAGCTTGTGGCAGGCAAGGGATGGGAGACCGCTCCATTCCTTGCAAGGGGAGAACCACTAGGTGTCACCCTTCTGCTAGGTCTCTGAGGAGGCAACTCCTGCAGACCACGCAGTCTCCTAGACCTTTGGCGCTGCTGAGCAGGAGGGCTCGTGGCAGACAAGGAATGGGGGACCACCTCATTCCTTGCAACAGGAGAGCCACGACGTGTAACATGGGCCCCCTCCCGCCTGCGCTTGAAGGCTGCCACCAAACCCCGGGCATGGACATTACCCTCCAATTCCCAGGACCTATGCTTCGGTCCACGACCGACCCACTCCACGAGGAAGTACCTCTTGCCCTGTACAACTTTAGTTTTTACCAGCCTCGCTACTTCAGGGTCGTCGGACGAGGAGTCGGCCGTCGGCCACCAATCATGCCTGGCCTCTAGGACTCTGGTCCTTTTGGCCCAGAAGGAGCCCCCAACCTTGGAGGTATGGTCCCAGGACAACATATCGTTCCGTAGCCCAGGGGGAACGAGGGTCTGGCCAGGTGGCACCTGGTCTAGGGTAGTGGGTGGCCTGGTGGTCCCAAGGTGCTCCCTACATGACCCTGCCCAGGACGAGATCTCCCCTGTTGCCCAATTGAGTATCGGAGCATGCCGTTTCAACCAGGGGAGTCCCAGTAGGATCTCATCCGCCCATTCTGGAAGCACCAGAAAGGACACCTGCTCATGGTGGCCTGGTTGTACATCCATCCTGAGAGGGATGGTGATCTGGGTAATGGGATTGACAAGGAGGGACCCGTTGACTACCCGGATACTGATTTAGGCAACAGGACCAGGGGGACAGAGTACCTAGTTGCCAGGGATGCCGAAATGAAATTGCCGTCAGCGCCGGAGTCCAAGCAAGCCTGGGCAGAGAAGACAGTGGTGCCGAACTGCAACTGGGTGCTGATGGTTAACCTAGAAGGAGAGGCAGCGTCTAGGATCCCCCCTTTGATGGAAACTAGACGCTGTCTTTTTTCCGAAGGTTTCGAACATCGGGTAGCTATATGTCCCCTCTGCCCACAGGCAAAGCAAACGACCGAAGGCCGAGAACCTGTGGTAGAGGAGACCACTTTGGACACTTCGATTGACTCCACGGAGTCGTCAACAGGACTGGCTGGGAGACCTGTCTGGTGGGGAAGAGGAGTCAGAGGCTCTGTAGGCCAGGTAGACGTGGGAGCCGAAGAGACCTCGAGCCCCCGCTCCACGTGGCGGATGTCTATGCGAGAGGCAAGCCGAATCAAGGACTCTAAGGTGGTCAGCACGTCACGCGGGGCCAGCGCGTCTTTGACGAACCCTGCCAGCCCCTCCCAGAACACAGGGACCAGGACTTTATCTGGCCAGTCCAGCTCTGCGGCGAGTGTCCTGAATTGCACCGCAAAGTCCCCGACTGAAGTGGACCTCTGCCGAAGGCGTAGGAGCCGCAGCGCAGAGTCGTGGGTGACTTGAGGCCCGAGGAACACCTTTCTCATGGCCTCAAGATAAACTGGAAGGTGATTCACCACCCGATCTCCGCGCTCCCACAACGGCGTGGACCATTTTAGCGCTTTCCCTGTGAGCAGGGACTGGACGAAGGCTACCTTCGCCTTCTCAGTAGCGTAATCAGTCGCGGACAACTCCAAGTAGGTGGTAACCTGGTTTATGAAACCACGGCACTCAGAGCCCTCTCCGCTGAAGCGCTCTGGGAGCGCAAGGCGAGGCGACCTTCCGCACAATTCCACAGCCTGAGTAGCCGCCTGGGTGGCGACTGTCGCTAGAGCAGCCTTATCGGGGGAAGACCGCTCTACTGCTGCCAATCGTGACTCCAACTGCTGCACATAACGCAGCAACTGCTGCTGCTCTTCCGCCATAGCCAGACCTTTGGCGCGACCGTAATGTTACGAGGGGGACCCGGGGAAGCGTGCCAAGATGGGAAATGGACAGCTTCCGCCGGTCAAGGTCCACTGTGCGGTGTAAGGGACCACTGCTATGGTCAGGAAAGAGTGAGCGGGTTGCTGCTAGTGATCGTCTGGAACATCACAGACGATCTATGTACACCGGTCCGCCCTAACCCGTGAGGGTTGTATGGCTCGGGGCTTCTCGTACGGTGTACCTGTTGCACGGGGACGCACAGAGGTGCCTACACACGTGTGCCAGCGGGAGTCACAGGAATATGGCACGGGGGTAGCACAGAGGTGCCCACGCACGTGTGCTTCAGAAACCAAGTGAGTCCGACAGAGACTCGAGGAGCTCACCTGGGACAGGAACACAGCCTGCTAAACGGGATACTGCCGGAGCAGCAAGGCAGGGGCAAGACCTGCAAACTAGGTGCTGCCTGAGCAGCAAGGGCAAAGCCCACAAAAGACAATAGTGCCTGAGCAGTGGCGTGGCAGCATGCTGCCAGACATCCAAACATAGAAGGACAGTCGCGCACCGCCATGATGGCCGGGGGAGCTTTTAAGGAGGTGTAGCTCCACCCAAGGGCGGGCGCGAGACGGGCGTGACCCAATCAGGGTTCGTGACGTCCTGGCCCAGCCAGTCAGGATTCAGTACATCACCAGCCTCGTCATGGGGCCGTGTGATATCAGTGAGCGAATCAGAACACGTCACGTGGAGCACATGCTCATCTTCCTGCCTCTGGGTCATAAAGGCGGGATCCTCGGTTTCACAATGTGCAGAGACATGGGAAGTCTTGCTGCTTCCCTGAGCATCTATTCTTTGCACACTGCGCAACCTCCCAGAGCATCTGTGATGCTGAGCAGGAGAGCTTGTGGCAGGCAAGGGATGGGAGACCGCTCCATTCCTTGCAAGGGGAGAACCACTAGGTGTCACCCTTCTGCTAGGTCTCTGAGGAGGCAACTCCTGCAGACCGCGCAGTCTCCTAGACTTTTGGCGCTGCTGAGCAGGAGGGCTCGTGGCAGACAAGGAATGGGGGACCACCTCATTCCTTGCAACAGGAGAGCCACGATGTGTAACAGGTCGGTGTCGGTCTCTCTCTGTTTTGTCTGTCCCCCTCTCACAGTCTGTCGGTCAGTCTCCCCCCTCTCTCATACTTACCGTTCCCCGATCACTGCCGTGGCGCTGCACAGCTGTTCACTAAACTCCGGCGGCTTTTCCTCTTTGAAAAAGCCGGCCGCTCATTAAACAATCTCGTATTCCCTGCTTTCCTGCTTTTCGGCGCCTATGATTGGTTGCAGTGAGACACGCCCCCACGCTGAGTGACAGGTGTCTCACTGCACCCAATCACAGCAGCCGGTGGGCGTGTCTATACTGTGCAGTGAAATAAATAATTAAATAATTTAAAAAAGCGGCGTGCGGTCCCCCCAATTTTAATACCAGCCAGATAAAGCCATACGGCTGAAGGCTGGTATTCTCAGGATGGGGAGCTCCACGTTATGGGGAGCCCCCCAGCCTAACAATATCAGTCAGCAGCCGCCCAGAATTGCCGCATACATTAGATGCGACAGTTCTGGGACAGTACCCGGCTCTTCCCGATCTACCCTAGTGCGTTGGCAAATCGGGGTAATAAGGAGTTAATGGCAGCCCATAGCTGCCAATAAGTCCTAGATTAATCATGTCAGGCATCTCCCCGAGATTCCTTCCATGATTAATCTGTAAATTACAGTTAAAAAACACACACACCCAAAAAATCCTTTATTAGAAATAAAAAACACTAACAAAGTCCCTCATCACCAATTTATTAACCCCGACAAACCCTCCATGTCCGGCGTAATCCACAGTCCTCCAGCGTCGCATCCAGCTGTGCTGCATGAAGGTGACAGGAGCTGCAGAATACACCGCCGCTCCTGTCAGCTTCACACAGCAACTGAAGACAGCCGCGCGATCAGCTGAGCTGTCACTGAGGTTACCTGGATCCAGCGGTGGATGCAGCGGTGGCCGCGGGTAACCTCAGTGACAGCTCAGCTGATCGCGCTACTCACCGCTGCACCGGTCAGCTCCACACAGCAACTGAGGTGAGTATAGCGATCAGCTGAGCTGTCACTGAGGTTAATCGCGGCCACCGCTGGATCCAGCGGTGGCCGTGAGTTACCTGACTGACAGCAGCTGATCGCGCTACTCACCTCAGTTGCTGTGTGAAGCTGACAGGAGCGGCGGTGTATTCTGCAGCTCCTGTCACCTGCATGCAGCAGAGCTGGATGCGACGCTGGAGGTCCGTGGATTACGCCAGACATGGAGGGCTTTGTCGGGGTTAATAAATTGGTGATGAGGGACTTTGTTATTGTTTTTTATTTCTAATAAAGGATTTTTCGTGTGTGTGTGTTTTTTAACTGTAATTTACAGATTAATCATGGAAGGTATCTCGGGGAGACGCCTGACATGATTAATCTAGGACTTATTGGCAGCTATGGGCTGCCATTAACTCCTTATTACCCCAATTTGCCAACGCACTAGGGTAAATCAGGAAGAGCCGGGTACAGTCCCAGAACTGTCGCATATAATGTATGCGGCAATTCTGGGCGGCTGCTGACTGATATTTTTAGGCTGGGGGGCTCCCCATAACGTGGGGCTCCCCATCCTGAGAATACCAGCCTTCAGCTGTATGGCTTTATCTGGCTGGTATTAAAATTGGGGGGACCGCACGCCGTTTTTTTAAAATTATTTATTTATTTATTTTACTGCACAGTATAGACACGCCCACCGGCTGCTGTGATTGGGTGCAGTGAGACACCTGTCACTCAGCGTGGGGGCGTGTCTCACTGCAACCAATCATAGGCGCCCGCCGGTATAAAGGCTCGGTCACGCTGTGCGGGCCGGCCAATCACTGCAATTCCACAACTAACAGGGCTGTGGCATTGCAGTGGTCTGCCAGCCAATCCCTGCATGAGGGCTGGCTCTCAAAAGAGCGCCAACATGCAGGGATGAAGACCACGAGTACAGCACGAGTATCGCGAAATTACTCGGTACCCGCCGAGTATCCCGAGTACAGTGATACTCGTGCGAGTACCGAGTAGTGACAAGCATACTCGCTCATCACTATTCAATACCTAAAGTAACAAACTTAGCAGGTAATCACCCTCCCCGTCATTGATCTGGTCCTAGTCTTTGGGCCAGTAGCCAGACATTGGGCTCAGTGCTCATGCATCAAATTTTGGCTCACTAGCTGGAGTGATGAAGCAAGTCGTTGATGTAATGATACTGTTGAGGAGAGCCACTGGATCAAATACTTAATTAACCTCTGGACATAGGGAATTGTGGGAAGTATGTCGATTTGCCTTACATAACTCAGTTATAAGAGATATCCAAGATGGCCCCCAATGACATCAGAGACCTGCCCATCAGCATCACAGCAGATCCACCCATTGGTTAACCTATGGACTGTCCCACTGACCAATGGGTATATCCCAACATACCCCCACCCGTAGCCTATATAAGATGTTGCATGACTAATACATGATCTCTATGTCTCTGTTTTTGGCCAACCTCTGATCGAGGAAAGATGAACATCCGACTCTGTGTGTCTGGTGTTATTATTTCAAGTATGCACTATATTATCATTAATTACTATCAGGGAGCAGGCAACACTTGAACCTTTGTAAGAGTTCACCCTTACGTTTCCACTATACTCAAAACACCAGGACTGGAGCAGCAGTGGGGTGTCGGTTCTGGACCCAGAGAGAGTAAAAAAAAGTTTAGATCCCTGACATGAGATTTCTATATTCGGTCACGGTGCAATATCTATTAATTTAATTATGCTTGATCTTTATGAATTAATTCCCTGATCACTAAGATATTTATATTTTAGGTTGCAGATATCACTATTCATTATTATTAATAATCCTGGATTCATTCTGATCTGATGTTTTATATTTACTGCTAGTATTATATTTTGTCATACTTTAATCTTTTTATGCACAATGTACTTTAATCTATCTAATCATTATATACCTTTGTTTATTATTATGTTTTCCAATCATGGCACATCCTCCCCCCTGCTTTTTATAATGTTTTGTATCATGTTCTTTGTGTTTCATGTTTCTTTTAAAGCTATTTGTTTCCAACAAATTTACTTGTATATAATTAGTGCCTGCTTCTTGAATAAATCTTTGTTGGTTCTGTAAACTAGCAACAAGAAATCAATTTTTCTGCAGCGTCACCGCAGGGAAAATGAAGCATTACAATCAACTACTGTGAAATGTCTAGTCCTAGAAGTGTAGCTCCTGGCCCCGATACAAAATCTGTAACAGGTCGATGATATGGACAATTTTAAAGGGAACTTTACATGAGATTCATTATGACTAGAGATGGGCGACTCTGCAGATATTCAGGTTCGGCGAGTCCAGACGGGCTTAAAAAAGTCCATCTGGACTGTACCCAAAACTTGAGCTCGGACACCGAAACCCTTATAAGTGTATAGGAACCTGAACTTAAAAGGAATCTGTCACCACTAGCGGTCTGGGTTCCTGAAGTAGAGTGTAAAAAGAAATAAATAATTAGAAAAAATGGAATAGGGTCCACTTTATTTTGTTACCCAGTGCAGATAAAGCAGACAGCTGCAGGCTTCAGCCCCCATCTGTCATCTTGGCTGTGTATCAAATATAAGGGACAACATGCGGCTTTTTTAAATTATTTGTATTATTATTATTTGTATTATTATTATTATTATTAGGAGGTTGGTATTCTCAGTCAGGGGGAGCCCATGGTTATCGAGCCCTCCCCAGCCTAAAAAAGAAGCATGCAGCTGCCACAGAATTAGTGCATTCATTAGATGCACCACCTGGCTCATCCCGATTGCCCGCAATCAGGGTAATATAAGGGATTAATGACAGCTGTGATTTATCAAAAAATCACAGCTGGCATAAAATCCTGGATTATTAATGGGTAGTGATCTATGAGACTCCCCACAACTAATCATGGAAGTAGAAATAAATAAACACAAAACACAAAGAAAATTCTTTTTTTTTTTTTCTAAAAAAAACCCCCAACAAAAACAAAAACAAAAACAAAAAACAGCTTCTTTATCCAATTTATTAACCTCCAAAACACCCTTGCAGATCTGATGTAATCCACAGACCCAATGTCCCATGAGTGTCACATCTCTACTACATCCTGAGGTCGCAGTGCGCTGTCACATTAGAAAATGTGACTGATCACTGAGGCGTCTGGGACACACTGACTGAGCCGTATCTGTAAGAGTGGTGATATCAGTGAGTTTACCAAAGGTCAAAGCTGGCACTTCCCATGGTACCCCAGTTATGACGTCATGGGAACTCACCTGAAGTGAACTCAATGAACTCACCTAAGGTGAGCTCATTGAATTCACTGAACTCACCTCAGGTGTATTCATTGAACTCAATGCTGGATTACCAGATTAGGCTATGTGCACATGTTGAGTATTTGGTTACAGATATTTATGCACCAAATCTGCATCTCCTGGCAGAAAAATGCACTGAAGACACATCAAGAATGCATCTAGTATTTTGTGCGTTTTTCTGCCAAGAGATGCAGATTTGGTGCAGAAATGTCTGCAACCAAATGCTCAACTTGCGCAAATAGCCTAATCCGGTAATCCGACATTTAGTTCAATGAGTTTAGCTAAAGTGTGTTCACTGAGTTCAATGAGTTCACGTGAGGTCCCAGCTGGGGTACCGTGGGAACCCCAGCTGTGACCTGAGGTAAACTCATTGAATTCAATGCTGGATTATGCTATGTGTGCACATTGAGTACTTGGTTGCAGACATTGATGCACCAAATCTGCATCTCGAGGAAGAAAAACATGATGCATTTTTGGTGATTTTAGGTGGACGTTTGTGTCAGGAGATATAGATTTGGTGCACAAATGTCTGCAACCATATGTTCAACATACGCATATAGTCTAATACAGTAATCCGGCATTGAGTTCACCTGAGGTGAGTTCACTGAGTTCAATGAGTTCACCAGAGGTGAGTTGAGGTGAGAAGCTATCGTGGGGTGAAGGGATAATTTGAATATTTCCCAGAGGAACACTGCAGCTATAAGACTCCTCACTGGCAGCCAGAACTGGATTGTCAGGTCTCCTCAAGGAGAAAAGATTTCCTCTTAGACCCCACTATTGCTTCTCTTACACCCAGATCAGACCTCATACTTTGCACTGATGAGGGACAACCATACCAAAACACCGTGTCTGCAAATTGAGGTTCTGATATGGCATGAATCCTAAGTCATTTGAAAAGGCTCGTTAAAGAGACACTTTTGACTTTTAGGATTGCTACTTCCAATATGTGGCACTAAAATTCATCTCCTTCCTTCCTGAAGAGACAATTAGAGAATGGGGGATGAATGGGAGAAATCTTGAATGTAATTGTGTGAGGAAGAGATAACAGGGGAGTAGAGAAGGAGATCTTGTGAGGATCTGAGGTTACGTGCCGGTTGGTATCGGGAGACTAGGTCAGAGATGTATGCAGGAGACAGGTTGTGGATGGCTTTGTAGGTCATGGTTGGGATTTTGAACAGAAGTCATTGGCCAATGGGGAGCCAGGGAAAGGACTGGCAGAGAGGAGAGTAAATTAGCAGACTGTCTGCTGCTTCAGGGGGTGTCCTCATCCAAAGATTGCTCTAGGACCCATCAAACTCTATTTACACCACTGGATGAAGGTTTGTATCTGCCCTCATGTCAGTTCTTCATAAACCCCCTTGTAGTCTAACACAGCAGAAATGAACAGGCTTAAGGGTACTTTACACGCTGCGATATCGGTACCGATATCGCTAGCGAGTGTACCCGCCCCCGTCGGTTGTGCGACATGGGCAAATCGCTGCCCATGGCGCACAACATCGCTTACACCCGTCACATGGACTTACCTTCCCTGCGACGTTGCTCTGGCCGGAGAACCGCCTCCATTCTATGGGGGCGGTTCGTGCAGGCGTCACAGCGACATCACACGGCAGCGATCCAATAGCAGAGGAGGGGCGGAGATGAGCGGCCGGAACATGCCGCCCACCTCCTTCCTTCCTCATTGCCGGTGGACGCAGGTAAGGAGATGTTCGTCGTTCCTGCGTTGTCACACATAGCGATGTGTGCTGCAGCAGGAACGACGAACATCGTATCTGCAGCAACAACAATATTAAGGAAATGAACGACGTGTAAACGAGCAACGATTTTTGACGTTTTTGCACTCGATCGTCGCTCCTTGGTGTCACACGCTGCGATGTCGCTAATGGCGCCGGATGTACGTCACTAACGATGTGACCCCAAAGATATATCGTTAGCGATGTCGCAGCGTGTAAAGCACCCATGAATTTTTCAAATTGAAATAATCTGAGTGCCAAATAATACTATGTAGGACCACATGTACATGTCCTTCGAGGAAGGTCTGTTCATTGACTGCAGACAATTTGGTCAAACATGCATGAACAGTTCCCTGTTAAGCATAGTCTATTCATAGATCTAAATATAAAAAGCAACAAAAACAAGATATATGTGGCAGATGAAGAAACAAGAAGAAAAGGAAAACATAGAAAGTGTTAAAATAAACAAATGACCCTGTGTATATTCTGCTCCCAACTACACATGAAAAATCATGACCAGCCAAAAATACGGTATTAAAAAGCCTCCAATGTATATTATTATTATTATACTCAGATTAATCAAGTGTAGAATTAGTCACCACTAAACTCAGTAAGAAGTGTTGGCGTGGAGCACTAAGGCACCGGATAAATTCTGACCTGAGCAAATCTGTATGGAGATAGCATGCTCTCCTGATATATGACTGCAAATCCTATGGCTATTCACATTCATCTATACTGTAAAGTCACAAAACAATAAATGGACTGCAACATCAGAAAAGTGGCCCTTAGGCTCTCAGCATACAGAAATGGACATTTTTCATGCAGATAATGGGGCTAGAGGAGCAGAACACTGAATATTGCTTGATTTTAGCTTCTAGTTGGTGGACAAAAAGTGTCAATGTAATCCTTATAATAAATAAGTCTTGTGCATGAGCCCCTATTTTATGCCTTTTTTTTGTATGTAGTGTATCAATTAAAATTGTATCATTTAACCTGAATATCATCAGGCAGATGTGACCTAATCAGTGCTTTAGTTCATCCTCACACCATTAAAATTCACTTGAAAAGGTAATAAATCTCATAAAGATCAATCAATTGACTTCTTTTTATACAGTTGACGCTGTCTTGCAGCTGCTCTAATTATACCACTTTTCCCCTTAGATGCACAGTCCAGGGCCAGACTGGTTATTGGGAAAATGTGGCAAATGTCACATAGGATGATCTGGCAGTGGGCCACATCAGTCTGCAAAACTAATAAGGGTAGTTTCACACTTGCGTTGAACGGCATCCGTTGCATTGTGTTGTGTGATGGATGCAACGGATGCGTTGCATATAATGGCACAACGGATGCAACGGATCGTATAAAACAACGGAAACTGTTTGTTTGTTTTTTTTTTCCTTTACAGTTTTATCGGTGGCAGACTATTGTGAACGATCAGCTGAACACCCGGCCGCCGGGTGATCAGCTGATCGTTCGGCCGCTGAGAATGTGTGCGGGGGCGGAGTGCGGGGTGGGTGGAGCCGAGCGGGGCCTTGGCGCTGAGGACGTCAGTGCCGGGGGCTGCATGGCTAGGGACAGGTGAGTGTGTGTGTGTGTGTGTGTGTACAAGCAGAGTGAAGTGCGGGATGGGGCGGAGCCGATCAGGGAAGTGTCGGGCTCCCTGCACACATAGCCAGGGTAAATATCGGGTAACTAAGCAAAGCACTTTGCTTGGTTACCCGATATTTACCTTGGTTACTAGCGTACACTGCTTAGTGCTGGCTCCTTGCACACGTAGCCAGGGTAAATATCGGGTAACCAAGCAAAGCGCTTTGCTTAGTAACCCGATGTGTACCTTGGTTACGTGTGCAGGGAGCCAGAGAGAGCATGCGCAGCAAAAGCCTACGGATTGCGCTGCTCAAAAAACATTACATGCAGCGTTCCTTCCGCCCGACGCAGTGTCAAAATAACTACGCTGCGTCGTCCAGCGGATGCAACGCTGACACTTGCATTACAGTGCGTCGTTCATACATGTCTATGGAGAATAGCGCAGTGCGTTAACGGACTGCGCTATTCTCCATAGTGACGGACTGCGCTGAACGCAAGTGTGAAAGTAGCCTAACAGTATCAGCGTTCTCAGGATACAATACTGTTCACAACTGGGCAAAGGGAAGGAAAACAGGTGCAAGGGAGCCCTGGCAATAGGTAGAGGGGATATGGGTGACCCCTAAGCACTCACCTGAGGCTGAACCATGCACTCCTTATCATTCATAGATGGATTCTCCCCCCCCCCCTGAGTGCAATCATGCTGACACTGAGTGAGCCCTGGCTAGTGAGCTGGACAGTAAGTCGCTAGTCTAACTATTAAAATAAGACAACACAGGGAGAAAGAAAAACACATGGGAATAAAGCAACAAGCGGATTCCACAGCTTTCTCAAAGACAACTTTTCCTGGGAGGTCAGCATAGAAGAGATTAGAGCTAAATGGAATCTCAGCTGAATAAAAAAGAAACTATCAACCCCTTCAACACTAAATGAAATAAAATCCAATCTACTTATGTTAAATAGGATCTATGATCCTCTAATTACCATGACCTTCTATTCCCAGATACCACAAAGGTCTCAGCCAGATGTGACACATTCATGACAGGAGCGAGACACTTACTCCAGAAGGCTGTAGGTTACTTCCAGCCTGGAGCATATTGGAGACTGGCACCTACGCAATGCAGTGATGTAATTGTGTTTCTCAATGTCCCCTGTGCTGACCCACTGCTAGACATGCCAGTTTAGGGGACAGAGAATGTGTGTGGATGAGGACCCAAGCTTTGGTGAGAATATTTTTTTATTAATATTTTTATAATTATTGGACTTGGGGGGCTATTGGGTCAATACTATATAAAGGGTGGCTGAGAGGGACTTCTTACTATATATAGGTAGCTGTAGGGAAATTATACTATATATAGGAGGCTTTGGGGTCATCATACTGTATATAGGAAGTTGTTGGGTCCCAGATAGCTCTCCAAATAGTATAATTGTCCCTCACACAGCCCTCCAGTGGCCCCACATAGCCCTTCAAACTGCATAATGCCTCCCCACAAAGCTCTGAAAACTATAAAATAACCCCC
The DNA here is from genome assembly GCF_048569485.1 of Anomaloglossus baeobatrachus. Lineage (NCBI taxonomy): Eukaryota > Metazoa > Chordata > Amphibia > Anura > Aromobatidae > Anomaloglossus > Anomaloglossus baeobatrachus. The sequence goes on from NC_134356.1 coordinate 65,173,244, forward strand.
ACATAGGCCTGTAAACTGTAATGGCATTCTGTATAGCCCTGCAAACTGTATAATATCCTCCCACATAGCACTACAAACAGTGTATATTGGCCCCGAAACAGTCCTCCAAACAGTATAATGGCCTCCATTGTCTTGCAAATTGTATAATGAAACCCACATAGCCTTCAAAACTGCATTACGGCCCCACATAGCCCTCTAAAAAGTATAATTCCCCCCCCCCCCTTCACATAGCCGTCTAAATAGAATAATGGCCCCCACACTGCCTTGGAAAACAGAATAATGGGCCCCACATAGTCCTGAGAACTATATAATGTCCCCCACATAGCTCTTCACATAGTATAATGGCACCCACATAGCTCTGCTAACAATATAATGGTTGTTACATAGGCATGGAAACTCAATAACGGTCCCCTCATAATTCTGCAAAGTGTATAGTGAACCCCAGAAAGCACTTCAAATTGTATAGTGGCCCCACATAGCTGTGCAAACAGTATAATGGCCCTACACAAAGACCTCCAAATAGAATAATGGCACCCACACAGCCCTCCTAACAATAAAACACCCTCTACATAGCCCTATAAACAATATAAAGGCCCTCCACATATTCATGTAAATAGCATTATGGCCTGCAGATAACCCTGCAAACTGTATAATGGCCTTCACATAGCTTGGAAAACTGTATAATGGGCACACATAGCCCCAAAATAATATAATGGCCCCCCACATAGCCCACTAAACTGGATAATAGCCCCACATAGTCCCGAAAACAGTATAATGGCCACCATATTGTCCTTCAAATAGTTTCATGGCTGACACACAAACCCCTTCAAACAGTGTAATGGACCCTACGTATCCCTAGAAACTGTATAATGGCTAACACATAACTGTCCAATCTAGATAACGGTCACTACATATGCCTCCATATAGTAGAGTAGTCCACACATAGCACTGCAAACTGTATAATGGGCCTCACACAGCCCTCAAAATAGCATAATGGCCTCGACATAGCCCTACAAATAGTAAAATGGCCCCCACACAGCCCTGCAAACAGTGTAATGGGCCCAAAACAGCCCTGCAAATAATATAATGGCCCCCAAATAGCCCTGCAAACTGTATAATGAGCCTCACACAGCCCTCAAAATAGCATAATGGCCTCGACGTAGCCCTGGAAATAATATAATGGCCCCCAAATAGCCCTGCAAACTGTATAATGGCCTCCACATAGCCCTCCGAAATGTATGTTGGCCCCCAACAAACAGTGGCATGCTTCAAGTTAAAGATGGCACATTTACATTGTATTTAGGCAAAAAAAATGTATTTTATCTCTTACATTTTTAAATTAACAAAAAAGGAAAATGGGGAGATGCTTTTTGTAGCAGCCAAGAGTTTTTCAATTCCTGTTTATAGGATTTTCATCCATTCTTCCTTGGAGATCTCTGCCAGTTCTATGAGATTCCTCGGTTGTCTTGCATACACTCCTTTTTTGAGATCTAGCCACTGATTTTCAATGATGATCAGATCAGGTGACTGTGAGGGCCATTGTAAAACCTTCAGCTTGTGCTTTTTGAGGTAGTGTATTGTGGATTTTGACGTGTGTTTAGGATCATTATCCATTTGTAGAAGCCATCCTCTTTTCAACCAGCATTTTTACAGTAACATTTTTGTGAGAGCTGCTCATAGGATTACTAGAGAGACAAATCAGAAACCACGCTTGACTGCAAAAGACCTTCAGGAAGATTTAGCAGACTCTGGAGTTGTGCTACATTGTTTTACTGTTCAGATATAGCCTTCATGGAAGAATCATCAGAAGAAAACCTCTCCTGAGTCCTCACCATAAAATTCAGTGTCAGACGCATGCCCAACAACATCTACGCAATCCTGATGAATTTTGAAAACAAGTCCAGTGGACCGATGAGGTTAAAATAGAACTCATTGGTCACATTAATCAAAAGTATGTATGGAGAAAGAAGGGCACAGTATTTCAGAAAAAGAATATCTCGTCAACCATTAAGCATGGGGGTGGATCAATCATGCGTTGGGATTGTGTTGCAGCACGGGAAACATTTCACTACTAGAGGAAAGAATGGATTCAATGAAATTTCAACAAATTCTTGATGCAAATATAACACTATCTGTAAAGAAGCTGAAGTTCAAAAGAGGAGAAAAGAGAATGGCTTCTACCATGACAGCTAGGGAAAAATCAAACACCCCAAGTCAGCCATTTTTGTGCTCCTAATGAAGACCTATTTGCCACTTTCCCTCTCCCCCAGATCTGCTGTCCTTATACTTGATAAAAGAGAGGTGACAAGACATTTCACTTTACTCCAGAAGTATTACAGTGTACCAGGCATAAAAAAAAATCCAGGTTCAAGTTAAGGACTATAAAAACAAACAACTATTTCAATATTTTTAGTTTTAATACTAGGAAAAAAAATAGAAACAAATGTTTAAATGCCTGGCTGATATGTGATGTAACGTCCCAGAGGGGAGGGGGAGCAGCAAGGAGCAGCTCCAGCGTCACACTGAATTACAGGTAGTGTAAGGATATGGAACAGCACTGTGCAGCTCATTTTTATAGTTTATGAGGGCAGGGACAGTAGAGGAATATTTATCTCCCCAGAGTACCCCTTTAAAGGTTTTTTTTTATTTTTTAAAAGTAAGTAAAACAGACAAATTTTGTATCATCAGTACTGTATAGTTAAAGGTAACTTCTCCTTTATAATGAATGGCAAATGTTGTAAGAGTGAAACAAAAAGAAAAACAATTACTTGTTTTTTTGACATTCAACTCCACAAAAACATTTTGGGTTTTTTTTTTTAATTTTTTCACATTAAATGGTAAATTAGTGGGGCTGTAAAATAAAAAAAAACAACTGGCAATAAACAAGTCCTTAAATATGCATGGAATTTTTTTTCTTTTCTTTCTTTTTTTTTAAAGTTACAGCTTTTGGGAATAAATAATTGAAGTGAAACGTTTAAAAAAATATCTGTAATGCTAATGGGTTATTATCCCATCATGCTAATAGGAATTATTTCCATTTCTAATATCCCTGGATGATGTCAGTGTATCACATTCATATCAAGAAGCTAAAAGTCCACCCTGATCATGTCCTGTTCACATACAGATTGTGTAGATGACCATATTTGCGGTTCGATTGCTATCCATCAAAAAAATTCGTACTAGGACCAAGTTCTTCAACGAGGCAGTGCACATGTCTGATTTTTACCTTGGATCAAATGGTCTGAGGTGAAAAATTGCAGAATGCACTATTCACCGCCACGAATCAGATGGTACTTGGAAATTCAAGTAACGTATTTTTCGTTTTATAAGACGTACTGGATTATAAGACGCACTATAAATTTTGAGGAGGTTATGAAGGAAAAATAAATGTTAATGTCAAAATGAGGATCCGTCTTATAATCCAGTGTGTGTTTTATTAGCTCACCAGGGGTTGCGGCGGTAGTGGTGGAGCTTAGGAGGGTAACAGGAGGCAGAGTCTGAGGAGGGGGTGTCGTGGCTCAGGAGGTTCAGTGGACAAAGGGTTGGCCATACTGCAGGCTCGGTGGTATCGCGAGAGCGGGCACCATTGATCTGCTGGCAGGCTTTGGGATCCATTGAACTACCAGCATTTGACACGATGGCCTTCAAGAACATGGCCACGAAGGCAGCACATGCACCAATTGGCCTCTGCGGCCATTTTCTTGAAGTCCATTGCATCAACCGCTGAGAGCTCAATGGAGCCCACAGCCCACCGGCAAATCAATGGTGCATGACGTCGCCGCAACACCCCCAATCCCGCAGTATTGACGACCTTCTGTCCTGTGATCTTCCTGAGCCACCCCACTGCACTCCCTCCTCTGAGCCCTCAGTATCGCCGACCCTGCCTCCTGTGACCTTGCTCTACCACCGCCTCCCCAGTAAGCTATATCCGGATTATAAGATGCACCCCCATTTTCCCCCCAGCTTTGGGGGAAAAAAGTGCTTCTTATAATCCGCAAAATATGGTATATGGATTTGTGAAAGAAAATTAAACCACACTCAAATGACATCCAATTATCAAGGATGGACAGAATAGAGAAGGTCCACCGCCAAGAAAACCAGATCCCACTCTAGCATAATTGGACCGTTTTTCGCAGATGGAGAAAATACGGTTGTGTGAACCCAGCCGTACAGCGTATGATTAACCACATAAGTATAATGAGATTCAATCTGTGGAAGAAATAATTCTGCGCTGATATAGCCAACGTCACATTCTCCGATGAACAAGTCTTATACATTAAGTGCCCCAGATTCTGTTTTTAGACTCTTTAGCACTTATACCACCGAAAGCTACTATGTTAATTAAAAGTGGATGATATTAATATTCATTATAATCAGCGGATGATGAGATGCGTCTAATAAAATATCTTCCATTGACGATGCTAAACTTCCATTACAAGGAACTATACAGGTATTGGCAATGCTGATTTTACAGCCATTGCCTCCCGAACCATATATCTCGTTGGAAGCCATTAATAATCTGTAGAAGCAGAGACAGATTGGGTTCAGCAGAAATACCACTGATCAGCAATATAGAAGAGCTCATTGCAGCTGTCAAGGGGATGCATCAGTCTCTGGTTAAGCACGCATGTGGTTCTCAGCATGAATTACATGTCAAAGCTGTGTAGGGTTAATACAGGACTGTATCTGTTCGGATCAGATCACACACATCTGGAACTACTGCTCCTCTGTGCTCTCCCTTTCCTTTGATTAGAGGTTCCCATGCTTGAAAGGCAGGTACACAGAGGGCTAATGACTCCCGTAGGGAGTTTCGTGATGGTGAATCAAAGTCCTAATCAATCCGGGGAGGGTGCGGAGGGAGGAAGAGGTGTTGCCGGGAGCATACATTGCACCACACAGTGTAATGGCCACAGAAAGAACTTTACTTTTACAAGACTCTTCCTTATATCACCTGAAATAGGCCTCACCCTCCTCTCTGATCATTACATGTCTTGGTCAGTCTTCCTGAAAGTAAAGGTTATAAGGTTGCCCAGGCTTGAAATTCTGCATACGTAGCTGCAAAGCTAAGATTTACTTTTTTTTGAAGTTGTAGAACTTAATCTGTGAAAATATTTCATATAATCCTAAATTATTCAATTTTGTAATATAGTTTGCATTCAACCCCATAGAAAGGGGGCGATTTTTTTTTTTTTTGGGGGGGACGACTTTTCGTTCTTTTTCCTCCCCCTCTAGCAATAGCCATAACTTTGACATTTTTTCCATTCATATACGGTGAAGGAAATAATTATTTAACCCCTTGCTGATTTTCTAAGTTTGCCCACTGACAAAGACGTGAACAGTCTATAATTTTAAGGGTAGGTTAATTTTAACAGTAAGAGATAGGATATCCAAAATAATATCCAGAAAATCACATTGTATAAATTATATAAATTTATTTTCAATTTGCAGAGAGAAATAAGTATTTGATCCCTCTGGGAAACAAGACTTAATACTTGGTGGCAAAACCCTTGTTGGCAGCACAGAAAGTCAGATGATTTTTGTAGTTGATGGTGAGGTTTGCGCACATGTCAGGAGGAATTTTGCTCCACTCCTCTTTGCAGATCATCTCTAAATCATTAAGATTTTGAGTCGCTTGGCAACTCACAGTTTCAGCTTAGAGAACAACTTCACTCAGAACGGTGCTAGTCATAGTTCCTATTCTGCAGTGAGTTCTCTGGCTCCCGTGAGTCTTGTTGTTCTGATCTTGCCTCCCTACCCCCGAAACCTTTGTTATCCATCACTGCCCGTGCCCCTGACTCTGATGTTATCTCTCTTGCTTCTGATCTCTGGCTTATACCCTGACCTGGGCTCCACTCGCTCCCTGTGTACGATATTATACTTCCTCAAACTTTATTAAGTCCAGTAAAAAAAATACAAAAGGTACAGCCCACCTTGTGAGGGGACAGAAAAAAATGGATGACCCAAGGACATCTATGTCCTTGGGTCATCCATTTTTTTCTGTCCCCCCACAAGGGGGTCTGTACCTCTGTATATTTTTTTTTACTGAACTTAATAAAGTTTGGAGTTTTACTTCCTGAGTCTTCCTGCTAAGGTGCTGGATCTGCCTTTGTTTCTGCATCGTTTGTTCCCGCCTGGGTCTGGGCGTTTTTCCATGTGTCGCCAATTTTCTATAGAGTGAAGAGGGGTGAGCTGGATTTTTTCCTTTTTTTTTTCTTTTTTACTTATCTTACTTCCTGGCTTCTGACCTCCGGCTTGTACCCTGACCCTGGCTCTGCTTGCTCCCTATGTACCTTATCTGACTTCCTGGCTTCTAACCACAGGTGTGTTTGACTTCCCTGTCTCTGGTAGCTTCTAGTGACACCTAGTGGCTTACTGTCTCAATATGACTTGCCCACTTTGGCAATATTATATGAAGATAGCATTCACTGGAGAAGGACGTCATGGTCAGAAGATTAGATGAACCAAGGCAAAGAGGAAAACCAGCAACCCAAGGCTTGATACTATCAAGGTAGTGGTGGCGAAGACCTTGGAGGACCTATCTAGATCAATCTTCATACAGAGCGTTCATCCTTCAAGTTGTCATGACTCGAGATCGAGCTGAAGGCCGAAATGTCATAGATAAATAGGTCCACTATGACTCAAGTGGATTTATCAAATAGATTTCCATTTATGTTGCGATATGAAAGGCTCTTTTCAGTTGAAGCTACTCTAGTTTACATATTATTAGACGTTCAAGTCCCCAAGTCACTGATGTGGATTTATACTTTTCATGTTGAACTCAATTTCCCTGCATCATTATCACTAATTCCTTTTAGAAGAAGCCGGTGCGATGTCCTGTTCTCTGCCAGAGACAGTCTAGCCTTGACTGTTATCTGAGTGACAGACCCTATTACTGCCAGGCCTGCCAGGAACATTTGTCCAAACTCTGCTAGAATCTCACAATGGAGACTTGTGAAAACCATTTAACGGTGCGTACATATATCAGGAGGATTAGTAAAATTGCATTGAACAGCGTAATGCATTTACTATTTCCTAAAAAAAAAGCCTCATTGCCTTCATTTGTTTTTGTGAATTATTGCCAATAACGTCTGAGGGTGAGTGAATCACATCTCGCTGATTGTAACAAGGGGGGATTGGATTTTATGACTTGGTGAGAAATGAACCAACCAGAATATCTAATTAATTATCTAATCATCAATGTACAAGTGATCACACCTTCTGCCAGTGATGTGGGAAAGAATTGATTTTATTATTCCAAATGGCTTATTTCAACTGCGTAAAAAAAATAAAAAAATCAATCATAAAATATTGTTTCACTGCAGTGAATTGTATATAAGGTTTACTGTGTATGAGTAGCATCATGAAATAATATATGAAGAAGATTCTAAAGTGTCTTTATGTTTTAATATATTTAATTAATATGAATTGATAATTCGTTTATATAATTGTAATATAATATATTAATATTTGTATTATTATTTTTGTTATTTTTTATACAGTTTATCCCAAAAGTGAGTACACCCTCACATTTTTGGAAATATTTTATTACATCTTTCCATGGGATAACACTGAATATCTGACTAGGCATTGCTGCCACCAAGCCAGAATCCTACTCCACACTGATGAGGGGTAATACCCCGAAACAGCTGTCTGTGGATGGTTACCTGGCCTTAGTATTTCCCTTGTCATATCTTTACACTTGTCAAAGAGCTGGATATTGACTAAAAGGGCCACTTAATATGGTGGTTATGATGGTCTCCTTAAAAAGAGCCACTCCTTGGCTAGGTCCTTCCCGGAGGGATATCTGGCTATTTTCTGTGTCGAGACGCCTAACAGAGGCTCTACGGACCTTCATTGATTTGCATACTTCCCAGGGGGCAATGCACCTAGGATTTCACTGTGTTGAGCGCCTTCGCTGGCTGCTGGCAGTGTTTTCTCTGGCTGCTCTCCCCGTGGTCAGTGATTGTTTTGTCTTACTGGTCTACTGGGCATCGCTCCCACCTAGCCAGAATCCTACTCCACGCTTATGAGGGGCAATACCCCGAAACAGCTGTCTGTGAATGGATACCTGGCCTTGGTATTTCCCTTGTCATATCTTTAAACTTGTCAAAGAGTTGGATATTGACTAAAAGGACCACTTAATATGGTGGTTATGGTGGTCTCCTTAAAAAGAGCCACTTCTTGGCTAGGTCCTTCCCGGAGGGATATCTGGCTAATTTCTGTGTCGAGACTCCCCTAGCAGAGGCTCCACAGACCTTTATTGATTTACAATGTAAAGTAGTCAGTGTTAATTTGATGTCCTCTAAATAACTCAACACACAGCCTTTAATGTCTAAACTGCTAGCAACAAAAGTGAGTACACCCCTAAGTGAAAATGCTCAATTTGTGATTAATTATCTATTTTCCCTCCTCGGTGTCATGTGACTCATTAGTGTTACAAGGTCTCAGGTGTGAATGGGGAGCAGATGTATTACATTTGGTGTTATCTCTCACACACTCTCTCATACTGGTCACTGGAAGATCAATACGGCATCTCATTGCATCGCATTGTGGCCAAGACCATATAGTGGTTTAACAAGACAGGTTCCAGTCAGAACAGGCCTCGCCATGGTCAACCAAAAAAGTTGAGTGCACGTGGTCAGCGTCATATCCAGAGATTGTCTTTTCACAATAGATGTATGAGTGCTGCCAACATTGCTGTAGAGGTTACAGGGGTGGAGGGTCCACCTGCCAGTGGTCAGACCATACGCCGCACACTGCATGAGATTAGTCTGCATTGCTGTAATCCCAGAAGGAAGACTCTTCTAAATATGACGCACAAAAAAGCCCAAACACTTTGCTGAAGATAAGCAAATTAAGGACATGGATAACTGGAACTATGCTCTGTGGTCTGATGAGAAGATGATAAACTAATTTGGTTCAGATGGTGTCAAGCGTGTGTGGCGGCAACCAGGGGAAGAAGACAAAGGCAAGTGTGTCCTGCCTACAGTCAGGCATGGTGGCAAGAGTGTCATGGCTTGGGCTGCATGAGTGCTGCCAGCTGTGGGGAGCTACAGTTCATTAAGGGAACCAAGAATGCCCACATGCACTGTGGCATACTGAAGCAGAGTATAATCCCCTCTCTTTGGAAACTGGGCTGCAGGGCAGTATTGCAACATGATAATGACTGCAAACGCACCTCCAAGACGACCACTAGCTTGCTAAAGAAACTGAGGGTAAAGGTGCTGGACTGACCAAGCATATCTGCTGACCTAAACCCTATTGAGCATCTGTGGGGCCTACTCAAATTGAGGGTGGAGAAGCTCAAGGTCTCTAACATCCACCAGCTCCGTGATCTCGTCATGGAGGGTGAATGAGGCTCCTATGAAACTCTAGTGAACCCCATGCCCAACAAAGTTAAGTACATACAGAAATAGATAAAAAAAGACCGACTATACACAACACAAGGAGAAATATAATGTAAATGATAAGTGTACAAATCATAATCGTGTGTGGGTCGCATGGATGTGATTGACCTACGGAGATAATGGAAGGCACCAAAATTTTAGGATGAAAAAAATTCTAAGAAAACTGATAAGGTCAAATATAACAAATTTTATTAGAGATTAAAAATAATGACCGCCAACTGGCAGTATAACTAGAGACGTGGGCATAACATGCAAAGGTATATTAAAAATCAGGCACAGGTATTCTGCAAGAATATAAGGTATAGTAAATATTGAATGTAAGAGGAAAAACACATTACTGGAAGAAACCAGACCAGAATAGGTACAATAAAGTGAAGAAAAAAGTTAAAGTATGTCTCAAAAAGTATTTAAAACAATAGTAGTGATTGCTATAAGTGCATGTACTGGTATATACAGCAACTATGTTTTTTGGTGCATGCTGTTCACCATGTACTGTTCACGATACACACAGTCACATATACAAAAAAAGCCTCCTAAATGTTCATATAGAGAAAGGTCTTTACCTGAGCAGACTGAAACCTGACGCCAGCCCCGACACGCACGTTTCGGCGTTACCTTCGTACCTGAAAATGTAGGCATAGAGATCCTGAATCCAACAATGTATCACATAGATTACTGGTTGAAGCCATTCTCACATAATCAAATAATTGAGCTTTAGGGTACCGTCCCACTAAACGACGTACCAGCGATTCCGACCACGATATGACCTAGTCAGGATCGCTGGTGCGTCGCTACATGGTCGCTGGTGAGCTGTCAATCAGGCAGATCTCACCAGCGAACAGTGACCAACCACCAGCCAGCAGCGACTCATGGAAACGATGCTGCGCTTGGTAACCAAGGTAAATATCGGGTAACTAATCAAAATTCTTTGCTTGGTTACCCAATATTTACCCTGGTTACCAGCGCACACCGCTTAGCGCTGGCTCCCTGCACTCGTAGCCAGGGTACAAATCGGATTACTAAGCAAAGCGCTTCGCTTAGTTACCCGATATGTACTCTGGCTATGCGTGCAGGGAGCAGGGAGCCAGCACTGGCAGCCTGAGAGCGGCGTACGCTAGTTACCAAGGTAAATATCGGGTAACCAAGCAAAACGCTTTGCTTGGTTACACGATGTGTACCTTTGTTACCAGCATCCGCAGCTTCCAGACGCCGGCTCCCTGCTCCCTGCACATTCAGATCGTTGCTCTCTCGCTGTCAAACACAGCGATGTGTGCTTCACAGCGGGAGAGCAACGTCCAAAAAATGAACCAGCACTGTGTGTAACGAGCAGCGATTTCACAGCAGGGGCCAGGTCGCTGCTCAGTGTCACACACAGCGAGATCGCTAATGAGGTCACTGGTGCATCACATAATCTGTGACTCAGCAGCGATCTCGCTATGTGAGAAGTACCCCTAAGGGGTACTTTGCACGCTGCGACATCGCAGGCCGATGCTGCGATGCCGAGCGCGATAGTACCCGCCCCCGTCGCAGCAGCGATTTCCTTGTGATAGCTGCCGTAGCGAACATTATCGCTACGGCAGCTTCACATGGACTCACCTGTCCTGCGACCGTCGCTCTGGCCGGCGACCCGCCTCCTTGTTAAGGGTGCGGGTCGTGCGGCGTCATAGCGACGTCACATGCCAGGCGGCCAATCGGAGCGGAGATGAGTGGGATGTAAACATCCCGCCCATCTCCTTCCTTCCGCATATCCTACGGAAGCCGCGGTGATGCCGGTAGGAGATGTTCCTCGCTCCTGCGGCTTCACACACAGCGATGTGTGCTGCCGCAGGAACGAGGAACAACATAGGACTGTCGCATCAGCGTAATCATGGATTACGCCGACGCTGCACCGATGATACGATTACGACGCTTTTGCGCTCGTTAATCGTATCATCTAGGCTTTACACACTACGATGTCGCATGCGATGCCGGAAGTGCGTCATTTTCAATTTGACCCCACCTACATCGCACCTGCGATGTCGTAGTGTGCCCGCCTTAGTCATGTAGGTGAGCCCAGGGAATTGCAGCCACCCACACCAGGCTCTCTACAGAGATTGTGCATTGACTGTGAAGTGTCAGACTTCTGCATGTGAGTTTCTGGTCCTGCAATGTTAATCACAGGGTAATAAAGCCCTTTGTTTAAATAAACAATAGCACAAAAATAAACACAACCACTGATAAGAGAGGCACAGATGCTTTTTTTAACCCCATGTTGTCATCAGCTTACCTGCTGACAGATGCCCTTAAATTTCATTCTTTTCTTTGATTCTTTTAAGTCTCATATTACAATATTTAAAAAAAATGTCCTCTTTATGCCTCAGAAGCTCTGCAATGTCCTCCTAAATATTTACTCTTACTAAGATGAATACCTGCAGCAGAAACCTCTCCCCCATGCGCTTCCTATAGGACAAATGTTTGCTAAGTCTCACTACCTTAGTAAAGAGGGGATGTCTTTAGCGACTCACTAGATAAGTGTCAGGGCCAGGTGGACGGGCAGACCCAGGAGGTGGATCCACTGGGCCGAACTCCTAGATGGTGGTAAGGGGTCCGGTAGCTGGAGCACTATAGGCAGCAGAACAGTCCGTGCACAGGAGTATAACGGAGAAGTCCCTGGGACTACGGAGTCACTGGTGGTAGTCCGGGTGACGCAGCTCAGGTTCGGAAGCCGAGAAGGTGTCAGGCAGGGTCCGGAACCTTTGGAGCGAGATGACAGGTCACCGCAGGGATCCGAGATGGTACGGACTGTCAGGATGGCAGATGGACTGCGTTCGGGGTTCGGGATTCGGTCTGGACCGGATGGCGAGGCAGGCACGGCTCTACAAGAGAGATAGGTGAGTATATACACATATACACCAGGAGACCTAACTCCTAGCTTAAGAAACACGAAGATCAGGCCCCGCCCCCTTGGACATAAACCCCCTTTATACCCTGTACCTGTTTTGCATCATTTCCTGTTAATGGACGCTGGCCCTTTAAGAAAGGGTCAATGACCGCGCGCGCGCCCTAATGCGCATGCGCGCGGCCCGAGTGCCAGAAGCCAGAGCAGGAAGCTGCGAGGAGGAAGCAGCAGGGCCAGGATGGGGCTGTGAAGCCGACGGACGCCGGGTGCGGGGACCAGGACACTGGGGACGCGCTGGCAAGGGGTGCTGGAGAGCGGGGAGCGGCGGTGACCGGACCAAGGAACCGGGAAGCGAGACGGGGGACCCGGGGAGCGTGACAGGTGAGCCGGAGGGCAGCACAGGGGACCCGGGGAGCGTGACAATAAGACTGCCCACACCATTAAACGATTGTCCCTTTTTCCAACGCAAAGAAAGACAGAAACGGAGATTCCAAATTAAACTTTTATTGGAGAGTATTAAAATTAAAACCACTCTCATCTTTTCTCACCACCAACTTTGGAAGGGTAAGTCGCAGCTCTTAAAGTTGGCCACCGGAATTTTATGGCGATATGCCGCCGAACTCCTGAAACATGTTACCCAAAGTCGATCTTCTGCCATCAGCTGCGACTTTCATCAACACCATTAACCACAAAACAAATCAACAAATAAAAATGGGGGGAGGGTGGGCAGCTCTCGACCCAGGATCAAAGAGCCCGAAAGAGCCTCGGGCACAGCCATATATACCCCTTAAGAGGAGGAGGAGAAGAATGCACATCCGGATCCGGGGGGCACTTTTGCAACAGGTAGGCGTAACTACAAGGGAAGGATGGTTAGAAAAACAGGATCGTTAACCCTTTCCCATACGTTAGGAAAACAGGGCAAAAACGTGCCACAACTGGGCTGTCCAGTTAGGGGCTAACCGGCAAATAAAGCCGGGCCCCTGCAAAATGGCACTCATTAGTAGGAGATTAATTTCTTTGAAAAGAGATTCCTTGAGGGTCATGTTGAAATACTTGAAGATTAACAAGCAGCACAACTATATATTTAGTTTAACTTATTAGTTAATTTCTAGGTTTAGTGTTCCTTTAAAGTGTAAATGTCAGACTTAAAAATAAGCAACTTTATAATATATCTTATTAGAAAAATGTTCTTCTTTCTCTACCAGCTCAAATCTTCCATTCTCAAAATTCTTAATTCCCTAATAAAAATCCGTCTGTAGAGAATATAGAGCTTTATATTACTGAGATAAAAGATGGCAGTTGCTACTGACAAGATTGTATTGTAAAAGGGAGGGGCAGAGAAGAGGGAGGAGCTAGAGGTCGAGAAGAGGGAGGGGCTAAATGCAGAGAGGAGGGAGGGGCTAGAGGCAGAGAAGAGGGAGGAGCTATGAGGCAGAGTAGAGAAAGGAGCTAGAAGCTGGGAAGAGGGAAGTGCTAGAGGCAGAGAAGATGGAGGATCTAGAGGCAGAGAGGAGAGAGGAGTTAGAGAGAGAGAGAGAGGAGCTAGAGGCAGAGAGGAGGGAGGAGCTAGAGGCAGAGAGGGGAGAAGCTAGATGCAGAGGGGGTGGGGCTAGAGGCTGAAAATAGGGAGGGGCTAAAGGCCGAGAGGAGGGAGGGGCTAGATGCAGAGTAAACAGAGGAACTAGAAGCAGAGCAGAGAAAGGAGCTAGAAGCAGGGAGGCGAGAAGTGGTGGAGGCAGAGAAGATAGAGGAGCTAGATGCAGAGAGGAGAGATGATCTAGAGACACAGAGGAGGAAGTAGCTAGAGGCAGAGAGGAGCTAGAGACAGAGATGAGAGAGGAGCTAAAGACAGAGAAGACAGAGGAGCTAGAGGCAGAGACTTTTTAGAGACAGAGAGGGGAGAGGAGCTAGAGACAGAAAGAAGAGAGGAGTTAGATGAAGTGAGGAGAGAGGAGCTAGTGCCTGGGAAGGGGGAGGAGCTATAGGCAGAGAGGAGGGAGTAGCTAGAGGCAGAGAGGGGGAGGATGTAGAGGCAGAAAGGAGGGAGGATCTAGAGGCAGAGAGGGGGAAGAGCTAGAGGCAGGGAAGAAGGAGAAGCGAGAAGCAAATGGGAGGGAAGGGCTTGAGGCAGAGAGATGGAGGGGCTGGAGGCAGAGGAGAAAGGGACTACAGCCAGAGAGGAGCTAGAGGCAGAGAGGAGAAAGGAGTTAGAGGCAGAGAGGAGGGAGGAGCTAGAGTCAGAGAGGAGGGAGAAGCTACAAGCAAAGAAGAGGGAGGGGCTAGAAGCAAAGAAGAGGGAGGAGCTAGAGGCAGGAAGAAAGGCTAGAGGCAGAGAGTTAGGAGGATCTGGAGGCAGAGAGGAGGGAGAGACTAGAGGCAGAGAGGAGGAAGGAGCTAGAGGCAGTGTAGAGAGAGGAGTCAGAAGCAGGGAGGAGGGAGGAGTTATAAGCAGAGAAAAGGGAAGGGCTAGAGGCAGAGAGATGGGAGGGGCTAGAGGCAGGGAAAAGGGAGGGACTAGAGGCAGGGAGAAGGGAGGGGCTAGAGGTGGAGATGAGGGAAGAGCTAGTGGTAGAAAGGAGGGAGGGGCTAGTTGAAGAGCACCTCCTTACTTCTCCCGCCTCCTTTTTGCATAGAATCTTATAAAAACCAACTGCCATCTCCTATCTTGCTAATATAGCAATCTGTAATCACTGAAGGCAGATCTTAGCAGGGAAATAAGAATTTTGAAAATGAATGATCAGTCCAGGATGAGAAGTAAGCAAATTTGTCTGATGAGATATATTACAAAGTTGCTTATTTTCATGTGTACTATTGATTCATTAAATCTAAATTAAAACGATGGTGTAAAATTGGCAATTGGCAGTTACAGCACAAAGCAAAACATGGCTCTGGCTGATAAAGAAATGCATAAAAAAGAGCTACCTAGCGTCACTGATGTCACTGGTTGATGCTATTTACATGGCTCATAACAACACAATGGTGCAAGGACTCTGCCATGAGCGTAACTATAGTATGAGCACCTGTAATGGAGCTTAGACACAAAGAAAGCCCACTGCAATGAAGAAACACTATTCCAATTGTAAGGATGGGGGGAATATTGTCTGGTCAGGAGGCTTTGCTGATCTATCTTTAGAGTAGGTAGTCAATAATAGAGTGGTAAGGGTTCAAAACCCAGGCCCCCCCGATCAGCTGTTATTTGCTTTGGGGACCAGATTTAAACACATCAAATTAAGCTGCATTGCACAAATCTATTCAATGGTTGATGCAGATCTACTCCTGTGCACTAATGCATAATGCAGAAAGTGAGGTCACAGTATATGGATAGTCACATAGTGATGAGACAGTAATAAACATAGTAAGATAATATACACAGTAAAGGGATAATTAACTCAATTGTGTTATAGCACAGGAATCATGCAGCACAATAACAAAATAGGGAAATATCTACAGTGATATCACAATATATGGAATATAAACAATGATGTCACAGAACAGGGAGCTGCACAGAGTGCTGCCAACATACAGGGATAATACACACAGTGATGTCACAGTACAGGGATAATACAGAGTGATGTCACAGGACAGGGATAATACACACAGTGATGTCACAGTACAGGGATAATACAGAGTGATGTCGCAGGACAGGGATAATACACACAATGATGTCACAGTACAGGGGTAATACACACAGTGATGTCACAGTACAGGGATAATATACACAGTGATGTCACAGTACAGGAATAATACACACAGTGATGTCACAGTACAGGGGTAATACACACAGTGATATCACAGTACAGGGGTAATACACACAGTGATGTCACAGTACAGGGGTAATACACACAGTGATGTCACAGTACAGGGATAATATACACAGTGATGTCACAGTACAGGGGTAATACACACAGTGATGTCACAGTACAGGGGTAATACACACAGTGATGTCACAGTACAGGGATAATAAACACAGTGATGTCACAGTACAGGGATAATATACACAGTGATGTCACAGGACAGGGATAATACACACAGTAATGTCACAGTACAGGGATAATACACACAATGATGTCACAGTACAGGGGTAATACACACAGTGATGTCACAGTACAGGGATAATACACACAGTGATGTCACAGGACAGGGATAATACACATAGTGATGTCACAGTACAGGGGTAATACACACAGTGATGTCACAGACCAGGGAGCAGCACAGAGGGATGTCACAGTACAGGGATAATACACACAGTTATGTCACAGCACAGAGATAATGCACACAGTGATGTCACAGCACATATATGGAATATATGGAATATAAACAATGATGTCACAGAACAGGGAGCTGCACAGAGTGCTGCCAACATACAGGGATAATACACACAGTGATGTGACAGTACAGGGATAATACAGAGTGATGTCGCAGGACAGGGATAATACACACAATGATGTCACAGTACAGGGGTAATACACACAGTGATGTCACAGTACAGGGATAATATACACAGTGATGTCACAGTACAGGAATAATACACACAGTGATGTCACAGTACAGGGATAATATACACAGTGATGTCACAGGACAGGGATAATACACATAGTGATGTCACAGTACAGGGGTAATACGCACAGTGATGTCACAGACCAGGGAGCTGCACAGAGGGATGTCACAGTACAGGGATAATACACACAGTTATGTCACAGCACAGAGATAATGCACACAGTGATGTCACAGCACAGGGATAATACCCACAGTGATGTCCCAGTATAGGGATAATACACACACGGATGTCACAGGAAAGGGATAATACACACAGTGATGTCACAGTACAGGGATAATACACATAGTGATGTCACAGCACAGAGATAATGCACACAGTGATGTCACAGTACAGGGATAATACACAAAGTGATATCACAGTACAGGGATAATATACACAGTGATGTAACAGTACAGGGATAATACACAGTGATGTCACAGTACAGGGATAATACACATAGTGATGTCACAGTACAGAGATAATATACACAGTGATGTCACAGTGCAGGGATAATACACACAGTGATGTAACAGCACAGAGATAATGCACACAGTGATGTCACAGTACAGGGATAATACACACAGTGATATCACAGGAAAAAGATAATACACACAGTGATGTCACAGTACTGGGATAATATACACAGTGATGTCACAGTGCAGGGATAATACACACAGTGATGTCACAGCACAGAAATAATACACACAGTGATGTCACAGTACAGAGATAATGCACACAGTGATGTCACAGTAAAGGGATAATACACACAGTGATGCCACAGTAAAAGGATAATACACACAGTTACATAGTTATATAGGTACTTAGGTCGAAAAAAGACCTAGGTCCATCTAGTTCAACCTTCCTCCACCAGTTCTACATTTTGTCACTAAGTCATTTATAACTAAAAATGTTCTGTGTACTGAGGAAATCATCCAGCCCTTTTTTGAAAGCTGTTATAGTATCTGCCATTACTACCTCTTGTGGTCAGTATTCCACAGTCTGACTGCTCTAACTGTAAAGAACCCTTTCCTATTTAGCTGTCGGAATCGCTTTTCTTCCACTCGCAGTGTATGCCCCCTGGTCCTTAGTACTGTCTTTGGAAGAAATAAATCATGTGCCAGTCCTTTATATTGACCACACATGTATTTATACAAATAAATGAGATCTCCTTTGAGACGTCTTTTTTCTAAGCTAAACATATCTAACTTTTCCAACCTCTCATCATATGAGCGGCCTCCATTCCTTGTAGTAGTTTAGTTGCTGCCTTTGAACTGACTCTAACTTCAGAATGTCCTTTTTAAAATGTGGAGCAAAAAACTGGATCCCATATTCCAGATGTGGCCTTACAAGTGATTTATAGAGGGGTAATAATACATTGGGATCACGGGACCTAATCTCTCTTTTTATACCGCTGCCTGATACTGAGTACTGTTGCTCAGCTTACAGTGCTGGCCAAAAGTATTTGCACCCCTGCAATTTTGTCAGATAATACTCAGTTTCTTCTTGAAAATGATTGCAATCACAAATTCTTTGGTATTATTATCTTCTTTTAATTTGTCTTCAATGAAAAAAAAAAAATTGTCATAAAACTAAATTGGATATAATTCCACACCAAACATAAAACAGGGGGTGGACAAAAGTATTGGCACTTTTTGAAAAATCATGTGATGCTTCTCTAATTTGTGTAATTAACAGCACCTGTAACTTACCTGTGGCACCTAACAGGTGTTGGCAATAACTAAATCACACTTGCAGCCAGTTGACATGGATTAAAGTTGACTCAACCTCTGTCCTGTGTCCTTGTGTGTACCACATTGAGCATGGAGAAAAGAAAGAAGACCAAAGAACTGTCTGAGGACTTGAAAATCCAAATTGTGAGGAAGCATGAGCAATCTCAAGGCTGCAAGTCCATCTCCAAAGACCTGAAAGTTCCTGAGTCTACGGTGCGCAGTGTCATCAAGAAGTTTAAAGCCCATGGCACTGTGGCTAACCTCCCTAGATGTGGAAGGAAAAGAAAAATTGACGAGAGATTTCAACGCAAGATTGTGCGGATGGTGGATAAAGAACTTGACTAAAATTCAAACAAGTTCAAGCTGCCCTGCAGTCCGAGGGTACAACAGTGTCAACCCGTACTATCCGTCGGTGTCTGAATGAAAAGGGACTGTATGGTAGGATACCCAGGAAGACCCCACTTCTTACCCCGAGACATAAAAAAGCCAGGCTGGAGTTTGCCAAAACTTACCTGAGAAAGCCTAAAACGTTTTGGAAGAATGTTCTCTGGTCAGATGAGACAAAAGTAGAGCTTTTTGGGAAAAGCCATCAACATAGAGTTTACAGGAAAAAAAAGAGGCAGTCAAAGAAAAGAACACGGTCCCTACAGTCAAACATGGCTGGGGTTCCCTGATGTTTTGAGGTTGCTTTGTTGCCTCTGGCACTGGACTGCTTGACCGTGTGCATGGCATTATGAAGTCTGAAGACTACCAACAAATTTTGCAGCATAATGTAGGGCCCAGTGTGAGAAAGCTGGGTCTTCCTCAGAGGTCATGGGTCTTCCAGCAGTAAAATGACCCAAAACACACTTCAAAAAGTACTAGAAAATGGTAGAAAGATAGAAAGCACTGGAGACTACTAAAGTGGCCAGCAATGAGTCCAGACCTGAATCCCATAGAACACCCGTGGAGAGACCTCAAAATGGCAGTTTGGAGAAGGCACCCTTCAAATCTCAGGGACCTGGAGCAGTTTGCCAAAGAAGAATGGTCTAAAATTCCAGCAGAGCATTGTAAGAAACTCATTGATGGTTACCGGAAGCGGTTGTTCACAGTTATTTTCGCTAAAGGTTGTGCAACCAAGTATTAGCCTAAGGGGTACTTTTCACACTACGACATCGCAAGCCGATGGTGAAAATTATCGCTACGGCAGCTTCACATGCACTTACCTGCCC
The DNA here is from genome assembly GCF_048569485.1 of Anomaloglossus baeobatrachus. Taxonomy (NCBI): domain Eukaryota; kingdom Metazoa; phylum Chordata; class Amphibia; order Anura; family Aromobatidae; genus Anomaloglossus; species Anomaloglossus baeobatrachus. The sequence goes on from NC_134356.1 coordinate 65,193,007, forward strand.
TGCGACGTCGCTCTGGCCGGCGAACTGCCTCCTTCGTAAGGGGGTGGGTCGTGTGGCATCACAGCGACATTACACGGCAGGCGGCCAATAAAAGCAGGGGGGCGGAGATGAGCGGGACGTAAACATCCCGCCCACCTCCTTCCTTCCTCATTGCAGCCGGGACGCAGGTAAGGCGATGTTCCTCGCTCCTGCGGCTTCACACACAGCGATGTGTGCTGCTGCAGGAACGAGGAACAACATCGTAACATCGGTCCTTCCAAAATTATGGAAATGACCGACGCTACACCGATCATACGATTTCGACGCTTTTGCGCTCGTTAATCGTAGGAAAAACGATTCACATACTCCGATGTCGACAGCGACGCCAGATGTGCGTCACTTTCAATTTGACCCCACTGACATCGCACCTGCGATGTCATAGTGTGCAAAGTACCCCTAAGGGTGCCAATACTTTTGTCTGGGCCATTTTTGGAGTTTTGTATGAAATGATCAATGATTTGATTTTTGTTTCATTCTCTTTTGTGTTTTTTCATTGCAAGCAAAATAAATGAAGATAATAATACCAAAGAATTTGTGATTGCAATCATTTTCAAGAAGAAACTGAGTATTATCTGACAGAATTGCAGGGGGGCCAATACTTTTGGCCAGCACTGTACTTGTAATAACAATACCCAAGTCCTTCTCCTGTTCTGTAGTTCCAAGTTTACTTCTATTTAATGTATACGCAGCTATAGGATTACTCCGTCCTAGGTGCATTACTTTACATTTATCAACATTAAATCTCATTTGCCAAGTATCTGCCCATTCTGACATCTTATCCAGATCTTTTTGTAATATTGTACTATCAAGGTCAGTTTTTAATATCCTACATAGTTTGGTGTCATCAGCAAAGACTGACACTTTACTATCAATCCCATCCACAAGGTCATTAATAAAGAGATTAAAAAGAATCGGTCCTAGCACAGATCCCTGCGGCACCCCACTGCTGACTATAGCCCATTTAGAGAATGCACCATTTATGACTACTCTTTGTTTCCTATCTTTTAGCCAATTCCTTACCCAGTTGCATAAAGTTTCATCTAGTCCTTGCTTCTGGAGCTTTAAGCGGGCTTTACACGCTATGAGATCGCTACAGCGATCTCGTTGGGGTCACGGATTTTGTGACGCATATCCGGCCGCTGTAGCAATCTCATTGTGTGTGACTCCTAGGAGCAATTTTGGATCGTTGCCAAAACGTCCAAAATCACTCCTCATTGACATGGGGGTCCTCTCCCAATTATCACTGCTGACGCTTGGGCGAAGTTGATCCTCGTCCCTGCGGCAGCACAGATTGCTACATGTGACACTGCAGGAACAAGGAACCTCTCCTTACCTGCCACACGCCAGCAATGAGGAAGGAAGAAGGTGGGCGGGATGTTCGTCCCGCTCATCTCCGCCCCTCCGCTTTGATTGGGCGGCCGCTTAGTGATGTCGCTGTGACGCTGAGCTAACCGCCCACTTAGAAAGGAGGCGGTTCGCCGGTCACAGCATTGTCGCCGAGCAGGTAGGTACGTGTGACGCTGCCGTAGTGATAATGTTCGCTACAGCAGCGATCTTCACATATCGGCATAAAGATAGGGGTGGGTGCTATCACGCTCGCCATCATTAGCATCGGCTAGCGATGTTGCAGTGTGTAAAGCCACCCTTAGTATAAGGCTATTATGTGATACAGTATCAAATGCCTTTGCAAAGTCCAAATAAATCCCATCAGCTGCATTACCAATATCCAGGTTTGCACTTACCCCCTCATAGAACCCCAACAGGTTGGTTAAACATGACTTATCTTTCATGAATCCATGCTGTCTGTCAGTTAATATATAATTTTCTGCAATATATTTTTGCATGTCATCCCTTAAAGTGCCCTCAAAAACTTTGCATACTACTGATATCAGGCTTACTGGACGGTAGTTGCCTGGATCTACCCTCTTACCTTTCTTAAATATCGGTACCACATCAGCAATCCTCCAATCCTGAGGCACCAACCCTGTTACAAGTGAGTCTAAAAAGATGATATACAGTGGTCTGTTGATTAAGGAGCGCAATTCCCTCAATATTCGTGGATGAATGCCATCTGGCCCTAGGGATTTGTCAATGTTTAATTTACTCAGACATATGCATACTTCTTGTTGTGTTAAGATAATTATATCGGGTGGTGAACTTTGATTTTTCACTTGTTGAATGATCCCTGGTACAGTCAGTTCCTTGGTGAACACAGATGAGAGATACCAATTTCATATCTCAGTCTTTTGTTTGTCCTCTCTAACTAACTTGTTATTATATTTTAAGGGGCCGATACTATCCTTTGTTTTCCTTTTGGCATTAATGTATTTATAAAAGATTTTGGGATTTATTTTAATGTCATTGGCAATTTTTGTTTCAGTAGCTAGTTTTGCTTGTTTGATTTCTTTTTTTGCATTTCCTATCTTTATACTCCTGAAATGCTATTTCTGTATTCTCAGCCTTAAAAATTTTAAACGCCCTTTGTTTTTGTTTTATTATACTTTATACAGTCTTATTTATCCATAGTGGTTTCTTTTTATTCCTGGACATTTTATTACCAGACGGTATAAGTTTTTTACAGGACTCTAGTAGTATATCTTTAAACTTACCCCATTTATGTTCAGTATCCAGAGTTACCATGACTCTGTCCCACATTTAAGCTCTTCCCTTAATTTGTTGAAATCAGTTTTCCTAAAATTCCAGGTTTTTGCATTTCCCCTTTGAAATGTTCTATTGAATATTACTTTGAAGCTTACCATATTATGATCGCTGGTGCCCAAGTGCTCCCAGATCTGCAGGTCTGAAATGGTATCCGGTCTATTTGACAGGACCAGATCTAGCAAATTATCTCCCCTGGTCGGTTCACCTACCATCTGAGAGAGGAAATGGTCTTGAATGGTAGATAAGAACTTACAGCTTTTAGCAGAACCAGAAGATTCTATGTCCCACTGAATGTCTGGATAGTTGAAATCCCCCATAATGAACCCAATTATTAATATTATTAGCTGCCTTTTCAATTTGTTGCAGCTTTTCATCCTCTATTTGTTCAGATATGTTAGAAGGCTTATAGCAAACTGCAATTAGCATTTTTCCATTATTCCCCTCCCCATGTACATTTACCCATACTGACTCTACATTGTTGCCGTTCCCCCCAATGTCATTATTCAACACAGCTTTTAGGTTAGAGTTGATAAATATACACACCCCACCACCTTTTTTGTCTTTCCTGTCCTTCCTGAATGTAGTATAACCCTGTATGTTTGTCACTCAGTCATGGCTTTCATCCAGCCAGGTTTACGTAATGCCCACCACATCATAATCCATGGTTGACATATGAGTCTCCAATTCATTCCTTTTGTTTTCAAGACTTCTTGCATTTGCCAGTAGACATTTAATACTATTAACACATTTATTACTCCTAGCCTCCCTACGTTCCTTGCATGTCCCTGCCCCCCCTAATCCTTCATTGACCCCTACCGTCTCACTGTCTCTATCTGCCCTATCTATCCCCTTAATTGCTCCACTACCCTCCCTTCCCCCCAGATCCTAATTTAAAAGCTACTCCATCCGTCTGACCATTTTCTCCCCCAGCACAGCTGCACTCTCCCCATTGAGGTGCAGCCCGTCCCTACCATAGAGCCTGTAGCCGAGTGAAAAGTCGGCCCAGTTCTCCATGAACCTGAACCCTTCCTTCCTGCACCAATTTTTAAGCCACGTATTTATCTCCCTAAGCTTCTGCTGTCTTTCTAGTGATGCTCGTGGCACCGATAGTATTTCTGAAAACACCACCTTGGAGGTCCTGGACTTCAGCTTCTCTTCTAGTTCCCTGTAATCATTTTAAGGACCTTCCACCTGTCTCTAATTTTGTCATTAGTACCAATGTGCACCATGACTGCTGGGTTATCCCCAGCCCCACCCAGCAATCTGTCTATCCGATCCGCAATATGCCGAACCCGAGCACCCGGCAGACAACACACTGTTCACGGCGACAGATGACCTTGTCTGTCCGCCTAATTATAGAGTCCCTTACCACCAACAGTGATGTCACAGTACAGAGATAATATACACAGTGATGTCACAGTACAGGGATAATATACACAGTGATGTTACAGTACAGAAATAATACACACAGTGATGTCACAGGAGAGGGATAATACACACAGTGATGTCACAGTACAGGATTAATACACACAGTGATATCACAATACAGAGATAATGTACACAGTGATGTCACAGTACAGGGATAATACACACAGTGATGTCACAGTACAGGGATAATACACACAGTGATGTCACAGTACAGGGATACTACACACACTGATGTCACAGTACAGAGATAATGTACACAGTGATGTCACAGTATAGGGATAATACCCTCAGTGATATAACAGAACAGGTAATACACACAGTGATGTCACAGTACAGGGATAATACACATAGTGATGTCACAGTACAGGGATAATACACACAGTGATGTCATAGTACAGGGATACTACACACACTGATGTCACAGAACAGGGATAATACACTCAGTGATATAACAGAACAGGTAATACACACAGTGATGTCACAGTACAGGGATAATACACACAGTGATGTCACAGTACAGGGATAATACACACAGTGATGTCACAGTACAGGGATACTACACACACTGATGTCACAGTACAGAGATAATGCACACAGTGATGTCACAGTGCAGGTGTAATACACACACTGATGTCACAGTACAGGGATAATACACACAGTGATGTCACAGTACAGGGATACTACACACACTGATGTCACAGTGCAGGGATACTACACACACTGATGTCACAGTACAGGGATAATACACACAGTGATGTCACAGTACATGGATACTACGCACAGTGATGTCACAGTACAGAGATAATGCACACAGTGATGTCACAGTGCAGGTGTAATACACACACTGATGTCACAGTACAGAGATAATGCACACAGTGATGTAACAGTACAGGGATACTACACACACTGATGTCACAGTACAGAGATAATGCACACAGTGATGTCACCGTGCAGGTGTAATACACACACTGATGTCACAGTACAGAGATAATGCACACAGTGATGTAACAGTACAGGGATACTACACACACTGATGTCACAGTACAGAGATAATGCACACAGTGATGTCACGGTACAGGGATAATACACACAGTGATGTTACAGTACAGGTGTAATACACAGTGATGTCACAGTACAGGGATAATACACACAGTGATGTTACAGTACAGGTGTAATACACAGTGATGTCACAGTACAGGGATAATACACACAGTGATGTCACACTCACAACACAAGATTTATATAAATTGTGTCACAATAGAGAGGTAAAGCAAAATATATATATATATATATATATATATATATATATATATATATATATATATATATAACAATACAAGAAGGATTTATGCACTGATATAATATTGGCTATATCTGATCTGTTATATCCTAGCACAAGAGTAACACACTATAAAATAAGCAAATATGATACCTCTTCAATTGTGTTTAATAAAACCTCCCATTCTCCTAGGCCATCTGAATACGGCTTATGATAGTTGGTTTAATTAATGTGTTCTCTGCTAATGACAGATTTGCTGCTTCTTCTCTGCACAACCAATATCCCCTCGCTGCGTCTGCGCTAATATCAGGAGAGGAAACAGATATTTACAGAGTGTATAACGTGGAAACTAATGGTCAGAGTGGGAAATTGTTGCATGTTCAGAGCAATTAACATGGGGTAAAGATCCATCTCACGGAACAAAACTAGATAGATTTTGTAGTATAAGCTGTACAGATTTTAATGAGACATAATTAAGATTGTGTAGCAACATGGAGCAGTTGTCATATTAATACAATTTATGTTACAATGTTACATTTGTTTATTTCCATAACTGCAGAACTGATGAACCAACAGGAGTCGTGTATACTGGTAAGACGCGTGGATTGACTACTCCAATACCAGCGGGTGGTGATGACTCTGGCACAGGGCATCTCAGACCCAATATATATTGATAGACGGTATAGCTGTATAACATGTATAACGTTCTGAGTCAAAATTCAATATTAGAGGCAAAGTTGAGTGATACACTCACAACTAAATACTTTTCAGAGCAATCAGTGTGTTGGTTAATCAGTAATGAAGTGGTTTTAGAAAAAAAAAAATGTGGATCAGTAATTTATGTTCTTGATATAATTTTCCCCAGAAAAGTAAATTCTTATGAAGGTAATTCGTTTATAAAGAGTTTTACCAATTGTCACCTAATGTAACGCCTGCCTGGATCCACAGACTCAGACGGGCTGTAATGGACAGGCTAGAGGGAAGCCACTCGCCAAGCAGGACCCCCAGAACCCTGAAACCCTGAAACCCTTTAACCCCTAAACAGGGATTTGGAATTACACAGGGCCCTGGAGATCACTACCTGTGGAAGGCTGCAGTCTGAGAGAGTAGTCATCAGGCAGGGTCAAACCAGGAATTGCGGAACAGGGACAGAAATGGCAGGCAAAGACGTAATCAGAAACAAGCAGAGGTCAAAACTGAATCGGGCAGCGAGGTACAAAAACAGCAGGCAGAAGGGTAGTCAGGAAACAAGCGGTAATCAGCACACAAAATCACAGGACGAAACAGGAGCCAGAATTCTCAGAACTATCTCTGGCAGAGGTCAGCAGACAGGAGGGGAATTAAAAAGGGTGTGGTGTCTTACCATAGGCTGTAGCTGAATGATAGTACCTCAGCTGGGAGACACCTGCCACCTACAGTCAGCCAGTGGCACTGCAGATCCCCAGGAAACCCAGACCAGTGGATGAACGGAGCCTGCGCCCACCGACACCACTGGCACCGATTCTTCTCCCATCACCAGCACTATCCACGGCAGGAACACGGCGTCGCCTGGTGATCGGAGCAGAAGTCGATAGAGCGGATTCCGGTGGTGACGTAACACCTGTTCACTGTAGTACCTGTAGAGTCATTCACCGCACTGCGCACAGGTCCCCCGGGAATGTGCTTAGGGCTCTCACCGTTTCCTGGAAGTGCCTCTCAGCCTACGACTGAGAGGCACTAGGTACTTAAGGCATCCAACCCCCAAGGGAGGTGCCTGTGCAAGACCTTTAGTTAGTCAGTCATCTTGTCTGCTTGCTAGTTGTCAGGTCCCGTGCTCCTGTCCCATTATCTATTCTTGTGCCCACCTTCCCATACCTTTCAGCCCCTGTCATACCCACAGTACCTGTCTGCTCCAGCCATCCTGTTAGTCTCAGACATCGCAGCTGCATCTGCCTGCACTTGGGACTGTACCTGCTTGTGCCGGTATCTTTCCCTGCATTCCCTGCCCTGAGAGTGAGCTGCCATGGTCCCGGATTCTGCCATGGCATTGGCTCCTGGCATCCACCATGATGGTCGCTTAGTTAAGCGTCTCTGATGTCAGGTAAGCCCAAATCTACCTTGTGGTCCAGTGGGTCCACTTCTACTACTGCGGGACTAACATGTAATCTCAACCCTATTTTAAAATGTACAATTTTTATTAATATTCAATAAAATGTACCCACAAACAGACACACAGACATATAAATGAGAATGGATCACGTTATCCTTGTAAATAACCAAGGAGTTTTATATACACACTCACTTTAGGAAAGGGAAGGGAAACTAATATAGCCTTATAAGGGTAGTGTATCCCTACCTGACAACGGAGGGTATGACACCATAAGTTACCGGGTGCCCCCGTTCCACGTCGGCTCTCCCTCTACCTGACCCTGATATAGGGATGGGATGGAAAGCCATATAGTGGTGCTTTCACAGTACAATATATATGAGTTCCCAAATGGTAATACTCCTCCCTGTATTGTTTTCCTTAGGTCAAGAAGGTATCAATTTACTGATCTATAACCAGGAATTCCTATTCATGATACTAGCACTGTACAAGATGTATAGACTTCTATTCCTAATAAATTATCTTTATGCAAGGTAGTGATCTATAAGAGTTATTTACAACCACATATGTTACAGGGTGGTATACCCCAAAAGTATATTACAGTCACCTAGAGTCATATCACAAGGGGCTCAGATAATCTCCCCATTATACCCCAGGAGCTGAAAGAAAAATGGGAAACAGACACCCCTGCAAATTACTGCAAAATAGAAAAGGTTGCTCCAATCATATTCTATATAATATAGTATAACAGGGAGAAAAGATGAATTACTTCCCTGAGAAGCAGGAATCCAGGCCTGCCAGGCCTCAACGCGTTTCTCCTCTCCCTTCAGAGGTTCATCAGGAGGCTAAGGGGAGACGGCAGCGGGTCCTGTTCAATAACAATCCATGGCTGTAAGCAGCGTTCACGTGCATGAATGCTGAAATATACTTTTGGGGTATACCACCCTGTAACATATGTGGTTGTAAATAACTCTTATGGATCACTACCTTGCATAAAGATAATTTATTAGGAATAGAAGTCTATACATCTTGTACAGTGCTAATATCATGAATAGGAATTCCTGGTTGTAGATCAGTAAATTGATACCTTCTTGATCTAAGGAAAACAATACAGGGAGGAGTATTACCATTTGGGAACTCATATATATTGTACTGTGCAAGCACCACTATATGGCTTTCCATCCCATCCCTATATCAGGGTCAGGTAGAGGGAGAGCCGACGTGGAACGAGGGCGCCCGGTAACTTATGGTGTCATACCCTCCGTTGTTAGGTAGGGATACGCTACCCTTATAGGGCTATATTAGTTTCCCTCCCCTTTCCTAAAGTGAGTTTGTATATAAAACTCCTTGGTTATTTACAAGGATAACGTGATCCATTCTCATTTATATGTTTGTGTGTCTGTTTGTGGGTACATTTTAATGAATATTAATAAAAATTGTACATTTTAAAATAGGGTTGAGATTACATGTTAGTCCCTTTTTGAGCACTCTACCCATCTATTTAACTCTGTTAGTTCTTGGATTAATCCACTTCTACTACTGCCCCAACACCAACGTCCACTAGGTATTTAATAATTACAATTGTCTATAAGCTCTATAGTGCCAACTTATTCCGCAACACTTTACAATTCAGAGGTTCATATACAAACATTCAGAAGAAACCGTTATAGGAAATACAATAATTAAAGCAAAAATACAGACAAACCTGCTCGTAAGAGCTTACAATCTATAATGGCATGAAGAGGGGGGTGACACAGTTGGTAGATTAGTAGGTAATTGGTAGATCAGGAATCCAGTGGAAAAGTGGTGGAGAATTTCCAGCTAAAACCATTCATATATGGAGTTGAGTCCATTATTATGGCAATTTTGGAGGTCCCAGTGATCAGATCCCCACGATTTACTAGTTATCACCAATCCAGTGAACAGGTGATACTTGGTAAAAACACTTCACAACTGTAATACACTTTAAGATTCAGTTTGAGGTGTAGAGTGTAAGAAATATCCTTAACCTCAAGAAAGGCAAGAATAGACTTTTACAGTCATATTCCCAGGTTGTAGCTCTCAGAGTACAGCCCACCACTTTTTGCTGGCATGCTCCTATTGATGTCTGGAGCAAGACGAAAAGCGAAGACAGGGTCAGGATGCAGCAAGCCAATTGAGGAGGCCAAATTGATGAACAAAAAATTGAGGAGGCCACATTGAGGAAGTGTGACGCCCTGGACTAGCCAGGTAGTCACATACATACCAACATACACACCCCCTTCCCCTAGACAGTAACAACAGTCAACCAAAAATCTTTGTTGCCTCCCTCCAGGGTTCGATGTCCACACCAGTTGGGGCGCAGCCAGGTGGTTGGCCCCACCCACCGAGGAGTTCACAGGCCTGGAGGCGGGAAAAGCAGTAGTTAGAGTTTGGAGTAGATGAGTTTAGGAGGTGAAAGTGAGAGGTCAGAAACTGCAAGTGTCTGGGTCGGAGCCCAGGCACTGACAGCAAGGTTGGCAGACGGTGGTGGCCGTCTGCAGGAGTTAGCAAAACTCTGCAGAGTCGTAGGACCGGGGCTGGGTGGTGGCCCACCGGTACCGAACCGGGGAGCGGAGTGAAGCTAAGCACACAGGCAGGGCCATCGGACCCCGACCAGGCTTGGAGCCACCGACAATAGTCAAATCCGAGTGTGACAGGAACCCCAGGGGTTTCCCAACAACCAAGACCCGACAGAAGGCAAAAGTCCACACCGTGAGGATATACAGCCACCGCCACAGGCTAGAGATCCAAGGGCCAGCGCCTGCGGGCAAAACGGGCTCCTACGGCACCTATACGCCGGGGAGCAGACTACCGGTGGGCAACATTCTAAAAGGTGCAGTGAAAGACAGCCACCATCAGCCGTCCGTGGAGAGCACAACAACACTGCAGCCGGCTGCGGGACCCATCCATCCGGCTGTTTGATTTACCAGAGACTCTGTCATTGATTGTCTGAGTGAGTACACCAGTGCCGTCCGGCACCGCGCCGCGCTGTCCCTGCAACCCTGCACCCCAGCCATCCAGCCTCCCCGTTACACCACCAGGCCCCGGGATCACCAACACCCTACCCACGGAGGGGACAACATCCTCGCTGTTCCCTACCATCTCTCCCGGGATCCCCGTCACCAGCAGCGGTGGTGTCATCATCACCACGTCCCGTGGGTGGCGTCACGAACTCTCTCCCCAAACAAACCATCCCTTTTCACTCACGGGTGAGGAGCACTGCTCGAGTCCCCGGGTCCGGTCCACCGCTCGAGCCACCGAGCAGCAGCAGCAGAAGCCCCGGACCCGAGCGTGGCGAGCGCGTCCCCTCCGCCCGCGACAATAGCAGAGGAGGGGTGGAGATGAGCGGCTGGAACATGCCGCCCACCTTCTTCCTTCCTCATTGCCGGTGGAGGCACGTAAGGAGATGTTCATCTCAACGGGCAGCGGTAGTGATAGGGCAGCTAACCGGCGCGGCTGAGCAGGAGGCGGAGACCTGGACCGACGCGGACCAGGCCTCGGTGACTACCATTTTTGAGAAACTACAGATCATTTTTGAGACCCGCACCGAAGCGGAGCTGAGGATGCAGTTTTATCAGTGCCGACAACGGCCTGCGGACAATGTAAGAGACTATGCCCTGCGCCTGCAAACAGCCCTCCGTACGCTGAAGCGGATGGACACTATTAATGATGCGGACAGCAATAAGATGCTAGTAGAACAATTCCTGCAAGGGCTGGGGTCCGCAGAAGACCGCAAGCAGCTGCGGCTGTGGGCCCTAGAACACCCCAATCTGGACTTTGCAGTACTGAAAAAGCGGGCCATCAAGGCCCTGCAGGCCCCAACACCAGACGCTCCTGAGGCAACCCTGTGGCTCTACCGGCTCCTGCAGCACCCATCGGGATGATGGAGGAACTAGCGGCTCAGGTCCACCGCATGGATGGAGACCTAGCCAAGATCCTCGCCGCACTCCAGCTTCCGACAAGAGTCAAGCCCCCAGGAGGGATCCAGCTCGCCGACAGCCCGGAGGACATCCCCTAGATGCAGCGGAGAAGGACCAATGACTCACGGTATGGGCCTCCTATCTGTTACAGGTGCAGCAAGCCTGGCCACTACTCTAGGCGGTGCCCGTTAAACGAACAACCCCTGGGGCCAAGGGCCAATCCTCAGGAGTAGACACCAACAGCCCCCCCGATTGGCGAGACCGGTATGTCGGAGCTCGCCCCATCATCCCCCTGGCAGTGGACGGCGTCCCGCTTATGGCCCTCTTGGACACAGGTAACCACTATACCATATACACTGATGATAGCCTGACCCTTATCGCAGCCAATGGACTCCCGCTAACCCAGGTGGGATACAAGCAAGTGACCCTGACTGTGGGGCGTGCGGAATTAAAGAATCAAGGGATGATTGTGTTAATGAATGAACCCAGTGATCATACCCCGAAAGTAATCTTGGGGACCAACGTGATGGAGCATTTCATGAGTGAGGTGCTGAATCTGTTGGAGCAGTTGGCCGCCACAGCAGGAGGGGGCCGATAGAGGGCTGTGCAGCGTGAGATCCGGGCTCTTCTGTATCGGCAGCAAGTGAGCTCGACTGGCGGAGAGATTGGTGGAGTGAGGGTGATGGATGTGGCTCCCTTAGTAGTGCCACCCCGAAGTGAAATGATGATCTGGTGCAGGGCAGCAGTAGGCCCCCAGGGGCGCGACTACCTGGCGATGGTGGAACCCACGCCTTCTGAGCACTGGCCCATGATGATGGCGGCCAGAGGGGTGGTTGACGTTAAAAAGGGGAGAGTGCCTGTAAGAGTGCTGAATTGTGGAGAGGAGGAAGTCAGGCTCCCCCGTTATGCTACCCTCGCCAAGTTGCTCACCTTAGACCCTCACACCATTCACGAAGCTGTCCCTCCTACCTCAGCATCCCCTGCCAGTAACCACCCCCTGAACAGTTAGAGAGATGGTGCCAGGAACTACACGTAGGTACTGAAACCACACCCACGCATCACAAAGAGGGGGTATACTGGGTAGTGCAAGAGTATGAACAGGTTTTCAGCAAGCACCCATTAGATTTCGGGAGGATTAAGGGGATTCAACACCATATCCCTATAGGCCTACACCCACCCATCAAAGAGAGGTATAGGCCCATTCCGCCAGCACACTATCAATGCGCTAAAGACATGTTGAGGAACATGAAGGAGGTGGGGGTCATTCGGGATAGTTGTAGTCCCTGGCAGCCCCACTGATGCTGGTAAAGAAGAAGGACGGCACCATGAGAATGTGTGTGGATTACCGGAAGATCAACCAGATCACGCATAAAGATTAGTGATGAGTGAGTACTAAAAAGCTCGGGTGCTCGAAGCTCGGGCCGAGCCTCCCAAGATACTCGTGTACTCGGCCCGAGCAACGAGCCCAATGTTATCCTATGGGAGACCCGAGTATTTTTGTGAAATGACCACCGGCAGCATGTAGAAACCCTAAAAATGGCACAAAAGTCTCCGAAGAGTGCTCAAATGACATGGCAACAGCATGGGGAAGACCCCTTGAAGCATTTATCACTCAAAAGTCACAGCTGTGAACAATTTAGTCCGCGTTTTACGCCATTTTTACGGACTCACCAGAAAACCTTCCAAAATGACACCAAAATGAATTTTCATGGCGGAAATGTTAAGGGCACATAACCAATAGTGAGATAGAGCTAATGTATGTTACTTTTTGAGATTACTACATGAAAGATTTTACGTAAAACATTGTGTGGCACTCCGATGTCCCTGAGAAGAGACGTACATAAAGGCCTCTGAGTCTAATGTGCCCATTTTGAGGAAGTGAGTCTTTGTAGTATTTTCCTTTGCCAGGGCAGTCCAAAATTGTGAGGTTCACCAATGCCCCTGCATACAGACGTGCATGATGGCCTGTAAACCTGAAGTGCCCATTGGAAGGAAGTGGGTCTATTGTAGTATAGCCCTTAGGCAGGGCAGCCAAAAATTGGGAGGCTCCATGTTGTCCCTGGATAGAGACGTGCATGAGGGCCTCAAAACATTAAGTGTCCATTGTCAGGAAGTGGGTCTTTTGTAGTATAGCCCTTTGGCAGGGCAGCCAAAAATTGGGAGGCTCCACGTTGTCCCTGGATAGAGACGTGCATGAGGGCCTGTAAACCTGAAGTGCCCATTGGAAGGAAGTGGGTCTATTGTAGTATAGCCCTTAGGCAGGGCAGCCAAAAATTGGGAGGCTCCACGTTGTCCCTGGATAGAGACGTGCATGAGGGCCTGTAAACCTGAAGTGCCCATTGGAAGGAAGTGGGTCTATTGTAGTATAGCCCTTAGGCAGGGCAGCCAAAAATTGGGAGGCTCCACGTTGTCCCTGGATAGAGACGTGCATGAGGGCCTGTAAACCTGAAGTGCCCATTGGAAGGAAGCGGGTCTATTGTAGTATAGCCCTTAGGCAGGGCAGCCAAAAATTGGGAGGCTCCACGTTGTCCCTGGATAGAGACGTGCATGAGGGCCTGTAAACCTGAAGTGCCCATTGGAAGGAAGTGGGTCTATTGTAGTATAGCCCTTAGGCAGGTCAGCCAAAAATTGGGAGGCTCCACGTTGTCCCTGGATAGAGACATGCATGAGGGCCTGTAAACCTGAAGTGCCCATTGGAAGGAAGTGGGTCTTTTGTAGTATAGCCCTTTGGCAGGGCAGCCAAAAATTGGGAGGCTCCACGTTGTCCCTGGATAGAGACGTGCATGAGGGCCTCAAAACATTGTTCCCATTGCAAAGGAGCGGGTCTCCTGTCGTTGTAATGTCCATTCTGCAAAGAATGGGCGAAAAAATTTACCACTGGGGGTATACCTGAAACAAAGGCCTAACTCTTGTAACGGTCATCATGGTGGCGCATGAGGAGAAGGAGGAGCAGTCCAGCGATTATCCAAAGTCCAGAAGTGTGTACCCATGGGTGACTGGAGGTACATGGCAAATTCCCGTTACAAACTTTAAATTCCGCTCTCATTTGCTGGTGGTGTGGTGAAGTCTGGCCCAATCCAACCCTTGTTCATCTTGATCAGAGTCAGCCTGTCAGCATTTTCAGTTGACAGGCGGGTGCGTTTATCTGTAATGATTCCACCTGCGGCACTAAAAACACGCTCTGACAAAACGCTAGCGGCAGGGCAGGCCAGGACTTCCAAGGCGTAGAGAGCCAATTCATGCCACGTGTCCACCTTGGATACCCAATAATTGTAAGGCACAGAGGAATGTCGGAGTACAGTTGTTTGATCTGCAAGGTACTCCTTGAGCATCTGGGCAAACTTAGGATTTCTTGTGGCACTACCCCGCACCTCAGGGGCTGTGGTACGTGAGGGGCTGAGAAAACTGTCCCACATCTTAAAGACTGTTCCCCTACCTCTGGCGGATTGGACTTGTGCCTCTCTCGGCTGTACGCCTTGGTTGTCCACTGATTCCTGACCTATGCCGCTAGCGTTTTGTGAGGGGAATACTTTGCCTACTTCCGTGACTATGGCCTTCCGGAACTGCTGCATTTTGGTTGACCTCTCCGCCTCGGGAATAAGAGACATAAAGTTCTCCTTTTAGCGTGGGTCTAACAGTGTTACCAACCAGTAATGATTGTCGGCCAAGATGTTCTTAACGCGAGGGTCACGAGACAGGCAGCTTACCATAAAGTCAGCCATGTGCGCCAGACTCTTAACAGCCAGGACTTCAGTAGCCTGACCAACACGTTGACTGAACATGCTGTCCTCCTCCTCCTCCTCCTCCTCCTCCTCCTCCTCATCTACCCTGTCCTCTGGCCAGCCACGCTGAACCGAGGATATGACTGGTGTGCATGTCATATCCTCAATTTGGCCGGAGATTTGCTCCATGTCTTCATCTTCCTCCTCGTCATAGTCCTCCACTGCACGTTGTGATGAGACGAGGCTGGGCTGTGTGTTATCACCCACACCCACTACTGTTTCTTGCTGCAACTCATCGCGCTCCGCCTGCAATGCATCATGTTTGGTTTTGAGCAGAGACCGTTTTAGAAGGCAGAGTAGCGGTATGGTGACGCTAATAATGGCGTCATCACCACTCACCATCTTGGTGGAGTCCTCAAAGTTTTGGAGGATGGTACATAGGTCGGACATCCATCTCCACTCCTCAGGTGTTATGTGTGGAGTTTGACCCATTTCCCGACGGTTTAGGTGATGCAGGTACTCAACAACTGCCCTCTTCTGCTCACATATCCTGACCAACATGTGCAGAGTTGAATTCCAACGCGTGGGGACATCACACACCAGTCTGTGAGCCGGAAGATGCAAACTGCGCTGAAAGCCGGCAAGGCCGGCTGAAGCAGTAGGTGACTTTCGAAAATGTGCAGACAGGCGGCGAACTTTTACCAGCAGATCAGACAGCTCTGGGTATGACTTTAGAAACCGCTGAACCACGAGGTTGAGCACATGGGCCACGCATGGAACATGTGTCAGCTGGCCTCGCCTCAAAGCCGCCACCAGGTTCCGGCCATTGTCACACACGACCTTTCCTGGCTTTAGGTTCAGAGGTGTGAGCCAGTGATCTGCCTGCTGTTTCAGAGCTGTCCACAGCTCTTCTGCATTGTGGGGTTTGTCACCTATGCAGATTAGCTTCAGCACAGCCTGTTGCCGCTTCGCCGAGGCAGTGCTGCAGTGCTTCCAGCTTGGGACTGGTGTGGAGGGTACAGTGGATGAGGATGCGCAGGAGGAGGAGGAGGCTGAAGAGCATGACATTCCGGAGCTGTAGAGTGTGGGTGAAACACTGACTGAGGTAGGGCCTGCAAATCTTGGTGTGGGAAGGACGTGTTCCGTCCCTCGCTCAGACTGGGTCCCAGCTTCCACAATATTAACCCAGTGTGCCGTCAACGAGATGTAGCGGCCTTGCCCACAAGCACTTGTCCACGTGTCTGTGGTTAGGTGGACTTTGGGTGAAACAGCGTTGTTCAGGGCACGTGTGATGTTTTGTGACACGTGGTTATGCAACGCGGGGACGGCACACTGGGAGAAATAGTGGCGGCTGGGGACCGAGTAACGTGGGACAGCTGCCGCCATCAGGTCGCGGAATGCTTCTGTCTCCACCAGCCTAAAAGGCAACATTTCCAGCGCAAGCAGTCGCGAAATGTTAGCATTTAGAACTGTGGCATGTGGGGTGTTGGCAGTGTATTTGCGCCTGCGTTCAAAGGTTTGCTGAATGGATAACTGAACGCTGCGCTGGGACAAGGACGTGCTTGATGATGGTGTTATTTCTGCGTAGGCAACTGCTGGTGCAGGACCGGAGGAGGCTTGTTCGCAGGCAGCATGGACAGGGGATTGGCTCGCATGCACAACCAGCGAAGACGTAGCAGTGACATTAGCAAGCACTGCTCCTCGACTCTGTTGTACTTCCCACAAAGTCGGGTGCTTGGCTGACATGTGCCTGATCATGCTGGTGGTGGTCAGGCTGCTAGTTTTGGTACCCCTGCTGATGCTGGCACGGCAGGTGTTGCAAATGGCCTTTTTAGAATCATCTGGATCCAACTTAAAAAACTGCCAGACTCGGGAAGACCTAACATTTGTACAGGCACCTAGTGTCGTGTTGTTGTTCCGGGGAACGGTTGCCTGACTTCTGCCTGGAGCCACCACCCTGCTTCTTACTGCCTGTTGGGATGCTACGCCTCCCTCCCCCTGTGCACTGCTGTCCTCGCTCTGCATATCCTCCTGCCAGGTTGGGTCAGTTACTGGATCATCCACCACGTCGTCTTCCTCTTCCGCACCCTGCTCCTCCTCCTGACTTCCTGACAATTGTGTCTCATCATCGTCCACCCCTTGTTGAGACACGTTGCCAACTTCGTGAGAACGTGGCTGCTCAAATATTTGGCCATCTGTACATACGATCTCCTCATGACCCACTTCAACATGAGCTGGCGAGAGGCCAGAATGTGCGAATGGAAACGTGAACAGCTCTTCCGAGTGTCCAAGTGTGGGATCATTAATGTCCGAGGACGTGTACTCAGCCTTGTGGTAGGAAGGAGGATCAGGTTCTGAAATGTGCGGTGCAGTATCACGGCTACTGACACTTGACCGTGTGGAAGACAGAGTGTTTGTGGTGGTGCCAATCTGACTGGAAGCATTATCCGCTATCCAACTAACAACCTGTTGACACTGGTCTTGGTTCAAGAGCGGTGTACTGCTGCGGTCCCCAAGAATTTGGGACAGGACGTGCGAGCGACTAGATGTGGCCCTTTGTTGTGGCAAAATTAGAGCTTGCCCACGACCTCGGCCTCTGCCTGCACCACCATCACGTCCACTTCCTTGTTCCTTGCCAACGCCCTTGCACATTTTGCAATGCTGTGCTGACGTGTATTCACTAGACTTGGGCGTTATATCAAAGTTTGTGCAAATCGTGCACCTGTACGCTGCCACCGACAGGCACACACGTGCAGTTTTTAAATGCAAACACGGACGCACTAAGAACCTAACACAGGTTTTAGGAGAAAAAATTAATGACGAGAACTCTGACACTATCAGCCACTGCTGACTGACGTGTATTATACACTACACTTGTGCGTTATATAATAGTTTGGTAAAAACGCACACAAGTGCACCAGTACGCTGCCACCGACAGGCTCACACGTGCGGTTTTTAAATGCAAGCACGGACGCACTAAGAACCTAACACAGGTTTTAGGAGAAAAAATTAATGACGAGAACTCTGACACTATCAGCCACTGCTGACTGACGTGTATTATACACTACACTTGTGCGTTATATAATAGTTTGGTAAAAACGCACACAAGTGCACCTGTACGCTGCTACTGACAGGCACACATGTGCAGTTTTTAAATGCAAGCACGGACGCACTAGGAACCTAACACAGGTTTTAGGAGAAAAAATTTATGTCGAGAACTCTGACACTATCAGCCACTGCTGACTGACGTGTATTATACACTACACTTGTGCGTTATATAATAGTTTGGTAAAAACGCACACAAGTGCACCTGTACGCTACCACCGACAGGCACACACGTGCGGTTTTTAACTGCAAGCACGGACGCACTAGGAACCTAACACAGGTTTTAGGAGAAAAAATTTATGACGAGAACTCTGACACTATCAGCCACTGGTGACTGACGTGTATTATACACTACACTTGTGCGTTATATAATAGTTTGGTAAAAACGCACACAAGTGCACCTGTACGCTACCACCGACAGGCACACACGTGCGG
This sequence comes from Anomaloglossus baeobatrachus, assembly GCF_048569485.1. Taxonomy (NCBI): domain Eukaryota; kingdom Metazoa; phylum Chordata; class Amphibia; order Anura; family Aromobatidae; genus Anomaloglossus; species Anomaloglossus baeobatrachus. The sequence goes on from NC_134356.1 coordinate 65,211,703, forward strand.
TTTTTAAATGCAAGCACGGACGCACTAGGAACCTAACACAGGTTTTAGGAGAAAAAATTTATGACGAGAACTCTGACACTATCAGCCACTGGTGACTGACGTGTATTATACACTACACTTGTGCGTTATATAATAGTTTGGTAAAAACGCACACAAGTGCACCTGTACGCTGCCACCGACAGGCACACACGTGCGGTTTTTAAATGCAAGCACGGACGCACTAAGAACCTAACACAGGTTTTAGGAGAAAAAATTAATGACGAGAACTCTGACACTATCAGCCACTGCTGACTGACGTGTATTATACACTACACTTGTGCGTTATATAATAGTTTGGTAAAAACGCACACAAGTGCACCTGTACGCTGCCACCGACAGGCACACACGTGCGGTTTTTAAATGCAAGCACGGACGCACTAAGAACCTAACACAGGTTTTAGGAGAAAAAATTAATGACGAGAACTCTGACACTATCAGCCACTGCTGACTGACGTGTATTATACACTACACTTGTGCGTTATATAATAGTTTGGTAAAAACGCACACAAGTGCACCTGTACGCTGCCACCGACAGGCACACACGTGCGGTTTTTAAATGCAAGCACGGACGCACTAAGAACCTAACACAGGTTTTAGGAGAAAAAATTAATGACGAGAACTCTGACACTATCAGCCACTGCTGACTGACGTGTATTATACACTACACTTGTGCGTTATATAATAGTTTGGTAAAAACGCACACAAGTGCACCTGTACGCTGCCACCGACAGGCACACACGTGCGGTTTTTAAATGCAAGCACGGACGCACTAAGAACCTAACACAGGTTTTAGGAGAAAAAATTAATGACGAGAACTCTGACACTATCAGCCACTGCTGACTGACGTGTATTATACACTACACTTGTGCGTTATATAATAGTTTGGTAAAAACGCACACAAGTGCACCTGTACGCTGCCACCGACAGGCACACACGTGCGGTTTTTAAATGCAAGCACGGACGCACTAAGAACCTAACACAGGTTTTAGGAGAAAAAATTAATGACGAGAACTCTGACACTATCAGCCACTGCTGACTGACGTGTATTATACACTACACTTGTGCGTTATATAATAGTTTGGTAAAAACGCACACAAGTGCACCTGTACGCTGCCACCGACAGGCACACACGTGCGGTTTTTAAATGCAAGCACGGACGCACTAAGAACCTAACACAGGTTTTAGGAGAAAAAATTAATGACGAGAACTCTGACACTATCAGCCACTGCTGACTGACGTGTATTATACACTACACTTGTGCGTTATATAATAGTTTGGTAAAAACGCACACAAGTGCACCTGTACGCTGCCACCGACAGGCACACACGTGCGGTTTTTAAATGCAAGCACAGACGCACTAAGAACCTAACAGGTTTTTAGGAGCGACAATTGCTGAGAAGTCTGACACTATCAGGACTGTTTTAGGCCTCTGCCACACTCACGTGAATTTCACGCACGTGCCGAGAGACACGTATTTTCCCTGCGTGTTGTGTGCAGGTAAGTACGTGTCTCTGGTACGTGCGTGACACGTGTGTTCTACGTGTGCTATCCGCGATAGCACACGTAGAATCGGTAATTATTATACTCACCTGGTCCTTCCTGATGTCCGCGCTGCTGTCCGTGGTGCTGATCTTCGGCTCCAGCTCTCCCGTCTCCCCGCTGCTGCTGCTGCCAGGCTGTGAAGTGAATATTCAATGAGAATAATGAGCGGCGGTCGGCAGCAAGAGGCAGCAGCGGCAGAGACAGGAGGGCTGGAGAAGGTGAGTTAATGTTTTTTTTTTTTTTTTCACTGACATGTGTGTTTTCTCCGGCGCGTGTCACACGGGACCGCATCCACACTACACCCGTGTGGTACGGGTGCGGGCCGTGTAACACCCGTGCTGCCGGCGAAAAACCGGACATGTCAGCGCTTTGAAAATCGCACACACGTACAAACGCACACGGACACACGTTCCGTGTGGTTTTACGTGTGTGTGCCTGCTACAATAGGGTAGCATTGGTTAAAGTGTCTCCGTGCCGCCGGTACGTGTAAAAAATGACAAACACGTGCCGGCAGCACGGATGTGTGGCACAGGCCTTAGACTGTGTACACCAGCCCCAGATATGATGAAGGCTGGTGTACGGTCACCACTAGGAATGGCCATATACCCTGCCTGCCTGCCTGCCTGCCTGTATACTGCTACAATAGTCCTGACAAGGACTCTTTTGGTCACTAGCCTGTATTCCAACCTGGCTATACCCTGCCTGTATACAGCAACAATAGTCCTGAGAAGGACTCTGCTACTGTACTCCGACCTGGCTATACCCTGCCTGTCTGTATACAACTAGAATAGTCCTGAGAAGGACTTTTGGTCACACTGTTTGCAGCCCTGCTACGGAAATAGCTATAAAGGGTCGCAAACCTTTCCCTGAAGCAGCAACACTCTCCCTGCACTGACTGTCTGGATAGCTGTGAGCAGAGCACAGCGCGCCCGCCGGAATAAAGGCTCGGTCACGCTGTCCAGGCCGGCCAATCACTGCAATTCCACAACTAACAGGGCTGTGGCATTGCAGTGGTCTGCCAGCCAATCCCTGCATGAGGGCTGGCTCTCAAAAGAGCGCCAACATGCAGAAATGAAGACCACGAGTACAGCACGAGTATCGCGAGATTACTCGGTCCCCGCCGAGTAGACCGAGTACAGTGATACTCGTGCGAGTACTGAGTAGTAACAAGCATGCTCGCTCATCACTAATAAAGATGCCTATCCTCTCCCCCGTATCGAAGAGTCGCTGGCTGCACTGAGAACTGCTAACTTCTTCTCTACCCTCGACCTCACTAGCGGGTACTGGCAGGTGGTGGTCGCGCCAGAGGACCGTGAGAAGACAGTATTCGCCACCCCTATGGGACTCTGTGAGTTTAACAGCGTGCCGTTCGGGCTGTGCAATGCCCCTGGAACCTTCCAACGGCTAATGGACTGCTGCTTGGGACATCTCAACTTCGAAACGGTCCTACTGTACCTGGACGATGTGATCGTGTACTCCCAGACGTACGAGGCCCATCTGGAACATCTGGCTGAAGTGTCCGCGTCCCTAGCCAAATATGGGATGAAATTGAAGCCCTCTAAGTGCCACCTACTGACACCCAGGGTGCAGTACCTCGGACACGTGGTGGGCATGGAACGCATCGCCCCAGATCCCGAGAAGATCACTGCCATTCAGGACTGGCCGAGACCGACCACGGTGAGAGAGGTGAGACAGTTCCTGGGCCTGGTGGGCTACTATCGTCGCTTCATTAAGGGGTATACGAAGATGGCCGCCCCCATGCAAGACCTCCTCGTGGGACAGACCAAGGGTGGCAGGCCCTCTGGAACCCCGTTGGCATGGGAAGCGAAGCACGAAGAGTCCTTCCGCCAGCTGTTTTGCTAATATTTTTAGCACTAAGGTTCAGATACGGCTTTAAAGAAGGCAATTAAGTAATTTTATTATAAAGGTTAATATGAAATACAAACTTAAAGGAAAAGTATGATATTGCGTACACTTTTGTATATTGAACATACAAAGGTTAAGTACAGTTAAATACTTACATCACCAAGGAGTTTTGGACATCATCTGTCTGGAACTACAGTCAGAGAAGCATGACATAGACAGAGGACTCCTGGACATCACTGCCCGGACATCTCACGGTGCAGCAAACACGAGCTTCTGTCTGTGCTATATTTCAATTGATCTTAAATAGAGGTTTGTACAATAATTACAAACCTTAAAGTTAATGTGTTGTAGTCTTATTGATCCATGCCCTTTGATGGCCAATCTTTGGGCATAGATGAACTAGAGATACACCACACATCAGACAATGGGGTAATAAACCCACAGACATTCAAATCTCCCAAGAATATACATCAGGTATTTGAGCTAGGTAAATAGCTATATTGTCTGTCTGTGTATATAGCAAACACATAAAACATCAGATTGTTGAACTAAATAAATCAGAGTTTCTATTTCAATGGATAGCAAACACACAAAACCATCAGATATTTGATGTAAGTAAATCATAAGGTTTCTGTTACAATGGTATATTGTCTGTCTGTATATTCAAGACAAACACACAAAAATCCTTAAGTATATACAAGATTTTGTAACCATGTACACTTTGTCTGTCTGATTAATCAATATGTTATAGTTTAACATAATGTATAGACTCAAAAAATATCCATTTTTATATTTGCAATACACCAGCTGAAGACGGCCTTGACAGGGGAAGAAATCCTGGCGTATCCCGACTATAATCTTCCATTCATCCTCTACACCGATGCCAGTAATGTAGGCTTGGGAGCCGTCCTGTCCCAGGTCCAGAACGGAAGGGAAAAAGTGATCGCCTATGCCAGCAGAAAACTCCGGCCCATGGAGAGGAACCCTGAGAATTACAGCTCCTTCAAGCTTGAGTTCCTAGCTCTGGTGTGGGCCATTACTGAGCGATTTTGCCATTACCTCGCAGCCGCTAAGTTCGCCGCCTATACGGACAATAATCCGTTAACCCATCTGGACACGGCCAAGCTGGGTGCGTTGGAGCAGCGGTGGGTGGCCAGGCTGTCTAATTATGACTTCACGATCAAGTACCGAGCCGGCCGCAAGAACACCAACGCGGATGCGCTATCCCGGATGCCCCACCTATCGGATGAGGGGCCGGAGGGCGATGATCTCGAAGAAATCGAGCTGCCTGTATTTCACCGGCCACCAGTCAAGCAGTTGCATGTCAAGCAGCAGCAGGCGAACCTGGACCCGCTGCCCAGTCAGGGATGGCAAGAAGCCCAAGACCAAGCGCCCGCAGTCCAAGTGGTCAAGACCATGATTGAACAAGGTTCCACTAGACTGGACCCTGCTGCCCCACCTGAGGCCCAACGGCTGTGGAAAGAACGAGCTCGGCTGCCTCTGGACCAGGGGAAACTGTATCGGGAACTGATCAACCCGAAGACCCATGAGAAGGTTCGTCAGCTGGTGGTTCCACAGGCTAGTGTGCCCCCAGTTCTACGGGCTTACCATGATGGCGCCGGGCACTTTGGGTGGAAAAAGCTGGAGATGCTGTTGAGAGAGCGGTTCTATTGGAGTGAGATGCGGGAGGCTGTGGAGGCCTGGTGCCGAGAGTGTGGTGCCTGTGCACTAAGAAGAAGGGACGAGGCCAGCCAGAAGGCCCCTCTACGCCCAATCATCACTCATCACCCGCTGGAGTTGGTCGCCCTCGACCACGTTAAACTCACCCCTAGCTGAAGTGGGTACACCTACGCCCTGACCATTGTAGACCACTATTTGAGATTTATGGTGGTTGTCCCCGTCAAGGACCTGACCGGCCGTACCGCCGCTAGAGCATTCCATGCCTATCTCTGCCGACCGCATGGGTACCCGGAGAGGGTGCTTACCGACCGGGGCCCGGCTTTTGAAGTGGAGGTGTTTCAAGAATTCTGCCAGTTGTATGACTGCAAGAAGATTCGGACCACGCCTTACCATGCCCAGACTAATGGCATGTGTGAAAAGATGAACCATCTGGTCCTGGGTCTCCTCAAGACGTTACCGCTGGAAGAGCGGAGCCTGTGGCCAGAAAAGCTGCCTGACCTGGTCGATATGTACAATAACATCCCTTCCAGCTCTACCAAATGTACACCAGCGTATCTGATGAGAGCTCGACCAGGCCGGTTGCCGGGGGACCTAGAAATGGGCTTGGAAGCTCCAGAAGCCCTCCCTTCGACTGCTGGGTGGGACACTCGGCGGAGAGCGCAGTACCGACAGGTCCAGGAGTACGTAGAGAGGAACCTGTCGGAGCCGGGAACAGCAGGAACAGTACTTCAACAAGCGGGCTCCAGCTGGCCCCTTTAAACCTGGAGATGTAATGCTGAAACGAAAAAGAAGAACCCATAAGCTTGATGACCAGAGGGAAAAGACCCTGTATGTCATACAACCCACTGAATGGGAGAATGAGAAGGCCTAACAGATTAGTCATGACCAGGGGAAGACTTCGGCCACGGTGTCCAGGGACCACCTGAAGAGGTGCCCATTGCCGTTGAAGGTTGACGGCTGAAGTTCCAACCCCCAGACCAACCTGGAAGAAAGAGAAAGAGGTGATCCACACAGTAATGGGTGATTTCCCAGCGGACTGGCCTACACAGAATGGTGCGGTGCTTATTCTGGTAATAATGTTCCCACAACCCGTGGAGGAAAAGGAGACGGAAGTAACCGCCAGTGAACCAATGCCCAGGGCTGCACCTGTACCCAGTCCCCCTGAGTCTCCGCCGGCCCCACACAGTAGACGGGAAGAGGAGCTGACTGTCTCTTCTGTCCCCTTGCCCTCCACTGATAGCAGTGGGCCTAGAAGGTCCACACGCCCCAACCTAGGCCAACCCCCGCTTAGGTACAGGGAAACTACCATTTAGGGGTGTCATATGTTAAGTATGTAAATATGTGATTGAATGACCTTAATCAACCGTGCTCTTCATCTGATTGTGCACTTGATTATTCCGGCCGTTGCCAGCAAGTTGTCCCCGGAGGGACTTTCTGAGTTTTACCACCTGCATGATAGACTTCTCATGGACATGGCCGAGAACTGGCAGGCCACCCACGAACTGGTGGGCATGTAAATAGTTTTATGGGATGGAAACCGTTGCCGCCTCCGGAGAGGCAGATTGGAGGAAGGGCCCGAAGCAGAGGAGGCTGGGGCCCGGCCACCACCAGGACCGGTGGCCATCCTCCGGGTGTCAGGGGTCCCCCTGGATGTGGGGTTCCCTGAAGTGACAGCCGGGTGCGAGAAACCGTACCCGTTCCCACTCGGGCAGCCTGAACCTGGACTGGCGTCAAGGGGTGCTGCCCACTTCTTAGGGGCAGCATCAGGGCTAGGTTGCTTGGGTGGGATAGTGGAAGACATCCGTCCGTCCGTCAGTATTAAAAATGTGAAGTGACCTAACGAAAATGCTTATATGTTTAAAATGTTTACATGTTATTTATGTTTTACAGTTTTGAAAAAAAAATAAATAAAACCGGTGATGGACGGGCAGCCCGCGGATGGTCTGAATTTCACCAAGGGGAATGTGGCGTCCTGGACTAGCCAGGCTGTCACAGATAACACACAAACACCCCCACCCCCATTAGACAGTGACACCAGCCAAACAAAAACCTGTTGTGAATGTTAATTATGTTTTGGCTGCTGGGAGGCTCCCTCTGGTGGCCAGGAATGGTTTGGACTTGGACCAGGTGTGTTGTGCAGTGGGTATTTCCTTTGCTAACTCTCTGCTTATTTAAGTCCTGGTCTGATTGCAGGCTGTTGCCGGATGTCAGTTGTTCTTTGTATCTCCAGCCTGCTTAACCCCTTAGTGACGGAGCTAATTTTCACCTTAATGACCAGACCAAATTTTGCAATTCTGACCAGTGTCACTTTATGAGGTTATAACTCTAGAACGCTTCAACGGATCCCGGTGATTCTGAGATTGTTTTTTCGTCACATATTGGACTTCGTGTTAGTACCAAATTTAGGACAATATTTTTTGCGTTTATTTATGAAAAAAATTGAATATTGGCAAAAATTTTGAAAATTTTGCAATTTTCAACTTTTGAATTTTTATACCGTTAAACCAGAGATTTCTGTGACACAAAATAGTTAATAAATAACATTTCCCACTTATCTACTTTACATCAGACCAATTTTGGAAACAAATTTTTTTTTTGTTAGGAAGTTAGAGGGGTTCAAAGTTTATCAGCGATTTCTCATTTTTACATCAAAATTTACAAAACCATTTTTTTAGGGACCACATCATATTTGAAGTGACTTTGAGAGGCCTAGATGATAGAAAATACCCAAAAGTGACACCATTCTAAAAACTGCACCCCCCAAAGTACTCAAAACCACGTTCAAGAAGTTTATTAACCCTTCAGGTGCTTCACATGAACAAAAGCAATGTGGAATGAAAAAAAAGCAAAAATTAAATTTTACCTAAAAATGTTGCTCTAACCCAAATTTATTCACTTTTAGAAGAAATAACACAACAAAATGGACCCCAAAACTTGTTCCCCACTTTCTTATGAACGCGCCAATACCCCACATGTGATCAGAAACCTCTGTTTGGACAAATGGGAGGGCTCGGAACAGAAGGAGCAATATTTGAATTTTGGAAAGCAAATTTGGCTGAAATAGATTGCGGGCACCATGTTGCATTTACAGGTCCGCTAAGGTACCTAAACAGAAGAAATCCCTCACAAGTGACACCATTTTGGAAACTAGACCCCTCAAGGATTCTATCTAGGGGTATAGTGAGCATTTTAGATCCACAGGTACTTCACAGATTTTGTTAACGTTACGTTGTCATATTGAAAATTTTAATAATTTTCTCAAAAATGTTGCTTTAGCATCAATTTTCTCACTTTTTCAAGAGGTAATTCCAAAAATTTGACCTCAAGGTTTGTTAACCACTTTTTTATGAGCGCGGTGATACCTCACATGTGGTCTGAAACCTTTGTTTGGACAAATGGGAGGGCTTGGAACGAAAGGAGCAATATTTGAATTTTGGAAAGGAAATTTGGCTGAAAAAGATTGCGGGCACCATGTCACATTTGGAGGACCCCTAAGGTACCTAAACAGCAGAAACCCCGCACAAGTGACCCCATTTTGGAAACTAGGCCCCTCAAGGAATTTATCTAGATGTTTGGTGAGTACCCTGAACCCCCAGGTGCTTCACAGAATTTTATAACGTTGAGCCATGAAAAAAAAAAAATAAAATTTTACCACAAAATTGTTATTTCAACCAGGTAGCTTTTTTTTTTACAAGAGTAAAAGGAAAATATTCAGCATAACATTTATTGTGCAATTTCTCCTGAGTTTGGCGATACCTTATATGTGGTGGAAATCAACTGTTTGGGTGCACAGCAGGGCTCGGAAGGGAAGGAGTGCCATTTGACTGCAAAATTGGCTGGAATCAATAGCGGACGCCAGGTTGCATTTGGAGAGCCCCTGAGGTGCCTAAACAGTGGCTGTCCCCCACAAGTGACTCCATTCTGGAAACAAGACACCTCAAGGCTTTTATCTAGGTGTATAGTGAGCAGTTTGAATCCACGAATACTTCACAGATTTTGATAAGCTTAGGTTGCCATATTGAAAATTTTCATTTTTTTCACAAAAATGTTGCTTCAGCATCAAATTTCTCACTTTTTCAAGAGACAACAACAAACCGTGGACCCAACAGGTTGTTATCCAATGTCTTATGAGCACAGGGATACCCCACATGTGGCCAAAAACCTCTGTTTGGATAAATGGGAGGGCTTGGAATGGAAGGAGCACCATTTGAATTCTGGAAAAGTTGAGATAAATTGCGCGCACCATGTCACATTTGCAGGGCCCCTTGGGTACCTATACATTCGAAACCCCCCACAAGTGACTCCATTTTGGAAACTGGATTTTATTCAGGAGTATAGTAGCATTTTGAATCCACAGGTACTTCACAAAAATGTTGCTGTAGCAACAAATGTCTCACTTTTAGGCTATGTGGCCATGATCCAGCGACACGGCGTCCAGTACACAGTGTCAGCCTCCTGCAGAGATGTGAGTGTTGTCCACGGGAGAACGCAGCTGCCCATGCCCACGATTTGGGTTCAGGCCGCTGTGGAGCTCTATGCTACCTGCAGAGAACACTCATCTCCGCAGCATAAATTGACATGCTGAGGCTCGGGAAGCTGCGCCACAGGTCGGTTTATGCTGCGGAGAAGAGAAGTACATTGGGCAAGCACATTGGGCATGGGATTTCTAAAAATCCTTCCACTGTGCTTCTACTGCACAATGCAGCGTTATGGACGCAGGGAAAACACTCTGCGCCCAAAACGCTGCAAATCCCGATTGTGGGCGCACAGCCTAAAATGCTACAATGGATGAATGGATAGATGTCAAACAAATATAACGTCCCACCCCCTGCATATTCTAAGCTGGCGCCCTTTAGTGCCTTTCATGTGGCACTAAAGGGTGCCTAGCCTTGTATTTAGCCCCCCAAAAAATTAATTAAAATAAACGACGTGGGGTCCCCCCTATTTTTGATAGCCAGCTAGGGTAAAGCAGACAGCTGTAGCCTGCAAACCACAGCTGACAGCTTCACCTTGGCTGGTGATCAATTTGGAGGGCTCCCCAGGCGTTTTTTAAAAAAAAAAAAAAAACGTGGGGTCCCCCCAAATTAGATCACCAGCCAAGGTGAAGCAGACAGCTGGGGTCTGGTATTCTCAGGGTGGGAAGAGCCATGGTTATTGGACTCTTCCCAGCCTAAAAATAGCAGGCCGCAGCCGCCCCAGAAGTGGCGCATCCATTAGATGCGCCAATCCTGGCGCTTCGCTCCAGCTCATCCCGCGCCCTGGTGCGGTGGCAGACGGGGTAATATATGGGGTTGATACCAGCTGTAATGTCACCTGGCATCAAGCCCTGGGGTTAGTGATGTCACGGCATCTGAACAGATACCCGACATCACTAACCCAGTCAAGAAATAGAAAAAAATAAAGACAAAAAAAAAATTTATTTGAAAAAAAACTCCCCGAAACATTCCTCTTTTACCAATTTATTGTAAATAAATAAATTTCGGTCGCTGTAATCCATTTTTGAGGTCCCACGCCGTCTCTGGATCTTCTAGAATATGGGGGGCACGTTCAGGGAACGTATCCCCCATTTTCTGGAAGAGCAAGCTCTCCATGAGCAGTGTGGGTGCAGTAATCTGAGAATACTGCACTCACACTGCCCCGGTCCAACCTAGGGCAGAGTGACCTGCAGTAACCTCATTCCAGAATATGAGGGGCACGCTCACAGAACGTACCCCCCATTTTCTGGAACAGCAGCCTCTCCATGTGAGGAGTGTGGCTGCAGATCACTGCACTCACCCTCCCCCGGTCCACAGTGGAGCCTGTGCATCAGCGACGTCAGCAGGATCCCTGCTTGCAGGGATCCAGCTGACAGCCGCTGTCTGCGCATGCGCCGCCAGCATTCAAGAGAAGGAGGCGGCGTGATCGCGGGGCCGGAGCACCAGCAGACAGGTAACGTATGACCGGGGGCTGGGGGGGGGTGACGGAGGGTGACGGGGGGACCTGGGGACAACTTTCTGCCGCATGTGACGTGTCACATGCGGCAGAAAGAGTAGGATGAATGCGGCCGCCATTTTCCACGCTCCGGAGGGGGGAGGGGGGAGGCGGCTCTGGAGAACCGGAGGGGGCTCCGGGGACCAGAGAGCTCCGGTGTACCGGAGGAGGGGTCAGGGGGAGGACATTTCCCTCCGATCTGAAATGTTTGATCATTTCAGATCGGAGGGAAATGAATGCAGAGGCGGCGGCGGCGGGAGTTTTCAGCGCGCGTCGGCGCCATCTTGGATTTTCCGGAGGGGGTAGGGGTGGTGGGGGGACTCTCCGGTACCGGGGGCTTTGGGGGCACTAGAGGATTATATTTATTTCTCATCTGACATGTTTGATCACGTCAGATGAGAAATAAATCAATTTTACCGGCCATTTTTTTTTTTTTAATGTTGTCGCCGGTATACGGTGTATACCGGCGATCGCATTAACGGGGTCCAAAAAAAACACCCCGATTCATAATCTGGGGGGTCTCAGCTACCTCCGGTAGCTGAAACCCCCGAGATTTTTCGTCACTGGGGGGCGCTACAAGCTTTTTCCGGCCTGACGTCTCAAGACGTCGGAACAGAATAAGTACCCTGTTTTTCCGACGTCTTGAGACGTTAGGCCGTCGCTATGGGGTTAATCCTGCTGTACACCACATCTATCCCAGATAAGTGCTTGCTCTTTATTTATTGTCTGGTTCTTTTACTCTTGTCTGGGTTTGTCATTTGCTGTGGTTGTTTTCAGTTTATTTGCATGCAGGGATTTTCCCCTTCAGTGGTTTGTTGGGGAACTCCCTGCAGTTCTGTGTGGAGTATAGCTCCTTTGGGTCCATGTGTTTGTGGCTTGTTGAATTTGTTATAATTCTTGTTTTCTGTTCACTGGATCTCAAGGGTGCGTATAATCTCATCCGTATTAAGGAGGGTGATGAATGGAAGACGGCTTTTAATACTCCTGAGGGGCATTTTGAGTACCTAGTGATGCCTTTTGGGCTCACTAATGCACCCTCCGTCTTCCAGGCCTTCATGAATGCTATTTTTCGGGACCTTATTGGTAAATTTTTGATTGTGTATTTGGATGACATCTTGATTTTTTCTGATGATTGGGACTCTCATGTGGGGCAAGTACGGGATGTTTTTCAGATACTTAAGGATAATGCACTGTACGTTAAGGGGTCAAAGTGCCTCTTTGGGGTGCAAAGGATTTCCTTTTTGGGCTTCATCCTGTCTCCCTCCGCTATCGAAATGGACCCGGTTAAGGTTCAGGCTATTTACGACTGGGTGCAACCGACTTCTTTAAAATCCCTGCAGCGGTTTTTGGGGTTTGCTAATTTTTACCGTAAATTTATAGCCAATTTTTCTGCCATTGTCAAACCTCTGACGAATTTGACAAAGAAGGGAGCTGATGCGGAGCATTGGACCCCTGAGGCTATTGTGGCCTTCCAGGAGCTTAAAAGGCGATTCACTTCTGCCCTAGTTCTGCAGCAACCTGATGTGTCTCGCCCATTTCAAGTTGAGATCGATGCCTCAGAGATCGGAGCAGGTGCTGTTCTGTCTCAACGAGACGCTACTTCGGGTAAACTTAAGCCCTGTGCCTTTTTCTCTAGGAAGTTTGCTCCTTCTGAACGGAATTATGATGTGGGGAGCTGGGAATTATTGGCTATGAAGTGGGCATTTGAAGAGTGGAGGCATTAGTTGGAGGGGGCTAGGCATCAAGTTGTGGTGCTTACGGACCACAAGAATCTCATCTATCTGGAATCGGCCAAGAGGTTGAATCCTCAGCAGGCCAGGTGGGCTTTGTTTTTTACCCGGTTTAATTTTGTGGTCTCTTTTTTGCCGGGCACCAAGAATGTTAAGTCCGATGCCCTTTCCAGGAGTTTCTGCGCTGACTCTTTGGAGGTTGTCAAACCGTCTACTATCCTGAATGATGGTGTAGTTTTCTCGGCTATTTCGCCTGATCTGCGGTTGGCACTGGCGGAATGTCAGGGGGATAAACCTGAGAGATGTCCTACAGGGAAACTGTTTGTCCCAGACCAATGGAGAGACCGAGTTGTCTCTGAGGTTCATTGCTCTGTTTTGGCGGGTCATCCTGGCATTTTTGGTACTCGGGATCTTGTGAGACGCTGTTTTTGGTGGCCTTCCCTGTCCCGAGATGTCCGTCGTTTTGTGCAGTCGTGTGGAGTTTGTTCTAGGTCCAAGCCCTGTTGTTCACGTTCTAGTGGGCTATTATTGCCTTTGCCTGTACCTAAGAAACCTTGGACGCACATCTCTATGGATTTTATTTCAGAGCTTCCCGTCTCTCAGAAAATGACTGTGATTTGGGTGATCTGTGACAGATTCTCCAAGATGGTCCACTTGGTTCCCCTATCTAAGTTGCTGTCTTCATCAGAGTTGGTGCCTTTGTTTTTCCAACATGTTGTTCGTTTGCATGGTATTCCCGAAAACATTGTTTCTGACAGAGGAGTGCAGTTTGTATCCAGGTTTTGGAGGATTTTTTGCTCCAAATTGGGTGTTCAGCTGTCTTTCTCCTCGGCGTTTCATCCTCAGACCAATGGTCAGACTGAAAGGGCTAACCAGACCCTAGAGACCTATTTACGGTGTTTTGTTTCTGCGGATCAGGATGACTGGGTTTCGTTTTTGCCTTTGGCTGAATTTGCCCTTAACAATAGAGCTAACTCTACCACATTGGTGTCCCCCTTTTTCTGCAATTTTGGGTATCACCCTAGGTTCCTCTCAGGGCAGCTTGAGGCGTCTGACTGTCCGGGGGTGGATTCGGTGGTCAATAGAATGCAGCAGATTTGGGGGCAGGTAGTGGATAAATTGTTTCAGTCCCAAGAAACTGCCCAAAAGGTTGCCAACTGGCGTCGGACTGTTGGTCCCCGGTTTAAAGTAGAGGACATGGTGTGGTTGTCCTCTAAAAATATTTCTATGAGAGTTCCATCTCCTAAATTTAAGCCCAGATTTATTGGACCTTATAAGATTTCGGAGATTATAAACCCTGTATCTTTCCGTTTGACTCTGCCTGCGTCATTTAAGATTCACAATGTCTTCCATAAGTCCTTGTTGAAGAAACATGTGGAGCCAGCAGTTCCTGCAGCAGCGCCTCCTGACCCTGTTTTGGTACAAGGGGATCTGGAGTATGAGGTTGAAAAAATTCTGGATTCCCGTCGCAGTAGGCGTCAGCTTCAGTACCTTGTGAAATGGAAGGGTTATGGGCAGGAGGATAACTCTTGGGTTGTGGCTTCTGACATTCATGCGGACAGGTTGGTTCGCGCCTTCCATCATGCTCATCCCGAGCGACCCGGTTGCATGGGTGAGGGTTCGGTGACCCCTCCTCAAGGGGGGAGTACTGTTGTGAATGTTAATTATGTTTTGGCTGCTGGGAGGCTCCCTCTGGGGGCAGGAATGGTTTGGACTTGGACCAGGTGTGTTGTGCAGTGGGTGTTTCCTTTGCTAACTCTCTGCTTATTTAAGTCCTGGTCTGATTGCAGGCTGTTTCCGGATGTCAGTTGTTCTTTGTATCTCCAGCCTGCTTAATCCTGCTTTACACCACATCTACTCCAGATAAGTGCTTGCTCTTTATTTATTGTCTGGTTCTTTTGCTTATCTGGTTATGTCATTTGTTGTGGTTGGTTTCAGTTTATTTCCTTCCAGGGATTTTCCCCCTCAGTGGATTGTTGAGGAACTCCCTGCAGTTCTGTGTGGAGTATAGCTCCTTTGGGTCCATGTGTTTGTGGCTTGTTGAATTTGTTATAATTCTTGTTTTCTGTTCATTGGTATGACAAGGGCACCTGGTATAGGACGGAGTTCAGATCGAGCGATCTGAGGGCCTTTTTGTACTATCAGGAAGTTGGTATTTTGCAGGGTTTTTCTCTGGCTACCATCAGTCCCTTTCCTGTGCTTTCCTATTTTAGTCAGCGGGGGCCTCACCTTTTGCTAATCCTGTCATCTACCTGTGTATTGTGTTTTTCCTATATCACCGCAGTCTTTGAATGTGGGGGGCTTGCTATTCTTGTCTATTTTCTGAGGCAGATAGTTATTCATCTTTCCTACCTTTAGGATAGTTAGTTCTCCGGCTGGGTTCGCGGTGCACAGAATGTTAGTTCACCCCTCGGCTACTTCTAGTTGTGATGGTTAGTAAGGGGATAGCGGCCAGATTAGTTGCCAATGCTCTTGTCACCTTTTGCCAATGATTTGTGGTGGTCTTCCATGGTTCCGGATCATAACAAAAAACCTTGTTGCCTCCCTCCAGAGTCTGCTGTCCACACCAGGTGGGGCGAAGCCAAGCGGTTGGTCCCACCCACCGAGGAGTTCACAGGCCTGGAGGCGGGAAAAGTGTCAGTTAGAAGTTGGAGTTTAGTCCAGGAGGTGGAAGAGAGAGGAGCAAGCACTTGAGTGTATGGGTTGTGGCCCAGGCACTGACAGCAAGGTTGGCAGATGGTGGTGGCCGTCTGCAGGAGTGTTGAAGCAAAGCGGAACCGTATGACCAGGGTCGGGCGTTGGCCCGCCGGTACCGACCGGGGAGCGAAGTGAAGCCAGCACACACAGGCAGGGCCATCGGACCCCGACCAGGCTTGGAGCCGCTGACAATAGTCAAATCCAAGTGTGACCGGAACCCCAGGGCTTTCCTAACAGCCAAAGACCTGATAGAAGGCAACCACCCACACCATGAGGGTATACAGCTACCGCCTAAGGCTAAAGACCCAAGGGCCAGCGCCTGCGGGCAAACGGGCTCCTCCGGCATCCATACACCGGGGAGCGGACTACCGTTGGGGATCCATAGTAGTCAACTAAGTACATCAAGGTGCAGGGAAAGACAGCCGCCATCACCTGTCCGGGGAGAGACACTGCAGCCGGCTGCGGGACCCGTCCATCCAGCCATTTGATTTACCGAGGACTTTGTGCATCTCTTACTGAGTGAGTACACCCGTGCCATCCGGCACCGTGCCGCGCTGTCCCTGCAAACCTGCACCTCACCAACCCAGCCTCCCCGTCACATCACCGGGCCCCGGGACCACCGACCCCTACCCACGGAGGGGGAAAACAACATCCCGGCTGCTCCCTACCATCGCTCCCGGGATCCCCGTCACCAGCAGCGGTACTGCCCATCTTCACCACGACCCGTGGGTGGCGTCACGGACTAAATCCCCCAAACCAACCACCCCTTTCACTCATGGGCGAGGAGCGCCACTCGAATCCCCGGATCCGGCCCACCGCTCGAGCAGCAGCCGCAGCAGTGCCGGACCCGAGCGTTAGCGAGCACGCAGCGGCGGCGTCCTCCCCGCCCGCGACACTAGCGTGCGTGCCCGCCCTCATCGGTTGTGTGACACGGGCAAATCGCTGCTCGTTGCGCACAACATCGCTCAGACCCATCACACTACTTACCTACCTAGCGACTTCGATGTGACCGACGAACCGCCTCCTTTCTAAGGGGGCGGTTCATTCGGCGTCTGTTATGTCACCACCGGAGTCCGCTCCAGTGAATTCTGTTCCGATTGCCAGGCGACGCCGTGTTCCTGCCATGGATGGTGCTCGGGATGGGAGAGGAATCGATGCCAGCGGCACCGGTGGGCACAGACTCCGATCATCCACTGGGCTGGGTTATCTTGGGATCTGCAGTACCACTGACTGACTGTGGGTAGCGTGTGTCTTCCAGCTGAAGTTGGCTGCGTTCAGCTACAGCCAATGGGAAGACACCACACCCTTCTTAGCTCCCCTCCTGTCTGCTCCCCTCTGCCAGAGATAGTTCTGATTTCCTGCCCTATTCTGTTTTGTGATTCCTGTGTGCTGACTTCTGCGTGTTTTATGACTACCCTTCTGCCTGCTGTTTTTGTACCTCGCTGCCCGATCCGGATTTGAACTCTGCTACGTTTTCTGATTACGTACTTGTCTGCCGATACTGTCCCTGTTCTGCTATTCCAGGTTTGACCCTGTCTGATGACTACTCTCATCGGACTGCAGCCTTCCACAGGTCACTACTTGTGATCTCCAGGGCCCTGTGTAATTCCAAATCCCTGTATAGGGGTTAAAGGGTTTCAGGGTTCTGGGGGTCCTGCTTGGTGAGTGGCTTCCGTCTAGTCTGTCCATTACATCGCACCTGAGTCTGTTGATCCAGGCAGGCATTACAGCGTCACAGCGATGTCACTAAGCGGCCGCCCAATACCAGAGGAGGGGCGGAGATGAGCGGCCGTAACATCCCGCCCACCTCCTTCCTTCCTCATTGTCGGAGGCCGCAGGTAATGTGAGGTTCCTCGTTCCAGCGGTGTCACACATAGCGATGTGTGCTGCCGCAGGAACGATGAACTACATCGTACACGCAGCAGCAACGATAATTGGGAATAGGGAGGCATGTCACCGATTAGCGATTTTGCACATTTTTGCGACAATGCAAAATTGCTCATAGGTGTCACACGCAACGACATCGCTAAAGCGACCAGTTGTGCGTCACAAATTCCGTGACCCCAACAACATCGCTTGAGTGATGTCATAGCCTGTAAAGCGGCTTTAACTCAGATAGAGGAATTTCAAGTTAGGTTTTTAGTCTAGCTGCCCACACATGGAGGTTTTCAACCCAGATAGTGGCATTACAGGTTAGGTTCCCGGTACACAGAGATTACCTTGCCGTTGGTTAGTGGGCTCACATGCATTGACCAATACATAAGCTAAATATCTCTCTTTTTTTCAAATATTCCTATAGCAGTAATGCAATTCCAGAGTTCCCTTATTCATTGTTAGCATTTTCAATGTGCAGCCGTACAGTTAGGTCCAGAAATATTTGGACAGTGACACAATTTTCGCGAGTTGGGCTCTGCATGCCACCACATTGGATTTGAATTGAAATCTCTACAACAGAATTCAAGTGCAGATTGTAACGTTTAATTTGAAGGTTTGAACAAAAATATCTGATAGAAATTGTAGGAATTGTACACATTTCTTTACAAACACTCCACATTTTAGGAGGTCAAAAGTAATTGGACAAATAAACCAAACCCAAACAAAATATTTTTATTTTCAATATTTTGTTGCGAATCCTTTGGAGGCAATCACTGCCTTAAGTCAGGAACCCATGGACATCACCAAACGATTGACTTGGCCATTGCAGAAGGTTCCACTTTTTTGCACTCATGAACTCCTGGGTAGCTTTGGCTGTATGCTTGGGGTCATTGTCCATCTGTACTATGAAGCGCCGTCCGATCAACTTTGCGGTATTTGGCTGAATCTGGGCTGAAAGTATATCCCGGTACACTTTAGAATTCATCCGGCTACTCTTGTCTGCTGTTATGTCATCAATAAACACAAGTGACCCAGTGCCATTGAAAGCCATGCATGCCCATGCCATCACGTTGCCTCCACCATGTTTTACAGAGAATGTGGTGTTCCTTGGATCATGTGCCGTTCCCTTTCTTCTCCAAACTTTTTTCTTCCCATCATTCTGGTACAGGTTGATCTTTGTCTCATCTGTCCATAGAATACTTTTCCAGAACTGAACTGGCTTCATGAGGTGTTTTTCAGCAAATTTAACTCTGGCCTGTCTATTTTTGGAATTGATGAATGGTTTGCATCTAGATGTGAACCCTTTGTATTTACTTTCATGGAGTCTTCTCTTTACTGTTGACTTAGAGACAGATACACCTACTTCACTGAGAGTGTTCTGGACTTCAGTTGATGTGTGAACGGGTTCTTCTTCACCAAAGAAAGTATGCGGCGATCATCCACCACTGTTGTCATCCGTGGACGCCCAGGCCTTTTTGAGTTCCCAAGCTCACCAGTCAATTCCTTTTTTCTCAGAATGTACCCGACTGTTGATTTTGCTACTCCAAGCATGTCTGCTATCTCTCTGATGGATTTTTTCTTTTTTTTCAGCCTCAGGATGTTCTGCTTCACCTCAATTGAGAGTTCCTTAGACCGCATGTTGTCTGGTCACAGCAACAGCTTCCAAATGCAAAACCACACACCTGTAATAAACCCCAGACCTTTTAACTACTTCATTGATTACAGGTTAACGAGGGAGACGCCTTCAGAGTTAATTGCAGCCCTTAGAGTCCCTTGTCCAATTACTTTTGGTCCCTTGAAAAAGAGGAGGCTATGCATTACAGAGCTATGATTCCTAAACCCTTTCTCCGATTTGGATGTGAAAACTCTCATAGTGCAGCTGGGAGTGTGCACTTTCAGCCCATATTATATATATAATTGTATTTCTGAACATGTTTTTGTAAACAGCTAAAATAACAAAACTTGTGTCACTGTCCAAATATTTCTGGACCTAACTGTATATGTTTTGTAGTGACTAGTTCTCATTAGCACATACTGAGACCATTGAAATATTACTATTGATGTACACTTTACCGTTTTTGAAGGTATATATTGATACGAATACATCTATTTCTTCCTGACCTGCCCCTTTAAAGTCAGTGACAAAATAAATACCATTACGAAATATCTTGTTTCAAAGACAAGGATGTAAGTCTGGTTTCTTCTTTAAATGGTCTGCCAGAGTGATGTCATCAGTGTCCACAGGTTATCACCGCATGCAGATGCCACCCGCAGCTGCAAATGGAGACCACAACCGCCAACAGGGAATGTCTTTGGTTTGTGGAAAGGTGAGCAACACAGTACTTGCCAAATTCACATATTCCTATCGGCAAAGAAACACTTTTGTATAAATGTGTCTCTGTGTGTCAGGCCTGGCTGTTTAATCCAGAGAGAAAGCACAGAGGAAAATAAGCATGGCCTAAAGCCTGGATGAAACCCTGCTGGATTTCTGCAGTCCTCGTACATTGCCAGGTTTGTTTTCCGTTTTTTTTTTTTGTGAGAATTTAACCCTTTCTCCTGCATAATGTAAATGTATAAAATGTGGCACAATTCATTAACAGTCCGGCAATATCGAACAGCTACATTAAAAATCCCCATGAATAATTGAAGCTACTTGCCGGCATATAATTTTATCTAAAAACTATTGACTGACAGGGCAGGCACCACGATGTTATGCAGGACGGTGCCAGGAATAATCAAAGCTTTAGACGGAGGAGTATGTTCTGTTCATTAGTCAGTCTCCTATTAGTAAGATCACACCGCCATCCATAGAAGAACATTAGCTAAGTGTACGATATCTACATACATAATATCAATATATCATATTTAAAGGGGACCAGAAGCTTTCAGCTGAAGTATTTTAGAGAGATTGTCCAGTTTTGTTAAAAAAATTGAGTGAAGACTGATTATGCTTTAAAATAATAATAAAAAAGCTGTACTAATGTCAGAAGTCCTTAGCATTGTCCATTGTCCCCCCACTGGTTATTAAAGGGTTATTCCTATCTCTCTAAGATCCTAAGAAGGTAGATCCAGGCAACTACCGTCCAGTAAGCCTGACATCAGTAGTATGCAAAGTTTTTGAGGGCATTTTAAGGGATGACATGCAAAAATATATTGCAGAAAATAATATGATAACTGACAAACAGCATGGATTCATGAAAGATAAGTCGTGTCTAACCAACCTGTTGGGGTTCTATGAGGGGGTAAGTGCAAACCTGGATATTGGTAATGCAGCTGATGTGATTTATTTGGACTTTGCAAAGGCATTTGATACTGTACCACACAATAGCCTTATATTAAAGCTCCAGAAGCAAGGACTAGGGGACACAATATGCAACTGGGTAAGGAATTGGCTAAAAGATAGGAAACAAAGAGTAGTCATAAATGGTACATTCTCTAAATGGGCTATAGTCAGCAGTGGGGTGCCGCAGGGATCTATGCTAGGACCGATTCTTTTTAATCTCTTTATTAATGACCTTGTGGATGGGATTGATAGTACAGTGTCAGTCTTTGCCGATGACACCAAACTATGTAGGATATTAAAAACTGACCTGGATAGTACAATATTACAAAAGATCTGGATAAGATGTCAGAATGGGCAGATACTTGGCAAATAAGATTTAATGTTGATAAATGTAAAGTAATGCACCTAGGACGGAGTAATCCTATAGCTGCGTATACATTAAATGGAAGTAAACTCGGGACTACAGAACAGGAGAAGGACTTGGGTATTCTCATTACAAATAAGCTGAGCAGCAGCACTCAATGTCAAGCAGCAGCTGCTAAAGCAAACAAGATTCTAGGGTGTATAAAAAGAGAGATAAGATCCTGTGATCCCAATGTATTGTTACCCCTCTATAAATCACTTGTAAGGCCACGTCTGGAATACGGGATCCAGTTTTGGGCTCCACATTTTAAAAAGGACATTCAGAAGTTAGAGTCAGTTCAAAGGCGGGCAACTAGACTATTACAAGGAATGGAGGCCTCCCATATGATGACAGGTTGAAAAAGTTAGATATGTTTAGCTTAGAAAAAAGACGTCTCAGAGGAGATCTCATTTATATGTATAAATATATGTGTGGTCAATATAAAGGACTGGCACATGACTTATTCCTTCCAAAGACAATACTAAGGACCAGGGGGCACTCACTGCGAGTGGAAGAAAAGCGATTCCGACAGCTAAATAGGAAAGGGTTCTTTACAGTTAGAGCAGTCAGACTGTGGAATGCCCTACCACAAGAGGTAGTAATGGCAGATACTATAACAGCTTTTAAAAAAGGGCTGGATGATTTCCTCACTACACACAACATTGCTGGTTATATATGACTTAGTGACTAAATGTAGAACTGGTGAAGGAAGGTTGAGCTAGATGGACCTAGGTCTTTTTTCAACCTAAGTAACTATGTAACTATACCAATATGTAGTAGGTGTAATAAGAATAAAATTAGCAAATAGCTTCAAACAGAAATGTAGTTTAGTTTTCCTGTTTAGCTATGTCCCTTACCTCATGTGCAGGGCATTACAGTAGCTTAGGTATCCATGGCTGCAACCACTAGCAACTAACTGTCCCTATATGCATGGCTGTAACCTTGGATACCTAAGCTACTGCCATGCAACATGTGACTTATTCAGACAATCACTGGGCTCAGCTGTGATGTCAAGGTACACAGCATGAGACCATTAAGGCACACTTGCTATATCTGAGACCGGACGTTAGTGGGTGGGAGAGCAGTCAGTGGGCGTGACTGCCCGGAGTTAGTGGGTGGGAGAGAAGTCAGTGGGCATGACTGGCCGGAGTTAGTGGGTGGGAGAGCAGTCAGTGGGCATGACTGGCCGGAGTTAGTGGGTGGGAGAGCAGTCAGTGGGCGTGACTGCCCGGAGTTAGTGGATGGGAGAGCAGTCAGTGGGCATGACTGGCCGGAGTTAGGGGGTGGGAGAGCAGTCAGTGGACATGACAGGCCGGAGTTAGTGGGTGGGAGAGCAGTCAGTGGGTATGACAGACCGGAGTTAGTGGGTGGGAGAGCAGTCAGTGGGTATGACAGGCCGGAGTTAGTGGGTGAGAGAGCAGTCAGTGGGCGTGACTGCCCGGAGTTAGTGGGTGGGAGAGCAGTCAGTGGGCATGACTGGCTGGAGTTAGTGGGTGGGAGAGCAGTCAGTGGGCATGACTGGCCGGAGTTAGTGGGTGGGAGAGCAGTCAGTGGATATGACAGGCCGGAGTTAGTGGGTGGGAGAGCAGTCAGTGGGTATGACAGGCCGGAGTTAGTGGGTGGGAGAGCAGTCAGTAGGTATGACAGGCCGGAGTTAGTGAGTGGGCGAGGAGTCAGTGGGCATGACTGGCTGGAGTTAGTGGGTGGGAGAGCAGTCAGTGGGTATGACAGGCCGGAGTTAGTGGGTGGGAGAGCAGTCAGTGGGCATGACTGGCCGGAGTTAATGGATGGGTGAGCAGTCAGTGGGTATGACAGGCCGGAGTTAGTGGGTGGGAGAGCAGTCAGTGGGTATGACAGGCCGGAGTTAGTGGGTGAGAGAGCAGTCGGTGGGCATGACTGGCCGGAGTTAGTGGGTGGGAGAGCAGTCAGTGGGCGTGACTGCCCGGAGTTAGTGAGTGGGAGAGTAGTCAGTGGGCATGACTGGCCGGAGTTAGTGGGTGGGAGAGCAGTCAGTAGGTATGACAGGCCGGAGTTAGTGGGTGGGAGAGCAGTCAGTGGGCATGACTGGCCGGAGTTAATGGGTGGGTGAGCAGTCAGTGGGTATGACAGGCCGGAGTTAGTGGGTGGGAGAGCAGTCAGTGGGTATGACAGGCCGGAGTTAGTGGGTGAGAGAGCAGTCGGTGGGCATGACTGGCCGGAGTTAGTGGGTGGGAGAGCAGTCAGTGGGCGTGACTGCCCGGAGTTAGTGAGTGGGAGAGTAGTCAGTGGGCATGACTGGCCGGAGTTAGTGGGTGGGAGAGCAGTCAGTGGGTATGACAGGCCGGAGTTAGTGGGTGGGAGAGCAGTCAGTGGGCGTGACTGCCCAGAGTTAGTGGGTGGGAGAATAGCCAGTGGGCATTAAAGCTTGTTATGGATTGCATTAAAGGGTTATCTCCATCTCCAAGATCCTATCCCAATATGTAGTAGGTGTAATAATAGTAATATTAGCAAATACCTCCAATTAGAAATGTGGTATAGTTTTTTGAAAAGCTATGTCACTTACATTATGTGCAGGGCATTACAGTGACTTAGGTATTCAAGGTTACAGCCAAGCATATAAGGACAGTTGGTTGCTAATGGCCGTAACTATGGATTGCTAAGGTACTGTAATGCCCTGCACATGAGGTAAGTGACATAGATTTTCAGAGAACTATACTACATTCTTAATTGGACGTATTTTCCGATATTATTATTATTATTATTATACTTACTGCATATTGGGACAGGATCTAGGAAATGGAAATACCCCTTTAAGCTCAGTAAATTTGCACTTTTTATATGATGCATGCCATTTTCAGATCGTGCTGGCTCCCCTCTCTCTCTGTTTGGTTGTAGTTATGCTACAAATGTCTGGTGGCTGGTCACCACCATGCTATGCACTCCTGATCTTGGTTAGCAATGTATTCCTCCTGTTGGTAGCTGTTCACATTCAGTTGCCTCACCCTTTTCTACAGGCATTGCTAATTAAGAACCATACTTGGATCTGGTCCGCCTTTATCAATGGTTGCTGTCTGGCACTGGTAGGGTCAGTTCTGATAAAGTCCTGGTATGCAGGGCCGCCACTAGGAATTTCAGGGCCCCATACTGGCAACATTTTCGGGCCCCCTTGAGACTCCGCCCAGTCTACACCCCTCAAACCTTCCACACTCTTAACGCCATACTTGGAAAAATGTGATATATATATATATATATATATATATATATACATATATACAGTATATATATACAGTATATTATATAAAGCTGAGTGTATGTATGTATGTATGTACAGTATGTGTGTATGTATGTGTGCGTGTGTGCGCTTGTATGTCCGCTAAAGGAATCAGCACCATCACATTTACTATCACAAAATTTTGCACAGACGCCTCATGTGACTCAGGTAATGTCATAGACTATTGTTTCGACAAGAAAATTTAACCTTGCGCTTTAGACTTACTCTCCTAAAAACCTGCTTCCATTAAAGTCAATGGAGCTGGAAGCTACAGGTTATTAATAGGAGCTGTGATTGGTTGCTATAGGCAACGAAGGATATTCTTAGTATAAGAAGCTTATGTGTGAGATAATATGATGTCGGTGGAGAGACAGAGAGAGACAGAAAGAGACAGAGAGACAGAGAAAGACAGGAAAAGAGCCAGAGACAGACAGGGAGAGAGACAGAGACAGACAGCCAGACAGACAGGAAAAGAGATAGACAGGGAAAGAGGCAGTCAGGGAAAGAGGTAGTCAGGGACATTTACAATCACGAAATTTTGCAAAGACGCCTCATATGACTCAGGGAATGTCATAGACTATTATTTTGCGTGGAAAATTTAACCCTGCAGTTTACAGTTACTCGCCAAAAACCCTGCCTCCATTAAAGTCAATGGAGCTGGGAGCTACAGGTTAGTAATAGGAGCTGTGATTGGTTGCTATAGGCAATGAAGGATATTCTTAGTATAATAAGCTTATGTGTGAGGTAATATGATATCGGTGAAGAGACATATATCAAGAGAGACAGAGAGAGAGAGAAAGAGGCAGACAGGGAAAGAGACAGACAGACAGAGAAACAAAGACAGACAGAGAGAGACAGAGACAGACAGGGAGAGAGACAGACAGACAGGAAAAGAGACAGACAGACAGGAAAAGAGACAGAAAGAGACAGACAGACAGAAATGGACAGACAGAGAAAGCGACAGAGAAAGAGAGGGAAAGAGACAGAGAGAGACAGAGAGCCAGGAAAAGAGACAAACAGAAAGATGCGGACAGGGAAAAAGCCGGACAGGGAAAGAAGCAGACAGGGAAAGAGGCAGACAGGGAAAGAGGCAGACAGGGAAAGAGACATAGACAAACACAGATAGTCGCACAGGGAAAGAAACAGACAGGGACAAACAGGAAAAGAGAGACACACAGAGGCAGACAGACACGCAGAGACAGAAAGACAGAGACACACAGAGCCAGACACAAAGGGAAAAGATAGACAGGGAAAGAGACAGATAGAGGCTGGGAGAGAGGGACAGTGGGAAAGAGATAGAGAGACAGTTGCTAACCCGCGCAACACTGGGTACTACAGCTAAAGTGTATATATATATATATATATATATATGTATATATACACACACACACACACACATATATACATATATACACAAACACACTGCCAAAATCCCTTGCAGTTGTTCCAGATGAAGTATTTCCCTCAAAAAATTACATTACAGACATCACTAGGAGGGCGCACAGACATCACTAGGGGGGGCACACAGACATCATGCGATGCCCTAGAAGGGCTTCACCTGCAATTTAGCCGTGTGTCTGTGTGCAGTGGCTGAAACAACACCGCCGGGCCCCTCTGCTGCGGCTGTGACTGGGGCCCGGTGAAGAGGGGATGCCTGCTGTGCCCGGGGCTTAACAAAGCTAAGTAATTACCCCGAGGCTGTTTGGGCCCCCTCTCTTCACCGGGCACAGTAGTAATGCCCTGATGGCGGCCCTGCTGGTATGTGTGGTGTCTGCTCCATATGCTGGGACCTGGGCTGCTCCTTATCCACAATTGCCTCTTTTGCAACATAGAAGTGGTTATATACAGATTTCAGGTATGCGTGCTCTATTATGGTTCTGCTTTTAACTTTATCTAGGAGGTCACATGGCACATGAAATACATAATATAGAGTAGGACCCCCCTATTGAGATTTGCCGTGACGTGGCAGGGGTGGCTCAAAGAATTGATCAATTATTTGCTAAAAATCTCATTTTGTATTATAGTACAGTTGGAATAAATCTGTGAATTTCACTTTTTATATGATGCATGCCATTTTCAGATCATGCTGGCTCCCCTCTCTAGCTGTCATGTAACATCAGCACTATAGACCTGTCAACAAAGACCAGTGGAGAACAGTAAAAACGAGGCACTGAAGCAGTACAGACTTTAGTAGGTAAGTACTACTTATTTTAAATCATATGAAGCTTTGGAATAGACTTTATAATCAGAGTAAGATTCTTCCAATAATCTGGCAATACTGTAAATCTGATAATTAGGCTCTCATGGGGCCAGAAATAGGAGACTGAGCCGAGGTGACTAATGATGAGGTTTTTTCATTCCTGCCATTGATATACTAGGTTATACTTTTTATGATCAATCCAGACTTTTCTCTATAATCTTGTGCCTGAGATAAAAAGAATTGTTTTTCATTCACACAAGTGTAGTTGGCTCCTTCTTTTACAGCATTCTATTAAGCTGTATGAATGTCCACAATCCCCTCTGCATAGCCCCAAAAAGACCTTTTATGATACCAACAGAAGATGTGGTCCAGTCCGATGGGCATCTCTGGTCCATACAAATATGCTGTAGACTGTGAGCTCTCGCGGGCAAGGTCCTCACTTGTGACACCCCTGGACTATCAGGTCGTCACAGGGTATTGTACAATCTGCCCTCCCGTGCAATATCCACCTCCATCTTGGTTATGGGTCCACAACTACATGGTGTTGCCTACATCAGCTAATCAAAATCCTAGGTACACTCTGCACCAGACTCACCAGACACACCAGTGGACGGCCTGAGTGGCATAGGGTCGTGTGTCGCCCTGGGCAAGCCAGGGGACACAGGTCACACACCACCACACCCCACACTCCAGGTAGGCACATCACAGCTAACCACAAATCCTTGTTGCCTTCCTCCAGAGGTTGATGATGCACACCAGGGGGTGGGCCAGGCGGTTGGCTCCGCCCACCAAGGAGCTCACAACTCTGGAGGCAGGAAGTAACCAGGCAGTCCAGTGAGGGACATGAGAGAGTGAACAGCAGGGTAGCCCAGGCAGGGCTTGAGTGCAGACAGCTCAGGGAGGAGCAGGAGTGAGGAGCTAAGCAGAGGAGTTAAGAGAGTGAAAGTGAAAGTAGAAAAGGAGGAAAAGCAAGAAAAGTGACAGAAGGAAAGAGAGCCTGAGAGCCCAGCTTTGTGAGGGCCAGAACAGCAAGGTCAGCAACGGCGGTGACTGTCTGGAGGGGGACCGTTTGGAAGTTCCTGGAAGGACCCCGTTGGCTGTGTGCCCGGTGGTCTGGAGCAGTGTTCCGAAGGACAGTCAGCACCAGGGCAGGGGCCTCTCGGACCCCGGCAAGGCTAGGAGTCGCCAAATTTGCCAAATCCGTCAGTGACGGGGACGCAGATCCCCCAACAACCAAGTCCCGATTGACGGCAACAGCCCGACCATTACCGGGGAGACACCGCCACCGCCAGGGCACAAGTTTCCCCAGGGCCAGCGCCTGCGGGCAAAGTGTAGAGCTCCTCCGGCCCAGATTGCAGTCGGGGAGCGGGTAACTGGAGGGAATCCACCGCTACCATCAGACAACACAGGTGCAAGGAAGAGAGACATCACCGTCACCTACCGGGAGTGCAGGTGCAGCCGTCTGTGGGACCGTCCTACCAGCCGTTGGTTTACCGTACAAACTGTGTCCGTGTGTCAGGCTGAGTGAGTACCATAGTGCCGCAAGGCACAGCGCTGCCCCCGCGTCCCTGCGCCCTCCAGGCCCTACACTTCACATCTCATCACCGGGCCCCGGGATCACCAACCCCTACCCACGGAGGGGCAACACAACACCTGGCTGCTCCGCATCACCATCCCCGGGACCCCCACACTGAGCAGCGGTGGTGCAATCACCACAACCGTGGGTGGCGTCACGAACTATAACAATCCCTTCACTCAACAAACACCCCCTTTCACTCACGGGCGAGGAGTGCCGCTCGAGAAACCCCGGGATCCGGCCCACGGCTCGAGCCACCAGGAGCAGCTGCCGGACCTGAGCAGAAGGGGTGAGCGCGGTGTGCTGACACCCTCCTCCCCGCCCGCGACAACTTGGCGTCACAAACAGGATCTTACCGCTCTGCCGTCAGGTAGAGGTGCGCCTTGTTACCGCCGGAAGCATCCGGCAGAAAAATTTCAGAAGCCGCCATCTTTGGCGCGAAAAGTTCCCGCTCGAGCGTCTTCTCGAGCAGTAGAGGCGCGAAGGCCAAAACCCCGCCCCGCGAGAGGAGGGGCCGAAAAGAGCTAAGGGGGACGCGATGGCGGCCGGCCGCATGTAGCTGCGGCTATAAAAGCAGGGATGCCAGGACTCTGCAAACATCCCGTTCCTGGAAGCAAACGAACCAGCCGTCATGTGGATGCCGTCCCGCGACACCGTACCCCCCGCGCCTGGAACCGCGGCGTAGGTGGAGATCCGGACCGCGCAGCTCTACCAACGGCTGCAGGTGAAGATGCAGCTCCTCATGGAGGAGTGGGAGGCCGACATGGCGGACGTTGTAGCCACCGTGCGGAGACGCGAGGAGGAAGCGGAGAAAGGGAGGGTGAGTGACCCACGTCCCGATGCCCTTGAGGGGCCGGTCATCGCGGCTGTGGGGCCCGGTCCAAGCCCTCTCCCTTCGCTGCCTCCCTCGCCACCCGTCCCGGAGGCCGTGACCCCGCCACTAGGCCTGCTACCACCGCAACCGGTAGCAGTACCCAGCATCCCCGCCCAAGCGGGCCAACCTGTAGCCGGAGCCCGCAGCCAGTCAGCGGTGTTGCCGTGGAAGACTCCGAAGACCGAACCGGAGGCATCCCCTGAAAAACTCCCCGAGCCGGAGCCGAAGACCCGTTCCGAGCTGAAGGCCCAGCAGCGGAAAGCCCCTATGCCCATCCCCCACACCTCGGCTGAGGTAGCGCCGGGTTGCTGCTGCAAGGCAGCGCCCAAGGCCATGACACCGCGGGATACGCTGCCCACCTTCCTGACAGTGGGTAACGTGCTGGATGTCCCGCGGGGCTCAACCCGTGCGCCGGCGCTGGCAGCAGCGCCGTACTGGGATAGGGAGCCGGTACCGCTGGGCCTGGAGATCGCCGAGAGGGAGAGGAAGAAGGCCGAGCTGGTGGCCAGAGCGATCCGGGAGAAGGAGAATCTCCGGCAAGCGACATTCCGTGACCGGGGACCGCTGCACGAGGGACAGGTGAGGCGGTTCGATGTCCGCCGGAGCTACGGGTTCATCTACGAGCCAGGCCTGGAGGCCGAGGTGTTTGTAGCCCGGCGGGATGTGCATGCGCACCTGCCCGAGGAACATCCCGGCCGTAACCTGATGCCGGGGGATATTGTGCGCTAGACCCGGCACTTTGGGGAGCGAGGGTGGTTTGCGCTGGACGTTAACCTCAGGAGGGGCCCGGAGGCCCGAGCGAGCGCAGACCTCTACCCCTTGCCAGCAGCCCCAGCGCTTGACAGACCGGAGTAGGGCAATGGATGCCCGCAGCACCGTCCCCGTTGGGACCATCATTGAAGTTGTTGTTTGAAAAAGTTCTGTAAATGATAAGTGAAATGATACCGAGTACTTCACCTGATTTGTGTGTTGATTTGCAACCGGCAGGAGCCGGCACCGTTGTCCCCGTGGGGACCGTTAAAGTTTAGC
Source organism: Anomaloglossus baeobatrachus (assembly GCF_048569485.1). Classification (NCBI taxonomy): domain Eukaryota; kingdom Metazoa; phylum Chordata; class Amphibia; order Anura; family Aromobatidae; genus Anomaloglossus; species Anomaloglossus baeobatrachus. The sequence goes on from NC_134356.1 coordinate 65,241,717, forward strand.
ATGGGAACTATCCATGGACAAGCCCGTGAACTTGCAGGGCACCACAAACGTTAAGTGGCTTGTAAAAATGTTGGGTACCGTTACCGTTTCCGCAATGCCGCCTCCGGAGAGGCAGGTTGGAGGGAGGGCCCTGAGCAGAGCAGGCCAGGGCCCAGCCACCAAAGGAACCGGTGGCCACCCTCTGGAGGGGAAGGACAGATCCCGCTCGGGTAACTTGTGCTGGACTGTGGGTCAAGGGGTGCTGCCTGGGTTTTAGGGGCAGCATCAGGGCCAGGTTGCTTGGGTGGGAGAGAGCGGAAACCGTGACCGTATACCGTTGTAACGTTAAAAGTAAATGTGCCTCCCGTCTTGGGAAGAGTTTTGATTAAAAATGTTATTTATGTTTGCTTAACCCTGTTATCCCCTTTTTACAGAAAAATAAAACCGGTGTAGGACGGCAGCCCGCGGACGGTCTGCATTTTGCTAAGGGGGAATGTGTCGCCCTGGGCAAGCCAGGGGACACAGGTCACACACCACCACACCCCACACTCCAGGTAGGCACATCACAGCTAACCACAAATCCTTGTTGCCTTCCTCCAGAGGTTGATGATGCACACCAGGGGGTGGGCCAGGCGGTTGGCTCCGCCCACCAAGGAGCTCACAACTCTGGAGGCAGGAAGTAACCAGGCAGTCCAGTGAGGGACATGAGAGAGTGAACAGCAGGGTAGCCCAGGCAGGGCTTGAGTGCAGACAGCTCAGGGAGGAGCAGGAGTGAGGAGCTAAGCAGAGGAGTTAAGAGAGTGAAAGTGAAAGTAGAAAAGGAGGAAAAGCAAGAAAAGTGACAGAAGGAAAGAGAGCCTGAGAGCCCAGCTTTGTGAGGGCCAGAACAGCAAGGTCAGCAACGGCGGTGACTGTCTGGAGGGGGACCGTTTGGAAGTTCCTGGAAGGACCCCGTTGGCTGTGTGCCCGGTGGTCTGGAGCAGTGTTCCGAAGGACAGTCAGCACCAGGGCAGGGGCCTCTCGGACCCCGGCAAGGCTAGGAGTTGCCAAATTTGCCAAATCCGTCAGTGACGGGGACGCAGATCCCCCAACAACCAAGTCCCGATTGACGGCAACAGCCCGACCATTACCGGGGAGACACCGCCACCGCCAGGGCACAAGTTTCCCCAGGGCCAGCGCCTGCGGGCAAAGTGTAGAGCTCCTCCGGCCCAGATTGCAGTCGGGGAGCGGGTAACCGGAGGGAATCCACCGCTACCATCAGACAACACAGGTGCAAGGAAGAGAGACATCACCGTCACCTACCGGGAGTGCAGGTGCAGCCGTCTGTGGGACCGTCCTACCAGCCGTTGGTTTACCGTACAAACTGTGTCCGTGTGTCAGGTTGAGTGAGTACCATAGTGCCGCAAGGCACAGCGCTGCCCCCGCGTCCCTGCGCCCTCCAGGCCCTACACTTCACATCTCATCACCGGGCCCCGGGATCACCAACCCCTACCCACGGAGGGGCAACACAACACCTGGCTGCTCCGCATCACCATCCCCGGGACCCCCACACTGAGCAGCGGTGGTGCAATCACCACAACCGTGGGTGGCGTCACGAACTATAACAATCCCTTCACCCAACAAACACCCCCTTTCACTCATGGGCGAGGAGTGCCGCTCGAGAAACCCCGGGATCCGGCCCACGGCTCGAGCCACCAGGAGCAGCTGCCGGACCCGAGCAGAAGGGGTGAGCGCGGTGTGCTGACACCCTCCTCCCCGCCCGCGACAGTCGCCCACTTGGGGGGTTGGTTAGGGGAGGTCAGGAGTGTCAGGAGAGGAGAGAGTTGTGTTGGAAGTGAAGGAGAGAGGAGGTCAGGAGCAGGGCTCCTAGGAAGCTATCTAGGTGACAGACGGTAGTCTGAGCCTAGAGGATCTGGACCCCCGGTTGCAGGAGATCGTGGTAAGGGGGTAAGGGGCACAGAACTGTTGAGGAGGACAGCCAGCGGCCTTGCACCATCACCGGGCTGGGACCAGGGCACGACGGGGTATGTGGACCCTAGGTCAGGGAGTGGCTTCAGGCAACCTGACAATTTACCCAATGAGAATGGAGCCTTCAAGATCAGCTCTCCACCCGCTCCAAAATCGGGGTACTAGCGCAACGAGGGGGATATGACTTTCCACTCAAACGGTCCAGAAAAGCGTAAACCCTGAGAGCAAGCTCCCACATTTAGCCATAGTGGGGAGCTGGACACGGCAAGTTCCTTACTACCAGGACCAACAGAGAAGCAAACTTAGGGCCAGGAGGCAGGTTATGGATCACCAGACAGCACCATTGGGGACGGGACCCAAACTAGCTCCCCTCAGCAGCAGCGGTATCCAGAACTTTGGTTTATCCAGTTGTTGGTGTCAGCTTAATGGACTGAGTGAGTACGCAAGTGACCCCCTTCACACCCAATGGCACTTCCCCTCACCATCACCAAGTCTCGGGGCATTCCCCTACCCATGGAGGGTTATAACACCTGGCTGCCCCATTCAATCACCCCCGGGTACTCCCAGCTGCAGTGGTGGTACTCCAATTACCACATACCACGGGTGGCGTCACGAACTCTAACACAATCCCCTGTAATACCCCCTTCATTTGAGTGGCCACACGACCCCCGGGTGCGCAGACCCCTCGAGCCACCACGGATCCGAATCCGAGAAGCCCGGCTGCTGGCATGGGGGCAGCACACTATCCTCCTCGATTTGTCTGTGTCTTGTATTGCTTATGATTATTGTACTTGTCTCTATTATGTATACCCTCTCCACATGTACAGCGCCATGGAATAACTGGCGCTATAATAATAATAATAATAATTAAAAAAAAAACAAACGTCCTTAAAGGTGATGGCCGTCCTTTATATTGGGAAAACATGGTGACCGGTTGACTTTAAGGGACCACTAATAGCCTATTAATATTTTCTAAATGTGGCATCCACGAGGAATCATTTACTTTAAGGGGGCATTATTAGTGTTGAGTCTGGGGTCACACGAACGTATAACTCAGATAAATGCTATGCAATTTTTTATCAGATAGCACCCTTTAAACAATATGGGACAGTCCATATGATGATGTCATGTCTTTGGAAGCTTCTGATAGGTTTATTGGCAACATCTGCGTTAATTAGAGACACACCCGTGGATGTATTTTAATGCATACCTGAAACACACTGCTGCTTTTTGTAGCATCATGGGAAAGTCAAAAGAAATCAGCCAAGATCTCTGGAAAAGAATTGTGGACTTACACACTTCTGGTTCATCCTTGGGTGCAATTTCCAGATACCTGAAGATGCCTAGTTCATTTGTACAACCAATTATACCCATGTACACACAAGATGAGATTGTCCATCCATCATACTGCTCAAGAAGGAGATGGGTTATGTGTACCAGAGATGAACATGCTTTGGTCAGACGTGTGCCTATCAACCGACGAACAAAAGCAAAAAACCTGGTGAAGATGCTGACGAAAGCTGGTAAGGTTGTGTTATTATCCACAGTGAAATGAGTACTGTGTTAATGTAGCACCCATGAGGTAAGGAGATAACTTTACTCGTCACGGTGCCTGGTGATGTTGGGTCTGGGGAGGTCACGGGTAGCCCTACTCAGTTTTGTGGCCCCAAGGCGTACAATAAAGAAGAGGGGATGATAATGGAGGATGTTTCGTGACACCATCTGCAATACGCGGCCAGTGATTAGCCGCCACTTGTGTCGCTGTCCTCCGGGGCTGATGGTCGCAGCAGCTAAAATGTTTCTGCTCGTTCAAGGTTTTGTTTACTCCTGGTCCTGGTTTACCTGGGAGATACCGGTCACTGCTGTGATGGGTTGCAGCCGATCCCAAACAATTCCAGGTCACCGCTGGTGTTCCCACTGTGAGTTCTTTTTGGTCAGGGTCTCTGAAATCCTGGTGTAGGTGGAATATGGAATGGTCTGCGGGTGTTTCCTGCACTCTCCAAAGACCCTGGAATCCCATATAGCTGTGAGAACCTGGGCCAAGCAGCTTGCTCCAAGCCACGGGTCTTGCAGTGCTTCCAGAAGTGTGTGAAGATAGAGAAAATGTGCCTGGACCGAAGTACTGACTGTGCTCCCCATTCCAAGCTCTACTTGGGGCTAACTAACTATGTGTCAATATGCTCCTTCCCTTACCCCCAAGTGGTGCCCACCTCCCAGGTGGTTGTCCCAGTGATCGGGAAAGTCCCATGATTCGTGACGGCCACCCCCCTATCTATCACAGGCCATCTTCCCGGTGGGAAAGCTCCAAACTGATTGTGGTTTGTTAATGTGAGAAACACCAGCGATTAACCTCTCCTTACCTGTTACCTGGGATGAGTACTACATCTTAAGGGAGAAGCAGTACCCTTTGGCGACAGAAGCCTCAGGGGCGCCACATTAACATGGGCTAAAAGGCCAATCTGCCAGGAAGAAGCCATTATGCCAAAAGAAACATAAAAAAGCCAGATTAATGTTACGGTATACAAGAGCCCAGGCCGCTGTATATAATGTAAAAAACACTTTTATTATACTCACCTGCAGGCCGGTCCAATGAGTGTTGCTGCTCTCCGGTCCAGTTCCTCCTCTCTGCGGTTATCGCCATCCTCCTTCTACCCAGCCCAGTGTGGGTGACGTGTCCTAAGTCATCTACAAAGGCAGGCATTTCAGTCTTGCATAGGAACACTTTGATCTGCCCTGATGAAGGTAAATCAAAGTATTGTAGTGCGCACGCGCGGACAGTCTTTAAGCTTTCCTCGTACTTGCGCATTACAGTACTCAGCAGATCAGATCAAAGTGCGCCTGTGCAGGACAGCACTGCTGGCCTTTGTCGATGACGTAGGATGCAGCAGAAGGAGGAAGGCAATCACTGCAGAGAGGAGCCGCCGGACTGGAGAGCAACGACACCCATCGGACCAGACTGCCACCTAGGTGAGTATAATAAAAGTATCTTTTGCCTTATACAGAGTGGCCTGAGCAATATACTGTACAGTATTCTTGAATGCTGTATATAAGGGCTCACTGATGGTGGACGCAGCTTATAGGGGCCAAATCTGGTGACAAGTCCCCTTTAAGTGATTAGCCCCTCCATGATCCACAAGCGCCTGTACTTGGTGTGTACAGTCATCCTGTGCTGATAGAGTCCCTTTAAATAATAATTGTCATAGGTTTGCTAGAGTTAAATTGTTTGGGATATTAGCTGAATGTAGGTTCATGGGATTGACTTTGAGAAAATGTCTAGATAATCCGCGTCCTATAGCATCATAGATTATAGGTTTAGGATGGAAATGTCGCTGAAGAATATAAAAGCTGATTAAACGTGGCAAAGCCCCTTTTTGCAGATAACGGCTTGTGCTAACGAAGGATCCCATCCGTCTTGCTGGTCGAGGCAGACTCGTGAATATTTCATACGGTTATACATCTGAGTAAGGAGCGCTGAATGCGAGGTGTGAGGCTGGGGGCCGGGAGAGCAGGGATGGTGCTGACGCAGCACTCGGCGTAGCCCCGGCTTTCAGGGTATAATTAATATTACCTCGTAGAAGCCTTAGAAGTGTAGTTAGTGAAGGAGGGGGAGACTTGTCAAGAGGCGAGAGGTTGGTGGGGAGAAGACCTCTCTACATAACAGCACTGAGAGGCCTCCAGAGAATGGCGAAGACTGAAATACACAAAACTGCTCCTATTCAGAATCCCCATGGTTGCCCGTCCTTTCCATTATTTCCAGATTTCTATTATTTCAGGCCAGGAGTGGATGTCTGCAGTGCAGAACATTCCGGTTTTCCTCGCACTGCAGACAATTCTCTCAGCGATAGATCGATAGCTTTAAAGGGATGCAAACTATTACACACCATCATTCTCCTAACTGCAAGAAACCTGCAGACTTCAACTCCATCAACCCATTAGCTGCTAGGGAAACCTGACGATTATCTGGCTGTTAACTGGAAGGCTGCTTGAGAGGGTTTTTATGTGGGTCTAGCAGGAAGAAATGTGTGAAATATGGTATTAAGTAAGAAGGAATCCCCGTTGGCCTTACTCAGCCTGAAACCATTTCCTGCAAGCTCAGTAGGCCTTAATATAAATGCGCCTCAGAATGAGGAGACATTGGGTTCCAGAGGTTATCCTTAATTCAGCATTTAAAGCTTAATGGAATAACAAAACATGAGGTAATTTACTTATAATAGGCTTTATGGAAAAAATCATATCCGCTTATTGACTTAAAAAGGGGAAGAAAACAACTAATTTGGAAAAAGAGTAAAACTGGCTGTCTGTTGCCCATAGCAACCAATCACTGACCAGCTTTCAATTTTTAAGGTTTTTTTCCCATGAACAAAGATAATTATAAAGATCATTTTAATCATTGATTTCACAATTGGATGTCCTGTGCTGAGATATTCTTATACAGTATATGTGTCCCTGCTGTGTACTGTGTAATGGATGTGTCTGACCGTACAGGGACATGAGCTGATCATACAACATCTCCCGGGCAGTGGAGGGTGCATACAGATGAAGGAAGGTGCAGACTCCAGGCCGTAAAGGCTCTGCACTCCTTTGCCAGAGAGAGCCAGTGTTTGGAAACTGCTTCGGGCGGGTTGTGTGACACTTAGGCGGGCTTTACACGTTGCGACATCGCTAGCAATTGCTAGCGATGTCGAGAGCGATAGCACCCGCCCCCGTCGTTCGTGTCATATCTGGTGCTTGCTGCCGTAGCGAACATTATCGCTACGGCAGCTTCACACGCACTTACCTGATCGGCGACGTCGCTGTGACCGCCGAACAATCCTTCCTTCAAAGGGGAGGTGCGTTCGGCGTCACAGAGACGTCACCACGACGTCACTAAGCGGCCAGCCAATAGAAGCGGAGGGGCGGAGATGAGCGGGACATAACATCCCGCCCACCTTCTTCCTTCCGCATTGCCGGTGGACGCAGGTAAGGAGATGTTTGTCGTTCCTGCGGTGTCACACATAGCGATGTGTGGTGCTGTAGGAACGACAAACAACATCGTATCTGCATCAGTAACGACATTATAGAAATGAATGACGTGACACAGATCAGCGATTTTTTACTCTTTTGCGCTCGTTCATCGTCGCACCTAGGATTTACACATTGCGATGTCGCTACTGGCGCCGGATGTGCGTCACTAACAACGTGACCCCGACGATATATCGGTAGCGATGTTGCAACGTGTAAAGCCCGCCTTACTGTCTTCTTCAGGGCAGCGTACACCACCCCCGCAACCGGTCACCATCAGAGACAGAGATACACAGAATACTGGAGAACTCTTGGCAAAACAACAGTAAACAGTTGATTAGATTTTTCCACCTTCGTGACAGACATGGCTACACTCATACGGTTCTGCTGTCCCTTTCTTCTGAGGAACTAAGTCTCCGCCTGTTCCGCTATCTGCAATCTAGTCCTCCAGCTTCCGGGAATTTTCCTCCTTCCTCCCCTTTCTTACTCTTTGGCTAACCATGGTCTTCTCATTGCCTCGGATGACTTTTACTCGCTTGACTTCCTTTGGCCCATCCAAGGTACTCTACTCCTATGGCCGTCTAGTCCCTGGACTCTTCTAAGTCCGTTCTGAGGTGAGCCATAGGCTACAGAGCCTTGTAGGATATCTCCAGTTGTTCCCACGGTCACGTCTTCACTCCAGGGGAACACAACTGCAGAACGTACACCTCACAAGGACCATCTTTCTAACCAACGCACTGGCCATCTGTCACTTCTCCCATTTTGCTCTAAGCACCCTCTGTAACTAGGAAGTGGCTAACCCTGCTACATCTGTACAACCTTACTACATTATACATTATACATTGGGATGATGTACGTAACTCACCATAAAACACAGTAGAAGTGGTGGTAATGTGAGCTCCTCCTACACAGACATTACAGCACGGGATCATAGCTGATTCTTTTTGTGAGGTAAAACATTTCTCTGAATGTTTCTTAAAAAATATTTTACCTCAAGGAAAGAAAAAATTGCGGTTCCTGTTTTTTAATGTCTGTATATTTTTTTTACATCCTCCCTGGCCCATGAGATGTTGTATGATCAGACCATGTCCATGTACGGTCAGACACGGCCATTACACAGCACGTAGCAAGGACACATATATAAGATTATCTCAGCACAGGAACATTTTTTTAAACACATCCATATGTGGAAATGATCTTTATTTCAAGATCTATTTATTATAAAGAACTTTAAATATAATGAACTTTGTTCATGGGAAATCCCTTTTAATGGAGGTTTCCTATCTCATACATTCATGGCATATTTACATTTGTCTCAAAAAAGAGGTGCCATTGTGTGCTGCTTTCAGTGACGGGTGAAGAGCTACTAGGGATTTCCCTTACAAATTAATGAGAATTTTGACCACCTCTCCACCCACATTGACCACAAAGGGGCTCAGTTCTCAACCTGCATTTACTTCACTGAAAATATACCATAAATGTACAAATGGTAATGCCCCTTTAAGCTTCTGTAAAAAATGAAAGCTGCACTAAGTAACAAAGACAGTTTTACTGTTAGACAATATAAAACCTAAGATAGAAATAAAATGAACACATGCCCTGCTGTAAAAAATAGGTAAAAAGTAATAGAATATATACTAACATAGGTGACCTAATACACATTGTTTTTGATGAAATGGCGTAAAGCCATCCAACCGCGACAAGGTGTCCCCTCATTGGGATGGCCAATACGCTGTTGCATTTTTACAGCAGGGTATGTGCTCATTTTTTTTTTGTCGTAGGCTTTGTCTGTTAATTGGCCACCATGTAAACACGCTTCCATGCAGTGCATGTACAGGTAGGTCCATATATATTTGGACAGATTGGACAGAGACATTTATCACAATTTTGTGCTGTACTTTACCACAATGGATTCTGAACAGAGCAATTCAGATGCCGTTGACATTCAGACTTTCAGATTTAGTTCAAGGGGTTGAACAAAATGATTGTATAAAAATGTGAGGAACTAAAAGCATTTTATATACTCAATCCGTTCATTTCAGGGGCTCTAAAGTACTGTATTTTTCACTTTATAAGACGCACCTGATTATAAGACGCACCCCCAAATTTGGTGAAGGAAAAGAGAATTTATTTTTTTTAATGTTAAATGGGGTCCATCTTATAATGCCAGTGTCCGTCTATCAAATCATATAGGGTATATGTCCCTCATAGCCCCCATCCTATAATTAGCCCCCCTTAATCTGGATATGGCCCCCTTAAATTGAATATAGCCCCCTTGTGCTTGGACACGTCCCCCTGTGCTGCCCATGGCCCCTATAGATGTTACACCTCCCCTGTGTTTGATATGGCCCCCATGTGTGCTGCCCATGGCCCCTATAGATGGTACACCTCCCCTGTGTTTGATATGGCCCCCATGTGTGCTGCCCATGGCCACTATAGATGGCACATCTCCCCTGTGTTAGATATGCCCCCCATGTGTGCTTCCCATGGCCACTATAGATGGCACATTTCCCCTGTGTTAGATATGCCCCCCATGCTGCTGCCCATAATAAAATAAAACACTCTTTTCTTACCTTCTCAGTGCTGTCCCTCCTCGTATCTCCCACCTCGCAGTTGAGCTCCGGCTTTCTGCACTTCCTGGTTCTTGCTGCTGGTCATGTGATCGGCATGGCAGAGTGATATCATCTCTGCGTGCCTTATCACCGACAGCAGCAGCAGGAGACCGGAGATCAGCGCTGGAGGTAAGTAAAGATTTTTTTATTTTACTATGGGCAGCAGCAGGATGGGTGCCATATCTAACACAGGGGGGATCATGTGCGATCAAAGGAGGGCGCAGGCAGATATAATATGCCCCGCTGCCCCAGCCCCTCAGCGTGATGCAGTTTCAGCACCACGCTGCTGATGGACAGCGGCTGTGCATATTATATGAGCTGGAGCAGGAGATCAAACGCTGCCGTCCGCAGCTGTCACCTGCCCCCAGCACCGCTCAAGAGCGGACACTGCAGTATATATATATATATATGTACACCCCCCTGTATATTCGGTTTATAAGACGCACCCCCTACTTTCCCCCAAAATTTGGGGGAACAAAAGTGCGTCTTATAAAGCGAAAAATACGGTAATTGGACAAATTAAATATTTGGAAATAAAATTTTAATTTCTAATACTTGGTTGAAAATCCTTTGTTGGCAATGACTGCCTGAATTCTTGACTTCATGGCCATCACCAGAAGCTAGGTTTCCTCCTTTTTAATGCTCTCCAGGCCTTTACTGCAGCGGTTTTCAGTTGCTGTTTGTTTTTGGGCCTTTCTGCATGAAGTTTTGTCTTTAGTGAAATGCGACTCTATTGGGCTGACATCAGGTGATAATTCGGCCATTGCAGAATATTCCACTTTTCCTTTAATAAACTTCTGAGTTGCTTTGGCTTTATGTGTTGGGTCATTGTCCATCTGTATTATGAAACTCCGACCAATCAGATGGCTGTGTTTGGCTGGATTTGAGCACACAGTGTCTCTAAAATCCCCAGAATTCATCCAGCTGCTTGTGTCATCAGTCACACCATAAATAAGGACTTGGGACCCAGTGCAACTGGTAGCCATGCATGCCCGGCCATCCCACCGCCTCCACCGTGTGTTACAGATGATGTGGTATGCTATGGATCATATAGAATTCTAAATGTATACATACATGAATCTGACCAACATGTGGGAAGGAGAGATAGGTCCAAATTTTGTCCTAGGGGGACATATATACTAAGATGGGATCATACTTACCAGGATGGGTGACATACATACCAGTATAAGGGCCATATATACCAGGATAGGGGGCATTTATGAGGATGGGGGGGACTTACTTACCAGGAAGGAGACCAAGTAAGGTACATCAGAATAGGATGGGGGACATTACTACATAATGGGGGTGAGGGCAACATGTATGTCTTTATAGGATTTAGAATACTAAATATATACATACATGTATCTAACCAACATGTGGGAAGGAGAGGCAGGTCCAAATTTTGCCCTGGGGCCCATTGAACTCAAGCTATGCCACTGGATCCACCCATGCATATGCAAATTATTTTCTGTGTGCAGTCCTTTTTATGTGGGAGTGTGCTAAACGAAAGGTGGGCTTGGTCAATTTGGTGATGACTGACATGCTGTTAGGGCCAGGTGGACGGGCAGACCCAGGAGGTGGATCCACTGGGCCGAACTCCTTGATGAAGGCAAGGGGTCCGGTAGCCGGAGCACTACGGGTAGCAGGACAGTCCGTGCACAAGAGTGGAATGGAGAAGTCCCTGGGACCACGGAGTCACTGATGGTAGTCCGGGTGACGGGGCTCAGGTTCGGAGGCCGAGATGTTGTCAGGCAGAGTCCGGAACCGATGGAGCGAGAGGACGGGTCACCACAGGGATCAGAGACGGAACGGACTGACGGGATGGCAGATAGTCAGCGTTCGGGAATCGGCAGGACCGGATGGCGAGGCAGGAGCGGCTCTAGAAGAGAGATAGGTAAGTATGGCACAGAGACACAAGGAGACCTGACTCCTAGCTTAGGAAACACGAAGAACAGGCCCCGCCCACTTGGACACTAAACCCCTTTATACCCTGTACCTGTGTGTTCAATTTCCTGTCAGTGGACGCTGGCCCTTTAAGAAAGGGTCAATGACCGCGCGCGCGCCCTAATGCGCATGCGCGAGGCCCGGGTGCCAGTAGCCAGGGCAGGGAGCGGTGAGCAGGAAGCAGGAGAGCCGGGCTGGGGCTGAGTAGCCGACGGGCGCCGGGAGCGGGGACCGGGCCGCCTGGAGACCGCAGGCAATGGAGGCTGGAGACCGGGGAGAGAAGCAGGGAAGCCGGGGAGCGTGGCAGGTGAGCCGGGGAGCAGAGCAGGGGACCCGGAGAGCGTGACACATGCTAGCACTTTGTAAGCTTGGAGTGATGCCAGCACAAGAAACTACTGTTGGCCGAAATCTTGGCATGCAAACAATTGGGAACATAATGATAAAATGAGGGTGTTCTCAGTTAAGCAGCAAAATAATAAAAAAATATATTTGAAGGGCTTTATTGCAGTATCTACAAAGTTTTAATTCAAAAAGTGTTGAAAACCGGTTTAATTCTTTATAATCAATACAATTACATTAATAATGTATTGCATCAAATTTAAAAATGCAATTCTATGAGCAAAAATGACATATAGTACACAGTGGGCCAGTAAAAGAATGCAGCATTATCGACTGCCTTTAATTCCACATATTAAAGATTAACCGTCTGTCATGAGTGTGTCACAGCCTCATGTGATCTCGGAGCGACCTGGGATCAGAAGGTCACAACACATCGTGGATCACAGACCCACTTTAGTGCCTGCTTGTCATTTACCCTGAGTTGGAGAGTATTTAATTCTATCTGGTACTTAAGGGGTTAAGGTTCATTTCTATCCTGCTGGGATCTAACAGGTAGTTGTAACCTCAGCTGCAGCCACTCCTTTCTGCTATAAATATCTGCTCCTCACTCCTCTCTATGCCGGCTATAGCTCATTCCTATGCGGACCATGCTAAAAGAGCTTGTTGATGCATAGCTGTGGTGTCCTTACTATTGCAGCTGCAAGGTTTTTTACAGAGAATCCAAGGAGTGCTTTTTGTATTGCCTTTCCCCACCCATTTGTCTTACCTACCTCTTGCTGTCTTATTCTAGTAGCAAGATTAGCGTCTTGCTGACCTTCACTAGTCAGTGAAAGCTTAGGGTCAGTGAGGGCCTAGGCACGTGATCGGCACACGGACAAAAATATCTGTCTAAGAATATTAGGGAGTGCAGGGATCAGCCTCAGGTGAGTGTTAGGAAGTGACCCCGCTGCCCTCTCCCTAGCACCGGGACCTATTGTTGTATTGTTTCCCTGGTATACCCTTTGCGTTGCATTGCTCACCAACTATCTTCCCCTCACCCTTACCCTGGTGTTTCCGCTTTGTTGCGGCACTCGCTGTAAGTCCCTTTGCTCCTGACTTGACACCTGTAGCCACATCATGACATTGTTATTTCATCTTTTTTCCAATAAATCATTATTATGAAAATAAGGAGCTTTGTAGTATATTTGATCAGAGAACTCTGCTTCCTTTCCCTCCTGAATTTTTCTTTCACTCTCAATTCATAAATAAAATCTGTATTCAGTGAAGACACATTTTCCCATTACTAAGATAGGAGATGACAGTTGGTGCTTTGAAAATGCTATGGAGAAAGGGAAGGGGAGGAGCTAAAAGCTGGCACACACATTCTACTGCAAGTTCCATAGATCCTTAAAAGCGCCAACTGTCATCTCTTTCCTCAGTAATGGGAAAGTCTGTACTCCCTGAAGACACATTTTATCTGTAAATTTAGAATTTTGAGAATGACTTTATCTATCCAGGAAGAGAAAGAAGTGTTTCACTATAATTTCTCTAATAACATACAGTATTATATTATTATACTAGCTGTAGTACCCGGGCGTTTCCCAGGATAGTAACTGTCTCTGTCTCTCTCCCAGTCTCTGTCTGTCTGTCTCTGTCTGTCTCTGTCTGTCACTGTGTCTGTCTCTGTCTCTTTGTCTCTGTCTGTCTATCTCTCTGTATCTGTCTGTCTCTGTGTGTTTGTCTCTCTCCCTGTCTGTCTCTGTGTCTGTCTCTCTTTTTCCCTGTCTGCCTCTATCCATGTGTGTCTCTGTCTCTATCCATGTCTGTCTGTCTGTGTCTCTCTCTGTCTGTGCCTATCTCTCTGTATGTCTGTGTCTATCTCTCTGTCTGTCTCTGTATCAGTGTCTCTGTCTGTATCGCTCTATGTCTGTGTCTGTCTGTCTCTCTCTATCTCTGTGTCTGTCTGTCTGTTAGTCTCTTTCCCTGTCTGTCTCTGTTTCTTTCCCTCTCTTTTTCCTTGTCTCTGTCTCTTTCCCTGTTGTTGTCGCTTTCCTTGTCTGTCTCTCTTTCCCTGTCTGTCTGTTTGTCTCTTTTCCTGTCTGCCTGTCTGTTTCCCTGTCTGCCTGTGCCTGTCTCTTTCCCTGTCTGTCTGTGTCTGTCTGTCTCTTTCCCTGTCTGTCTGTCTCTGTCTCTTTCCCTGTCTGCCTCTTACTCTGTCTCTTTTCCTGTCTCTCTCTCTCTTTGTCTGTCTCTTTCTGTCTCTCTCTCTCTCTGTCTGTCTCTTTCTGTCTCTCTCTATCCATCTCTCCTCCGACATCTTATTACCTCACACATAAGCTTCTTATACTAACAATTTATTTTGTTCCTAAAGCAACCAATCACAGCTGCTAATAATAACCTAATAGATTGCAGCTTCATTCACTTTAATGGAGGCAGTTTTTTTGGAGAGTAACTGTAAAGCGCGGGCTTAAATTTTCCAGTTAAAACATAGTCTATGACGTTACCTGAGTCACATGGGGTGTGTGTGTAAAATTTTGTGATTGTAAATGCGACTGTGCGGATTTCTTTAGCGGACATACATACACACACACACACACACACATACATACATACATACATACACTCAGCTTTATATATTAAATTATGGTTTTATATTAAGATACATTGTCTTATTTTCACGTCCAATATTTATTTCTGAAAAGAAAATTAAAATGACGGATACTCTTTAAATGACCCTGAAGATTTCCGGCTATTTTAAACCAAAGAAGAAGTATTGATTGCATTAAAAAAAAAAAATCCAAATATAATATACGGTTGTAAACATTTAAGTCTCATATGGAGACATAAAAAGATTTTTTAATGCCGGCCAGTAAAAGGTTTATACAAACAGTTGGGATTCGAGCGGAAACAAAGGAACTTTCACCTTAAAAATGTACAAACATTTCTCAGTAGGTGACCATTGTTTTAAAAAACAATATATCAGAAAAATGTTATTTTAGGCATTTGATGATCTTTAACATGATTGAACAATCATTTGTCGAACATTTAAGCGTTTAGTTGTTTACAAATTGCCGGTATTAATATATCCACAAATGCATTTCTGCTTTAGATGTGATGTACCTAGAAGAAAACCTGCTGCTTTAATTAGTGGAATAAAAAGAAAAAGAGTGAAAATTGCATAGTAAAAAGAGCAGATAGCTAGTAAAATACACATTTTAATAGCACATTAAAATTTGATAATAGTTCTGCTTCATTAGTCGATTTCTCTAGAGAGAGGTTCCAGGTAATATTACTTACAGCCAGAAGCTTTAGTAATGAGATATAAGTCTTGGGCACAGATTGAAAAAAAAAAATATCAATTGAACGAGTCTGGATAAATATTTTTGGTGAGGAAAATATAGGATGTCCCTTTGAGAAGGAACCACCATCTATTCTGCATCTGCTGTCCCTTATTACAGTGTGCATATTGACATAATATATATCACATATTTATAAAAACCAAAAAGGAGTGAAAGTCACGGCACAGTCCATCAAATATTCCAAAGTGCTTTATTTACTTCATTCGGTGCAGGTAAAAATAGCGGGGAAAGAGCCCTAATGGACGACGGCCGTTTCGCACCTCCTTGTGCTTCAACAGGTGCCGTGGCTTTCTCTCCTTTTGGTTTGGATTTGGACTTTCCCTCACCCTGACCACGTGCACCCATGACCATTTCCTTAAGCGGATGACCTGGAGCTGAGCAACCTCTTCCCGGTATAAAGATATTGCGCGGTTGTTGCAAAACTGCTTCTGCCTATCACATGTTACATATTTATGTTACTCCCTTCTGGGAGGATAGCCATCTCAACTTTAGTGACCAGTGTCAGGCAGCTGCTGCCAAGGCTAATAAAATAATGGGTTGCATTAAAAGAGGAATAGATTTTCATAAAGATCATAGATTTGCCTCTAACTAGTGCAACCACACTTAAAATACTGTGTACAATTTTGGTCTCCGGTGTTTAATAATGACAGAACTGTACTAGAGCGGGTGCAGACAAGAGCAACCAAGGTTATTAAGGGAATATCAAGATTGGTTGTTAAATTTGGGGTTATTAAGGTTGGAAAAAACGAAGCCTTAAGGGTGATTTCATTACAATGTATAAATATACGAGGGGTTGCTAAGTCTTTGGCTTTTTTTTTTTTTTTTACATAGTTACTTAGGTTGAAAAAAGACCTGGGTCCATCTAGTTCAACCTTCCTCCACCAGTTCTACATTTGGTCACTAAGTCATTTATAACCAACAATGTTGTGTGTACTGAGGAAATCATCCAGCCCTTTTTTAAAAGCTGTTATAGTATCTGCCATTACTACCTCTTGTGGTCGGCATTCCACAGTCTGACTGCTCTAACTGTAAAGAACCCTTTCCTATTTAGCTGTTGGAATCGCTTTTCTTCCACTCGCAGTGAGTGTCCCCTTGGTCCTTAGTATTGTCTTTGGAAGAAATAAGTCATGTGCCAGTCCTTTATATTGACCACACATGTATTTATACATATAAATGAGATCTCCTCTGAGACGTCTTTTTTCTAAGCTAAACATATCTAACTTTTTCAACCTGTCATCATATGTGAGGCCTCCATTCCTTGTAATAGTCTAGTTGCCCGCCTTTGAACTGACTCTAACTTCTGAATGTCCTTTTTAAAATGTGGAGCCCAAAACTGGTTCCCATATTCCAGATGTGGCCTTACAAGTGATTTATAGAGGGGTAACAATACGTTGGGATCACGGGATCTAATCTCTTTTTATACACCCTAAAATCTTGTTTGCTTTTGCAGCTGCTGCCTGACATTGAGTGCTGCTCCTCAGCTTATTTGTAATGAGAATACCCAAGTCCTTCTCCTGTTCTGTAGCCAGAGTTTACTTCCATTTAATGTAGGTTTTAATATTAGAGAGTGTAGGTACTATCCCAACTGGGTACACCTTGACGTTTGGTGGGATAGCTTTATGCTTTTTTTGATCAAAAACAGTGTTTACTAAGTACCCCATGTTTATATGCACTATGCTTTTATTTAATTACAGCAGGGTATGTTTTCACAATTTTTCCTTTGGTTTCTCTTTGTCTTATGGCCAGTGTGAACATGAGCTCACAAGCTCCATGTATACCATCTCATACTCCGGCTCACTTTTTTGTTTTTATGTAGTTTTTTTGTATTCAGTACAAATGGGGTGTGGCCCTCCCTCTTGGTGAGCTGGACATTTCATTCTGTGAATCCCCCTGACTGTGTGTGTCCTGTTGGGACCCGGTCGCTCTCAGCCCTTAGCCACATTGAGGCCTATTTTAGACCCATGGTAAGGTTTTAATATTAGAGAGTGTAGGTACTATCCAAACTGGGTACACCTTGGCGTTGGTGGGATAGCTTTATGCTTTTTTTGATCAAAAACAGTGTTTACTAAGTACCCTATGTTTATATGCACTATGCTTTTATTTAGTTACAGCAGGGTATGTTTTCACAATTTTTCCTTTGGTTTCTCTTTGTCTTATGGCCAGTGTGAACATGAGCTCACAAGCTCCATGTATACCATCTCATACTCCGGCTCACTTTTTTGTTTTTTTGTTTTTATACGCAGCTATAGGATTACTCCGTCCTAGGTGCATTACTTTACATTTATCAACATTAAATCTCATTTGCCAAGTATCTGCCCATTCTGACATCTTATCCAGATCTTTTTGTAATATTGTACTATCCAGGTCAGTTTTTAATATCCTACATAGTTTGGTGTCATCGGCAAAGACTGACACTGTACTATCAATCCCATCCACAAGGTCATTAATAAAGAGATTAAAAAGAATCGGTCCAAGCACAGATCCCTGCGGCACCCCACTGCTGACTATAGCCCATTTAGAGAATGTACCATTTATGACTACTCTTTGTTTCCTATCTTTTAGCCAATTCCTTACCCAGTTGCATATTGTGTCCCCTAGTCCTTGCTTCTGGAGCTTTAGTATAAGGCTATTATGTGGTACAGTATCAAATGCCTTTGCAAAGTCCAAATAAATCACATCAGCTGCATTACCAATATCCAGGTTTGAACTTACCCCCTCATAGATCCCCAACATGTTGGTTAGACACGACTTATCTTTCATGAATCCATGCTGTCTGTCAGTTATCATATTATTTTCTGCAATATATTTTTGCATGTCATCCCTTAAAATGCCCTCAAAAGCTTTGCATACTACTGATGTCAGGCTTACTGGACGGTAGTTGCCTGGATCTACCCTCTTACCTTTCATAAATATTGGTACCACATCAGCAATCCTCCAATCCTGAGGCACCAACCCTGTTACAAGCGAGTCTAAAAAGATGAGATACAGCGGTCTGTCGATTATGGAGCTCAATTCCCTCAATATTCGTGGATGAATGCCATCTGGCCCTGGGGATTTGTCAATGTTTAATTTACTCAGACGTAGGCGTACTTTATCTTGTGTTAAATTAATTATATCGGGTGGTGAACTTTGATTTTTCACTTGTTGAATGATCCCTGGTACAGTCAGTTCCTTGGTGAATACAGATGAGAAATGCCTATTTAATATCTCTTTGTGATCTTTTTTTGTTTCTATGGTAATGGATGTTACATCCCATAAAAGCCTTATGAGTCTAATATATGGTTTCAAAATTTTGTGTTTGTTGCTTATGGCAAGTGTCCTTCGCACGCGGGAAAACAAAACGGAAGAGTCTAATGCGATATTCACAGCAACTGAGAGCAGAGGAGTGATAAAATTATTGTTCTTGCAAGTAAAGTCCATGAAGGATATTCATGGTGAAATGTCGCAGACATTGGGGGATCAATGCCCTTCATATTCCACAGTTAAGAACTGGGTTGCTAAATTTAAAACGGGCCACTTCAGCACCAATGATGAGGAACGTCCTGGACGACCAAGAGTGGTTGTTGTTCCGGAGATGGTCGATGCTGTGCACAACCTCATACTGGAGAATCCACAAATTTCAGCTAAAGCAATAGCAGACATCATGGGGATTTCCCTTGAACGTGTTTGTGTCATTATCCATGAACATTTGGGTATGAGGAAGTGATTTGCAAAGTGGGTCTCCAAATATTGGACAACAGATCAGAGAAGCATGCGAGCGAAAACTTCCCAGTCCATTTGTCAGCGCTTCCGGACTGATAAGAACTTCCTAGATTGACTGGTCACCATGGGTGAGACCTGGATTTATTTGTATAACCCTGAAAACAAGGAACAGTCAAAAGAGTAGAAGCACAGTGGTTCTCCTCATCCAAAGAAGATCAGGGTGCAAAAATCAGCCACTAAGGTGATGGAGTCTGGGTTCTGGGATGAGGAGGGCATGCTGCTAGTGGACTACCTTTAAAAGTGTTCCACCATCAATGCAAGGTATTACATTGACCTCTTGGACCAAGTGAAGGGAGCTCTGAAGGCCAAAAGGCCCGGCAAGCTGTCCAAAGGAATCTTGTTCCTGCAAGACAACGCCTCCATTCACACTGCACAAGCGACCATGGCAAAACTGGCAGAGCTTGGCTTCCAGCTAGTTGGCCACTCACCATATTCACCAGATCTAGTTGCATCCGACTATTATCTGTTTCTAAACCTGAAGAAACACCTCAAAGGTACCAAATTTCACACCATTTCTGATGCCATAGTTGCTACGGATGCCTGGTTTGAGGCACAAGTGAAATCCTTCTTTTTGCTAGGCTTACAGAACTTGGAATACCGATGTAACAAGTGTGTTGCTATCAGTGGAGAGTATGTGGACTAAATGTACAGTTTCATCATCCTATCCCGTTTTTTTCTGGGTAAAGCTCTCATATGAGGGGACAATACAGAGCTCCTTGTAATGATCTTTTAAGAGAAAAGAAGGTTTAATCATAGTCAGACACAGATTCTTTACTGTAAGAGCAGTGAGACTCTGGATTTCTTTGTCACATTATGTTGTAATAGGTAATTCACTACTATAATTCAAGAGAGCGCTGGATGTCCTGGAGGGCCTTGAAAAATATAATATTATAGATTATAGGCACTTATTTGATGGGCCGTTGGTCCAGGAAACTCATCTGATTGCCGTATGTGGAGTTGGGAAGGAATTATTCCCCTAATTTGCAGCTTAAGGCCACGTCACACTAAGTAACATTGCTAGCAATATCGCTGCTAAGGAACAACTTTTGTGACGTAGCAGCGATGTTGCTAGCGATGTTGCTGTGTGTGACATCCAGCAACAACCTGGTCCCTGCTGTGAGGTCGCTGGTTGTTGCTGAATGTCCTGGGCCATTTTTTAGTTGTTGCTCTCCCGCTGTGAAGCACACGTCGCTGTGTGTGACAGCGACAGAGCAACAACTAAATGTGCAGGCAGCAGGAGCCGGCCTCTGCGGACGCTGGTAACCACGGTAATCATCGGGTAACCAAGAAGCCCTTCCCTTGGTTACCCGATATTTACCTTTGTTACCAGCGTCCGCCGCTCTCACGCTGTCAGTGCCGACTCCTGCTCTCTGCATAGGTAGCCACAGTACACATCGGGTAATTAACCCGATGTGTACTGTGGCTAGGAGTGCAGGGAACAGGAAGCCGGCACTGGCAGTGTGAGAGCAGCGGACGCTGGTAACGAAGGTAAATATCGGGTAACCAAGGTAAGGGCTTCTTGGTTACCCGATGTTTACCGTGGTTACCATCGTCCACAGAAACCGGCTCCTGCTGCCTGCACACGTAGCAGAGTACACATCGGTAATTAACCCGATGTGTACTGTGGCTAGGTGTGCAGGGAGCCAGCGCTAAGCGGTGTGCGCTGGTAACCAAGGTAAATATCGGGTTGGTTACCCGATATTTATCTTAGTTACCAAACACAGCATCGCTTCCACGTGGCGCTGCTGGCTGGGGGCTGGTCACTGGTTGCTGGTGAGATCTGCCTGTGTGACAGCTCACCAGCAACCCGTGTAGCGACGCTCCAGCGATTCCTGCCAGGTCAGGTTGCTGGTGGGATCGCTGGAGCGTCGCTTAGTGTGACATCTCACCAGTGACCTCCTAGCAACTTACCAGCGATCCCTATCAGGTTGTATCATTGTTGGGATCGCTGGTAAGTTGTTTAGTGTGACTGGGCCTTTAGTGTCTTCCCCATTGGGTTTATTTGCCGTCCTCTAGATGAACATGTTAGGCTATAGATGAACAAAGTCTACCTTCAAATTTAAAAACTATGAAACTCTTTAGAGCCAATATATTTCACAGCACTTTACAGATATCATCACTATTCCCATTGGGGCTCACAATCTACATTCCATATCAGTATGTCTTTGGAGTATGGGAAGAAGCCAGAGTACTCCAAGGAAATCCAAAAAGCACACTCCTTGCAGATGTTGTCCTTGGTGGGATTTGAACCCAGTACCCCAGTGCTGCAAGACTGCAGTGCCAACCACTGAGCCACTGTGCTACAAAATATAATATAACATACAAGGTGAATATTGTATGTTAACCACACCCCGGTTAGGCACATCAGTCACACACGCAAATCCTTGTTGCCTCCCTCCAGGGGCTGATGTCCACACCAGGTGGGGTGGAGCCAGGCGGTTGGCCCCACCCACTGAGGAGTTCACAGTCCTGGAGGCGGGAAAGGAAGTCAGAATTGTTTTGGAGTGTAGTGGAGAGAGTTGAGTGAAGTGGTAGTGGAGGAGGAAGAGCAGACTGACCGTGTCCGGGTACGTGGCCCGGGCACCCAAGAGCAAGGTTGGCAGACGGTGGTGACCATCTGCAGGAGAGGCCGATTGACGCATAACCGTAAGGACCGGGGACGGTCGGTGGCCCGCCGTTACCGAACCGGGGAGCGAAGAGAAGCCAGCACCATTCGGCAGGGCCTACGGACCCCGACCAGGCTTGGAGTCACCGTTAAACCGGTCAAATCCGTCAGCGACGGGAACCTCCGGGGTTTCCCAGCAGAAAAGACCTGACTGAAGTCAACCGCTCAACCGTGAAGGGAAATACAGCTACTGCCACAGCTAGAGTTCCCAGGGCTAGAGCCTGCGGGCAAAAAGGGGCTCCTCTGGCAAATGCACCGCTGGGGAGCGGGTTACCAGTGGGAAGCCATCGGAGCCGAAAACACATCACAGGTGCAGGGAGAGACAGTCACCGCCAACCTACCGGGAGTGAGAACCGCAGCTGGCTGCGGGACCCATCCATCCAGCCGTTTGTTTTACCAGAGACTCCGTGTACGTTAATGGCTGTGAGTACTACCGTGCCGTCTGGCACTGCGCTGCCCCCGTGAACCTGCACCTCGCCAAACCCCGTCTTCCAATTTCCAGTCACCATCACCGGGCCCCGGGACCACCAAAACCCCCTACCCACGGAGGGGAGAGAAACATCTCGGCTGCTCCCTGTCATCGCTCCCGGGATCCCCGTCCAGAGCAGCGGTGGTGTCCCAACCTCACCACAACCGTGGGTGGCGTCACGGACTGACTTCCCCAAACCCCAAAAACTATTCCCCTTTCACTCACGGGCGAGGAGCGCAACTCGAGTTCCCGGATCCGGCCCACCGCTCGAGCCACCGAGCAGCAGCAGCGCCGGACCCGAGCGTGGTGAGCGCGGCGTCCCCTCCCCACCCGCAACAATTGCATTACTTCTCTTGTAACAATTCTGCATTAGTACGATCAGGGAACAGCACAAGTGGTTACAACCTCCCCTCACACTAATACACAGCGAGAGATATACGAGGTGTACATGCAGTGTTTGTATCTTGGTTTCTTATAACACTAGATAATGGATATGGATAAGGTTAACTTAGTACATGTCTCTGTCAGGGAAGTGTCAGTGTCACAATTCTACTATTCTAAATAACTGAATCTATCAACACACAGGCTCTAATAGGACTATAGTACAACCCACTAAGCTGCAAGTCCAAATCTAGTGGATAACTCTCGTCACTGAGTACTGTGGATCTGGACAGGAAGCAATGGCCCAGCTCACTTGGACCTTCTCCTTGAAATGGTGTTTGTTCTTTGGAGTTCGGTCTTCAGTGTTCGGACTTCGGTGTTCAGTCTTTGGTATTTCATCTTTGTGGTATTTGGTCTTCGGTATTCAGTTTTCAAGTTCCTTCTGGAGTCAGTAGTCAGTCTTCGTTATCTGGTCTTTGGTCTTCATTATTCAGTCTTCAAGTTCCTTCTGGAGTCAATAGTTAGTCTTCGTTATTCCGTCTTTGAGTTCCTTCTGTAGCCGGTATAACTAGGGTCTTCTCCGAGGTCTCTCAGAGGTACCTTTTCAGTAATGATGGTTATAGGACTGCTCTGCTACTCAGACGTATGCTTTCTTCCAAGTCTAGGCGACAACTCCTCCCTTCCTTGGCTCTTCCGGGCTTTTATATTACACGACTGCGGCATAACTGTCTCATAACCGAATGTTTCTTCTAAACGTCTCCCTTGAGGAAATGCACACTTTATATCTCAGTTCCTGCTTGTCCTTTTGAACCAACAATGGCGATATTTACTTGCAGATATTCTAAGATGTTAATGGAGTGCGTTTTTCATTCACCACCTTTTACAGATCCACTGTGATCAAAATAGCTTTGAGCCTCAGGTCTTGGAGGGCAGTTTATAGCCGGTCATTACATAAGGCTACAGTTATATCTGGGGAAGGTTGATCCCTCTCTTCCTTCAGAAAATATCTCTGTACCTGGGAATTCATGTCCTTCTCTCTTCTTGCATAGCAGAGACTTAGTGTCTGGAAACCATACCCTAAACCTTAGTTCTTAGTGCTGTTGAACACCTCTGCCGGTGCACTTGTGTCGCCCAGGGATATGGGGTACTCGGTCACGGGTACTGTATATCTGGGAAATGTCACTTTGGTGACCGTTGCCCGGTTCTGTGCCCTGGGCCCTTCTTGTAAAGGGGAAATATTTACAGGGGAATAGAATAGTGTTCACATGTGACACCACTTGCGGTGTTGCGGCTATGTAGAAGGAGCCGCTGCTGCACAATGTCCTCTACTGGGGCTGGTATTAATGGCAGACTGGATGCTAGGCCCTCCAAAAGCAGGGCCGGGCTCCAGAGGGTAGGTGAAATGACGGGTGTCGGAAGAAGGTAGTCCACATAAGGGTTAGTGCAACTGGTTCTTTACTCACTTTTGTCTGGTGGTAACTGATTACCCGAGGCCGCCTGCTTTCACCTTCACACCCCCTTTGTCCCAGTGCCAGTTTAGTAATCTTGTACCTTCTTCCCCTGTGTCGCGGGCGGGGAGGAGGGTGTCAGCACACTACGCTCACCCCTTCTGCTCGGGTCCGGCGGTTGCTGCTCAGTGGTGGCTCGAGCTGTGGGCCGGATCCCGGGGGTTTCTCGAGCGGTACTCCTCGCCCGTGAGTGAAAGGGATTGGTTGGGTGTGGGGATTGTTTATTGTCCGTGACGCCACCCACGGTTGTGGTGATTTCACCACCGCTGCTCTATATGGGGATCCCGGGGATGGTGATGCGGAGCAGCCAGGTGTTGTGTTGCCCCTCCGTGGGTAGGGGTTGATGATCCTGGGGCCCGGTGATGAGATGGGAGATGCAGGGCCTGGTGGGCGCAGGGACGTGGGGGCAGCGCTGTGCCTTGCGGCACTGTGGTACTCAGCCTGAGACGTTGACACAGTTTTTACGGTAAACCAAACGGCTGGTAAGACGGTCCCACGGACGGCTGCACTTGCTCTCCCGGTAGGTGACGGTGATGTCCCTTTTCCTAGCACCTTTGTGTACTTGTTGGTTGCGATGGGTCCCCACCGGTAACCCGCTCCCCGGCTTCAAGTTGGACCGGGGGAGCTCTACTCTTTGCCCGCAGGCGCTGGCCCTAAGAAACTGGTGCCTTGGCGGTGGCGGTGTCTCTCTTACACTGGCTGGGCTGTTGCCTTCAATCGGGACTTGGTTGTTGGGGGATCTACGTCCCCTTCACTGACGGATTCGGCAAATTATGGCGACTCCAAGCCTTGCCGGGGTCCGAGAGGCCCCTGCCCTGGTGCTGACTGTCCTTCGGAACACTGCTCCAGACCACCGGGCACACAGCCTACGGGGTCCTTCCAGGAACTTCCAAACGGTCCCCATTCAGACAGTCACCGCTGTTGCTGACCTTGCTGACCTGCCCTGCACTCAGCTGGACTCTTCAGGCTTTGCACACTCTTTCTGTTCTGTCACCACTCTTGCTTTCCTCCTTTACTACTTTTCTTCCTTCACTTTCACTTAGCTGTTTACTTTAGCCCTGTCTGGGCTACTCCTCCACTCCTTCCACTTCCTCCTCCCTGAGTCAACTGCCTGGTACCTCCCGCCTCCAGAGCTGTGAACTCCTCGGTGGGCGGAGCCAACCGCCTGGCCCACCCCCTGGTGTGAATCATCAGTCTCTGGAGGAAGGCAACAAGGATTTTTGGTTAGCTTAGATGTTCCTACCTGGGATGTAGGGTGTGGTGGTGTGTGACCTGTGTCCCCTGGCTTGCCCAGGGCGACACACCTGCACCTGTCTCTGGTTGGTGGGTCCCCATGGTGAAGAGCAACTGGTGGTCCCCGTCCGGTGGTTTTCCATTGCTGTCTGTATGACGGAAGCATGAACCCTGTGGGGTTGGAGTCCCTGGTCCTGTCCCCGGTTCTCCCTTTGCTACTGAGTCTCGGATTTTTAAGGTCAACGAGGTCCTTGATGGTCCCCTCACTGTGGAGGTGTTAACAGGCCTGTCTGGAGCTTCTGCCTATCCTAGGGTCCTGTACCCCATTGGTGCGTAGTTCCGGGAGTACTCCACCATACTCCACTGGCAACTACCCTCCTGGACACCAGGTTATCGCTCACCCCAAGTCAGTCCATCTCTTCACATCCACCTTCACTCCTCAACTCCCTTTCTCTGACTGTCCACAGTCTGCCCCTCCCACCTGGTCAACTAGTTTACTGGACTGCTTCCACCTCTAGGCGGCCATCCATTGGTCCGACCCTAGCCCTGTACCATTCTATGGGGGATTGTTGGGGAAAAACTGGGATTTTGTGAAGTGTTTGTGCGTGACTGGCACTTGTCTTCCGGGGCCCTAGGGGGTAGACCCTGCATCCTGGTGAGGATGCAGAGCCATGTAGCTCCCTGATGAGTTCAGGGGCGCTACACACTAAACCTAGAAGATAATATTTAAACTATGTTTGTAAAAATTCTGTAGAGCACACAGGTCTTCTTAACTCCTGCTTATCGGTTTCATATTCAATTAGTGGTTGGAGACAGCACCTTAGTCAAGTTGAC
The DNA here is from genome assembly GCF_048569485.1 of Anomaloglossus baeobatrachus. Classification (NCBI taxonomy): domain Eukaryota; kingdom Metazoa; phylum Chordata; class Amphibia; order Anura; family Aromobatidae; genus Anomaloglossus; species Anomaloglossus baeobatrachus. Next base: position 65,267,750 of record NC_134356.1, read on the forward strand.
AGAGATAGTTATTGTTTTTCCTACTGCAATTAGGACAGAAGCAGTAGGCTCCTGCGGCAGCCTGTAGTCTTACAGCCAGATGCTGCAGAGTGAGAAAGAGTGTGTGTGTGTGGGGTTAATATTTGAGCTCTTGAAATACAGATTTCTTTATAGATGTATCGGTTTTATTTTTAATATGAGTAGAGGTGAGCTGCCTGATCTGTAGAGGATTGAGTTTGAGCCAAATTTCCTGAAATCCCCAGTTTCACGCAAATTCAAACATTTTGAAATGTCTTGCTTGTAGAGTGTAAGCTCTTATGGTCAGTGGGGTCCGCTCTCTCACTTGTAGAGTGTATACTTTTATGGTTAATTGGGTCATCTCTCTCCTGTAGAGTGTAACCTCTTATGGGCAGTGTGGTCCTCCCTCTCTCTTTCTCCCTCTCCTGTGGATTGTAAGCTTTTATGGTCAGTTGAGTCCTCTCTCTCCTGAAGAGTGTAAGATCTCATGGTAAGTGGGGGGGTCACTATTTATCTCTCCCCTGTAGAGTGTAAGCTCTTATGGGCAGTATGGTCCTCCCTCTCTCTCTCTCTTTTGCTCTATCTCTCTCTCCTGTAGATTGTAAGATCTTATGGTCAGTGGAGTCGTCTCTCTCTCCTCTAGAGTGTAAGCTCTTATGGGCAGTGGGGTCCTCTCTTTCTCGCTCTATTTCTCTCTCCTGTAGATTGTAAGCTCTTATGGTCAGTGAAGACATCTCTCTCTCCTGTAGAGTGTAAGCTCTTATGGTCAGCAGAGTCATCTCCCTCTCTCCTGTAGAGTGTAAGCTTTTATTGTCAGTGGAGTCGACTCTCTCTCCTGCAGAGTGTAAGCTCTGCTGGTCAATTTGATCCTCTTGGCTGTAGAGTATAAGTTCTTATGGTCAGTGAGGTCCTATTTCTCTATTGCAGAGTGTAAGCTCTTATGGTCAGTGGAATCCTCTCTTTCTCTCTCTCTAAGTTGAAACTTTCAGACCTATGATGATCCTCTCACCTGCTGTAGGTGCCTTAATATGTGGTACCTAGTGGACAAGCAGAGTTAACCACTACTTGGACAACTCTTTCTCATTCCCCTTGTTCACCCCAATAAAAATATATAAGCCTATACTCACCTCCGGTACGACAGCAGTTCCAGCGATGTCTGAAGTTGTGTTTCCGGGGCCCACGTGACATTGTTATGATATGCGAGCCCCGTAACCAATCAGTGCCGGCTTCCTTCTCTCCGCTTTCGGACATTTGAGCAAGAGGTCAGGCCAATGCTCACATCCTGCTCCAATGCGCAAAGGCAGGGCGACAGATGCCGGTTGCTGATTGGTCGCTGGGCTCGTGTGTTATAATAATGTTATGTGAGCCCCAGTAATGCAGCTCTAGACATCGCTGAAACTGCGGCCGCAGCGGAGGTGAGTATAGGCTTATAAAGAGGAATGAGTAGGGGTTGTCCAAGTAGTGAACATCCCCTTTAAACTTCATCCTTTTCTATATGCCATGAAGAATGTAACACAAAATGTTAGGACATATCAAGGATATCAGCAAAATTTATTTTTTTTGTATTTTATTTTCCATTCTGAGTAATATAATTTATGTGCAAAAGTGGAAATATTGTTAATATTGAATCTATTCTATAGATTATGTGCTTGTTACTTTTATATGAGGTTAAAACAAGCATTTAGCAGATACATATTGTCTACTTGTTGCAGTAACTTTGCTTCCTCAAACAACTTCTTAAAGATTTTCCAATTTTTGAAAGCCATCTAAACAACTAAACAAGGCAGCCAAATATCGACAAGGAAAACCAGATCAAATTAGTAACAGTCTTGGAAATAGATAATTAATAAGTTTAATGCTATTAATGATGCTAATTAAATCTCCCTGGCTCCAGAGCGGTCAGTGAGGATAGGCGATCAGACTATAATTAGCTCATCCGTAAATTGAGGGCTGTTGACTTCTATCTGACCTTGAGAGTTGTTTACAGTGGACCTTGCTGTCACTCTGCGGCTGCGGCGCTGTCACCACTCATTCATCACATGACTGACAGCGTCCATCAACAACTTAACTTTCCATCAAAGCAGAATAGACTGTTGGAAAGGAGAAAATGATTTTTTTTTTTATATATATAGATCTGCATAAGCGTAGAATTAAAAAAGCATCTGTAGCTTTCTTATTCGATTCACACATTGGGTTCTAAAAATCATAAAATATTCTAATTTAATATTAAAAAAATAATATATGATTTTGCTTTCTGCAGAGGATGTGTTTAACGGCTTCCGGCTAGAAGTATGAGGCTGTGTATCAACACTATGCATCATTTAAAAAAAAAAATAAAAAAATAAAACTAAAATAATATATTCTGCTTTAAACATTGGGAATGTGGAGATGAGGCTGTGACCTAATCTCATTACTGTTACAAACTGCTGCTGTAAATGCAGATCTGAAAGCATGGTATGTACTGCCGCGTGAACCTGAGTTCAGGTTTTTTTTTACTGTTTGCGGAATTACGGCTTAAAATTCAGCTCTAGGTCTGGTAATGTTATTTTAAAAGATATTAGTAATTTTCAATTTGCATGTTATTTGTGTTTCTGTAATGTATTTAATGAGTTACTGATAGTATGACATATTTAACTGCTGTAAATTAGGGCAGTATAGTGAAGGGAATGAAAGAGGACCAGGTCAAGTGACCAGTTTTGATCCTATGTTATTCTTGCTGCTCCCCAAAGTATTCCTCATTTATGGTGCACCCAATAAACTAATTTTTCTGGTCTTAACCAGTGTTGCTCACTGAACTATTCAGAGTAGCCTGAGTAGTGTCCAGCTACATTGTAAATTTCAGGTATGTACCACAGAAGTGGTGTCAACCTGGAGGTTCTACTACCTGTAGTGCCATGTGTTTTTGTTAAAGTATTCACAGGGCCAGGTTTACAGATAACTGGAGAGATGAGTGGTGTATCTCATATGTCTAAATGAGACTGTTTGTTTTGCACATGAGTATTCACAGGGCCAGGTTTACAGATAGATGGAGAGATGAGTGGGACTGGTTATCTACATACCCCCACCCATGGGTGTGTCTGATATAATCTAAATGAGAATGTTTGTTTGGCACATGAGTATTCACAGGGCCAGGTTTACAGATAGCTGGAGAGATGGGTGGGGCTGGCTATCTACATACCCCCACCCATGGGTGTGTCTCATAAATCGAAATGAGACTGTTTGTTTGGCACATGAGTATTCACAGGACCAGGTTTACAAATAGCTGGAGATATGGGTGGGTCTGGCTATCTACATACCCCACCCATGGGTGTGTCTCATATGTCTAAATGAGACTGTTTGGCACATGAGTATTCACAGAGCCAGGTTTACAGATATCTGGAGATGGGTGGATCTGGATATCTACATACCCCCACCCAGGGTGTGTCTCATATGTCTAAATGAGACTTTTGTTTGGCACATGAGTATTCACAGAGCCAGGTTTACAGATAGCTGGAGAGATGGGTGGTGTGTTTCATGTCTAAATGAGACTGTTTGGCACATGAGTATTCACAGGGCCAGGTTTACAAATAGCTGGAGAGATGGGTGGGTCTGGCTATCTACATACTCCCACCCATGGGTGTGTCACATGTCTAAATGAGACTGTTTGTTTGGCACATGAATATTCACAGGGCCAGGTTTACAGATAGCTGGAGAGATGAGTGGATGTCTACATAATCCCACCCATGAGTGTGTCCCATATGTCCAAATGAGATTTTTGTTTGGCACATGAGTATTCACAGGGCCAAGTTTACAGATAGCTGGAGAGATGGATGGGTCTGGCTATCTACATACACCCCACACATGGGTGTGTCTTATATGTCTAACTGAGACTTTGTTTGGCAAATGAGTATTCACAGAGCCAGGTTCACATATAGATGGAGAGATGGGTGGGTCTAGCTATCTACATACCCCCACCGATGAGTGTGTTTCATATGTCTAAATGAGACCATTTATTTGGCACATGACAGTCTGAGAACTAGAGCCACTGAGAGAGGTATGTCAGTCTATGTAGAGGCTGCTAAACTATGGAAAGAAGTATTGAAACCTCTCTGAATGGATCACCTGGGAGAATACAGGGTTCACTTCGACTGGCTGAGGTTAGTGTTTGGAGCTCCACTAAGATATAGGAGAAGTGCATCCAAACCTGTGTGGGTGTACCATGAGGTAACAGACTTGAAATCCATGTTTATTTATACTGGCCAGGATCAGGGGATACTACCGTGGAGAAGTGTATCCAAACCTGTGTGGGCGTACCGTGAGGAATTGGACTTGACATCCATGTAGGCATACTGGCTGGAGTCAGTGTGATACTTGAGTAGAGTATCCGAACCTGAGCGGGCGTACCTCAAATGTTACAGGTTTGAAATCCAGGTTTATGTTGTGTACCTCGATGCTGTTTATGCCTCTTAATAAACCGAGTGGACTTTTAACAAGTGCGTTCCTGTGTGCTACCTTTTAGATGCAGCCATGTGAGTGACCCCCCCCCCCCCATCATGTGAAGTAAGTGAATTGTCCCAACCCCCACAGAAGCCTGTGAGCCATACACCCTTGATAAAGACCATAGGAAATAGCATATTGGGCTTAAATTAAAACTTACCACTTTTGAACTGGTAATAGGTTCTCTATCAAGAGAATTTGTTTTACACACTTTGCCTAAAATCACACAGCATAGAGCTTGTTAATCAAGCAGGAGGACGTGGTGCTGGATGGAGAATAGAGCTGGAGTGACAGAGACTTCAGATCTACTATAGCTCTTCAACCTTATTTGCATATTCATTCATAAGCTGATTTCTCCATAAAAGAGGAACAGATTGGCCATGTCAAGGTATTGCTGGATTTGTCTTTGAAAGAACTATATGTGCATATAAATAGTTTTGTGGGGGCATGAAATCCTGCTGACAAAGTCCCTTTAAGGGCTAGGACACACGGCGAGTAAAATGGCCCTAGTGGAATCCGATAATAAATTGTATTCCATTCGGACCCATGTTATTCTATCAGGCTGTTCTCATCTGCAATTATTTTCTCAGCCCTAATCAGACTGAGAAACAGTCGCATGCTGCAGGTGGAATCCAATCCGTATTCACTCGCACCCATACAAGTCTATGGGAGTGAGTGAAACATCACACTGCACTCGGATGACACATCAGCTGGAAATGGAGGAGATAGGAAGATTAATCCCTCCCTCTCCTCCGCAGCTGTGATCTGATTGCAGGATTGGATCACAGTGGCATGACACTCAACTTACGCTCGCAGCACAGCGGGAACCGAGATTCATTAGCAAAACACTTCCGATGCACTCACTTTTGTCGCCATTTTTGAGACCCATAGCGTTATCATTTTTTGGGATTTGAGGCTAAGTGATTAAGGTTTGGTTCCTGAACTGATGTTTTTACTGATACCATTTTGAGATAGATATGATGTTTTCATAGACATTTTATTGCAATGTTTGCAGAGGCCTAAAAAACGTAATTCTGGCGGTTTTATTTTTTTTCGTTACGCTGTTTACTGATGCGATTAGTTTGTTTTATATTTTGATAGATTGGACATTTCTGAACTCAGCAATACCAAATACAGTATGTGCATTTTTACATTTTTTTAATTTTTTTTATTTTCACTGGAGCAAAATGAGGGTGATTTGAACTTTTGTGAATTTCTTTTTTTCATATTTTTAAAAACTTTAAGCTCACATCAACGCAAGGAACCCATACCTATGTTGTAAATATGTCATATATCTTGAACGGGTTAATCATAAATGTTTATTTATTGTAATAATGTAATCACTTTTCAAATTTTCTTTATTTAAAAAGTCCCTACCATTCCCATATTAATCTCTCTAACTGCTTTACTTTTACCTACTTCTGTTTTGATGACATTTCGACTGCAGATTCTGCCCCTGTCACGTTTGAGTATCCCAGCATACACTGAGGTGTATGCTGGGATACTCAAACGTGACAGGGGCAGAATCTGCAGTCACTGCCACAGTCCTTGTCCTCACCCTGAAATGAAGCATCATGAGGGACATCCGTTTCTGCTCTCCATGTTCTATCCCAACAATGTGCACTGACAGTGCACTCTCTTGCTGACTCCTCACTCGTCATTTGTGTTGCACAGCTTCTAGCTTCCAGTCGCAGAACAAACTTCACTGAGAAGATTATATGGGATAAATAAGCTTTTTCTTCTCAGAACATGAGAAAAATGTGCATAGTCATTCAGCAATGCACAAAGAAGAAGAAGCAGGAAGTAGAAGGACAATAGAGTGAGTGAGGAAACTAAAGGTACCTTCACACATGGCGAGATTGCTAGCGAGTTCGCTGCTAAGTCACAGATTTTGTGACGCAACAGTGACCTCACCAGCAATCTCGCTACGTTTGACACATACAGCGACCAGGCCCCTGCTGTGAGATCGCTGGTCGTGTTGGAATGGTGTAGACCATTTTTTGATCATCGAGGTCCTGCTGGGCAGGATGCATCGGTGTGTTTGACATCTTAACAACGACCTCATTGATGACTCAGAGCTCAGACACGTACAACCACGTAGGGGTCCCAACGACCACCGAGATCGTTACACAGGTCGCTACGGTTGCTGTATCATTGCTGCGTCGTTGGGAAGATCTGACTGTTTGACATCTCACCAGCGACCAGGTAGCGACTTACCAGCGATCCTTATCAGGTCGTATCGCTGTCGGGATCGCTGGAAACTCGTTAAATATGACGGGGGCTTAGCACAACATCGCCATCTACTGTCAGATCAGCATAAAGTCCTCCTTTACACAAACAAGTCCACAACTGTTGCATATACCAACAATTTGTGCCGGCGAGCGTACAGTAACAGTGCTTAGAAAAGAATATTGTACAGTGACAAGCAAGCATAAACACAACCGACGCATGCACTGTAAAGCAGGGACTAACCCAGCCCCCAAAATGGACAGCAATGTCACTTTGTTAGTATCTTTACAAAATTTCAAGCATTTTGAGTAAGAGCAGTATTTTTCCACTAGTTTTGCACGTATAGTAATTGTAGTCTTACTCATAGTTGTTTAAGTTTAAATTGATATAAGTTGGCATATTTTACATTTATTTTTCCAGTTTTATGTCCTGGTGTGTGTAAAAGTGATACACTTATAGAATACCCTCCCTTCTAAATATATCCCTGCATGATAGACATTGCATCATGTCCAGCATGTCTTTGGAGGTTTAAGCCCCATTCTACCTGGTTATGCCCCCCCTCTTACCAGCTAACACTCCAATTCCTCTCTATAACTTCAATTAAAGAGGACCAACCAACACGATTTTCCTATATAAACTAAAGCCAGTGCTATACTAGCGCTATCATGCTGATTATACTACATACTTTTAGTTGTGAGATCGGATGTATACTTTCTAAAATACAGTCAAGTAAATCTGCGAAATGCACTGTTATTTGATTGATAGCAGCTACAGAATATCTAATAGGTGGGACGAGTTTTGCTAATTATTACTGCCCCTGTCTGCCTGCCTGTCCCCCCCCCCACCCTGTAATAACAGAGACAGGGGAGGAAAGACAGGCAGACAGACAGGGGCGGGAATAACTAGCAAAACCCGACCAACCTGTTAGATATTCTGTAGCTGCTATCAATCAAATAACAGTTCATTTCACAAAGTACTTGTCTGTATTTCAGAAAGTATACATCAGATCCCACAACTAAAGGTATGTATAGAATCAGCATGATAGTGCCAGTATAGCACTGGCTTTAGTTTATATATGAAAATCCTGGTGGTTGGTCCTCTTTAAGGGTAGGATTAACATAAAACTTGCCCATGTCTGCCTAGAAGTACTGGGAAACAACATAAAAATGGCAACAATGACACCAGAATTTAAATTTTTACAACAAAGCATTGTAGGAAAATTACATTATTAATTTGTTTTAAATCTACACACATGAGAAGTAATTAAAGCAATTTTTGTCAATACAAAAACACCTAAAACATCACCAATAAATACAATATATCATATGGTGTATACAGTACATATAGGACAAATAGAAAAAAACCCTCGGTGTCATTACAACATAAAACAACAAACCAAAAGCGAGATATGTTTCAAATGTAATTTTTATTTGATATTTAAAGGAATAAATTCTGGTAAAAAATGACACCAACAGAAAGCAATCCAGAAAAAGGCGTCCGTGGGAAAAATAAGTAAATTGCGCACAAAAAAATCAAACTGTGCAAAGTGCAATAAAGTGCTTATAGGTTTAGATATTAATGTTAATATATAAACCTATATGCAATTTATTGCAGTTTGCACAGTTTGATTTTTTGTGAGCAATTAACCGTACTTATTTTTCCCACGGACGCCTTTTTCTGGATTGCTTTCTGTTGGTGTCATTTTTTACCAGAATTTGTTCCTTTAAATATCAAATAAAAATTATATTTGAACCATATCTCGGTTTTGGTTTGTCGTTTTGAGTATACATGAGAAGTATTAGACAAAAAATAAGTTAAATTAGCCATTTCTCCCAGGGGCAACGCTATAGGGGTACAGAGGTAACAATAGCTCATTTCCATGCACCGGTGCTACAGGGTGGTCCCTGGCCCTACTGCCATATAAAGAAACACCACTATTATAACTGACATATGGAATGTGAGGGGGTGCTATAGGTTTTGTATTGTGACTCGGAAGCTTCACAATTTATAGGGCAGCACATTTAACAATTGATTCCAATGGAATCATCCAAAACAACTATATATTTTTTTCACTCCCATTGCCTAAGGCTGACTTTGCATGTATAGATTTTTCTCTTAATCAGATTTACTTTCCCATAACTCAACCCATCAATTACTAAGAATCTGTTTGCACTAACACAATAATACAAAGCATGGCCTAAACTATTTCAGTAATGGGAATATTCCTGTACCTTAAATTTTCAGGTTTATTTGGTCATACGAAATTAAGCGAAAAAGGTAATGGAACTTGGCCAAAAGAAAGGCAACAATAAAGTAACAACAAAATGACAATTACAATTCCTTGCCAGTTTTATTAGGTTACTTTTCCCTTATACACTGATGAATGATCCCTGGGGACCCCAGCACCCCCTAAAAAAATTACAATTTGTGCTTCTTTTTTTGAAACATCATCATATTTCTACTTTGACATTTGTCCATCCAACATGGCCCTTCGTGGAATTTCTTAAAGGCAGCTTTACACGCAACGACACCGCTAATGAGATGTCGTTGGGGTCACGGAATTCGTGACGCACATCCGGCCTCGTTAGCGACGTCGTTGCGTGTGAAACGCAGGAACGACTGGTAACGATCAAAATTACTTACCTTATCGTTGATCTTTGACGCATCATTCTATTCCCAAATATCGTTGCTGTTGCAGGATGCAGGTTGTTCGTTGTTCCTGCGGCAGCACACATCGCTATGTGTGACACCACAGAAACAAGGAACAACCTCGTACCTGCGGCCGCCCGTAATGAGGAAGGAAGGAGGTGGGCGGGATGTTCGTCCCGCTCATCTCTGCCCCTCCGCTTCTATAGGGCAGCCGCTTAGTAACGTCGCTGTGACGCCGAACGAACCGCCCCCTTAGAAAGGAGGCAGTTCGCCGGCCACAGCGATGTCGCTAGGCAGGTAAGTATGTGTGACGAGTGTTAGCGATGTTGTGTGCCACGGGCAGCGATTTGCCCGTGACGCACAACCGACGGGGGCGGGTACGCTCGTTAGCGATATCGATAGCGATATCGCAGCGTGTAAAATGCCTTGAACCCTCTAATAATTTTCCAAGTTAGCCATGTCCACCTATATCTTAAGAAGTTCAGCCAAGTATTACTCATCATATGTGTGCCATTTAAATTGTAACCACTTTCTTAACAAGACTTCTACCAATATTTGTCATTCACCCCATTACCAAAGCGACTAAGTTTAGGAATGTCCAAACGGTGCCTATGATTCTTTTCTTGTTTGCAATGTTGTGATTGTGATTTCCAAGGAGCAACCAAAGGTGGCAATCAAGTAGTAGCTGCAAAGTAGTCACCAACATTTTTTTTAATCCTACAGTATATTGGATGCTGTTTTATAGCTTCATTATAGGACAGGATGACTTGTTTGAGTTTATTGTATTGAAAAAAATATGGACTGAAAAGTGGATTAGAACCAACTGAACAAATGCCATTATGGGCGTTCAATAAACCTAAACTGGGCATTCAGTAAAAGGTCTCACAGCATTCACGGGAGCTACGTCCATCAAATTTTTGTACATATTTTATTACATCTTTTCATGGGACAAGACTGAATATATGACACTTTAATACAATTGTGCTGAATTAACTATTTTCCCTCCCCAGTAACAGGTGACTCATTAGTAGAGATGAGCGAACCGGCCGCGGTTCAGCTCCAGTTCGGTTCGCCGAACCGAAGTCTGGTTCGAGTTCGGGTCGGCGAACCGCTCGAACCCCAGAGGAAACAATGGGAGGCAATCACAAACACATAAAAACACATTATAAATGCACACATACAGTTAATAAACATTGCCATAACGCTTACCTGTCCCCGTGATCCATCCTGCACTCTGTCTCCTGCCGCTATTCCATCCGATGATCGCTGAATCTTCCCGGTAACCAGCACTGCCAGCAGTGATGCAGGACCTATCGTGACGTCAAAATAGCCATGTGACCAGTCACGTGTCTATTATCTCATTGGCTACAGACTGGTCACATGACTATGACACCGACATGCTAGGACCTGTCATTGCATCTCTCTGTTACGCTCCAGCGATCCCACCAGCAACCTGACCTGGCAGGCATCGCTGGAGCATCACTACACGGGTTGCTGGTGAGCTGTCAGGCAGATTTCACCAGCAACCAGTGACCAGCCCCAGCCAGCAGCGACGCGTGGAAGCGATGCTGCGCTTGGTAACTAAGGTAAATATCGGGTAAACAACCCGATATTTACCTTGGTTACCAGCGCACACCTCATAGCGCTGGCTCCCTGCACTCCTTGGCAGAGTACACATAGGGTTAATGTTACCCGATGTGTAGTCTGGCTATGTATGCACGGAGCAGGGAGCTGGCACTGACAACGTGACAGCGGCGGACGCTGGTAACGAAGGTAAACATTGGGTAACCAAGGAAAGGGCTTCTTGGTTACCCGATGTTTACCGTGGTTACCAGCGTCCGCAGAAGCCGGCTCCTGACCGGTGACACAGCCAGTCAATAACGGAGATCACCGTTGCCATAGCAACGCGCTTGGTAGCGGTGACGGGGACGTCCCGCTACTAGCACACAGCGGCACCAGAATCACGTGATCGGAGCACCGTTGCTATGGCAACCCGTGCTACCGCTTAGAACCGGGAGCCTGTGGTCACTCTCACAGAGTGATTTCTGCACGGAGCACAGCGTCCTTTCTCCCATGCTGTCTGATGGAGCAGACAGAGCTGCATGTGTTGAAGAGGAAAGAAGACAGAAGAGCATGGATAGTGGAGTGCTGACAGGGGGTAATAAAGATTGAGTCTATAAGTGTGTCTGTGTATTTATTTCTATTAAAGTATTTTTTCTCTGAGTGGTGTTTTTTTAACCCTTTATTGGAGATCCTTAATGGCCGGGTCAAACGTGCCTGACATTAAGAATCTCTGGCTTAATACTAGCTAGTAAAACATAGCTAGTATTAACTCATTATTACCCAGCAAGCCACCCGGCTTCAGGGCTGCTGGAGGAGTTGGAAACAGCGCCAGATGATGGCGCTTCTATGAAAGTGCCATTTTCTGGGGCAGCTGCGGACTGCAATTCGCAGCAGAGGGGCCCAGAAACCTCGGGCTAACCTGTGCTGCGGATCAAATCCCCAGCTGCCTAGTTGTACCCGGCTGGACACAAAAATGGGGTGAAGCCCACGTCGTTTTTTTTTTAATTATTTCATGAAATTCATGAAATAATTAAAAAAAGGGCTTCCCTATATTTTTAGTTCACAGCCGGGTACAAATAGGCAGCTGGGGGTTGGGGGCAGCCGTACCTGCCTTCTGTATCTGGCTAGCATACAAAAATATGGCGAAGCTCACGTCATTTTTTTTTAGTTTTTTGGCAAAAAAAAATGCTTCCCTGGATTTTCCATTGCCAGTGAAGGTAACACCAAGCAGTAGGGGTTAGCAGCCAGTAGCTGCTCGGATTACCCTCAGCTAGCAATAAAAAAAATGCAGCGGGAGCCCATATATATTTTTTTTAATTATTTATTTAAATAACTAAAAAAAAAAAAGGGCTTCCCTGTATTTTGATTGCCTGACATGACAGTGCTATAAAAATAAAGCATTAAAAAAATGACATAGCACTCCGCGATATTTTTGATTCTCAGCGCAGGTAAAGCAGACAGCTACGGGTTGCCACCCCCATCTGCCTGGCGTTACCTTGGCTGGCAATCAAAATACAGGGAAGCCCATTAATTTTTTTTATTTAAAAAAATAGTTTAAAAGAAATGACGTGGGGTCTCCCCATTTTTGATAGCCAGCTAGGGTAAAGCAGAAGGCTGTAGGCTGAAAACCACAGCTGGCAGCTTTACCGTGGTTGGGGATCCAATGTGGAGGTCACCCCAGGCTCTTTTTTATAATTATTTTATAAATAATAATAATTACAAAAAAAAAGTAGGGTCCCCCCAAATTGGATCACCAGCCAAGGTAAAGCGGACAGCTGTGGTCTGGTATTCTCAGGGTGGGAAGGTCCATAGTTATTGGCCCTTCACAGCCTAAAAATAGCAGGCCGCAGGCGCCCCAGAAATGGCGCAACCACTAGATGCGCCAATCCTGGCGCTTCACCCCAGCTCATCCCGTGCCCTGGTGCAGTGGTAAACGGGGTAATAAATGAGGTTGATACTAGCTGTAAAGTCACCTAACATCAAGGCCAGCAGTTTGTGATGTCATGGCGTCTATCAGATACCCGACATCACAAACTGTCAGTACTAACAAAACAAATAGACGAAAAAAAATGTATTTGAAAAAACACTCCCCAAAACATTCCCTCTTTCACCAATTTATTGTAAGGAAAAAAAATAAAGGGGTCCCACGATGACTCTGGACCATCTAGAATATGGGGGGCACGCTCAGGGAACGTATCCCCCATTTTCTAGGAGTGCAGACCCTCCATGTGAAGAGTGTGGGTGCAATGAATCTGCACCCACTCTCCCCGGGTCCACAGTAGCAGAGTCCATGTCGTAACTGTTGCTACCAAAGCTGCAATGCCCTGCTCATGAGGTAAGGGCATGCCTAATCAGGAGAACTATTCTACATTTCCAAATATTGGTATTTGCTGATATTATTGCTATTCCACCTACTATATATTGGGGATAGGAACTTGGAGATGGAATACCCCTTTAAGTCCAGTTATCCAGCTGAATGAATACTAAACAGAGCTCGCTATTTAGACATGTTTTCTTGTGGCGTATAACGGACTCTCATGTTTGGTAGTCGTTCAGCAGGGCAACTATAAAAGCAAATCCCTCCATTTGGAAATGTAGTATAGCTTTCCTGATCAACTATGTTCCTTACCTCATGAGCAGGGCATTGCAGTAGCTTACAGATGCATGGTTACCACCACTCACTATGTCTGAGCACAGGAAGCTGAGCTGACAGCCGCTCTGTGCATGCGGCAGCGTCTATTGTGATGGAGGGGGCCGCGGGGGATCAAAGCTGCACAGGTACCGTGGGACACCGGGGAACACCGGTGGGGTTATAGGAGGTGACCTGGCAGGGCCTGGGGAGGAGTTATCTGTCGCATGTGTCATGGCACATGCGACAGAAATCAGAGGAGTAGGGTGGATGCGGCCGGCGCGCATCCCTCAGGGGGGGGGCACTTTGGCGACACCGGGGGACCGGGGAGAAGATTTATCATGTCTGTTCATGCCAGATGGGAGATAAATATTTTTTTACCGGCGCTGTCATTTACTGTAACGTGATCACCGGTATACGGTGAGATTTTCTGACGCTGGGGGGCGTTATTCACTTATTTCTGCCTGCTGTTTATAAACGGCAGATTAGAATAAGGCTACATTCACACGACCGATCCGTTTTTGCGGTTTGCAAAAAACGGTCCGTTTTTTTCACGTGTGCATCCGTGTGGCATCCGTTTCCGCTCTGTATTGTTAGGTCCGGGTGGTGGATCCACTGGGCTGTGCACCCCACCGGAGGCCTGGGTGCACGGTAGCCGGAGCACTAGCATGGCAGGGACTGCGTCCCACAGGGGACGGGTAGAACAGTCACTGGGGCTTCAGAGTTCCTGGAGACAGTGCAGGAATCCTGCACAGGTGCCGGGTAGGAATGTCAGGCAATAGTATGATCACAGGACACGGCACAAGGGGGACCTGAGCACCTAGCTTTCAAGACAAGGCTTACAAGACACGTTGATCAGGCCTCGCCCACATGGCAAGGCCAGTCTTATATACCCAGCACAGCCTCATGTCATATCCTGCTGCAGCAGTGCTGGGCCCATAAGACCAGGTGAGTGGGCGCGGCCCGACCCTATACAGAAGCATGAGTCAGACACATGAGACTGGGGACAGGACACAGGAAAGCACGAAACCGGATCAGTGGGTAAGGAGCGGTGCCGTGCAGGAGCGACCGGATCAGTGGGTAAGGAGCGGTGCCGAGGCATTGGCAGCGTGACACGTATACGGTCCGTATGTCATCTCTTTGTCATCCGTGCGCCTTCCGTTTTTTTTGGCGTACTGCCAAAAAACTAAAGGAGGGAAAATACATAAATTTACCGAGGATCCATAGCTTCAACCTACATGAGGCGGTCACATGTTCAGTCCAGTGCCATTTTCTACTGCTTTTCACAGCGTAGAACGCTCTGGTGATTTTCTTTTGCTTGTACACTTCATATCAGTCTTTTCTGTCATTATAATGGCAGAAAGACACAATGTCCCACTCTCCTGCATTTTGTACTTTTGCACCCTTTGGTACCTTTCATGTGGCACTAAGGGGTGCTTAGCCTTGTATTTACCAAAATAAATAAATAAATTTTAAAAAAAAAATGACGTGGGGTTCCCCCTATTTTTGTAGCCAGCTAGGGTAAAGCAGATGGCTGCAGTCTGCAGACCATAGCTGGCAGCTTCACCTTGGCTGGTAATCCAAAACTGAGGGCACCCCACGCTGTTATTTTAAATTAAATAAATAATTAAAAAAAAACAACACGTGGAGGTCCCCCCAAAATTGGATCACCAGCCAAGGTAAAGCAGACAGCTGGGGTCTGATATTCTCAGACTAGGTAGGTCCACTGTTATTGGACACTCCCCAGCCTAAAAATAGCAGGCCGCAGCCGCCCCAGAAGTGGCGCATCCATTAGATGCGCCAATCCTGATGCTTCGCCCCAGCTCATCCCGTGCCCTGGTGCGGTGGCAAACGGGGTAATATATGGGGTTAATACCAGATGTGTAATGTCACCTGGCATCAAGCCCTGGGGTTGGTGAGGTCAGGCGTCTATCAGATTCACACCACACATCTTTCTTCAGCTCTGCTTCACACACACACACAGCTCTGCTTCACACCACACATCTTTCTTCAGCTCTGCTTCACACACACACACAGCTCTGCTTCACACCACACATCTTTCTTCAGCTCTGCTTCACACACACACACACACACACAGCTCTGCTTCACACCACACATCTTTCTTCAGCTCTGCTTCTCTCTCACACACACAGCTCTGCTTCACACCCCACATCTTTCTTCAGCTCTGCTTCTCTCACACACACACACACAGCTCTGCTTCACACACAGACACACACACAGCTCTGCTTCACACACAGACACACACACAGCTCAGCTTCACACCACACATTTCTTCAGCTCTGCTTCACACACACACACAGCTCTGCTTCACACACACACAGCTCTTTCACACACACTCACACACAGCTCTGCTTCACACACAGACACACACACACAGCTCTGCTTCACACCACACATATTTCTTCAGCTCTGCTTCACACACAGCTCTGCTTCACACACACAGCTCTCTTTCACACACACACACAGCTCTGCTTCACACACAGACACACACACAGCTCTGCTTCACACCACACATATTTCTTCAGCTCTGCTTCACACACACACATAGCTCTGCTTCACACACACAGCTCTCTTTCACACACACTCTCACACAGCTCTGCTTCACACACAGACACACACACAGCTCTGCTTCACACCACACATTTCTTCAGCTCTGCTTCACACACAGCTCTGCTTCACACACAGACACACACACACACAGCTCTGCTTCACACACAGACACACACACACACACACAGCTCTGCTTCACACCACACATATTTCTTCAGCTCTGCTTCACACACAGCTCTGCTTCACACACACACAGCTCTCTTTCACACACACACACAGCTCTGCTTCACACACACAGCTCTGCATCACACACACAGCTCTGCATCACACCACACAGCTCTGCATCACACCACACAGCTCTGCATCACACCACACAGCTCTGCATCACACCACACATCTTTCTTCAGCTCTGTCCCTACCTGCTCTGATGCCATCCTCCTGCTGCTGTTCCGGTGCCGCGGCCATTCTCCTGCTCCGGTTAGTCTCCTCTCCTGGCCGCGGCGTGGGTCCTCTCCTCCGCGGCCGGCCGGCCGCGCGCGTGGGTCCTCTCCTCCGCGGCCGGCCGGCCGCGCGCGTGGGTCCTCTCCTCCACGGCCGGCCGGCCGCGCGCGTGGGTCCTCTCCTCCGCAGCCGGCCAGCCGGCCGCGCGCGTGGGTCCTCTCCTCCGCGGCCGGCCAGCCGGCCGCGCGCGTGGGTCTTCTCCGCGGCGGCGTCCTGCTGTGACGTCCGCGGCGTCCTGCTGTGACGTCCGCAGCATTGGACGCCGCAGCAGAGCAGGGAGCAGGCACACCTCTGACCCCGGAAGTACAGGCGATGGTACTTCCGAGGTCAATCAGCGTCCTGTGCCCGCAGCTTGTTTTTGCGTCTTAGAGACGCAGATACAAATAAATGTAGGTGCCCCCCCCCCGAAAACACAGCTGATTTAGACTGTCTTAACGGAGGGGGAGCGGGTGTGAAGAAAAGAAAAAAAAAATTGCTGACGGGTGGCAAGTATGGCCCTGGTGGTGGGGGCCCCCTTGGAAGCTCTTTTGGTGGGGGCCCCGGGGCTGAAGCCCCGCCTGCCCCGCCTATAATCCGGCCCTGCATACCATAGTCACTGTCCCAGTCAATGAAGAACAGAATGTTCCCCATTGGCTGGGAGAGCAATGCAGTGACCTGAACTAACATCAGAAGGTCAGCCCAGGTCACTGCAGGGCATGACAAGTGCTGCTGTCAGGAGCAGGTACATTACCTGCGCTGATCTCCTGCACTGCGGATACTGCACAATGACTTCAATCACCTTCACAGCCAAGTATCGCGAGCGGCCCGTGATGTCACCGCTAGTGACAGTCTCGGGCCGCAGTGACAGATGTGAAGCGGCAGCCATGGAGGACAGTGTCAGCGCTGAGGTCGGGAGGGCAGGACTTCATCACCGCAGGTAAGCCGAGCGGGGTAATGTGTGCGGGTGCAAGGTGGGCGGAGCCTAGCAGGGTAATGTGTGCGATGCGAGGTAGGCGGAGCCTAGCAGGGCTATTTGTGCGGTGCGAGGTGGGCGGAGCCTAGCGGGGTAATGTGTGCGGTGCGAGTGGGCAGAGCCTAGCGGTGTAATGTGTGCGGAGCAAGGTGGGCGGAGCCTAGCAGGGCTATGTGTTCGGTGCGAGGTGGGCGGAGCCTAGCGGGGTAATATGTGCGGGTGCGAGGTGGGCGGAGCCTAGCGGGGTAATGTGTGCGGGTGCGAGGTGGGGGGAGCCAAGCGGGGCCATGTGTGTGGTATGAGGTGGGCGGAGCCTAGCGGGGTAATGTGTGCGGGTGCGAGGTGGGCGGAGCCTAGCAAGGTAATGTGTGCGAGGTGGGCGGAGCCTAGCGGGGCTATGTGTGCGAGTGCGAGGTGGGTGGAGCCTAGCGGGGCCATGTGTGCGGGTGGCGGAGTGCGAAGTGGGTGGAGCCTAGCGGGGCCATGTGGCGCTGAGGACGTCAGTGCTGGGGACTGCATGGCTGGAGACAGATGAGTGTGTGTGTGTGTGTGTGTGTGTGTGTACATGCCGCATGCAGGAGGGGGTGGAGCGAGCTGAGCGGGGAAGTATCGGCTCCCTGCACGCGTAACCAGGGTAAATATCGGGTTACTAACCAAAGCGCTTTGCTTGGATACCCGATGTTTATCTTGGTTACCAGCTTCTGGCAGGCTGCCAGCGATGGCTCCCTGCACACTGTAGCTGTAAAAAGCCCTGCTTTTGCTGATAGAACCGTTCTCGAACGTAACTCGAACTGTCGAGCTTTTAGCAAAAAGCTCGAGTTCTAGTTCGATCTAGAACAGCCCCCAAAATCACTCGAACCACGAACTGGAGAACCGCGAACGCGCTCAACTCTACTCATTAGTGTTATAATGGGGAACAGGTGTGTTACATTTGGTGTTATGGCTCACACACTCTCTCATACTGGTCACTGAAAGTTCAGCATGGCTCCTCATGGCAAAGAATTCCCTGATGATCTGAAAAAAAAAAAGAATTGTTGTTCTATATAAATATGACCTAGGCTATTAGAAGATTGGCAACACCCAAAAACTGAGCAACAGCACAGTGGCCAAGACCATACAGTGGTTTAAAAAGACAGGTTCCACTCAGAATAGGCCGCCTCCCATGGTCAACCAAAGAAGCTGAGTGCATGAGCTCAGCTTCAAATCCAGAGGTTGTCTTTTCAAAATAGATGTAGGAGTGCTGCTAGCATTGCTACAGAGGTTACAGGGGTGAGGAGGTAAGTCTGTCAGTGCTCAGACCATACATCAATAGTTGTTGTCCCAGAAGGAAGCCTCTTCTAAAGATGGTTCACAAGAAAGCTCACAAATAGTTTGCTGAAGACAAGCAGACAAAGGACATGCATTACTGGAACCATGTCCTGTGGTCTGATGAGACTAAGATAAACTTATTTGGTTCATATGGTGTCAAATGTGTATGGCAGCAACCAGGTGAGGAGGACAAATTCAAATATGTCTTGCCTACAGTCAAGCATGGTGGTGGGAGTGTCATGGTTAGGGGCTGCATGAGTGCTGACAGCTGGGGGGAGCTACAGTTCATTGAGGGAACCACGAATGCCAACTTGTATTCGGAAATAATAAAGCAGAGCATGATCCACTTCCTTTGTAAACTGGGTGGCAGGGCAGTATTCCAACATGATAACGACCCCAAATACACCTTCAAGAAGACCACTGCATTGCTAAAGAAATTAAGGGGAAAGGTGCTGGACTGGCCAAGCATGTCTCCAGACCTAAACTCTATTGAGCAACTGTGGGGCTCCAGGCCACGGGAGCCCAACCACAACGAGTGTGCTTGGAGGACAGCCATCCCAGGTCACAGCTAGCATGGAGAACAAGAGGAGCGGGTTCAGGTACTAACCCACAGTAAAGACAAGGCAAGTTGAAACTACAATCCTGGTGTGGACTGTTTTCTTGGTCGCCCCGTGCATTTACATAGACAGTTCCCCAATACTACCCCCATCAAGCACTGCCGGAGCCAGTCCCTGCTTGCTGCATCACACCTTCAGCCCCGGCAGAATCCTGCAGCGGCAACCCCTATAACCTGGCCACACACCACAAGTGGCATAGTCATAAACTCTTTTATTCCTTTCTTTTATTTTTCCCTTTTTTATTTTACCAACACTCTCTTGCTTTCCTGAGGGATGGTACCCTGAGGGCCACGGTACCGGGCCACGACCACGATTGACCCCACTGCTCACCACAAGCCCGGGACCAAGTACACCACAGCCCTGGGGCATCACAGGAGTGTGTAAAACATCGCACTCTACTCGGATGTCATTTGACCGCAGTGTGATGTACGCAGGGCCAGTCAGCAGAGAAGAGGGAGCAAGTGCTCCCTCTGCTCCGCAGCTGTGATCCGTTCGCAAGACCAGATCACAGTCGCATGACCCTCGGCTCATAGTCGCAGCAGAGCCTGAGCCGAGGGTCATTAGCATATTGCTTCCGATACTCTCACATCATAAGCTATGTACAAGTGGAACCGAGCCCATAGTGATCATGTATGTGGCTTACTTTGTGCTACCTATTCCAATGCACTTTGACCAAAAAAAACAACTTCCCTGACATTGTCTGGTCTCGTTCCTTATCTGTGACCCACTGTTTTCAGTAACCTCTTCGGTTCACATGTGTTTATATCTAATTTAGTGCTAAAAACAAAAAACAGCTCTACTGAATAGATGAAGATATGCACTTACACCATAAACTAAAAATACGTGTATGCAATCGTTGTATCAAACAATGGACGACTTGTTACCAACACATTGATATTAATTGTGCAGCGTATTTGAGAAAACAGCAGGACATTTCAAGACACATCAGGCAAATGCTCAGGGAATTATACCCCTGGAGCTTTCCCCATACAGTTTAATGGATTCTGAATATTTTGCTCCTCGTAAAATATTTTATAGACCATAAGATCTGCAGGGAGTATATTATAGACTATAGAAAGCAGTGGGGCTGTGGAGAAACCATAAGGAAACTGCCATAATTGCTTCCAATAATAAAGGAATATATTGATACATTAACATTAGTGCAAAACAAACATTGATTACAGACCAAAAATGTATACATTTCTGATTATAAATTTCAATTTAATGTGTATTTACATATAATAATCATGCTCATTTGAGTGTAGCAGGCATTTGTTTAAATCCTTTATTTATTAATCCTTTATTATTCTTGATGAGACATTTTTCAATTTTCAAATTGTTCCAAGGAAGAAGAACAATATCATTGAAGAAACTTTTCATCACAAATAGAGATAATATTTCTGAATATTAGCAAAAAATTAAGATAGACAGAGGGGTATTTGGGACTTTGGGTGCTTCATGGGGAGGTTCAGCTTTGGGCCCATTTTTTGCTTCAGCTGGGGATGGTAGCACCACTTTACGGAGTCCTGTGGCTACAGCAAACCACTCATCCTCATCATCAGTAGCCCCTGCTGAGGCAGCATTTCTCTGTTCGTTTGGGAGTTCAGCCCCTTGCTCTTCTTCAGGCAGGCAGAGATGGAGAATGTTCTAGTGTATTGTGTATTGCCTGGCTGGTTATCTCTACCTCTCCTTCAGGTCAGACTTCATATACCAGGCTATCAGAATGAACCTTGCTCATCAGACAGGGGTGAGTTGCCTCCCGAAAATAATACAACTTGTTCTCTGGATGCTTAGCCTGTACCAGCACCCAATCCCCCTGTTGGAGTGGCACGTCCTGCCCTGGATGGCCCAGCCCCTGAAATTTTACCAGTCACCTCAGCGTCTGCAGTCAATGCTGATGTTCTCGCACCCAGGTACTTGTACTGCTTCCACAGAAATCTTGTGCTGCATGTGGGTGTGGAACCATTGCGCCAAAGCGTCGGGCTAAAGGGGGCTTTACACGAAGCAACATCGCTAGCAATGTCGTCGGTGAAAGCACCCGCCCCCGTCGGTAATGTGTGTCACGGGCAAATCGCTGCCCGTGGCGTACAATATCGCTAGTACCCGTCACACAGACTTACCTGCCTAGCAACGTTGCTGTTGCCGGCGAACCGCCTCCTTTCTAAGGGGGTGGTCCGTGTGGCGTCACAGCGACGTCACTAAGCGGCCACCCAATAGAAGCTGAGGGGCGGAGATGAGGGGCCGTATCAACCCGTCCACCTCCTTCCTTCCTCATTGCCGGCGGCCGCAGGTAAGCTGTAGTTCATCGGTCCCGAGGTGTCGCACATAGCAATATGTGCTGCCTCGGGAATGATGAACAACCTGCGTCTTCAGCAAGCAACGATTTTATGAAAAGGAACGACGTGTCAACGATGGACGATTTGGTGAGTATTTTCCATTGTTAACAGCCGTTCGTTGGTGTCACATGCAACAACGTCGCTAACGATGCCAGATGTGCGTCACGGAATCCGTAACCCCGGAGATATATCATTAGATACGTCGTTGCGTGTAACAGGGCCTTTACTCTGGAGTGGCATAACTAAGCATTTACCTTGTCTTCACTAGAGCCTTTGATGTTAAGATTAGGCTTCTGCTGGAAGGTAGCTGTCAGGTACCACCACAGGGCAGTCCCCGTTACTGCAGCAGCTGACCCCGGAAGTTCAGTAATGCAGGTGCGGACAGGCTGGACAGCTGGTGCTGACTGGACAAAAGGAGCAGGCTGGATGGCGGTTACTGGCAGGTGCAGCAGATTCAGACAGATACGGCAAGTACTGGCAGGTTCAGGCAGGTACGTTAGGTGCTGGCAGGTGTGGCAAGTACTGGGCACAGGCACAGGATATGGGTTCTGGATACTGGACAAGATACAAGAACAGGTAAGCACCCAGTAGTACAGGGCAAGGAACTTTCTTGGAAAGGCACCTCCCTAAGGGGGAGGGTGCCCTAAATACCCAATTCATGCCAGGGATGGGTTGGAGCATAACCTAATTGAGCAAGGTGCTCCTTTAAGAGCCATACCCATGGGGTATGCATGTGCACACCCTAAGTGCGCTCGCAGGAAACCTGCACAGTGTATGCAAGGGAGCAGGAGTCAGCGGTAGGGTCAGAAGCTGCAGTGGAGACAGGAGATGCAGACAGCAAAAGATAACTGGGATGGCGACAGTGGCGGCACCCCTGTTGGGAGGAGGAAGTGGTACAATGCAGGAGTGCTGCTACTGGTGTTACACATCCTCTTCTGGGTCGAATTGCAATTTTGCAATCTTTCAGCCATTCTCTTGAGGATGGTAAGGCGTTGTTTGAGACTTGTCAATGCCATAGAGTCGGTACATGCTCACTCATCCCTAATGATAAGGGATAATGCAGAAATAGTACTGACAACTATCAAGAGGCATATTGAGACACATTCAGTAATATACAAAATGTAAATGCGATATTTTAAACACAGGTATTAAAGACTCTACCCAACAGGAATTATCTAGCGTTAACTCTCTCTCTGTCAGGGACGCATCTGTGTCACCTCAACTGGTCACCACTTGCCCTTAACTGGATTATTCAGTGTAACAATCTAATACAATAAATCAACATACAGGGTCTAATTAATGTAATTAACCCGATGTGTGCTGTAACTAGGAGAGCAGGGAGCCAGCGCTAAGCGGTGTGCGCTGCTCCCTGCTCTCTGCACGTGTAGCTGCGTGCGCTGGTAACCAAGGTAAATGTCGGGTTGGTTACCCGATATTTACCTTAGTTACCAAGCGCAGCATCTTCCACGCGGCGCTGCTGGCTGGGAGCTGGTCACTGGTTGCTGGTGAGCTCACCAGCAACTCGTGTAGCCACGCTCCAGCGATCCCTGCCAGGTCAGGTTGCTGGTGGGATCGCTGGAGCGTCGCAGTGTGACATCTCACTAGCAATCTCCTAGCAACTTACCAGCGATCCCTATCAGGTTGGATCGTTGTTGGGATCGCTGGTAAGTTGTTTAGTGTGACTGGGTGTTCTGCCTTCGTCCACGTGTGAGCTGTGTGGACTCCGGCATACAGCTAACCTTCATCCACTGTTTCAATAAACAGACTGTGTTGCCTTTAAGTCTTTATTTATTAAATGATGATGGATAGGTGGATGATCATAAGAAATGGATGATTGATTGGTAAAAACTATAACAAAAGATACAAATCCATATCAGTACAGGCATATCACAAATAACAGAATGACATACATAGTAGTACTGGTATTTACAGAATCTGCATAACACAGAGAGCAATGCATATGACTGAATACAACATTTACACTGCTGATGCCGCCCTACACCTGCTCTACATGTATCACAGCCTATGCAATCTGAGTAGAGCCACTGCCACTTCACAGTGCCTACATAACAACTGTACACATATTCCAACACAAATATGTAGTCTAATACAATGATTCCTACCGGGATCCATTAGTCAGGAGGAACGATTGAAGAGAAGGAACTGGAGCCAGCTAATAGCACCTCTGAATCCTATGGAGGCACCAAGACATCTGGTCTCCAACTCAGGAAGGGCAGGGAAAAAAGGGCGGTCCAAGGAAGTATCTCTTCCTTAAAGCAACAGGCTCCAACCACAGAAATACTATGGAGATGTATGAGGAAAACATAAGAAAGCCAACAGTGACCTCTTGTGGGCAACAAACGATATTACCCTTATCCTATTTAATGAATAGGAGACAGAACACTCCCCGCTTGGCGTTAACCAATGCCACTATTGGACTCCTGAGGGGATAACAACAACACAAGTTCAGTGACTGGTCTGGTGAACAATTTGTTCTCTCCGAGCTTGCTCACTCTGACCTCTACCTTGCGTACTCTCCCATCCTTGCTGGGAAAGGGTTTGGTGACTAGGCCGAGTGGCCACTCATTTCGGTGTGATTGACTGTCCTTTACAAGTACCACATCGCCAAGTCTGATGTTTGGATGGTCTTTCTGCCATTTTGTTCTGGTTTGCAGAGTGGAGAGATATTGTTTCCTCCATCTGTCCCAAAAGGCATTGGACACGTTTTGTACTTGCCTCCATTGTCTTCTGTAGAGGTCTTTCTCGGTGAATTCTCCAGGTGGAGCTCCTGGGACTCAGGTTTTCTGTGTAAGTAACATGGCAGGAGTAAGAACTGTTGAGTCTCCAGAATTTCCAGAAAGAGCTGTCAATGGCCTAGCATTCATGATAGCTGTAACTTCGGCCAAGAACGTAGTCAAGCTTTCGTGGGTAAGTCTGGTGTTTGCTTGCAAGAGGATAGAATCTAGAATCTTGCGTGCAATTCCTATCATTCTTTCCCAGGTGCCTCCCATGTGCGAAGAGTGTGGTGGGTTGAAGGTCCAGGTGCATCCTTGCTCACCTAGGTACCTCTCTACATTTGTAATGTCTAGATTGGAAGGGATTTGGAGTTCTCTTGCTGCTCCAATAAAGTTCGTGCCTCTATCAGAACGAATGTGCTTCACAGGGCCTCTGATAGCGATGAAGCGTCGAAGTGCATTTATGAAACTTGAAGTGTCCATAGATTCTATTACTTCGATATGAACAGCTCTGACAGACAAACAGGTGAATAGAACTGCCCAACACTTTGCTTCGGCATGGACCTTCCTAGTGCGTCTTGTAGCTACGGACCAGGGGCCAAACACATCCAGTCCAACGTTGGTGAAAGGGGGTTCAGTACTGAGCCTGTCAGGTGGAAGATTAGCCATCTTCTGGTTTTGAAACATGCCACGAAGTTTGCGACACGTAACGCAGTTGAAGATGAGTTTGCTCACGCTTCTCTTCGCTCCGACTATCCATAGTCCAGCCGTTCGTAGACTCCCTTCGGTAAACAAACGACCTTGATGTCTCACCAAGATGTGATGATGTTGAATAAGCAAGGTTGTGACATGATGACGTCCGGGAATTATTACCGGGTGTTTCTCTGAGACTTCTACCTTAGCTTCTTGAATGCGGCCACCTATTCTCAGCAGCCCATCTTTGTCAATGAACGGGTCGAGTTTCCTCAACGCACTGTCTCTAGGAATGGGTAGTCCTTTGTCGAGATTGTCTATCTCCTTGTTGTAGGCTTCATTTTGTACAACATGGAGTATTGTAATCTTGGCTTTCTCTAGGTTGGGAGCAGTAAACGCATGCTTGCAGTGATGCCAACCTTTACTGCATCTCTGATTTGTTGGTAGTTCGGACTTGTAAAACTGAGTCACGTGTAGTAAAAAAGCGATGGCTCTAACAAGTGAGTTCCAGGTTGAGAATCTACTGAACCGATGAGATCCGAGGTGACGTCCTGAAACCACTGTATGAAGAGCTGACACTTGAGGACGAAGGTCTTCATCAACATCTGGATCCACCAGTTCGAATGTATCGGGCCTGCTGATGTAGGATGTTGTTCGGTACAGGAAGGCAGGGCCTGTGAACCATGTAGTGTCCTTAAGGTGACTTGGTGCAACGGATCTAGTCGCATGGTCGGCGGGATTGTGATGAGTAGATACGTAATGCCACTGATCAGGGAGAGTTGATCTTCTTATTCTCAATACCCGGTTGCTGACGTAGACATAGAAGCGTCGTGTTTCGTTGCAGATGTATCCTAGTACCACCTTGCTGTCAGTGTAGAACTCTGCATCTTTGATCTCCTGATTCATTCCATCTGAGATAAGTTCAGCCAGCTCTACTGCAAGGACGGCAGCACAGAGTTCCAGTCTAGGTATCGTGTGTTCACGGAGTGGCGCCAGTTTTGTCCGACTCATGACGAACCCAATATGGATCTGTTCATTCACATCAGTGGTTTTAAGGTATACTACCGCTGCGATTGCTTTGACTGATGCATTGCAGAAGATACAAAGTCTTTGAGATTTGACTTCGGTGGATGGCACAGGAGCGTATGGTCGGTTCACATGAAGATCGGTCAAGGCCTCGAGAGACTTCCTCCACTCTGCCCACAGGTCTGCTTTTTCTGCCGGAAGTGGATCATCCCAATCAGATGTCTCTTGGGTGAAGTCTCTTAGCATCATTTTACCTTGGACGGTAACTGGAGCTACGAATCCCAGAGGATCGTACAAACTATTCACAAAGGAAAGGACACCTCTACGTGTGAAGGACTTTTCTTCTTTGTTGATCTGAAAGGTGAAGGCATCTGTCTTCAAGTCCCAAAGTAGTCCTAGGCTCCGTTGCATGGGAAGAGAGTCGATGCTCAGGTCTATGCCCTTCAGATCACTGGAATAGTCTTGAGAGGGAAAGGCTTCCATCAGTTCTCGGCTATTGGATGCAATCTTATGCAACCTTAAGTTGGACTGAGCGAGCATTTCTTGAGCTCTTTTTAGAAGACTGATTGCTGCCTCGTTTGTGGGTGTGGATTTTAAGCAGTCGTCTACGTAGAAATCCTTTTCCACAAAGGATCTAACATCCGACCCGTACTTCTCTTCACCTTCTTTGGCGGAATTCCTGAGACCGTAGATAGCCACGGCGGGGGAAGGACTGTTCCCGAAGATATGTACCCTCATCCGGTACTCTATGATGTCTTTATCTGGGTCGTTGTCACGGTACCAGAAGAACCTCAGGTAGTTTCTTTGTTCCTTTTTGACGAGAAAGCAGTGGAACATCTGTTGGATGTCAGCCATAAATGCCACCGTATCTCTGCGGAAACAGAGTAGAACTTCTAAGAGTCTGTTGTTGAGGTCTGGGCCAGATAGTAGGACATCATTCAACGAGACGTCTTCGCACTTGGCACTTGAGTCGAACACCACTCTTATTTGGCCTGGCTTTTTAGGATGGTACACTCCGAAGATGGGTAAGTACCAGCGTTCCTCAGAGTCCCGTAGTGTAGGTGCGATCTCTGCATGGTTATTTCGGAATATCTTCTCCATGAAGGTAAAGAAATGTTCTCTCATCTCGGGAGACTTCTTGAGCTTGTGTCTGAGGGAGACAAATCGACTGTAGACCTGTTTCCTGTTGTTGGGTAGGCGTTGTCTCCGTGGTCGGAATGGTAAGGGTGCCACCCAGCTGTTCGACTTGTCTTTGGTTATTTCTTGGTCCATGATATCCAAGAACATCCTGTTTTCTTTGGACATTGCTGTTTTGTTGTCCTCTTTGGTCCTGTGGAAGACTGTACAGCCTATGTGGTCTTGTTCGCCCTCACAAGCGTGGTCTTCGTTGGAAGGAACTGCGAAAGGACATGGCAGAGGAGTACTGCTTGGTAATTCCTTTACCAACAGACTGTTGTGACATGGTCGGAAGAAAGACGGACGTCTATTTTCTAGTGTGTTGGTGAGCATACTGTTGACTGAGGCTGGCTTGTGTGCTCCTCCTAGACAGACATCTCCTATTACGACCCATCCTAGGTCAAGTCTCTGCGCATATGGAGCGTTCTGGGAGCCGTTAATGGACTCTCTAGCCTTATGCACACGTAGCATGTCTCTTCCAAGGAGTAAGGCTATTGGAGCTTCTGAGTCCAGTTCTGGAATCAGGTGAGCTATATGCTTCAGATGGGGGTGATGAGCTGCTACCTCTGGTGAAGGTATCTCGGACCTGTTGTCAGGAATCTGGTTGCACTCCAGTATGGTAGGTAATGATAGGCAGGTCTGGCCATCTATGGATTCCACCTTGTACCCGCTTGCCTTCCTCCCCGCCGTCTCAACGGTACCTGAACATGTCTTCAAGGAGTAGGGAGAACCGGGGCCTGCAATGTTGAAACTGCTGAAGAAGATGGACTTGGCAAGAGACCTGTTGCTCTGATCGTCCAAGATCGCATAGATCTTAATTGCTTTGTCCCTGCGGCCTGCTGGGTAGACTCTGACAAGGCAGATTTTTGAACAGGACCTTCCTCCTGTGAGTCCTTTACAGATCTCCGTACATTGAGAGGTAACCACCGTGGTGTCTTCATCAGTGTTCTTCTGTTTTCCATCGTGTTCTTCTGCTTGCGGCAACGCTCGTGTAGGTGGTCCAGGGTGTAAGGCTGTATTGTGATCCGTGCTGTCACATTCTGCACATTTCACGCTAGCTTCGCAGTTCCTGGCCATGTGCGATGTTGCAGCACAGCATTTGAAGCAGATGTTGTGTTCCTTGAGGAAGCCTTTGCGATCCTCTAGAGACTTCTCCCTGAAGGCTCTGCATTTTAGTAGAGGATGTGGTTTCCGGTGTAGAG
Source organism: Anomaloglossus baeobatrachus (assembly GCF_048569485.1). Lineage (NCBI taxonomy): Eukaryota > Metazoa > Chordata > Amphibia > Anura > Aromobatidae > Anomaloglossus > Anomaloglossus baeobatrachus. The sequence goes on from NC_134356.1 coordinate 65,296,410, forward strand.
GACACTGTTTACTGATATCCTGGGGTTTGTTCTCTTCTGGAGGATGCTTACTCTCTTTGTGAGCAGGACCTGAGGAGACAATGTTAGTTTTGTGGACCGCCACGGGTGTCCTACTGGGTTTGACACCGGGGGCGGTGGTACATGACAGAGTAAAATCAAAACTAGGGTCATTTCTGATTTTAGCTTGCTGAGCTACAAAATCTACAAATACGGCAAAAGGAGGGAATGGCGCGTTATGTGTTTGCTTATACCGTGAACCGTGTGAGACCCACTTTTCTTGTAGATTGTAAGGAAGTTTTTGCACTATCGGATTGACACCCCTAGCGGTATCCAAGAATGCCAATCCGGGCAAATCTCCTTCCTCTTGGGCAACCTGTAACTCTACTAAGAGATCGCTTAGCTCTCTTAGCCTTTGAAAGCCTTTGGGTCCTATCTTAGGGAAGTCATCAATTCTTTTAAACAGAGCATTTTCAATAACTTCTATGGACCCATAGCATTCATCAAGTCTCTTCCACGCCAAGTGTAGACCTTTGGGTGGGTTTTTAATGTTAATGTCTCTTAGTCTTTTGGCGTGTTCTACCGATTCACTACCAAGCCATTTTACCAGGAGGTCTAACTCCTCACTACAAGAAAGGTCCAAACCTCTTATGGTGTTCTGGAACGAGGCTCGCCACGACCTATAATTCTCGGCACGATCATTGAACTTTACAAGTCCTTTTGTGACCAGATCTCGACGAGCAAAGAACTTTGCAAAGTCCATGGTGGCTTGGTCAGTGCTGGTGCGAGCCGGTGTATGGTCGTGTCTATTGTGTGGTGTATCACCATACCTGTAGGGTGTTTCCGCCTTCGGAAAGCCAGCATAGTACCTCCCCGGAGAGAAAGGTGTCTCTTTGTGGTAAAATGGTGGTTGTACCTTCCGCCCTGTGGAATAGTAGTTTTGGTGAACCTCCTCGTGCTGTACACTCTCTTGCTTGAAGCGGTGTAATTCAAGGTTGGATGGCTGGCCGTCTGCGTAGTCTGTTTGGTGAAGCACATCTGAGCTGTCATCTATCCTGGAGTATTGGTAGACGTATTCTGCGACGCGCTGTGCTGGATCCTGCTGGTTTAGGTCCGGCCCAAGAACATCGCTACGTCTTCCTTCGGGTTGCTCTGCCGCTTCCAGGAACTCTGCCTTGGCTATTGCGGCCGCTGTCTCCTTTTCTACGGCAAGTCTTTCTAAAGTCAGTTGCAGACGTGCATTCTCTGCTTCTTGTTCTGATTGCAGACGTGCACTCTCTGTCTGTTTTAGTTTGAGTTGCATTTCCTGTTCAGCGAAGGAGGACCTCACTTTAGCTGCTTGGGCCTCAGCGCGGGCGACGGCAGCAAGCTCCCTAATTGAGGATTTAGTAGAGCTTGCCCGTGACCTTGTCTTCAGGGAAGACGCTCGGCTGACAGACATTGTGCACTTGGCTGCAGACTATTTTAGCGGGAAACAGAGTCTATTTGCGGACGGCCTTCCGCGTGGTGGAGAGTGGAATGGTGATTTCTGGCGTACTGCGGTCTAGTCACTGCGGCTGTATGGTGACTGCTGCGACATCCATATGCGGTACAGCGTGGATGTTAGCGGTCCCGTACTACAGCCTGCGACCAGCTATCTTTACTGGAGCTGGACTGCGCTCTTGTTCTATGTAGCTGTATGGCGGCTGCTGTAATACCCGTGTGCCGTGTAGCGTGGGTGTTAGCTGTCCCGTACAGTTCGTACAATCGCTGCCTGCGACCAGCAGCCCGTTTTTACTGTTCTGCCTTCGTCCACGTGTGAGCTGTGTGGACTCCGGCATACAGCTAACCTTCATCCACTGTTTCAATAAACAGACTGTGTTGCCTTTAAGTCTTTATTTATTAAATGATGATGGATAGGTGGATGATCATAAGAAATGGATGATTGATTGGTAAAAACTATAACAAAAGATACAAATCCATATCAGTACAGGCATATCACAAATAACAGAATGACATACATAGTAGTACTGGTATTTACAGAATCTGCATAACACAGAGAGCAATGCATATGACTGAATACAACATTTACACTGCTGATGCCGCCCTACACCTGCTCTACATGTATCACAGCCTATGCAATCTGAGTAGAGCCACTGCCACTTCACAGTGCCTACATAACAACTGTACACATATTCCAACACAAATATGTAGTCTAGTACAATGATTCCTACCGGGATCCATTAGTCAGGAGGAACGATTGAAGAGAAGGAACTGGAGCCAGCTAATAGCACCTCTGAATCCTATGGAGGCACCAAGACATCTGGTCTCCAACTCAGGAAGGGCAGGGAAAAAAGGGCGGTCCAAGGAAGTATCTCTTCCTTAAAGCAACAGGCTCCAACCACAGAAATACTATGGAGATGTATGAGGAAAACATAAGAAAGCCAACAGTGACCTCTTGTGGGCAACAAACGATATTACCCTTATCCTATTTAATGAATAGGAGACAGAACACTGGGCCTTAACCGGACGACAGTACAGTTCTCTAAGGAATAAGACCAATTCATTTATTACCTTTCCTCAATTGGTGCCATACATTCGAACAAGAAGACGGGTCAGTTCACTCGGAATGTCTCTCTTCAGTATTTAGTGATCAGTGTTTAGTCTTCAGTGCTTGACCTGCGAAATCTGGTTCTCGTGTTTGGTCTCCTTTAGTATCAGGTTACTTTCAGATATTTCTAGTGCAGTAATAGCCACAAGCCCTCTCCACTGCTTCCACGTCTGCCTCTTCTAAAGTTTTGGCACCAACTCATCCCCTTCTTCACTATCCCAGCCATTTATATTTAACAACTGCACCACAGTTGTCACTTGACCTGGCATCCCCTTCAAACACCTCTCTTGAGTAAACACTCTTTACATTTTTCAGTTCTTGCAAATCCAGTCCAACCAGCAAATGGAGGTACTTACTTGCAAGTATTGCAGGATATTAACAGAGTGTATGTTCAGTTAACCAATCCCATACAAAGGGACAGAGACCCTGATTCCATTGATGTGTCACTTACTAGGCTTCTTGCTGGAGTTTTGATAAAATAATTGTTTTATCAGCAGGAGATTATAAGTAGGGGACTACTTGGCCCAATGCCAAATAGTCCAACTATGCTCCCACCACTGATTGGCAGCTGCTTGCTTGTGCACAGTGTACACAAAAGGCTGCCAATCAGTAATGTGGGTGGGGTTATACAAAGCTCCGCATTCACAGAACTGTCAAATCTGCAGCAGATAAAACAATTTTTTATAAAAACGTCAGCACCAAGTAAAGTAAGTGGCTCCACTGGAATCAGGTTTATGCACCTACAGTATATCATGCTGATTTCAGATTGGAGTATGAAAATTAAATTGGCATAGGTAAAACACAAGGTCAAAAGTTAAAGTCACTTTAGACATTCAAGCAAGAGGCAAGAACTACTTATGTTTAATCCCTTCATGACAAAGCCAATTTTCATTTTTGTTTTTTCATTCCCTTCTTCACAGAGCCATAACGTTATTATTTTTCTACACATATTAGGGCTTGTTTTTTTCTCCTGGATGAAGCATTTCTATGCGAAACGCGCATTGGGAAAGTGAGACCCTGCTCCTCTACTCTCCTCATGTGGCTGGCCTTTGTTCTATCCTTGTACGTATCAATTATAATGTACTTTACCTGATCTTTGCTGTTTATTGTTTTACTTCCAGGCTACTTTGACCTTTTTATGTAGAATATATTTTCAAATGTTCTGACTATTTTCCCCGCCTTACTTTCTGTGGGTACTTATGCTGATACTTGGAATTTTGTTCCTGTCTGTCTGAGCTTCCACTCTCCTTTGACATAGACCGTGCAGGAGTAAAACAATGTTTGCTATGTGATGTCAATATGCCATTGTAACTAGAGATAAGTGAGCCCGAGTTTCAGTGTTCCGTCTTTGTACCACACATAGACATTACTCAGAAAATAGAGTTTGAATTTGGAGTTTGGGTGCCTTACGTATGAACACCACTTGCGCGAAAATCGCTGTGCTTGGGTACACTCGGTACAGCCCAGTGCGAGCTGCTTGCAATGGTTGAATGGCTCACACTGGGTGTAACAACAGCATGGTTGGATGTAGTGTGCACCCAAAAAAAAAATGGAAAACCTCACTCACCTGCCCCAGGAAGTGATCTGTGAATGGCTGACTGCATGCGGGAAGACACTCAAACTGCCCAATTAGTGACTTCCATTGGGGTTCAGATGAAGTTTGAGTCCCAAACCGATCTTAATTTAAAGTTCGTCTGTCCCCGCTGTACCGAACTTTCACAGGTCCGCTCTTCTCTAATTGTAACTAGGGATGAGCAAACCCTAACAGTAACGTTCGGGGTTCGGAACAAACACTGTGTTGGGGTCTTGGACTTGGACATGGACCAAAAAAAAAATCTGTGTTGGAGTTCGGGTTCTGATCATATGTTAACAAAGTTTGTTGAAAGAATGGAGTGCAGCCAATCAACAAGCTTTATTGCATTCAGGAGTTTGCCTGTACGCAGTGCAGGTAAAGCAGGCAGCTGGGGGATGCAACCAATCAAAAATTGGTTGGTTATCAAAAATAGAGGGGATTTCAAGTTGTTGTTTTTTTTTTAAAAAACAATTTAAATAAGTAATTAAAAAAAAAACAACAGTGTGAGGTCTCCCCTATTTTTGAAAAACAGCCAAGGTAAAACAGACAACTGGGGACTGGCATTTTCATACTGGGAAGGCCCATGGTTATTTGATCTTTCCCAGCCAAACTATAGCTTCTCCCAAGCCAACCGAGATGTGGTGCATCCATTAAATCCAGATCCCAAACCAAACTTTTAACTGAAGTCCGGCAACCTGAACATCCATGGGTGAGCTCATCACTAATTGTAACCATTACATTATACCCCCAAGTTGTATGTTATAATTATGTCTATGTAACTACCTCGAGTATTACTACTTGCCAGGTGTCCCCCATTTCCTATTTTTTTTCTTAGCTGTTTTGTCTAATTTTTATGCTTTTTCTTGGACTTTAATGAAATATCAATACAATAGTTTTTATTTCATGGGCTTACATTTTCTTTCTCTGTGGGGTTTATTACTGATATTTGTAATGCGTCGTAGTCCTCACATATAGATTGTGGCTATTGGCAGTTAATGCTTGTTTTTTGCAGGAGAAGTTGTACTTTTGATTGACACCATTCATTTTACTATATAGTGTACAGGAAAACGGGGAAAAAAGGGTTGTGGTGCCAGTTTCCAAGACTAGCTGTAACGTTTTCATTTTTCACTTCTTGAAACTTTTTGATGGCTTGTTTATTTCAGGGGGAGACGACGTTTCTATTGATACCAATTTGAGATAGATATGATATTTTGATCACTTGTTACAGCAGTTTTCTCCTTTGAAACCTGGCCACAGGCAAAGTTTCAAGGGAGCTTTATAATGACAAACACGGAGGTCTCCAGCACACCCCCTGCTATCATAGTAAGCTATCCGTTCCCCTAGCAATTGATAGAGGCAGGTCTTGGCTTTAATACATATTTATTGCCTGATGATTATGGTATATGGTATAAATGGTATTTTTTTGCTATATACAGGGGGAACTAGTAGGTACGGTAATGTATAGGTTTATGGAATCCAATGAAGGAGTTGTTAAAGGAGGCAGCTTTTGTTTGAATGCTGAAAAACTAGTGACAAGGTTCCCTTTAAAGGGAATCTGTCTGCAGGTTTTTACTACATCATCTGAGAGCAGCAGGATGTAGGCAAGAATATCTGTCAGCAGGTTTTTACTACCTCATCTGAGAGCAGCAGGATGTAGGCAAGGAGATTCTGAATCCAATGGTGTATCACTTAGATAACTGGCTTTAGCTGTTCTGATACAATCTAAATTTTTAGCTTTAGCCATGTAGCTGAGCCAAGGGAGCTGTCTCACCCACCTCAGGCTCTAAATAGAGGCTGTTCATTGACAGTCAGGTGTCAATCATAGAAGGCGGTGTGCCGGAGTGCCTTGCTAGACCTAGCAATAATAATCACCAAGTGTTAAAGCTTTTACTTTATGTCAACAACAGCATGAAGCCTGGTAAGAGAGGCACAGTTGTTTTTTGTTTGTTAACCCCTACAGCATGCTGGCTTCAGCTTACATAGCAAAAACCTGCTGACAAATTCCCTACAAGGAGATTCGCTCAACTCTATTAATAATTCTATTTCTATTTCCCTATTGAAAGTCTAATTATTTTAACTGTTTTTATGATTTTCATTTTAATATTTTTTAACCCATTCTAGGCCTTCATAATCCAACAAAATGTCGTAAAGGCAAATCTGATTGTATAGAATCTATTTGATCATCTCTACTTATCAGTAATTACTGATAAAACCTGTTTTCTGTAATAGATAATTAATTATATAAGTGCATGAACTATTAGATAGCTTCAAAAACCTGCCCGGGTCTCTTTAAGATCTGTAACCTAGTTCACATCTCCTTACTTCCAAAAACTGTTTTGCTCTTAATGCACATTCCATGTGAACATGAGGTTGTGTTCGGAGCAGAAGGTGAAGAGGCGCATTAATCACGAAGGTGACAGCAGATGTGTCCCTGATAAGACTATAATGCTTTATGCAGCTTGAATAAAGACAGGTGGAAGCCTTGGAGGTAGTATGTGGCCACCCAGCTCTCTACGACGGTTTTGTGTCCTCTTCCTATCTAGTAAACATGTGAGCTGGCCAGACAGCTGTGACCAACAGTCTCCACATCAGTGCCTCAATGCCCTGGGAGACAAGCAAGAAGTGGAGTCTATAGATGATTATTGACCTGAAGAGAAGGGTCAGCGCACTATACAAAGTTATCGGTGAACTCGCATTAGTAAAAAAATTCATCTATTGTGTTTTATGGTTTAGATTTATATAATTTTAGGGTTTAGATTTATAATAAAAATATTAGTATTAACATTAATATTTTTTTTTTATACTGTCCCAATAGCGCGGTGTTTACCATTGTCATACAGAGCAAGAAGAAATCATCACAAAGCTCAAGTTCAAGATGAAATGAAAAGGGTTGTCTGGTTTAGAAAAGCCAATTTTAAATCTTCTACCAGGGCATTTTACGTTAAAAGAAGAGGATTGTCCGTTCAAGACTTTCATCTATCAGCCAGGGCAAAGAGCAGCTCGAAATAAATGTCTCTGAAGGATTCAGCATGCCCATTGCTTTACATAGTAGGTTTCAATGAGAACCTTGTAATATATTATTTCTCCTGTGGGGGCGCTGTGTGAGTTCTCCAACAGATTATGACAGATCACTGTAGATTTAATCAGTAGCACACAATTAAAGAGTATCAATCGCCAGGATTTTCCTATATAACCTAAAGCCAGTGCTATACTGGCACTATCAGGCTGATTCTATACATACCTTTAGTGGTCAGCTAGGATGTTTAGGTATTGAAATGGAAGCAAGTAAAGTTTGTAAAACTGAGCAGCTTTTTGATTGACAGCAGCTGCCGATCAGCTGATAGCTGGGTTGAGTTTTGATAGTGATTCCCACCCCCTAACTATCCATCGTTCCCTATCTGTTATTTATGCTAATTTTATTATAGAATCATTTTACTAAATGACTAGACGGCATAACCTAAAAAAATGTCCAGAAGCGGAAAGGTCCACAAGCAATAAAACCTAAAATATGTGACCCCAATACAGATGTAAAAAAATGTAGAAAGAGGGGTACATTGGGGGAAGGACCACAAAAAATATCAAGTTGAATACAAAATTAATTTATTGAATACAAGGTGATACAAACGTGCACAGTGGTGGCAGGGGAAGATGGAAAAACACCTGCACAGAAACAACCCACAAGGATACCTGGACTAGCCATTAGATGGCAGTAACACCTGCTAGCAAGCTATTAGATGAATATAGAGTAAATATTCAAAAGTACGATAGACCAAGAACCGCCACAGAGGGAAAGATAAAGATCAAATAGTAGCGAGATCTGTATGATCTCATAGGTTATTCCCTCAATACAAGGGCAGCATAAACGGCCAAAAGTACATTACCTTGCGTCATATCAGAAGCAGGGAAAGTCAGGCAGACCAGGCGTGGGGGCTGGGCCTCGACGCGCGTTTCACCGGAAGGCTTTGTCAGGAGAAGGGGCAGGGCATCAGCCAACATAGCTGATACCAAGAAGCAACATTATTTTTTCGATTGGTTGAGGTCCCGCCCCTTCTGGTCACATGGGTATGACATCAGCACAGGTCCTTCTAGTCACTTAGTAAAATGATTCTAAAAGAGAATTAGCATAGGGGAGGACGGACAGAGGGCAGGAATCACTATCAAAATCCACCCCAGCTATCAGCTGATCAGCAGCTGCTGCCATTCAAAAAGCACATTAAGGAATAACGTTTGGAACTCCATTCTATGTCTGAACTGGGTGCAAAAAACCTAAAAAACATCACTATGGGGAGATAAGGTATGCACACCAGTGACTATGGAAGGGGAATACATGGAATAGCAGAAACTGCTGTGTGAATACTGACATGAAAAATTCAATAGCTATTTGTAAGAATGAAATGTGAAAAATGGAACCTGCATTACTGCCATGAATATATGAATAAAGAGAAATTTAGCTACTGAATTGATCAATGCAGAAGAGCCCCAACACTACGCCAAAGTATTTCTCTACGTTGGGGTCCCTAGCTTGTGTGTGTCCTCTCATGCAGTTAAAAAACTTACCGTGTATGGGACGCTGAGACCCAGGCTATATATACGATGTGGATTGGCAATAGGTGTGTTTTTAGGTTTTTAGGTTAGTGATGTTTTTTAGGTTTTTTGCACCCAGTTCAGACATAGAATGGAGTTCCAAACGTTATTCCTTAATGTTAGTAGTTTTTCGTTTGTGAACCCTCCCCATACACACCTATTGCCAATCCACATCGTATATATAGCCTGGGTCTCAGCGTCCCATACACGGTAAGTTTTTTAACTGCATGAGAGGACACACACAAGCTAGGGACCCCAACGTAGAGAAATACTTTGGCGTAGTGTTGGGGCTCTTCTGCATTGATCAATTCAGTAGCTAAATTTCTCTTTATTCATATATTCATGGCAGTAATGCAGGTTCCATTTTTCACATTTCATTCTTACAAATAGCTATTGAATTTTTCATGTCAGTATTCACACAGCAGTTTCTGCTATTCCATGTATTCCCCTTCCATAGTCACTGGTGTGCATACCTTATCTCCCCATTCAAAAAGCACAGGTAGAGTATAAGGTTCCACTTTTGGATTTGGTTAAACTAATTCTTGAACATTCTTAAAACTTGAACAACCTTATAAGCTTTTGTTAAGAAATCTTCCACTTTTGATCTAAATATATGTTCTAATGAGAGAAATAGATGAGAATCTCCACATGACCAACAATATACAAATCCTGTACTGGGGGACATGTTACCTCCAATTTCATCTTGAAAGTAAGCGGAAACTTGGTGGTCTGCATGATGCACACTGTCAGGATTTACCTCTCCATAATTATACAGTGGCTAAAGAAATTTAACTCAATCCTGGAAAACCTCTTTAATAAGCAGACCAACCTATGCTGCTCAGAAATAAATATTTCATTCATAATTTCAGAATTTTTGCGCCAATCTTCTCAGCTCTTCCTCATTACTGTAAATGAATGCTAGATGTGTCAGGTCGAGTATCCTTTTCTGTTTCCAAACTGCAGCAAAGTGCTTCAGGGGAACTGTGACGGTTTTAGTGTCATTTGCATGAGCGAGCAATAAAGGTGGAGGTTTTACACGGTAATAAGATAAGTTCAGGGATAACTACAACGATGCAGCATCGCGCAGATTGATTTGAAAATGTTTGACTCTTGGTAAAATTAAAATTGAGTTTTGTAATGAAATATTATATCAGTTTTATTACTAAAATTTTATTCTCATTTATTTACATCTTTAATGTTTTGCAGTATATTAAGGACAGATAAATCTGAGCTATGGCTAAAATCAATGCTTATGGAGTCTTTCAGGAAATGTAAAAGGGTGGTCCAATACCTGGACTGCTCTTTATAAATTACTTGCAATACCCAGACCGGCATCCCCATGCTGTTCTGCCCCCGTCCCCCAGCGGGGACATTGGTTCTCTCATCTGCCTGGCCGCCGTCTTGTGGTGCCCGCCCCATCCTCAGATCATGCTGCTGTCTCCTGAGGCCTGCACACACATTACAGGCCTCCTGGGAATGCCCGTAGGGTGCGCACATGGCCATGCCGCTTTTTTTAAAAGGCCAGTACACCTTAACCTGGAAGTGCCTCTCAGGTCAGATGAGAGGTTTTAGGTATTTAAGGCACCTTCCTCTTAAGGCAGGTGCCAGGGCAAACGAGTTAGTTATGTTGTTAGTTTTCAGGTTCTTAAGTGTAGCTGTTGCTGCTGCTGTTTTATGCTACATTCTGCGGCTGACCCTTGTCTATGTTTCACTGCTATCCTAAGCTGCTGTTGCAGCTGCTACGAACATCCACATTGAGCGGCTACCATGATACCCGCTGCTGCAATTATCCACATCGGTCACTGCTGCCGTATCCATCAATCCAACCATCCATACCGGACGTATCCACAACTCTGCCTGCTGCTGCTGTAGCTTCTATCAGAGACTGTTCTGTATACGTGGCACCAGCTGCCAGATAGAGAGTATTATTGGACTGTAAAGAGGTCACATACTGTTCTTGCACATGGGCCCTTTTCTGTCATTTTTTTCCACTGAATAAGAGGCAATCCACATCACAATGGTCTTAATTTAGTGGCTTACCGCTAATGGCGGCAGACCATGTGATCGGTATGGGGCCTGTGAGTCGAAAGGGCCAGCACTGACACTGCACCCTGTTCAACTGCATCGGCATCCTGGATGATGATTCAATTAATGGCAAAGATGAAAAAGGGACGCTCTATCCTTCATAATTCTCCCTCGCCACTTGACTACTCAACGCAGCTGGCATTATGATGTCACTACAGCAAGCCCATTGTGCTAGGATAAGCAGGGCTGCAGATCTCTCACTCTGGAAATGGGGGAATGATGGGAAATTAGAATTTCTATATTTCTTTAATCAATGTGTGCACTCATGGCCATAACACTATATGGATGACTATGGGGTTTGCATAATTCTATAACAATGAATATCGAGGGTCCATTATATTATATAGAGGACTGTGGGTTGTGCATTATAAAATATGGAGGACTATGGGGGTGCATTATACAATATGGAGGACTATGGGGTGTGTATTATGCTATATGGAAGATATGGGGGTGCATTATATTATATGGAAGAATATGTGTTTTGTATTATTTTATATGGAGGACTATAGTGTGCATTATACGATATGGAGGACAATATAGTGACCATTTTATTATATGGAGGACTATGGGGTGTACATTATATTAGACGGAGGACTATAGTGTGCATTATACGATATGGAGGACAATATAGTGACCATTTTATTATATGGAGGACTATGGGGTGTACATTATATTAGACGGAGGACTATGGTGTGCATTATTCGATATGGAGGATTATGTGGTGATCATTTTATTACATGGAGGACTATTGGGTGTGCATTATACTATATGGACAACTATGGGGTGCAATATATTATATGAAGGACTATGGGATGTGCATTATTCAATTTGGAGGACTATGGAGTAAATTATATGTTATGGAGGACTATGAGGTGTGTATTATATTATATGGAGAACTCGGGGGTGATCATTAACTATATGGAGGAATATGGGGGTGCATTGTAATATGGTGTGTTCATTATTTTCTATAGAGGAGTATGGGCTGAGCATTATTCTATATGAAGAACTATGAGGTGGACATTATATTGTAGGAGGACTATGGGGTGTGCATTATACTATTTGTAGGACTATGGGGTGCATTATAATATATGGAGAATTATGGAGTGTGCATTATTTTATATGAAGATATATGGGTGGTGCATTATACTATATGGACGACTATAGGGGGTGCATTATATTATGTAGAAGACTATGGGTGGCTCATACTTCATGGAAGGCTATGTGAAGGTCTTTATAATATTTGGAGGGCTATATTTAAGCCATTATACTATTTGGAGGTCTATGAGGTATCCTTTAAACTTTATGGAGGGCTATTTAAGGGCCATTATACTGTATGCAAGCAATTATGCAGTGTGAAGGTTAGTGTTGGGTCCATCATACTGTGTGGAGGGCTGTGTGAGGGGTATTATACAGTGTGAAAAGGTGTACGGCAATTATATTGTATGCAGGGCCATTATACTGTATAGATGGTCACGTTAGGGTCACAGTTGAGGACCGTACTTTGCTAGAGTAGTTAAAGGGTGGGCGGGCTACATTAGGGCCATCATGCTGTGCATGTGGAGGGTACGCTGGAGTAGTTCACTGTAGGGGTATTGTGCAGTGTTTGTGGGGCACTTTGTTAGGCATCAAACTTTATGGGTGCATTGAAAGAGGAATCTGGAGCCTTCAATATGGGCTGCAAAGTTGTGAGATATGCTCTTCCATGACTGAGCCAAAAATTTATTATTTTTATGTAATCTATTTTTTGTTGGGGGGGACACAATTGGAACTTCTACTTTAGCAGTCCCCCATGATTTCTATGTACAGTACGCCCTTGTCTTATTCACTTGTGAGATTATGAGGAAAGCAGAAACTTTTCCTTCTAATATACAGTATATATATATATATATATATATATATATATATATACATATATACAGTCATATGAAAACGTTTGGGCACCCCTATTTTAAATCTCTGAGACAACTTTTTGTATCCTTCCCCTGAACAACTATGTTGAATAATCTTTGTTTTCAGATCATTTGAGAGTTGTTTTGAGGAGCCCATGATGCCACTCTTCAGAGGAGATTCAAATAGGAGAACAACTTGCAAGTGGCCACCTTAAATACCTTTTCTCATGATTGGATACACCTGCCTATGAAGTTCAAAGCTCAATGAAGTTACAAAACCAATTTAGTGCTTTAGTAAGTCAGCAAAAAGTAGTTAGGAGTGTTCAAATCAAGAAATTCATAAGGGTGCCCATACTTTTGCACCAGTCAAATTTTGTTTAAATGCAGATTGCACATTTTCTGTACAATAAACCTCATTTCAATCCAGAAATATTACTCAGTCCATCAGTTATTAGATATATGAAACTGAAATAGCTGCTGCAAAAACCAAAATTGTTATGAAGAAAAAAGGTTAACATTAATAGGGGTGCCCAAACTTTTTCATATGACTGTATATATGCTAGCTGTAGTACCTGGCATTGCCCGAGATAGTAACTGTCTCTCTCTTTCTCTCCCAGTCTCTGTATTTCTCTCCCAGTCTCTGTCTTTCTCCCTTTCTGTCTCTCTCTCTGTCTATCTCTCTCTCTTTGTCTGTCTGTCTGTCTTTTTCCTTGTCGGTCTGTCTTTTTTTCCTGTCTGTCTCTTTGACTGTGTCTATCTGTGTCTATTTCTTTGTCTGAATGTCTCTGCCTATCTGTTTGTCTGTCTCATTCCCTGTCTGTCTCATTCCCTGGCTGTCTCATTCCCTGTCTATCTCATTCCCTGTCTATCTCATTCCCTATCTGTCTCATTCCCTATCTGTCTGTCTCATTCCCTATCTGTCTCATTCCCTATCTGTCTGTCTCATTCCCTATCTGTCTGTCTCTGTCCCTGTCAGTCTGAAATTCTAATTATTTTAACTGTTTTTATGATTTTCAATTTAATATTTTTTAACCCATTCTAGGCCTTCATAATCCAACAAAATGTCGTAAAGGCAAATCTGATTGTATAGAATCTATTTGATCATCTCTACTTATGTATGTATCCCTGTCTGTCTCTCTATTTTGTTGTCTGCCTCTTTCCTTGTCTGTCTGTCTCGTTCCCTGTCTTTCTCTCTCTCTCTTTCCCTTTCTGTTTCTTTCCCTGTCTGTCTGTCTTATTCCCTATCTGTCTCTTTTCCTGTCTCTTTTCCTGTCTCTTTGTCTGTCTTTGTCTGTGTGTCTCTGTCTGTCTCTTTTCCTGTCTGTCTCTTTCCCTGTCTCTCTGTCTGTCTCTTTCCCTGTCTCACTGTCTGTCTCTTTCCCTGTCTCATTGTCTCTTTATCTCTCTGTCTCTTTCCCTGGCTGCATTGTGACATGCCAACATTCCATTTAAGGGCGTGGCTGCACATTCCTCTGAAGTTCTGGCTGCACTGTGGATCCCAGCTCCATTGACTTTAATGGAGGCAGGTTTTTTGTTGAATAACTGTCAAGCACGGGGTTAAAATTTCCCCTCAAAACACAGTCTATGACGTTCCCTGAGTCACATGAGGCAAAATTTGCAAAATTTCGTGACAGTGCGGATTCCTTTAGCGGATATACACACACACACGCATACATACATACATACATACCTACATACACTCAGCTTTATATAATGGATATACTGTATATATTAAAAAAAATCTTAACATGAACCGTTCTCTTTTAAAGATAATAAACAAATGGAAAATATGAGTTTCTTTTGGCACCGTCCTCCATATATAAAGTGTTCCATACATAGCTGACATACATTCATAAAATCTATTTTCACAGGTTTTTATCTAGATCCAGCCGTGCTCGGTATAAAAATAAACAGTTTGAACAGATGATTATATTTGCGTCCCCCTCCCCATTTCCCTTTTATCCAGGTCCCCTGCTGCCGGTTCACTATGACCCCCCCTTGCACACAGCTGACCCGGTTCGTGGTGGGAATAACCTGACTTAATCCCATGCCTGTTTGAGTTTTTCTGACCTATTTGCATAATGTGCGTGCGGTTAAATGAGAAGTGAGTACCTAATTAAATCATGCACCACAGATAAAGGATTAAAAATATTCATCCTGCTTTAAAAAAAAAAAAAAGTACTAATTATTTCCTTCATGTGGCTCCCTTCTCTGTAATTCCATGTCATTTAATCTGCTAAATGCTTTCCCTTCAGAGGCTTTATGTTTGTCTGTTAAAGTCAGAGTTGACATAGCGGGTTGAAAAAAACAGAGGAAAGTTCAAAGGGTTTATGGCTTATTTGTGACTTTTAGAAGACCACAAAGAGTAATGTGCTGGATGATTAAACAAATAACGTATAGCCGCTGTAAGTGATCCAATCCTACGGCGAATGTGGGGCATTTTATTAAAGCTAAATTTTTATCTACTTGAAAGCGTTATTCCATTTTGCATTTTATTTCTAAATTTCCCAAATAGGAAGTCTAACACTTTTATTTAATAACCAGATACTGTATATATTTGGAAATCTCTTCTACTAACTTTATATAATTGCTAACATTTTAGCAGTCATTTAAGTTTTTTAAGTGGAAAAAAAACTTGCGCATGGATCAGACACTTATGAGGATTATGCATCTATTCAATCTATTCATGAAATTCTTATTGAATATTTAAAATAAACAGAAGCTAAAGATCCATGGTGGCAAATGAAGAGGAACCTATCTATTCGACGCATAGCAGAGTACTTTAATGCGCAGGCGCGAGAAGAGGTCAAAGACCGTCCGCGCATGCGCCATACAGTACAATGGAACCTTGGTTAACAAGAACAATCCATTCTGGGAGTGTGCTTGTTAACCAAGTTACTCGTTCAGCAAGGCAAGATTTCTCATAGGAAATCATTGCAATGCAGACAATTCGTTCCACAACTTGTTAAATGTCCCATCCTGGTCCCCTATTGGGCCATTCCACATACGTATAAACACGCACAAATACACACAAACACACACAAACATGCACAAACACACACATATTATGCTCACCTTACCTTCCATTCCATCGCCGGCCTCCTAGAACTTGTAGTTCGCCGGTACAGGATGTGTATCGGGTAACCATCACGACAAGGGAGGAACCTCCGCTGCCAGAGCACTGACGTCAAAGGCAGGAGCCGCTTGCCTCTGATTGGCTACCGCACTGCATTTAAGTAGCGTCTGACAGCGGAAGTTCCTCCCTCGTCGCGATGGTTGCCGATACACATCCTGTAGCGGTGAACTACAAGAACCATGAGGCCGGTGATGGAACGGAAGGTACACATATTATGCTCACCTTACCTTCTGTTCCATCGCCAGCCTCATGGATCTTGTAGTTCGCCGGTAGAGGATTTGTAACGAGTAACTGGCGCGGGCGCGGAGGGGACGCTGTGCTCACCATGCTCGGGTCCGGCGCTGCTGCTGCTCGGTGGCTCGAGCGGAGGGCCGGATCCGGGGACTCGAGCGGCGCTCCTCGCCCGTGAGTGAAAAGGGTGGTTTGTTGGGGTTTGGGATGTCGGTTCGTGACACCACCCACGGTGTGTGGTGAGGTTGGGGCACCACCGCTGCTCTGTACGGGGATCCCGGGAGCGATGACAGGAAGCAGCTGGGATGTTTCTCTCCCCTCCGTGGGTAGGGGGATTTTGGTAGTCCCGTGGCCCGGAGTTATTGTCTGTTTGGTGGATCGCGGGGCCTGGCCAGGTGCAGGATCACGGGCCAGCGCAGTGCCAGACGGCACGGTGGTACTTACTCAGCCAGTAACGCACACGGAGTCTCTTGTAAAACAAACGGCTGGATGGACGAGTCCCACAGACGGCTGCGGCGGTCACTCCCGGTCGGTTGGCGGTAACGGTCTCTCCCTGCACCGGTGTTATGTTCTCGGCCCCGATGGCTTCCCACCGGTAACCCACTCCCCAGCGGTGTGTTGGCTAAGGGAGCCCCTTTTGTTGCCCGCAGGCTCTGGCCCTGGGAGCTCTAGCTCTGGCGGTAGCTTTATCTCCCTCCCTTGGACGGTTGCCTTCAGTCGGGTCTTTATTGCTGGGAAACCCCGGAGGTTCCCGTTGCTGACGGATTTGACCGGTTTAACGGCGACTCCTAGCCTGGTCGGGGTCCATAGGCCCTGCCGGATGGTGCTGGCTTCTCTTCGCTCCCCGGTCCGGTACCGGTGGGCCACCGCCCATCCCTGGTCCTTACGGTTGTGCGTTAATCTGCCTCTGCTGCAGACGGTCACCACCGTCTGCCAACCTTGCTGTATGTGCCCAGGCCACGTACCCGGACACGGTCAGTCTGCTCCTCCACTACTACCTCCTTCACTTCAAACTCTCCTACTCCACTCCTTGTCACTATCTATCTGACCTTCTTTCCCACCTCCAGGACTGTGAACTCCTCAGTGGGAGGAGCCAACTGCCTGGCTCCGCCCCACCTGGTGTGGACATCAGCCCCTGGAGGGAGGCAACAAGGATTTGTGTGTGTGTGTGGCTGGTGTGCCTAACCGGGGTGTGGGGTGTGTTGTTGCAGTACCTGTGACGTCCTGGCTTGTCCAGGGCGCCACATAACCATCATGACGAGGGAGGAACTTACACTGCCAGAGCAAATTCCTCCCTCGTCGCGATGGTTGCGAACTACAAGAACCATGAAACCGGCGATGGAACGGAAGGTAAGGTAAGCATATTATGTGTGTGTGCGTGCGTGTTATTTTGTGTGTGTTTATGCGTGCTTGTGTGCGTTTGTGTGGACTGCAAGAGCGGGTTAGAGCGTGGTGGATGTACGGAACCGGAAGTGTGTGCGGTGTGTGGTGAGTATTTTGCTCGTTCAGCAAAGCTTGCTCGTAAACTGAGTTACAAATTTACAGCAAGCTTTGCTCGTTAAGCGAAATTATCGCTAGCTAGGTTACTCGTTAAGCGAGGTTCCACTGTACTGTGATCTGCCATCAGCCAGGCAGATCAAAGTGCGGCTACGCAGGAGTGCAATGGAGGCCTCACTGCGAATGACGCTGGATGTGTCATGCATGGAGCTGGTCAGGAGGACGGAGATCGCAGACTATAGGGGAGGCGCTGAACCGGAGAGCAGCGACACCCATCGGACCGATTCCCCCCCCCCAGGTGAGTATTATAAAAGTGTTTTCTTACATTATACAGAGCGGCCTGGGCACTTATATACAGAATACTGGAATGTTGTATTTGAGGGCTTACTGGTGGTGGCCACAGCTTATAGGGGCCAAATCTGGTGACAGAATAGGATTTAAAAATCCCCACAGGCTTTTCCTCGCTCCAGTCCCTTTGACTGACTGGTCTTTCCATATGTACACATATAGAGAGAGACCTGTCAGTCTAAAGTGAGCAGTGTGGAGTATCCAGCTAAAGACCGGCCTCGGGCTGGTCATCGACCTGTCAAACTATGTTTTCTCTGAAACGTTTCCAAGAAAGAAGAACATGGTGGCAATCAACCAGTCAGACTCTGACCCATGTTGCATATGGGTTTAGTCAGCATTAGTGATGAGCAAGCAATAAACTGCTCAAGCACTCAGTACTCAAATCAACAGGCTCAATTCAAGTAACAAAAATAATGGATGTCAATGGGAAGTGTGGCACCCTGGACTAGCCAGGTCGTCACAGGTACTGCAACACACACCCCCACCCTGAGACAGGCAAATCAGCCAGACACAAAATCCTTGTTGCCTCCCTCCAGGGGCTGATGTCCACACCAGGTGGGGTGGAGCCATGCAGTTGGCCCCAGCCACTGAGGAGTTCACAGTCCTGGAGGCGGGAAAAGGAAGTGAGTTCAGTTAGGGAAGTGCAAGTGAAAGGAGTGAAGTAGTAGTGGAGGAGTAAACTGACGGTGTCCGGGTGTGTGGCCCGGGCACTAAGAGCAAGGTTGGCAGACGGTGGTGGCCGTCTGCAGGAGAGGCGAATCAACGCGGAACCGTAGGACCGGGAACGGGCGGGGGCTCGCCGGTACCAAACCGGGGAGCGAAGTGAAGCCAGCACACACAGGCAGGGCCTGCGGACCCCGATCAGGCTTGGAGTCGCCATTAGAGATCAAATCCGTCAGTGACCAGAACCCCAGGGGTTTCCTAACAGCCAAGACCCGATTGAAGGCAACCGTCCGACCAGCAAAAGGAAATACAGCTACCGCCTAAGGCTAGAGTTCCAAGGGCCAGAGCCTGCGGGCAAAAGGGCCCCTCCGGCACATATATACGCTGGGGAGCGGTTTACCGGTGGGAATCCATCGGGACCGAACATACACAAAGGTGCAGGGAAAGGCAGCCAGCACCAACCATCCGAGAGAAGTCACAGCAGCCGGCTGCGGGACCCATCCATCCAGCCGTTTGGTTTACCAGAGACTTTGTGTACATTTGTGGCTGAGTGAGTACAACCGTGCCGTCGGGCACCACGCTGCGCAATCCAGGCGACCCTACACCTTGCCAACCCTGCCTCCCCGTCACCTCACCGGGCCCCGGGACCACCAACCCCTACCCACGGAGGGGAAAAACAACATACCAGCTGCTCCCTACCATCGCTCCCGGGATCCCCGTCACCAGCAGCGGTGGTGCCCAACCTCACCACAACCCATGGGTGGCATCACGGACCAAATCCCCAAACCAAACTTCCCCCTTTCACTCACAGGCGAGGAGCGCCGCTCGAGTCCCCGGATCCGGCCCACCGCTCGAGCCACCGAGCAGCCATCGTAGAAGCGCCGGACCCGAGCGTTAGCTAGTGCAGCGCAGCGGCGTCCTCCCCGCCCGCGACAGAAGCTCAAGCATTTTTCCAATATACCCCCATAGGAGGGTTGGGGAGGCCGAAAAATCATGGAACTGATTGGAAACAGCACTCAAATGGAATGGGAACAGCATGAAAATGATGACTGGACACATTTCTGAATCCAAAGTCACTGCTGGGAAGTAAATAAATAATTTAAAAAATGGCATGGAGTTCCCCCCCATTTTTTATAACCAGCCAGGTTAAAGCAGACGGCTGGGGGATGATATTTTCAGACTAGGAAGATCCATGGTTATTTGGTCCTTCCCAGCCTAAAAATAGCAGTCCACAGCCGCCTTAGAATTGATGCATACATTAGTTGCTCCAATCCTAGTGCTTTGCCTCAGCTCTTCCCGATTACCTTAGTGCAGTTGCAATTTGGATATTATTTTTGGGGGTTGTTGTCGGCTGTGAATTGCCATTTTTTTTATTATTTAAGTTAAGGCTAAAAGCAGCCTTTAAAGCCATATAAAAGGCACTTAAGGATGCAAGCATACAATACTGCTAATATGCCTGCTCTAATCTAAGCTCTCTCTCCTAGATTAACTCTCCCTGAACTGCTTCCAGAGGAGAATGTGTAGAGCATCGTGC
The DNA here is from genome assembly GCF_048569485.1 of Anomaloglossus baeobatrachus. Taxonomy (NCBI): domain Eukaryota; kingdom Metazoa; phylum Chordata; class Amphibia; order Anura; family Aromobatidae; genus Anomaloglossus; species Anomaloglossus baeobatrachus. The sequence continues at coordinate 65,316,537 of NC_134356.1, forward strand.
CCTGGGTCTTATATAAGACCCAACATGACAAGATGTCTGGCCAATCACAGTAATGCCAGTAACCAACATGGCTACAGGATTACCATTTATGGCAGGCAATCCCTGTCTGTCTAACAGCCGTAAACCATGCGAGCCGAGGATTTGAGCATGGTGCTCGAGCACGCGCGATACTCAATTTAGTAATGAATGTACCTGAGCACCGCAATGTTCAATAATAATCAAGCATCAATATGCTCAATCATCGAGCGGTTTCAAAGATGCTCGCTCGTCACTAGACAGCATGAATAAGACAACTGCTTCTCTTAATTTTTATTTTTTTGCACCTGTCTGATGGTTCATAAACAGCAAAAAAGGTATAAAGGAAGTTATTGTCAAGGCCAAATTTATCAATGGGCTCATGAGAGCAGAAGCCAGGGAGAACTATTTAATTGTTTTTTATTTTTGAAATATTATTTTTGATCCATTTGTCAGAAACAAGTAATATTTGATGGAATAGTAGAACCTGATTGGCTACAGCCTGAATGAGACACAACAAGTCACTTCATCCTCGGTAACAGCTGTGCCGACATCTCTAGAACGGCACTGCCGAGGGAGGAGAGTACACGATTTTTTTTACTTTAATTAGGGTCTTGAGTGGAATAAGCTGGGGATGTCCAGTACAGCCCCTTTAAAGTGTAATTTGCATTTCTACATCTTCTAGACAATACTTTTCTTATAATGTATTTTTGTTATAATGCGAGCTGCAGGTCTTATAAACCATTAATATTCAATGGTGCATTCAGAATTTGGTTGCTTATCTAGCATTTCCCTGTAGCTCATGCTGGTTGGGCATCTGCATGAAGCTTATCCTGTTGATTTTCATGATGGGAGATATTGTCTTACTACTGATTTTTTTATGTAGGAATCTAAATCTAAACTTGCTACACTAGAACTTTGTTTTTAAAAGAGAACTAAAACAGAGCTTAGCCGAAAACTACTTTTGGAACTTCAATCTAAACTATAACAGCTAAAAACTATAAAATGAAAAAATAAACTAAAGTTTTTTGGGCCTTTAAAACAAAAAAGTTCACAGATAGGAGGCATCCAGATAAAAAAAAAAAGAGCGAAGATAAGATGATATATTCACACCAGCAATCCGCTCCATGCTTTGACAGGCTTCGCCATGACCACCAATGGTAGATGCTGGCCAGAAAAGGTGTCAGCAGCTCAAATCGGATGTCCCCTGTAGTGTGACTCTGCCCTGCTTTCATTATACTCTTAACTCGCCCACCCCAGGGCTATGGGATACCCGGTGCCAGGCCGGACCAGTCCGGGGGCAGTCAGCGGTGGCGGGGCCCGACTCCGTGACCCTGGCGAGGTCAACTAATATGGCTTCAGTGGGGGTGGTGATTAATAATCAAGTTTTTAGGTTATTCGTGACGCCACCTGTGGTTTGCGGCTATTACGCCGCCGCTGCTGTATGGGGCCTCCGGGGCTGGTGGAATGGCAGCTTGGATGATCCTGCTCAGCACTGGTGGAGCGGTAACCTGGGGCAACCGTTGGTGCTTGTAAGAGTCTATGAGGGTGTTGTAGATGGTGCAATGCAAGCAAAATAATGGAGGCAACACCAAGGGGTGCAGTTTAAAGATGTTTACTCACAGTTCCAGGGCTGCAGCACACTGGTGCCTTTGGACTGCTGGGACTCACTGTCAGGGACCTCCTCTGATCCCGGGTAGATCTGGCAATAAAAGCCGGTGCACCCCTCTGTTGTGTCTCTTCCCTCAGCTGTCTTCAAAGCCTTGACTTTTCTGGATAAACCTGTCTTGGCCTCCACTATAGGTTCTGGACAAGAGAGCTTGCCTGGATGGTACTCTGCCCTCTTCTCATGGGTTCTACAATGGGATGTGGCCCTGGGCGCTTGCAACCACCCTGGGCCTCGGTGTTCACCTTTGGAAATGACTTCTCTTCCTCCAGTTTCTAGGGACCGTTCCCTGTATGCAGCCTGATCCCTCCACCCGATGACTTAGTGGAACAGGCCACAAGCTTGAAAGCCTTGCAGTGGCCCTGGAATCCTTTCTGTAGTTCTCTGCTGTGGTGTCCCCAGGGTCTCCACCAGGAAGCGTCACTTTCTCTTGCTTTCTTGAGGTTTCAACCCCCCTCTCTGTTTCACTCCTCACTCCTCTCCCTTCTCAACTCTCCTCCTAACTGCCTCCCGCAGACTTCTTACTCACTTCAACTCCAAACTCTATCTGACTAAACTTGACCTTCCTGTCTCTGCTCTATCTAGCTGTTGGCTCCTCCCACCTACCCATTTGCTAGACCCCACCCTATGGGAGAAGGGATGGGTCTTACGGCCCCCCCAGCATGCAGCATGGGGGGTAGCTGCCACTATTCCCGGTCCCTGTGTGTGCCTAACAATGGGTGTAGTGTAAATTTTCCTGTGGACCGGCGTTTACTCCTTTCCTTACCCAGAATGGGACATCACACCTCTGGCTGAGGTGCAATGTCTCTGTGGCGACGGAAGCCTCAGGGGCACCACACTCCCCCACAGTGAATCCCAGCACGTCCGCGGGCTGAAACAAAAAGACAGTGGAAGAAACTGCAAAGTTTTTATATATGCATATAACAATTTTAAAACATTTTTAAAACATTACATCCCTTTATGGGAGGCGCATATTCTTGAACGTTACTAACTTTAAAATAATAAAACTTTAGAGTCTTTTGGGCACTCCCACCAGAATTCTGGTAGGGGGCACAACAGGTGCAACTTTATACAGGGGGATATTGACCACGCATAGTTCAGTGGAATATATGTCTTTTCAACTTGGTATTAACTTAGGGGCAAAAGGAACGAACCAGCCACTAAGTCCAGTGGCCTGGTTAAACATGACACATAAATACACATATATTAACAGTGGACCACATTCCAGTCTAGTGGCCCGGTAAAACATCAACAAGGGGGTGACATCTTCGCAAAGAACATGAGGGCAGGACATTAGGAATGGGTGTCAACTTCAAAAAGAACAATGGGGTGGGGCAATTCAGGAAAGTCTTCAAGGAATGATGAGGGACAGACAGGGACTATGTACAGTTCTGTATCTTCTTACTTTTTACATCTCAGTGCTGGAGTCCCAGTGCGGCAGGGCCCTGGGCAGCATGTAGGCCGTGCTCAGACTGGTCTGAGTCCCTTGGTCCTATTCTCCAGCTGTTGTGGGGCTGCTGCGGGGTGATGGTATCGGAGCTGCGCCCTTCTCTGGCCTGGCTGGACGGGATGCCGCTACCCGGGACGTCGCAGCAGGGACTTCAGTCGGGATCGCAGCGTGGATCACAGCTTGGGTCTCAGTGGGTATCGCAGCATGGATCTCAATGGGCATCGCAGCAGGGATCACATTCGGGATCGCAGCAGGGATCGCGACGGGCATCGCAGCGGCCTCTGGTAGTAACGCCGGCGGGGTCAGCACACCCAATCGGGCAGGGGCAGTATGGAACTCACCCAGGGCTAGGCCGGAGATGTTCTGCAGCAGGATCGCCATCGCTTGTGTGGGCTCTGGCTGGGTGTGGGCGGCACCTCCACGCAGGCCTTGCTGCACAGACACTTGCGGATTCCTCATGGCCAGCACCATCTCCTTCCCCCACACGGCTATCTCCCGTCTGCTCTGCTCCTTCATCCTGTCAGCCGTTCTCCCGACTTCAGCCTTCAGCTCAGCGGCAGTCACAGGCCCGATCCAGGTGAGCTCCTCCTGGCCTCTGCTTGCAGGAGCCATCTTCTCTCTTTCTCCAGACAGCATTAACTGCCAGGCAGACACTTTCTTAATGCGCCATTTTGTATCCGCTGCTCTGCGTAGCGGGCTTCACTTCGCGCTCTTTTGCAAGACTAAGGGGGCAGGGCTTACTTTTGCACCCTTCTCCAGGCATGCCCCTCTTCTTCCCGCGCTCAGCGGTCTCAATGGTGGCAGTTTAATGAATAAAATAAAACACAGTTCTTTCAGTTCAGCAAGGCGCACAGTACCCGGTGAGGCCGGGCACGTTATCATGTTCGTGACGCCAAGGTTGACTCGCCCACCCCAGGGCTATGGGACACCCTGTGCTGGGCTGGACCAGTCCGGGGGCAGTCAGCGGTGGCGGGGCCCGACTCCGTGACCCTGGCGGGGTGAACTAATATGGCTTCAGTGGGGGTGGTGATTAATAATAAAGTTTTTAGGTTATTCGTGACGCCACCTGTGGTTTGCGGCTATTAAGCCGCCGCTGCTGTATGGGGCTTCCGGGGCTGGTGGAATGGCAGCTCGGATGGTCCTGCTCCCCACTGGTGGAGCGGTACCCTGGGGCAACCGTTGGTGCTTGTAAGAGTCTATGAGGGTGTTGTAGATGGTGCAATGCAAGCAAAATAATGGAGGCAACACCAAGGGGTGCAGTTTCAAGATGTTTACTCACAGTTCCAGGGCTGCAGCACACTGGTGCCTTTGGACTGCTGGGACTCACTGTCAGGGACCTCCGCTGATCCCGGGTAGATCTGGGAATAAAAGCCGGTGCACCCCTCTGTTGTGTCTCTTCCCTCAGCTGTCTTCAAAGCCTTGACTTTTCTGGATAAACCTGTCTTGGCCTCCACTATAGGTTCTGGACAAGAGAGCTTGCCTGGATGGTACTCTGCCCTCTTCTCATGGGTTCTACAATGGGATGTGGCCCTGGGCGCTTGCAACCACCCTGGGCCTCGGTGTTCACCTTTGGAAATGACTTCTCTTCCTCCAGTTTCTAGGGACCGTTCCCTGTATGCAGCCTGATCCCTCCACCCGATGACTTAGTGGAACAGGCCACAAGCTTGAAAGCCTTGCAGTGGCCCTGGAATCCTTTCTGTAGTTCTCTGCTGTGGTGTCACCTGGGCCTAGCTGGGCCCCAGGGTCTCCACCAGGAAGCGTCACTTTCTCTTGCTTTCTTGAGGTTTCAATCTCCCTCTCTGTTTCACTCCTCACTCCTCTCCCTTCTTAACTCTCCTCCTAACTGCCTCCCGCAGAATTCTCACTCACTTCAACTCCAAACTCTATCTGACTAAACTTGACCTTCCTGTCTCTGCTCTATCTAGCTGTTGGCTCCTCCCACCTACCCATTTGCTAGACCCCACCCTATGGGAGAAGGGATGGGTCTTACGGCCCCCACAGCATGCAGCATGGGGGGTAGCTGCCACTATCCCCGGTCCCTGAGTGTGCCTAACAATGGGTGTAGTGTAAATTTGCCTGTGGACCGGCGTTTACTCCTTTCCTCACCCAGAATGGGACATCACATCTCTGGCTGAGGTGCAATGTCTCTGTGGCGAAATTTAGATTCTGCTTTCTTTTGTTTTGTCTTTTTTCACTTATGCAAAAAACTGATAACTTTAGTAGAAAGGCATTAGTTTAAAAATTTATAGGGGTTGTCCAGAACTTTAAGATTGATGACCAATCCTTAAGGGTACTTTACACACTGCGACATCGCTAGCGATCTTATTAGCGATGTGAAATTCTATATCAAAAGTGCGATCTTTTGGGATCGCACATAGGTCATTTACCGCATGTGCGATCCCAAAAGATCGCACTTGCGATATAGAATTTCCCATCGCTAATGAGATCGCTAGTGATGTCGCAGTGTGTAAAATACCCTTTAGCCTCATCGATGAGGGAGGCACCCCCGCCGATCAGTAGCTCCTGGTGCCACAGTTTTGGAACTGCTCAGCACCGTCAACTGTATAGTAGCAATGGCTGCATACTGTATATTCGTCCCCTATTCAAATTAATAGTGGGTGGATGTTCAGTACCTGGACCACTATTGCGTTAATAGAGCTGTACTGTACAGCTCCGCAACTGAGTAGATGTGGCCCAGGAAAATCTGATTGTTTGTGGTTTTGAGAAGAGATGAGCGGACCCGTGGAAGGTCAATTCAGCGGGTTCAGCCAAACTTTAAATTAAGATTGGTTTGGGATACAAACTTCACCTGAACCCCAATAGAAGTTCAGTTCGGTGGGTTCAGCCCTTTAGATAAATTTGAGCTTGGGACCCAAACTTGACCTGAATCCAAATGGAAGTCACTAATAAGGCAGTTCGGGTCTCCACCTACATGCAGCCAGTCATAAACAGACTTCCAGGGGAGTATGGGCAGTAGTTTTCCACTTTTTTTTTTTGCCTCCACTGCGAGCAGGTCAAACACTGCTAGTTGCTCACTCTGGGCTGAGCACCGACCAAACCCATGCACAGCAATACTCGCGCAAGTAGTGCTCATACATAAAGCCCCCGGACTCAGACTCCAAACTCTGTTTTTTGTGTAATGTCTATGTTTGGTCATCTCTAGTTTTGGATGTTGCACCCCCACCGATCAGACATAGAGTAGGTCATCAGCGTTAATGTCCCTGACAACTCCTTTAATTTACTTTGGCTAACCAAGATTAACAAGGGAAGAAATCCCTAGATGAAAGTCAGCCTTTCAAGCTTTCTTGGGAATGGTCATTACCACCCACCAGTCATCCAGATCACTGTGGCCACTAATCGTCTTGGGGGTCTAGAGATTGGGACTTCATTGCTTATGGACCAGCAGAGACTATTGTAGAGGAATGAATGGAGCAAGTAGCAGAGTAACTGTAGCCTCTTTTACCAGACGGCGTTCGGATATACTAATAAGAAAATGCCTGAAAACCACTTTAAAACAGAAAACTGTATCACAGGGATAAAATGCATGATAATATTAGGGCTAGTAGTATGCCACAAATATTCAAGGCTCTAATGAAAGTCAGAACTTATTACATTAATCCCTCCACTATGAGTTTCAAAGCCTTCAATAATGTTTAGTGTATTTCCCCCACTTTCAAGCCCCTATGCTTCTCATTAATTCATAATTCTATCACTTCCATAATTTATTAAAGTTCAATAAAAAAAGATCACAAAGAGTTATAATATTTTATCAGCATTGGAATCACTGTATCATATAGCGGTGATGCAGATATTCTATGTCATGTTATACCTGGGTTATCCTATAAGTAATTTCAGTCTTGTTCTTATATTTGAAGCTAATAGGAATAATATTGGTTAGATATCTTTTATACTTAAGGTCATCATCTTTTGAGTTGATTTTTGGACAGACCAGGCCATAAGGTACTAAAAATGGTGATGTTGAAGCCATATATGTCACATGTAGGACCTTACAAATTACATGCTCTACCGATACGTTTTATGAAGGTAGTTCAAGCTTCCAGTAAAAAAAATTGAGAATAAAAGTAGGTTCTGTGTACCATTGTTGGAGGTAGCTGCCATATAAGTCAATGTCGGACTCTTTCCATACAGTGCCATATGACTATGGTGTTTGACCAAACCAAGATTTTCTCTTAAAAAAACCCACTCATCTGCAGACAACTTTTTTCATGGGTTCCTGACACTTAGTGCAAAATAGAGGTACCAGTTGGATGAGAGGCCTTTGATAAAGGTCTAGGGGGCACTGTTTCTTCTTGTGAAGACCATCAGCTGACAGAAAAAGATGTATAACACAAAAAAAAACGCATAATAATGAGCCTATGGTATTAAATTAATATTCAAGTGCACAAATATGTTGGGGTCAGTACACAAACATATACATACACTATACATTGGCACACTGTTATTAATGAACACATGAATTTCACTATTGCTTTTCACATAAAAGACACAAGCTATGTCAGTGGCAGCAAGTGTTAGAAATTCCCAGAGATTGGCAGCACGTGTTGTTATCTCACAATTCCCTGTTTCTGCAGCAGCACACTCTAGGACCCTAGGAAACTGTCTGTTTTTCCTCTCAGTTTTTAGCCTCTGACTTCCTTTATAAACCTCACCCTAGGGTAGTTCTGGTGTGGTTTATTGTTATTCCTGGCTGTGGTCTGCAGCCGTAATCTCCTCTTGTTGTTCCAGAGACTTCTGTGGTAGCTGTTCCTAAGATAAGTGTTTGACTTTTGCTATCTACCTGGGCTCAGGTGGTATCATTTGTGTTTCCCCTATATTTTTTAATTTTGTTCCCTGTAGCATTAATGGTGTTGATGAAGAGCTCATACCTTCCATCTTTACTTAGGGCCTAGGGTTGAGGTATTCCTGCTCGCCGACAGGTGCGGCTCCTGTATAGGGTTGGTGAGGGCAGTAAGGGTGAGGTGCAGGTTGTTGTCAGGGGTCACCATTTCCCCCCTTTCCCTTGCGTTAGGGCATTCCTTTACCCTTCCCTTGTATTGTAATATATGGCCGGTATAGCTTCCATCCCCCACTGTGACAAGTATTTACACCTTATCTTAACTGCTGAAACCGCTTTTTGTTAAACTGCCTTGTTTTGATAATTGATTCTAATTGTCTTACCTTTAACCTTGGGTTTGTGGCAAACTTTCCCATATATGTCTCTATATACCTTGTGGGTCTTCATATACTTATATGACTTGTCTGATGAAGAGGACAGTTTGCCCAGAAATGCGTTGCATTCACACTTCCGGACTTTCGGCTCTGATGAGGCCCGGAACAGTTTTGCGTATTAGAGCACAAGGTCAATGAAGCCCCGGCTCAGTGTGAGATGCCCGGGGAACTTAGCATTCTTGTTGGAGATGAGAAAATGCTATGAGAACCAGATGGGTGAATGTGAGGAGGCTGGACAGGGGATTCGTGTGGTGAGTATAAAGATTTCTTTATATTACATTTAATATCCTATCTATGGGGTCTCTCTAGACCTCAAAGAAAACATTGGGGCATTCAATTTGAGGGGAATAACTTCTCTATTAAGTGAATTTTTCGATAGGATCCTCACAGACAAAATCAGATTTTGTCTGATACCAGTGATGACAACTTGACTTTTTGTTTTTTTTTCTGGGCAGCTTATTAAAAAAAATCAAGGACAGACAATAATTTTTACGGACACTTTAACCAATCATTATTATTATTATAATGATAATCTATAGTCCATAATTCTAATAAGAAGGCATCAGCTGCATTAACTATAAAATGTAAAATGATAATTAGTCAAAATAATCTGTAAAAATTTCCTCACCTTCAAAAAAATTATGGACACCTTAAAAATTTTTTGTGGACACTGCTAAAAAGTGTCCTATTTTTACGGGCTGTCCTGAAACGTATGGACAGTTGGCCACCCTGCTTGATCCGCTCAGCATTGTTGTCCTATGAAGTGGTCTCCTCTCTTTCCTTGCTTTATATTCCATTGACTATACAGGGATTATCAATGAGATACAATTGGAGGGTCCAAAAGCCTAATAGAAGAGATGCCTCAGACAATCCAAGTGCTGACAATCGATCCATGATACACAATGCTTGGCTGGGAGAAAGAATCTGCAAGTACGCAGGTATCATTAAGTACGCTGCAACTGACTGTCTTTGTGAAAAATTAGATATTGCGAATATACAGACAAAATCTTTTTCGAATGAAGATACCAAAAACATGACACTTTAATGACTTGATGATAAAATGAGAGATGAACTGTTCTATCAAGTGCACATTTCTTTCCTTACTCTGTATATAAAAGAAAAAAATTGTCCCCCAGAGGTCTTCAAAAAATGTTTATTTCATCCTTTCAAAATGATGCATCCTTCTCTGCTGATTGGGAAGCATATATGGAACTTTGCTCGCTGAGTATGATAGAGAGAATTATCCGTAAATGCAGCAGGGAATACGATACCCTATCAACTCAAATTCATGATATCATTGATCAACGACAGACCTTTTCTTCACTTCACTTCCAGACTTTTCCCAAATCAATAGCAATATCACTACACAAATACTTAAACTTGCACAAAGTGTCGTTGAAAAAAGTCACTTAAATTACGTCAGTATAAACGGCATTATTCTAGTGGTCTGCACAGATCCTGTCTCATTCCCAATACATCACCTAGAACATATAATATAAGATGCCGTATTTTTCGTTTTATAAGACTCACCAGATTATAAGGCGCACCCCAAATTTAGAGAAAAAAAAAGGTAAAAAATATGGGATCCGTTTTATAATCTGGTTGTATTACCAGGGAGAGGGTCCGGCAGCGGTGGTGGAGCGGGGGTCACAGGAGGCAGGGGTGATGCTGTGGCTGGTGCAGAGGGGGCCCAGATGCTCACTGTGGATGGTGCTCTGTATCGGGGCTGTGGACGTGGCTCTACTCTGTGCTGCACGGGCAATTCTGAAGATGTTGGCGGTGCGGGCTTCAGAGAAATGACGGCCGGAGTCGGCGCGTGTGCAGATGAGAGCTTGAGCCAAGAGCTCCATCTGCACTTGCGTCGACTCTAGGCGCCATTATTTGAAGTCCTCATCGCCGACATCTTCAGAATGGCCCGTGCCTCACTGCCCGCTGCACAGAGCAGCCCGGCACAGAGCAGCCCGGCACAGAGCAGCACCACGCCCAGAGCCCTGGCACAGAGCAGTGCCGCAAAGAGTAGCTAGATGGAAGAGTCCAATGAGCCTTAAGATGGCAACAGCACATACATAATCAATACATAACCGCATAGCATTGCACCTGCCTCCTTTAACCCCTCTTCACCACCATCCTGGTAAGCTACATTTGGGTATTAAGACGCACCCCAAATTTTCCTCCCAATTTTTTGGGAGGAAAAGTGCATCCTATAATCCAAAAAACACAGTACTAAGCAAAATACAAAATCAAATCAATACAGGGATACTATTAATTAAGGCAAATTATGGCTCAAAAACTATTGTCAGTTAAGAGACTTTTATAGGAAAAAATCATAAACTCACGTCTTGTCCTCTCCTGGTTCATTATAGAAAGACATCCCACCTTTCCAACCACACATGCATCCAACCACCTCCTCCTTCATCTCATCCCAATTCTGCTAGCTGTATCCCTCATTCTGTAGAAGGGTGGCATAGGTGGTCATGTTTAGTGTTCCTGAAATCAACAATCGTGACAATATAATGTATAGCGATAATGTGGCGCCCTGGACAAGCCAGGACATCACAGGTACTGCAACAACACACCCCACACCCCGGTTAGGAACACCAAAGTCAGACACAAATCCTTGCTGCCTCCCTCCAGGGGCTGATGTCCACACCAGGTGGGGTGGAGCCAGGCGGTTGGCTCCTCCCACTGAGGAGTTCACAGCCCTGGAGGCGGGAAAAGCAAGTTAGTTGAAGTTCCGTGAGGGAAAGTGAAGGGTGGAAGTAGTAGTTGAGGAGCTGGAGCAGACTGACCGTATCCGGGTACGTGGCCCGGCACCTGAGAGCAAGGTTGGCAGACGGTGGTGACCGTCTGCAGGAGGGGCCGATTGACGCACAACCGCAAGGACCGGGGATGGGCGGTGGCCCGCCGGTACCGGATTGGGGAGCGAAGAGAAGCCAGCACCATCCGGCAGGGCCTACGGACCCCGACCAGGCTTGGAGTTGCCATTAAACCGGTCAAATCCGTCAGCGATGGGAACCTCCGGGGTTTCCCAGCAGTAAAGACCCGACTGAAGGCAACCGCTCAACCGTGAAAGGAAATACAGCTACCGCCACAGCTAGGGTTCCCAAGGCCAGCGCCTGCGGGCAAAAGAGGCTCCTCTGGCAAACACACCGCCGGGGAGCGGGCTACCGGTGGGAAGCCATCGGGGCCAAAAACACAACAAAAGTGCAGGGAGAGACAGTCACCATCAACCTACCGGGAGTGATCACCGCAGCCGCCTGTGGGACCCGTCCATCCAGCCGTCTGTTTTACCAGAGACTCCGTGTACGTTACTGGCTCAGTGAGTACCACCATGCCGTCTGGCACCGCGCTGCCCTCGCGACCCTGCACCCCACCAAACCCTGCCATTCACCTTTCAGTCACCATCACCGGGCCCCGGGACCACCAAAATTCCCCCTACCCACGAAGGGGAGAGAACCATCCCAGCTGCTCCCTGTCAACACTCCCGGGATCCCCTTACAGAGCAGCGGTGGTGTCCCAACCTCACCACATACCGTGGGTGGCATCACAAACCGACATCCCAAACCCCACCAAACCATCCCTTTCACTCACGGGCGAGGAGCGCCGCTCGAGTCCCCGGATCTGGCCCACCGCTCGAGCCACCGAGCAGCAGCAGCAGCGCCGGACCCGAGCGTGGTGAGCGTAGCGTCCCCTCCCCGCCCGCGACAATAATGCATAATAAAAGGTACTGTTGATAGGTATAATGTAGGGTGATGCATGCTAATATATTAATTGGATGTACTATAAATAATGCATGGATGTAACAGTGTTGGTAATGTATAAGGTGTTACCATGTGGGAAAGTAATGTAAACTGCCTAGGAATAGAGAATGTTTTCCCAACTACTAACTGTAGGTAAAGCAAGAGTTTAGTGTGGAACTAGCCCACAAGGGGAGGAGCTAGCTCATAGGGCAAGAGACTGTTTTTCCTGGTAGAAGGGAGATAGAGAATGAAAAGAGTGTAGTACGGATGATCAAGTCAAATAGGTGCTAAGGACTCAAACTAGTGGGTGGCTCCTGGCAACTAGAACAGCTAAGACCAGAGTTAGACAGCGAGATGTGAGGAAATAGACAGACACACGAAAGGCCAGCATCAAAATCTAATTCTGGCCTAGATTGGAGTGACCTCTGTAGAGAAAGGTTTGGCAAAGGATTCATAGCATATCGTAAGTGACGCACATCCGGCATCGTTAGTGATATCGTAGCGTGTGACAGCTACGTGCGACGGTGAACAAGCAGAAATACTCACCTTCTCATTCATCGTTGACACGTCGCTCATTTTCTCAAAATCGAATGTCCGGTTGTTCAGTGTTCCTGAGGCAGCACACATCGCTCCGTGTGACACCCCGGGAACGATGAACTGCAGCTTACCTGCGGCCGCTGGCAGTACGGAAGAAAGGAGGTGGGCGGGATGTTTACGTCCCGCTCATCTCCGGCCCTCCGCTTCTATTGGCCGGCCGCTGTGTGACGTCACTGTGACGCCGAACGTCCCTCCCCCTTCAGGAAGTGGATGTTCACCACCCACAGCGAGGTCGTTTGGAAGGTATGTACATGTGACGGGGGGTTACTGCATTGTGCGACACTGGTAACAAATTGCCCGTGCCGCACAAACGATGGGGGTGGGTGCGATAGCAAATGCAATTGCACGACATATTGAAACGTGTAAAGCAGGCTTTAGGCCCGGTATAGCTTAGAGCTCAGTGGGAATGAACCGAAATGGGATTGAACGTGAAAGAAGTAAGGAGTCCGAAAGTGTCGTGAATGCTTGTTGCTGGGAAGTTGTGAAACCGCGGGTGGGTTAGAATGACTTTTACATACGGTAATGTGGTGAGAGCCTGGGTGGTGGTAAAAGGAGTGGAAACATCAGAGAAAGTAATTGTTGATTAGATGGCTAAGGAAGTATGTCTAATGCTGCTTTGTACTTTGGAAACTGTGCGCAATTCATGATCCTGCTGTCTCACGTACAAGGTTGTGTTGGAAGAACCACCCAAGCTGTTCAGTATTAACAGTTTAAAAAAAACTTTTGGCCTTTGTGTCTGTCTTCACAGCGGATTGGTCTTGGTTTGCCAAAAGCAACGGCGAGAAGTAGCCTGCAAAAAAAGTATGACCTATGCAACACAAGTCCATGCACCCAGCCAGGACCACAATCCCCCTGTAGAGTGCTGAGGCGAACAAGAAATTTTCCTGACCCGCAATTACCGCCCCGTGCACTCTTACAATTCCTCTAGAGTTCATCATATGGTTTATGTGAACTCCACTCTGAATCCCTATCTGTCCCACTCCACTGGCCCTTTTGTCCTCTTCCTCTCTACGGACCTGCCCATCGAACAACACCGATTTCCTCAGTTTTACAGTATATCCCATGATCCTATTAGAAGGTTTCATATAAACTAAGAAAGAGATGGGAACAAGGCATAGGTTTCAATTAAGGTCTAATACGTTGAATACAAAGGTCCATAATTTATGAAAACAGCAAGTATAATACTATAGATTTACTATACATTTACCTCCATATGGCCTGTAGTGATACGTTTTTTTAACAAGATATATCCCCCCAAAAATGTGTTTTATCAATACCTTTATTACACAAACATGTAAACACAACAAAACAAGAGGCATTGACCCAATTAAACACATGAAAGGAGTGAGAATACACGGCAGCGTGGTCATCATGAACAAAATAAAGTCTCACAGAAGTATAGAGACCAATGCAACCAGATATTTACAGGTATTTGAGGTACAAAAATAATATTATAATGCTAATATACCTTCCGTAGACAAATGTAGCTAGTAATACAAAACTGGATTAATAACGATTAATGTATATATAGTAATGTAAAGTGCAAGTTCAAATATGCACATTACATAGGGTAAGTTATCAAAGCTAACGAATGTATATAGTTACCATAAATTCCTTATACACTGCATAGTTGAATTATGGGATAATACCCAGCAGAGGTGGCCATTGGAAAAATTAGACCACACAACCCCGCAACTCGACGTGCATTTCGCCTAAAGCTTCATCAATGAAGCCTCCCAACAAAGCTGTGAGACTCCAGCATGAGAGGGTTTCCTTATATAGAGAGCTGAGAGAAGTAATATACTGCAGGATGGGTGGTGAGAAATGATATAGTGCAAGATTATGCTATATACTGTTGGCTGAGATGAGCGATATATTGAAGGAGGGGCCTGAGATTAGTTAGGTTGTTTGTTACCCGCTATTGAGAGATACTGTAAGTAAAGTGAACTGAAATGCTATATTGATGTATATGACAAAGCATTATCTTCTGCCATATGTATCAACAGAGCAAAATTACCAGTTTCAAATCACAGATCTGTCTGCAACAGGCAACAAACACAACTCTACACTGCCTTTGAGGATAAGTGCTAGAGAGTTGAACTGTCACGGTCGTCTCTCTGCAGTATGAGACTAGTGACAGATTCTGGGTTAGAGTCAAGACTTTCTATATTAAATGTGTTTTCTTTCCTTTGGCGAGCTTAGGTTTAATGTTAGTTTCTCCTTGCCAGCAGCAATTAACTCCCCTTGTGTGCTTCCAGTTTGGGATCACTTCCAGTCCCACCACTCCCAGTCCCTATATACACCCTTTTCTCTCAGTAGAGGGGGCTGGTTATTCTAAATCCATTCTGAAGCTTGGCTTCAAGGTAGAAGGAGCTGCTGAGCCTTTGTTGCAGTGCAACGGTGTAGGCTGTAGTCCTGGTGTCTTTCTGCAGCCGTGAAGCTGGGCTTATCCTTTGTTGTTTCTCCTGTCTGTCATACCTTCCTCTTCATGTTGTATTAGTGTAACGGTTTGTTTAGTGATCGATCCTCACCTGCCAGCTCATTAGCCAGGATATACGGCAAGGTCTCCCTGGGCATAAAAATAGCAACAATAAGAGGAGAATCTTGCTGTAAGTAATAGCAAGGTCTCCCAGGGCTTCAAGTATCCTGCTCAGCAACAGGTGGAACCTGTAAAGGGACTGGCTAGGAATGCAAGGTGCAGATGTAGGTGACTGTAGGAGGTATCCCATCTTCCCCCTCACTAGCACCAGGGCCCAACGTTGTTTATTTGTCCACTATGTACACCTT
The DNA here is from genome assembly GCF_048569485.1 of Anomaloglossus baeobatrachus. Taxonomy (NCBI): domain Eukaryota; kingdom Metazoa; phylum Chordata; class Amphibia; order Anura; family Aromobatidae; genus Anomaloglossus; species Anomaloglossus baeobatrachus. The sequence goes on from NC_134356.1 coordinate 65,332,021, forward strand.
GTTGGTTTTGGTGAAAACCCTGTTTATTGTGTGTCTCGTCTGCACGCTGGACCTTCCCCATGTCCGTGCATGATATGAACTCTGTTAAAAGCAGTTAAGGATGTGAAACTACAAAGGCTGTACCCTGATGTAGATAGCTAGCAGGATAGCAGAAGATAAAAATTGGCCAGGCAGAGTACCATGCAGGTGCAGAAAGCACACAGAAGCCTAAGATAAATTCTGCATTTAGAATAGCTTGATAACAAATTAGAGAAGTGGGTCTTGTCAGATGCTCACAGGAGAGAGGGGTGGTGTCTGCAGCACTGAGGAGAAGCGAGTGAGCATGTGCTGCTGGGAAACGTAGCTTTAGCATATTTAAGGTTGAATGCTCTGAGGAGCAGACGTAGTTGAAGAAAGACAAAAAGTTACAAGAAAGAAACTAATAAGTATGCATTTACTGTGCTAACATCTTGGTGTCAGAGGCCGCAGGACACCTTCTGATCTGGAAATCTTTTGGACTCCATACACAATATTTAATGTTTTATTGTTATATAATCAGTGTTTGCTGGTATAACTGGATCTGCATTTTTTTTTTTCAAAAATGTTCTAGTTGTTACCGAGTCGGCTACATGTCTAAGTTTTTGCTCTAATTTACTTTGTAGCTACTTTTTAACGAGACAAGTTACTTAGGTACTTTGTGTATATTTAATCAATTCTTTTCTGTTATGAGCGCTCCTGATTAAATATCCATTGATTGTCGAAAGAGCTCTCATTGAAGTTTAATAGGTGGAGAAAAAAGGTAAGACTGTGTGTCGTGTAATTAATTCATGCAACAATAAGTGTATAACTGAGTTCTTATTAATATATGAAAGAGTTTTCTACATAATAAATGTGACCCAGATCACATGGCTGACAGCTCAAGAGTAAATTCAGGTGAACTCCAACACTTCTACAGAGACATCCCACAACTTGATTCTCTTCTTTGAACAATGGATTTAGTCATGTTGTATTAAAAATGACAGATTCAAATAGCTTCATGCCTTATAGGTAGCAGCACTCAGAAACCAGAAACTTTAGAAATCTAAACCAATTTCTTAGGAATAGTCTGATGTGACAAGTTACCAGTTTCTATAACTCTAAAACTTTAATACAAATAGTCATGCACATGTTGATGGTTCTCTTTGCTTCTTCTTTCCCTCAGATTTACAGTGCCCCGAAAAAGCATTGATACCAACTAATTAGTAAATTGAGTCCACCTGTGTGTATATTCTCAGTATAACTACAGCCTTAGAGGTTTTTGTGAGGACATTAGAGATCAACATCATCATGGAAATCAAGGAACACATGGACAGGTCAGGGACAAAGTTGTGGAGAAAAGTAAACCAGGGTTAGGTTATAGAAAAATAGCCCAAAATCTGAATATCTCAAAGAGAAAAAGGAAGGAGTGTGGCACAACTGCAAACCTATCAAGACATGGCCGACCAGCTATACTGACTTCCCAAGCAAGAGGAGCACTAATTAGAGAAGAAGCCAAGAAATTCAAGGTCACTTTGGAAAAGCTGCAGAGATCCACAGCTCAGGTGGGAGAATCTGCCCACAGGACAACTATTAGTTGTATACACCACAAGTCTCGCCTTTATGGAAGAGTGGTAAGAAGAAAACCATTTTTGAAGGGAAGCCATAAAAAGTCCTATTGTCAGTATAAAAAAAAAGCCATGTAAGGTACACAGCGAGCTTGTGTGCTTTGGTCAGATGAAAACAAAGTAGATGGATTTGAGTGAAATTCAAAAGGATATGTGTGGTAGAAAACTAACAATGCACATCACTCTGAAAACACCATCCCCACCATCCCACATGGTGGTGGCAGCATCATGCTATGGGGCGGTTTTTCTTCAGCAGGGACAAGGAAGTTTGTCAGAGTTGATGGAAAAGTGGTTGTAGCTAAATGCATGGTGATCCTGGAGTAAAACCTGTTAAACTTGAGATTGAGGCGCAGGTTCACCTTCCAGCAGGTCAAGGACCCTAAACAGAATGCCAGAGATACAATACATGGTTTAGATCAAAACATATTCATGTGTGTGAATGGCCCAGTCACAGTCGAGACAAAATCTGAGAATCTGTGGAAAGACAAGAAAAATGCTGTTCACAGACATCTCCATCCAATCTCTCTGATCTTGAGCTATTTTGCAAAGACTGGGTAAAACTAGCTGAAGAAAAGCTTCCCCACAGCATTATGCTGCCACCACCATGTCTAATGGTGGGGATGGTGTTGATGTGCAGGTTTAGTTTTCCAACCCACATAATGTTTTTCATTTTGCCCAAAAAGTCATACTTTGGTCTCATCTGAAAAGAAAACCTTCTTTCACATGTCATGTAAGGACCACAGTTAACATGTTGACTTGAAAATTCCTGTTTACAGATGTCTCCATCCAATCTCTCTGAGCTGGAACTATTTTATAAAAAGTGGACAGAAATTTCATCCTCTAGAGGTACAAAGCTGGAAGAGACATTTCCCAACAGCCTTGAAGCACTAATTTCAATAAAAAGTGGTCCTAAAAAGTATTGATCCAGGGGGGCTGATTAGAAATGCATCTCACAAGTTTTGGATTTATTTGTTTTTTTAACATTTAGAAAATGTATTATTTCACTAAGACTGCACAAATACTTGCTAAATTCTGTTGGTATATCACATAAAATTCCAGTTTACGTTTGTGGGTGCAAGGTGAAAAAATGTAGAAAAGTTTTTGGGGTATAAGCCACACAACCAAGCCCTCTTCACCTCCTGCCACCTCAAACTCAAAACTATTTCACAGATTCATACATTCCTTTCCTAAGAAGCTGCAAAAACCCTAGTGCATGCCCTTATTATCTTCCGCTTGGACTATTGCAACCTTCTGCTCTGTGACCTCCCTTCTAACAGTCTCGCACACCTACAATCTATTCTAGACTTTGCTGCCCAACTAATCCACCTGTTCCCCCGCTACTCCCCAACCTTTCCTCTCTGCCAATCTCTTCACTGGCTTCCCATTGCCCAACAACTCCAGTTCAAAACCCTAACCATGACCTACAAAGCCATCCACAACCTTTCTACTCCATACATCTCTGACCTAGTCTCCCGGTACTTACCCGTACGTAACCTTCGATCCTCAAAAGATCTCCTTCTCTACTCCCCTCTCATCTACTCTTCCCACCATCGCATCCAAGATTGCTCCCGTGCTTTCCCCATACTCTGGAACCCTCTACCCCAGCATATCAGACTCTCGCCTACCTTGACAAGCTTCAAAAAGAACCTGAAGACCCACCTCCTCCGACAAGCCTACAACCTGCTGTAACCCTTATGTGGGCGTCACACGATGTGATCCATCGTGCGATCGCATGTGCGATCGTACGCACCCCCGTCGTTTGTGCGTCACGGGCAAATCGCTGCCCGTGTTGTCGCACAAAGTCGTTTAACCCCCGTCACACGTACTTACGTGCTGAGCGACGACGCTGTGGGCGGCGAACATCCATTTCCTGAAGAGGGTGGGACGTTCGGCGTCACAGCGACGTCACACAGCAGCTGGCCAATAGAAGCGGAGGGGCGGAGATGAGTGGGACGTAAACATTCCGCCCACCTCCTTCCTTCCGCATAGCCGGCGGGAGCCGCGGGACGCAGGTAAGCTGCAGTTCATCATTCCCGGGGTGTCACATGGAGCGATGTGTGCTACCCTGAGTACGATGAACAACCGGCGTAAAGTAAAATAAACGATTTTTTAAAAATAAACGACGAGTACACGATACACGATTTGTTACTGATTTGTGATCGCTCGTAGGTGTCACACCGGAAGATGTCGCCAACAAAGCCGGATGTGCGTCACGAAAACAGTGACCCCGATGACCTATCGCACGATAGATTGCCTCGTGTGATGCCTGCATTAGTCCAATATAGCCCCGCACGACCATCTCTACCCTCACCTACTTGATCCTCACCCATCCCTTGTAGACTGTGAGCCCTCGTGGGCAGGGTCCTCTCTCCTACTGTAGCAGTCTGTGCCATGTTTTGTTTATGACTATTGTACTTGTCCCTATTATGTATATCCCTTTTGACATGTAAAGCGCCATGGAATAAATGGCACTATAATAATAAAGAATAATAATAATAATAATAATAAACGGCAAAGTGAGTATAAGTATTTTTGTTATTTTTTTACCTTTTGATGGCTCTCTACAGTTGAGAAAAATAGCAACCAGCGGAAGCGAGCTACAGAATCCACATTTTGAATCATCACTTATTTGTATATGCAACGCAGTAATATAAATCCCAAAATTGTGCCATTTAAAAATAAAAAAAAATGTCCTCAAGCCAACCAGAAATATTACGAGGTCATAGTTTTTTTTAATATGTTTATAAAAAGAAAAAAAGAAGCTAATCTCCTTACTTAGTACTATACTATTCTGCGTCCTTACGGAATTAAGGAAAAATTTGCTCTGAACTACAGTCATTCATCAATTAGCTTTTTTGTGTCTAGGCAAGTAAGACAACGAACTTCAGTAAAAGCTTTGCAAATTGACCGCTACATATTTAAAACAAACACTACATAAAACATACAGTCACTAATTTTATATTTCTATGCGCTTTTATCTGCTTTGACCTTGTTGAAATATAGGATGTAAGCTGTATAGATGTTTAATTAACCGCCATTAAAGTCTGTACATGAAGTGAGGATGTGAAGAAATGTAACATAAGCACTGGCTTGTTTTTCTATTTACTCTTAATAATTATTACAGAACTATTTATTATGGTAATTAATGATTGAAGGCGGTAATTTGACTTTTTTTTATATATTTAATTGGACAGTAACGTGTTATATTTACAGAATTAGCGCCATCAATAGACATTATGGCTGAAAGCAAACACAGGTTTTTTTCATTTATTTTTTGTGGCGTGATCTGGAAATTATGTAAATGGATGATAAAAACACAAATAAGCTAAAATGATAGGGTAGGAATGGAATAGCATTAAAAATGTAGAGTGCAGAGGAAAATGTTGCAGTGAAGTTGAGAGGTGTCGATTGTTTCTATTTCTGATGCCCCAACAAAAATACTGATTTGTGATTTTCCAAAACCACACAAAATGCCTCCTGTGATCCTTCTCCAGCACCCCCAGATAAGCTACATTCGACTTATAAGACGCACCCCTCATTTTCCTCCCAAATGTTTTGGAGGAAAAGTGCGTCTTATAATCTGAAAAATATGTTTACTCTTCATTAAAGGCTACTTTACACACTGCGATATCGGTCCCGATATCGCTAGTGTGGGTATCCGCCCCCATCTGTTGCGCGACACGGGCAAATCGCTGCCCGTGCCGCACAACATCGCCCAGAGCCGTCACACATACTTACCTGTCCAGCGACGTCGCTGTGACAGGCGAACCGCCTCCTTTCTAAGGGGGCGGTCCGTGCGGCGTCACAGCGACGTCACTGAAGCGTCACTGAAGCGCCGCCCAATAGCAGCGGAGGGGCAGAGATGAGTCCCGTAACATCCCGCCCACTCCTTCCTTCTGCATAGCAGACGGGAGGCAGGTAAGGAGAGCTTTCTCGTTCCTGCGGCGTCACACGGACTGATGTGTGCTGCCGCAGGAACGAGGAACAACTTCGTTACTGCTGCAGTAACGATTTTTAAGAATGGACCCCCATGTCGCCGATTAGCGATTTTGCACGTTTTTGCAACGATGCAAAATCGCTTATCGGTGTCACACGCAACGGCATCGCTAATGCGGCCGGATGTGCGTCACAAATTCCGTGACCCCAACGACTCCGCATTAGCGATGTCGCAGCGTGTAAAGCCCCCTTTACTCTTACGGCTTTGCTTGGATTTGGTGCAAACAAATCTATGCTTTTTTCATCTGTGTGCTGGATAAAAGGTGAGCGTGAATGAACCTCTTAATATTTTAGGAACCCAAGATAAACATCAAGGAACAAGAAAACTACCTGCGTAACTACTGATTTTTTTTTTTTTTTGAATCATGTTGTTTAATGTATAAGGAATATTATGTTTTACAGGTATTCATTATCCGGTGTATATATATAGTTTAGACAACTTCCCTTTGATTTAGCTATATATTATTAAATAATGCAATGTAACTATTACATACTTCCCATATGACACAGACAAGAATGACAAAATACACCTTCTATTTATTTTTCTCACAGAGAAAACCTACAGGGAACCTTAAGCATTGATGAGATTTTGAGAAGTGAGTACACAGAGCATAATGAAAGCTGCACTGGCAAAACAAGCAGTGTAGCCCTGTGCCCTCCAGCTAACACTGTGCTGGTCTTTAGGTAGCAAATCTGCTGTGGGAAATTCTCATGGGATTGAGCGTCAGGCATAGGAGAGGGAACAGCGAGCACAGATAAAAGTGATCTTTGTAGGATGAGGCTGAGCTTGCCAGTGCGATGTGCCAGCAAAGAAACTAATTGGCATCTCAGTTATAATCCTGACATACCCATTACTGAGCAGATGTGTGTACATTAATATGAATATATATAGAGAGAGAGAGGAAGGGAGAGAGTCCCTTTTGCATTCGAGGGGCTGAGGCACGGCATTAGCTCGTGCAAAAATAATAAGTTGCACCCAAGCCTTGATGTCTGAGCTGCCTGAAGGCTCTTCTGTCACATAAGAAGACAGAGAAGCTGGGGTCACACCATGATTAGCGCGAGTACTCACATGACATTCGGCTCATGCTCGTAGCACAGTGGGAGCCGAGTGTCATGCAACTGTGGTCTGATCCTGAGATCAGATCACAGCTGCGGAGGGTTGGGTCGACACTGCAGAGGGGAGGGCCGGCGCTTCGGAGGGGAAGGAGGGATTTATCTCCCCATCTCCTCCGTTGCTGGCTCATGCAAGAATCGCATTGCACACCGGTGTAATCAAAGTACAGTGCAATGTTTTTCTCGCACCCATAAACCTGTATGGGTGCGAGTGAAACAGGATCGCATTTCCACCCGCAGCATGCTGCAATTGTTTTCTCGGTCCGATTAGGGCTGAGAAAAAAATCACTCATGGGACCTGCCCCATAGAGTAATATTGGTCCGAGTGGAATGCGATTTTTTTATTGCATTCCACTTGCTCCGTATTACTCGCTGTGTGTGCTAGCCCTAATATTATAAATGACTAGAGATAAGCAAATCCGTTCGCGGTAAATTGAATTTGTCTCAAATTTTACCCCCCAAATTAGATTCTCCTGATTCAGAATTTTTTTGTGATTGGCTGTGCAAAAATTCAGTAAAATGTTGATCAGCTGGCTGCAATTTTTTTAGTTTGTAGGGGGCTTGGAAAGAGTTTAAATCAAAATATGCACCTCGTTGCTCAGCTGCTTTGTCCCAGTAGCCTCCCATCCGGTTATCCTTCCATCCGGTGCTTCCTCCAGCCTTACTTCTGCACTTCCTCTTCCTCTGTCTTCACTCAGTGTGCTGGAGATTCTGGAGCAGAGTAGGCTTCTCACATCCCAACATATGTTGTGACATCACGGTAAGCTTTGCTCAGGGTGACTTCTGCTAACTTCTCTGACTTGGAGTGGAAGAGTGAAGATCGAGTTTTCATGCTGTGCACAAGGCTGAAGGGAGCTGCATGGAGGACCAGTCAGTGGGATATGGAGGCAGGACAAATGAGCGGCAAGGTGATTTTTTTTTTTTTTCACAGTACAATTATAATACTCTGGTGTCTAGATTAAGAATACATTCTATGTCAGTTGAGTTTTGTTGCAAAAATTCAAGCAACCTGTCAAATTTCATCAATTTGCTCATCACTATAAATGACACAAGGAAGGGTATGAAACTGTTATAGAGTTTGCATTGGGGGCCAAGTAGTTAGTCGAGGACCATCACTAGAGATGAGCTGTGGAAGCTCGGTTCGGTTGGTTCTACTGGAATTTTGAAAAAGTTTAGTTTGGGACTCGGAATTGACCTGAACCCTAATGGAAGTCACTAATTGGATAGTTAGGTCTCCGACCACATACAGCCAACATGCATATTACTTCTGGGAGAGGGTATGCAGGGGGTTTTACTTTTATTTTTGTGGTTGTTACCTCCAGTGCTGTTTATGCTGTTGTTACCTTCAGTGTGAGCCAATCAAACACTGCAAGTGGCTCACACTGGGCTGGGCACGATGCTCGCACCAGTGGTTTGCATACGTAAAGCAACTGATCTAAGAACTCAAACTCTATTTTTTTTTTAAAGTCTGTTTTCAGCACAAACACAATCCACTGAACTTCAAGTTGGTCATCTCTAAACATCACCGCTTGGGAAGAGCGAACCCGAACGGTAAAGTTGAGGGTTCAAACCAGACATCAAGTGATCGGTCATTGAACTTGAACATGGACTTTTAAAAAAAAGTCTGTCTGAATTCAAAGTTCGGGTACTGTTTATATGGTACAGTATAAGGTTTGTTGAAAGAGCTGCAGTGCAGCCAATCAACAAGCTTTATTGCATGCTGAAGATGCTTGTATGCTACTGTGAATAATAAAGAAAAAAAAATATTACTTGCGCTCCAGCTTATTTTTTAAAACCAGCGCAAGTAAAGCAGACCACAGTGCGCTGCAACCCTCAGCTGTCAGCTTTACCTTGGCTGGTTAACAAAAATAAAGGGGATACCTTGCCATTTTTTTAAATGATTTACATAAATAATTTAATAAAATGGCATGTGGTCGCCCTATTTTTGGCAACCAGCTAAGAAAAAGCATATAGCTGGAGGTGGTATTATCAGGCTGGGAAGATCCATGGTTATTTGGCCCTTTCCAGCTTTAAAAATAGCAGCCCTCAGCCAACCCAGAAGTGGTGCATTTATTAGATGTGCCAATTCTGGCACTTTGCCCGCCTCTTCCAAATTGCCCTGGTGCAGTGGCAAAAGGGGTAAAATTGACAGCTGGCATCAAACCCAGGGGTTAGTAATGGAGAGGCTTCTATCAGACAACCCCATTACAAACTCAGTAAGTGTAGAGTTAAAAAGAATACACACACACACACACACACAGACACACACATACACTGGGAAAAAAATAGTTTATTTGACTAAATACTCCTCCACACTCCATTGTTCACCACTTTATTGAATAAAACAAATACTCAAAGTTATGGCATAATCCAATTGATGAATAAAACTCTAGCACATTCCTTGATCACCAATTTATTATTTTAAAAGAAATCCTGGATGTTCAGAAGTAATCCAAAGGTGTAAAGTCCCACAAACGCCCATCAATTCCAATGGAGCTTCCAGCCTGATACCAGCCCCCAGATCTCTGCTTTACCTTTCCTGGTAAAAAAAAAAACGGCATGGGTTCCCCTCAATTTTTAATAACCAGCCAAGGTAAAGCTTACAACTGAGGGCTGTAATGCACAGTTGTCTGCTTTATCTGCGCTAATTATCAAAAATAGGTGGGACTCCACATAATATATTTTTTATATTCCCTACCCACATTTGTTTGCATAGCAATTGTCCCATTTTTCTTCCTTTTGCAGCCCCTTAGCTTTAACTACAACCATCTTACAGCCATTTTACATCACATAAGTTCAGGTCTGCATTGACTTAATTGGGATTCAGTGTCCAGGGGCAAGTTTGGTTCAAGTGTCAGTCCAAATCCCGAACTGAACTTTTAACTAAAGTCTGACCAAACCTGGAGAACTTGAACTTCCACGGATCTGCTTATCCCTAATCACCCCCACCCCTCACAGTTAGCATGTCCATAAACTATATTTTTGTCTTGGACCAGTGATGTAACAGGCCAACTCGATTCATGTGCAGACTGAAGTAAGACGTTACCCAAAATTTGAGCTTCCCAAGGTCTTCAACACCAAAAATCTAAGTTCAGAGAGAATCTCTTGAACAAACTGCATCCTACATCAGAGAATCAGTCCAAGGTGTGTTGTGAACAAATCGCAAAAGAGCTGGAAACTCAACTCAGTTAGTATTTAGCCTCCAAGCTCTGTGCCTCGACTAGTCTAAATGCCAAGTTCTGCAGCTTCTACGTAAGGCAACCACAAAACTTTATATATTTCAGGTTATGCTATAACTGCCACCCTGAGGGCCTTAATTGCTGAGTGTTACCAAGACGTATTGTGCCTAAATATTGCTGGGTAACTGTTTAACTGTGCCTTCTCTGGGAGGCTGCAACTGGTATGCTTGCCTATCTACGTCTGCCTAGCAAGAGGATGTCTGAGCCTTTCACTGTGACACTCTTTAGCTGGGAGTAATGTTTTGGGTCAAAACAAGATTCTCAAATTGTTTCACAGTATTAGGCTCCTGGAAAGTTAGTCTGTGGTTTCAAGAGTCCTACTGGGACAATGTAGGCTTCACAGGGACACACTTTTAAAGACTACTTTGCCACCTTAGTAGAGATGAGCAAACCTGAAGTTTGATGTTTGGAGTTCGGGTTCGGAAACCAAGTTCTAAAAAAAGGTTTGGGTTCAAAGTTCGAGTTAGTTACAAGTGCAAACCACTGCCCAATTAAAGACTTACTTTGAGGTTCTGATCAAGTCTGGGTCAAAAAAAGAAAAAAGAAATAAGTTTCAACTGAACCTGCCAAGCCGAACTTCCAAAGGTTTACTCATCTCTACACTTGAGTACTCTGACAACACCTGAAAACCAGACTACATGGATGAAAGTATTAAGACATCTACACCTGAGATGTATCCATTGGCATTCATATGAAATTGGTTCCTTAATCTCCTTTGCATTCATAACAGCTTTTGGAGGTGTCTATGGGAATTTTTTACCATTCATCCAGAAGAACATTTGAGAGATCAGGATATTTAGTAAGAAAGCCAGGGTCAAAATCTCTATTCTAGTTTATCCCAAAGGTGTTGGATAGAGATGCGCAAACCTTTGGAGGTTCGGTTTGCTGGGAGCAAACAAACTGAACCTCCACTGGTTCAAACATGGCCTGAGGAGGTTCGGAATCACTGATAGGCAGTTTGAGTCTCTGTCCAAATACAGCTAGCCATAGCGCATCACATTGAGGGAAGGAGGGCTTTTTCAAACTTATTTGTTATACACTACATTCGATCACGTTGTTTCTACCCGCAGCCATTCACACAGTGGCTCGCATAGGTCAGAGCACCAAGCAAAGCTAAGTTTGCTTGTAAAGCTCCTGATCTCAGAATCCGAGCCCTGTTTTTGTGAGTTGGAGTTCAGTTCGAAAACTGAACCTCGGATTCACTCATCTCTAATGTTGGATACTGTTGAGGTCATCTACGTGGTCAGTCAACTTCTTCCATGACCGATGGGAAGGAATAATCATTTTTTTTAAATCTAGGGTAGTTTAATTTTTATTATGAGCCAGCTACATGAAAAAGTATTTTTATTGATTGTTAAGCCAATGGGATTTGTATATTCTAAAACATTTATTAATAATCTTTTTAGTTCATACTACAAAAGATGGAGTTTATGGCCTACAAACATCAGTAATCCCTCAACGTAAATGGGATGAACCTTTTCCGTCACCCATTCTTTTTTTTTTTTCTGTTTTCTCTTTCTTCTTTTTCTTTCTCTCTTTTCTTTTTCATTCTTTGCTTGTATTGCATCTGAATATGTCTTCACACAGTCAAATAATGAAGTAAGAAATTGAAAATGTTATGGGTGTCAACATCTGTAAGTCTACAATATTCACTAGTCTCATACAATCTTTGTAAATAGTTTAATCCTATATGTTCTCCCATTCCCCCCCCCATGGTATTTCCAAAATCCCCCCAATAAAAACCTTTTTCCTTATTTTTTCTCCCTCCCAATAATCTCCTCCCCCTTAAATTTCAATGGTTAAACATCTTTGTGATTACTTATCTACTTTCGGATATATTTACATAAGAGTGTTTGAAATTCTATGATTCTTATGTAATAAAAATATTGAAACACAAAACTTTTATTTAATAGCAAATATACAAAATAACAAATAAAGAAGTGGCACAGATCGGTACTGCCCGATTCATTATTTCCTTGGCAGAGTGGGATTCAGTTACTAAATTCCATAATAATTTCACAATGTCTCATATTTTTTCCTTCAATAGCCAATAGTTTGTGCAAATGTCAGAAGTCAAGATGACTGAAGCTTGTTTCCAGTGAGCAGCAGAGCTGGGAATGTATTATTACTTCATTACTGGATACTGAATTATAGCTTTAACAAACTAAAGTCCTTTATGTAAATCCAAAATTACATTCCTAACAAAAATAGACTGATAAACATGAGCAACAATCACAGCGTTTATCTCATAATTGCTTAAAAAAAAGGGTCTAAAGAAATGCCAATTTACAGTGTAAGCTATGAGTGATTGTCTCGCGGTACAAAATTTATACCATATTTATTATAACTGCATTTGCGGTTATAAATAAAATATTATAGCAGAGTTGACTTCATGTCATTCAGATTAAGACAGGTTTACAGCACAGAGTTTGTCATCGAGCAGGAATACACATCTACAGTTCTCAACAATATTAGTGTGGAGTTTGGCCATATGGACGCTGCTCGAAATTGGAGAAAGAAGAATGTTGAGCCACTCTCCTTCACTTTTATCATTTCCATGGCACCTCCATTCTGCTAATCCCACAATCCTCAATTTACATCATAATTGCCAATGATTGTAGATTCCTGGAGAAATGGATGACTTCCAAATTTTCCTTCTGGATCTTGGAAAAGCCTCATAAAACCTTATGAAATCCAACAGTTGCAGAAGATTTCTGCTGCTTACTTGAGGAATTATAGAACATAGATGGGGCAGTTGAGGGGTATGACATCTAAAAAATGTGTGGGGCTACTGTCAAGCTTCCACTTGGGGGCGAATGGACATAGAGAAGATCAAACTTCTTAGTGCAGGAAGACAAAAAGCCCACAAGAGGCTGCTAGCATAAGCGTCAGAATAGTCAAACAAGTTAAAGTCCAAATTGGAATGTCACGTCTAACCAAGGGGGTAAGCAAGCCGTAGTCAAATGGAAGCAAGAGGTTTGGAAGCCAAGGAGTTATGTCAGGAGCTGAAAGGGAGCAGAGCCGTAGTCTGAGGACCTAACCGAGGTCGGACGCCAGGACATCAGGTGAATACAGAGGAGGGGTTGGAGGCCGAGACACAGAACGGGACCGGGGTCTGGTAGACAGGATGGAAGGCCAGAACTAGGGGAACGGAGGTCAGAGAGTGGTAGGCAGGGTAGCGGGACAGAACAGAGAAAACTTACAGGAACCAGGGCGCATTCTGCAGAGCTATTTCTGCCGGTGAGAGGCCCGGAACGATGCACGAAGAAAACAGACCCCTCCCACCTGACTTAACCCCATCAGAGCCAAGCTATAGTCATGACAGTTACAAGTGAAAGTTTTGAGCACCATTAAGCATTGATCTACAGGAGTAGAGCTAGAATTTGTCACTGTATATGTTTAAAGGTTTTTTCTGAAACAATTTTTAGAATTTTAACTTAACCATGCTAAAATCAAAGTTACAGATGAGTACACAAAATGTCATATCACAACATATGGTACCACAATGGAATTCTAATGATATAGAAAGGAATTTCCCCATCACATAATTGGATGAAACATTGCTTCACTAGTGATTTAATGTATGCAGTGCATAGGTTCCCAAGCGAACCCTGGGTCCTTCCAACTATCAAATGTACCAATTAGTGTTTATTATATGAAGAGAGAAAACACTGGAGAAGGACAACATGGTCGGAAAAATAGAAGCAAAAAAGCGAAGAGGAAGACCAGCAACCTCATGGCTTGATTTTATCAAGATAATGGTGGAAAAAACCCTGGTGGACCTATCCTAGCTTGCACAGGATCGATCTTCCTACAGAGCATTCATCCATCAAGTTTCCTTGGCTCGAGATGAAGCTCAAGGCCGCTAAAAGAAAGAGAGAAAGATGATAATGATGAGAGTGGTAGGCGTTATTTGGTAGAAAGTCTTTCAAGAAAAGCTTTGAAACTCAACACTTGCTCCTACTCAATAGGAGGCACAGATCCCAAGGCACAGCACTTCGTAGTTACAGTTCCTAAGTTAGATTATGAAGCTTCCTAGGTCACATACTTCATTAAACCCCCGTGGATCACTCAAATGGTAACTTGGTTTCCAACTATAACTCTGTGAGCCTCTTGTGGTAATCACACCATAATCTGACCCAGGGTGGTTACTGGTTTTTCCCTGCAGAAGCACAGCCATTGATCCTTAGTCTTCCTCTCACAGCAGCCTACATCCAGTATGGCTCACCACTCACACTCTCGGTAGTTTGTGACTAGCAAAAAAAATGGCAACAGTGTTTACCTGCCCAGGCCACAGAAACAAATGCACTAACAGGATATAGCAAAACCTCTTATTAAAGATGGAGACAACAGGTGAAAAACACTGTTAGAGCAACCACTCACACACTGCGCCTCCATGGAAGGGGTGATTGCTTAGTATTAAAATTGCACACAAATGGCTTGTATAGGGTGTCGTTCACATATGTAGGTGCACAGTGTCTGGCTTACTGCCTATTGATGACGCCCATACTATTAGACCAGCTGGGCTTCCCAGCACTATATAAGTGCACCACCCAGGAACATGAGAGCATTGTGAGCATCCGTATTTTGGCCAAAATATCAACTAATACCTCATATATACATTATTTATCATATATATTTTTTGCAGTTATATTTTTACATAGGAGGCAGTCAGGCCCATTAATGTAGACCTTGTAAACTAGGGTCTCCGTTCCTGTATGGTGCACTAATACAGTGCTGGCCAGCCCACCTAGTCTAATGGGTGTCATCAATAGATAAGACTAGAAAATTGATGTTCACCGATGTCTCCATCCAATCTCACTGAGACAGAGATATTTTGCAAAGAAGAATGGGCAAAAATGTCACCTATATGTGTAAAGCTGGTAAAAGACATACACAAAAAGATTTGCAGCAGTAATTACAGTGATGTGTGGTATTAAAAAATATTGACTCAGGGGGGCTGAAAACAAATGCACATTACAATTTTCAAATTTATATTTTTAAAATATTTGTCAATTCCTTTATACTTCACAAGTGATTACTATTCTATGCTGGTATATCACATAAAACTCTAAAATTCCAATAAATTACATTTAATATTGTAGCTGTAACGTGAAAAAATGTGTAAAAGTTCACGGGGTATGAAAACTTTTCTAAGGCACTGTATGTCGGTCCAAAAATTAAAAGTTATGCAGATGAAAAGATGAAAATACAAAAAGAAAAAATTGTCTGTGTCCTTGAAGAAGACCATGCATAAAGTGTCCAGATTTTGCTTTCATTTTATTCTCACTACTCCCCCAGGTATTTTTATTTCTCAAACCTGCCATGCGGTTCCAGAGATAAAGGCCTTTATATTTAGTGATAATTTTATAACAATGAGGCATGGCTCACAGGAATGTCTGGAAACCTGTCTTTTGGCTGCTCTGCATTATTACTCTCAGAGCCATTCCCCCTTCGATCTGTCATGGTCATCTCTCTATTTTTGGAGACTAGTTATGGATTAAGGGTTGGGATCCTTCATTTCCATCTGGGATTCTACATTTAAATGCGCTTTCATTTCTTTCCGTGCATCATGGGTTAATGTCAGTTTTATTGTCCATCAGTTCCTAGCTGAGGGTTTCAGCTGTAGATGCTTTGTAGCCACGCACCATCAGGTTTACGTAGAGGTGTCTTCCCAGCAATCCTTGTTGAAGATACAAACTCATTGTTTTTCTGGCCGCCTTGGGGCAAGGTCCTGCTGATGAGTTGTCCTGAACTTGGACTTTATCTTTTTTTGTTGCTGATTCCCCTATTTGTCTTACCTTGCCTTGTGACTTATTAGTGCAGTGGTGGGTCTAGTGAACCTCACCTGCCTCTCACTAGCCAGGGCATCTACAGGGCTTCTCAGGGTCTCAGGTTCCTGCTTGGCGACAGTTGCGGAGACTGTATAGGGACTAGTGAGGAAAGTAGGGACATCTAAAGGTGAAGATAGGAGGTGTTCCATCTACCCCCCTTATTAGCTCCAGGGCACTCCATTGTTATCATGTCCCTGGTGTCCCCTTTGTTTGTTGTGTTTTTTGTTGTGTGTCAGACGCACGTAGGTCTGAACGCACCTGCCAAGCTCGTCAAACTTGGCAAGTGTGACAGGAACCTAAAAATTAGAACTATATAACAAGATCCACACACCTGAAATTGTATAGATTATTCACAAAATAAATAAATATAAACAGAATACTCAGGGGAGCATGAAGTGTAAAAGAAGGACAATAACCGGCCACTATTGATTAATGGATAGTAGATTCTAAAACCATTTTCATAGGAGAAAATATGATGCGGCAAGAATTGTAAAAAGTTGACACAAAGACCAAAAATCAATCCAGTACGCTAAAAACTATAAAAAAAAGATTAGTTTTTACATATCAGAAAAAAATGAAATGTAAAGCCGGCCTAAGGGTTGTGTTCAGCAGGTTTCCCTGGCACACCATGTGGCCTACGACCACAGACTGACTATATTTCATATGATACCTATTGTCACCTGAGAACACTAAACGCTAAAAAACAAAAGGCGAACAATTAGCAATTTTTACTCTGGGCACACCTTGCACCTTACTTTCATATCCGGTACTGGACATGCTTAAAATCTGACTATGAAGACACAATGGCACCAAGAAGTTCTACAAAAACATGGAAAATCTCTTGTATATTAGGAACCAATTACAAACAATATATAATTGTAAATCTTTACACAGTTCACATTTGTTTCATTGGAGCTAGTGACATATATATACTGTATCTATATTTTCTGTAACCTAGATTTTGACGAAATCCTGGTATAGTATATAAAATCCATGGTGACCCCGGCCTCTTCCTACTATACATATGTTATATAGCACAGCCCATGGCGACATGTGAATGATGTTGGCATAATGTGCTCTCCCCACCGAAGGACAGAGAAGGAGCAATGCCAACGCTCATCCCTAGTCATACCCCTCATGGCAGGATGCAAGGCCTGAAACTAAGGCCGGTTTGTTTAATACAAGCTGACACGGAGCAGGAGCTGGCAAGGGAGGGAGTTACATTCAGCCTGAAGCCTGCAAATGACAAGAACAGTAAAGAAACTGTCAACAACAACAAGAAAGAAAAGAAATATGTTACTAGCAAGTGCTGGAGATAAACTATAGGCATGCAATGCTTTCCTGACTCCTTCTCTTCCAGGGGACTCAAAATTGTACCAAGTAGTAAAGTATTGAATTTCTTTGGCCTTTCCAACCTGTGGATGAAGCCTACGAGAACAGTAAGTATCTTCTACAGCCATATAAAGTGGCAATCCCATCGGGCATGCTTAATCTCTGATCCTGGAACAACTCTGGATGTATTTTTGAGGAAGAACAATAAGTCCCTTAATACCATGTGGATCACAACAATGAAAATAAGCCCTAGCAGGAATTTTCAGCATATTCGGTGTAAGGCTTAAATATAAGGCCTACCCTGAAAATAAGCCCTAGTCAAGGTTCAATGATGAAGTGTCCACACAGCTAAAAAAGTTAAAGAATACTGCAGGACACTTCATTATAGAAAGCAGACACCTCCAAAAGAGAGAAGAAAGAAGACAGAAGACCCCGTAATCATACTCTCCAGATGCCGAACTGGAGGACCTGTGGTGGAAAGAAAGATGTGTTCCACCACAGGTCCTCACATTCCACCGCAGGTCCTCTATGCATTCCACCGTAGGTCCTCTATGCATACCGCCACAGGTCCTTGCATTCCACTGCCCTGCATCCCATCTTCTCCTGCCAGCAGGAAGCAACCGGTGTCACCAAATGTGGTGAGCGTATGTGTGCAATCTGATGTGTGTGTGTATAAGTGAGTGTGTGCTCAATCTGATGTTTGTAAGAGTGTCAGCCAAAAGCAGGGGAGGACTGCATGGAGCATACCTGCTGGGAGCACCTGTCAAAGATCAAAGGAGGAACTGGGAGTCATGCAGATATCTGGAGTCTGGTAAGTATGATTCTCCTTGGAAGGGGGGTTTCTTTTTTGGGAGATAAACTTACCTCCAACTGTGTTTCACCAGGAATAAGCCCTACCCCAAAAATAAGCCCTAGTTCTTTGTTATGGCTAAACAAAATATATAAGACACTGTCTTATTTTTGGAAAAATATGGTATTCAGCAGAAAGGAGAATGGACCCACAGTTATCATTTATACTTTTGTTTTGTGTAATTTATTCTTATTTCACCTAACCTAACTTATTTTTTGGTTTATAAGACACACCCCAATTTAGAGGAGCAAAATAGGAAAAAATAATTTTGAATGTTAAAATGAGGGCTTGTCTTATAATTCTAGTGTGTCTTAATCCTAATGCTCACCTGAGCAGTGGTGGTGGAGTGGCTCAGGGAAGTCACAAGAGGCAGGGTCAGTGATGCTGCGGGCTAGGGGGGGGGGTATTGTGTCTCAGGAGGGTCCGTGGACGGAAGGTCGGTGATACGTGGCCTCAAGGGTGTCATGGTGGTGGGCACCATTGATCTTTTGGTGTGCTGCAGGGGTGTCACTGCAGTGGAGAATTCAGGAGGGTCACAGAACGGGGTATCGGTGTGGTGGTGGGCGCCTGATCTGACTATGTGCTCCATTGAATCGCCCGCTGTTGACATGATGGACTTCTAGAAAATGACCGCGGAGGTGGCGCATGCGCAGAAAGGCCTCCAAAAGCCTTTTTCTTGAAATCCATCGAGTCAATCTGGGCACGCACTGCCTCCGCAGCCATTTTCTTGAAGCCTGTCATGTCAATCTGCGCACGCGCCACCTCTGTGGCCATTTTCTTGAAGTCCATCGAGTCAATCTGCACACGCCGCCTTCACAGCCATTTTCTTAAAGTTCATCATGTCATCCGCGAGCGATTCAATAGAGCCTGCAGTCAGTTCAGGCGCCCGCCGTGACAGTATCGCTGACCCTGCTTCCTATGACCCCGCTCAACCATCGCCACCCCGGTAAGCCATATCCATATTGTAGGATGAACTCCCATTTTACCCCGAGTTTTGGGGGAAAAAAGTGCATCTTACAATCCAAAAAATACAGTAATCTATGGAAATTTAAGGTTTTATTTATTTACCTGTGTGGATTGGATGGGTTGTAACCAACATCTGGGGATAATATCATGTCAATAGCACCTTTAGAGATATATTTACTTAGAAAATTGGTGACATATTTGATACTTCCTTCCCCCGGTGTAAATACCAATTACCATATGTTATTTCTATTTAATCCATGAGTAAGACCGGAGCACACAAGACAAGAGGCCTAAGTTCATGCACATAACATTATCCGGCAAGATGACGGTCAGCATGCATTATTATATTACAATCCTGTCGCATTACTGTTTACAAGCACTGTGGCTTATATACATAATACGATTATCCTGGAAAGCAGATGCAGCAGCATAAAGATGATCACAGGGCAAGTCATCCTTATACAGAAATATCTGCGCAGGGTAAGAAGCTTCTGCCGAGTGTAAAGTTCACTCCAGAGGTTTCGAGTTAAGTGCTTTTTGTCAAGTAGATGCCTGTAATTGCACCGGTCTCGGGCATAAAAAAAGATGTCACCATGTCACAATCTTGACTTTGTATCTCACCTTTTTATATGCAGAAAACAAGACTTCATGGCGCATCCATGTGACATCATCTCCACCAAGCAATTGACCTATGGCTCCCACTTATTTTATGGACATAAAGACAAAGGCTGAGAATCTTAGAGTATATTCTTTCCTTATTTTGCTTTTTCTTTATGTCTTTATGTCCATCAGAGTGAATCTTGGTGATTTAACTCTTCCATAGCCTCTCATTACGTTGTGTCAGTCCGTCTATCTCATGCTGTGCATTGACCATAGACCTATTTAAGTCTAATTACATCTTTCTTCAACTCCCTCAATTTTCTCCTCCACTGAATAATGCGATGGTCCTCAATGCTACATTTTTCTGTCTCTTTTCCCCTCCTCCTCATATCTCTTCCATTTCTCAAAAAATAAAGATAGTTATTCTGCATGGACATGCATTTTAGTAATGAGATATTATGTCTTTAGGGTTCACCAGTTCTTGGACTTGTGAATCTGATTAGAATAATCTTATATATTACACTTATTATCTTAAAATTTTAATTTTGAATGTGATCTGAAAAAAAAATTCTAATAAGCTTTCAAATGCCATCATTTTTTTACATAGAAACTTTAGAAGTATCCTCTTCTCTTCTCTTTAGAATTGTCTTCTTCTCTTCTCTTTAGGATTATCCTCTTGTGTTCTCTTTAGGATTGTCCTCTTCTCTTCTCTTTAAAAGTGTCTTCTCTTCTCTTTAGGATTATCCTCTTGAGTTCTCTTTAGGATTGTCCTCTTCTCTTCGCGTTAGGATTGTCCTCTTCTCTTCTCTTTAGAAGTGTCTTCTTCTCTTCTCTTTAGAAGTGTCTTCTTCTCTTCTCTTTAGAAGTGTCTTCTTCTCTTCTCTTTAGAAGTGTCTTCTTCTCTTCTCTTTAGAAGTGTCCTCTTCTCTTCTCTTTAGGATTGTCCTCTTCTCTTCTCTTTAGGATTGTCCTCTAGTCTTCTCTTTAGGATTGTCCTCTTCTCTTCTCATTAGAAGTGTCTTCTTCTCTTCTCTTTAGGATTATCCTCTTGAGTTCTCTTTAGGATTGTCCTCTTCTCTTCTCGTTAGGATTGTCCTCTTCTCTTCTCTTTAGAAGTGTCCTCTTCTCTTCTCTTTAGAAGTGTCTTCTTCTCTTCTCTTTAGAAGTGTCCTCGTCACTTCTCTTTAGGATTGTCCTCTTCTCTTCTCTTTAGGATTGTCCTTTAGTCTTCTCTTTAGGATTGTCCTCTTCTCTTCTCATTAGAAGTGTCTTCTCTTCTCTTTAGAAGTGTCTTCTTCTCTTCTCTTTAGAAGTGTCTTCTTCTCTTCTCTTTAGAAGTGTCCTCTTCTCTTCTCTTTAGGATTGTCCTCTTCTCTTCTCTTTAGGATTGTCCTCTAGTCTTCTCTTTAGGATTGTCTTCTCTTCTCATTAGAAGTGTCTTCTTCTCTTCTCTTTAGGATTATCCTCTTGAGTTCTCTTTAGGATTGTCCTCTTCTCTTCTCGTTAGGATTGTCCTCTTCTCTTCTCTTTAGAAGTGTCCTCTTCTCTTCTCTTTAGAAGTGTCTTCTTCTCTTCTCTTTAGAAGTGTCCTCGTCACTTCTCTTTAGGATTGTCCTCTTCTCTTCTCTTTAGGATTGTCCTTTAGTCTTCTCTTTAGGATTGTCCTCTTCTCTTCTCATTAGAAGTGTCTTCTTCTCTTCTCTTTAGAAGTGTCCTCCAACACAATTTTTTTCTGATGGACCTAGTGGTGTAACAATCACATAAATACAGATTCTGTCTCTCCAGCATCTCAGACAGGGAAAGCCATTGTAGTTTGTGCATAACAGAGGATATTTTGATGCTAGGTATGAGGAAGTACCAAGCGAATGTCAAAAGGAAAGGGAAGGGAAACTCTCTGTCTAGGGAAAAGGAAGATGGTGACCACTGACCAAACCTATTACTGGTTCCTGGGGTTCCTTACCACCCTAGATAAGTTCTGCACCTATGCGCCGAGCCGGATACCTGACCCTGGGTATCCCTAGTCCTGGGTCATGAATAAGGAATGGATGGGATGAGCACTTCGTCAACCCCACTAAACAACTATAGATGACACAAGGAGGACACACAGGAGGAGAAGCATGAACTACTTATCTACAGATGAGAAAGGTAGAAGTTCAGCAAAGCTTTCAACAATGATACCACAGAAGAGTAGAAGCCACCTCCTTGTAATCAAGGCTAGAATGAACTGAAAATATCACCAGCACCAGTGCAAGGAAGGAAGGGGTATTTAAGCACTAAGATAATGCTTATGATCAGCAACTGGGTGGTAGGCGAGCTCCTTGGTCCAAAAGGGAGAGAGCTGAATCCAGCATGAAAGCTACCTATACCAATGAATACTGACAGCAGGAACATTGGAAAATCAGGGAGCATTTTGCGCAGCCAAACGTTGTGACCTTCTATGGCCAGAAATCATATGACACACCTATGACAAACCCGTGACAGATACCTAATTTTCAGTCTATCCAGAACAACATCACATCCAGCTTTTTTTACAATCCTAAACTATGTTGTTATCATTGTGAACCTCTCCCTAGCGCCAGGGCCTTCCATTGTATTGCTACGCTGATGTTCCCCCTGTGTTGCGTTGCTCGCCGGGAGTCCTCTTGTACCTGGCGTGACACCTGCAGTCACATCATGACAGGTCCACAATAAAATAGACCTCAAAAGGTTCACCAGAAGTCAACCCTATCTGGAGCTAGCTTTGGGGTCAATCTTTTATGGGGGTTTTTATACACGTATTTGAAAACAACCTATTGGCCTTAAAGGTTATCTGTTTTGGGCAAACAATGATAATAAACAGATACATTACTAACAGAGGACCTATATATGGCTCTAAAGTGGAACGTGCCTACGTTTCATCCAAAGAACACAACTGCACCTGTCATACTGTACGTCCATGACAATAGAATGACTGAACAGGTTTCCCCTTTAAATCCAAATATATCAATTTTTTAAAGTCTATAGTAATAGTTTGAAGCTCACAGCTACATTTAGCTTCCCTCGGGAGGTTGACAAATGTCATGTTTTCTCTTTTTCACCTTTAAAGGAGAAATATTTTCCTTTTATGTTATGTATCTATGCACTAAAACAATGATAGAAGTGTGTTACCTTGAAGCTATTCAATCCAAATGTATTGAGAGAGCTTAAATCTCAGAAAATAATAATTGCAAATTAATCAGGACTCGCAACCACATGTTTAGATTTTGAATAAGAACATTCTTTTGTTTAAAAAAATAATTTTGTATGGTGTGTGGGTGGCAAATAATCCACATACAATCAAATGTATTGAAAATACAATCTCAAATATGAAATAAAATCCCAAATAATAAGTCAATTATGAGTCGCAATGCTGAAAATAACACAGAAAAAGTCATTGGTAAGCATAAGCACTGCTATGTTGTTGGAATCATTAATGATTATCCTTCCCTTTGCAATAGAGGTTTACATTTAAGCTTATGGGCAAAAATGCAAAAGCCTTAAAAGTGTGTCTTACATACTATGTGCAATTTACTTTAATGTTACCTTCTTATGCACCTTCTTTGGTCCTAGAGGGAAAATTAGTCTTTCCTAGGCACCCGGGCCTGGGAACAACTGCTACTGTGGCGCGCCTGAGGATAGCGGGGTCCCAAAAGCTTCGAGCCGAGGGGCCACAACAGTCAATCAATTTGTGAATGGAGGCAGGGCTCCGGACTTACCAAGTGACACTGGTGGGAACAGGACCAGGACGGGTTTCCCTCGCAGAGACTGCGGTGACTAAATACTTTGGTTTACTACCTATGTGAGTGTCTGCTCCAAATCCAGCACCAAGACCACGGCAGTGAGTAATCTGACCCCTGCACCCTGCTTCCCAAGACCAAGCCACCCGTTCACCAAACCCCACTAACAGGGGCCTTCCCTACCTGTGGAGGGACTGACACCTAGCTGCCCCCACACCATCTGCCCCGATACTCCCTTCGGCAGCGACGGTACTCCCCTTTACCGCAACCCGCAGGTGGCATCACAAACATTTATCCCCTAAAAATACCCCCTTACAGTGGCCGCAAGCCAACAGGTCCGGAGACCCACGAGCCAGAGCAACCCCGGATCCGAGCAGTTCGACTACTACAGGGGTGGCACACAAGTACATAACATCTTGTGTACTTTTTTTCTTCAGCTCCACATGGTCCACATGCAAAACATCCTCTTTAATTGTGAGCAGCAAGCGTTTGAGTAGATACAGAAGTGGGATGGTTATGCTGATTATGGAGACATCCCCACCTCCCATCTTAGTTGATTCCTCAAAGTCTTGTACTTCACAGATATCCGACATCCATACCCACTCGTTGGGCTTATGTGCAGAGGCTGGCAGGAATACCAACGGGCAAGTTATATCTGGTATTCAACTACCGCAATATGCAGCTCACAAAGCCTTGCCAACATATGCAATGTTGAATTCAAGCTCATGACATGTTGCACACCAGTCGGTGAGATGGCATCTGCAAATGCTGCTGCAGCACTGCAAGACCAGTGGCAACGGTTACTGACCTGTCGAAATGGATGCACATGTGACACACCTTCACAAGTATCACAGACAAATCTAAGTAGGTTTTCAATAACCATTAAGTTGAGCATGTGAGCCAGACATGGTATATGTGGGAGCTTGCCAATCTTCACAGCAGCCACCAGGTTACAGCTATTGTCACACACAACCATGTCTGGTTGTAGGTTCAGAGGTGAGAGCCACAGATCTGACTGGTCTGTTATATGTACATTTCAACAACTCTTCGGCGGTGTGCTTTTTGTCACCTAAACAAATTCGTTTCAGCAGAGATTGTTGCCGCTTCACCGAGGCAGTGCCGCAGTGCTTCCAGCTTGAGACTTATATGGATGACGTTGTCCAAGATGACAATTCAAAGATGGAAGAAGAGAGGGTGCAGGAAAAAAAGGAATATTTGAATTGGCTTTATGTTCTGATGCTGTCATCCGGTGGGGTTAAAGGCCCCGTCACACTAAGCAACATCGCTAGCAACATCGCTGCTAACGAACAACTTTTGTGACGTTGCTAGCGATGTTGCTGTGTGTGACATCCAGCAACAACCCGGCCCCTGCTGTGAGGTCGTTGGTTGTTGCTGAATGTCCTGGGCCATTTTTTAGTTGTTGCTGTCCTGCTGTGAAGCACAGATCGCTGTGTGTGACAGCGAGACAGCAACAACTAAATGTGCAGGCAGCAGGAGCCGGCTTCTGCGGAGGCTGGTAACCAATGTAAACATCGGGTAACCAAGAAGCCCTGTCCTTGGTTACCCGATATTTACCTTTGATACCAGCCTCCGCCGCTCTCACTGTCAGTGCCGGCTCCTGCTCTGTGCACATGTAGCTGCAGCACACATCGGGTTAATTAACCCGATGTGTGCTGTAACTAGGAGAGCAAGGAGCCAGCGCTAAGCATTGTGCGCTGCTCCCTGCTCTGTGCACATGTAGCTGCAGCACACATTGGGTTAATTAACCCGATGTGTGCTGTAACTAGGAGAGCAAGGAGCCAGCGCTAAGCATTGTGCGCTGCTCCCTGCTCTGTGCACATTTAGCTGCAGCACACATCGGGTAATTAACCCGATGTGTGCTGTAACTAGGAGAGCAGGGAGCCAGCGCTCAGTGTGCGCTGCTCCCTGCTCTCTGCACGTGTAGCTCCGTGCGGTGGTAACCAAGGTAAATATCGGGTTGGTTACCCGATATTTACCTTAGTTACCAAGCGCAGCATCTTCCACGCGGCGCTGGGGGCTTGTCACTGGTTGCTGGTGAGCTCACCAGCAACTCGTGTAGCCACGCTCCAGCGATCCCTGCCAGGTCAGGTTGCTGGTGGGATCGCTGGAGCGTCGCAGTGTGACATCTCACTAGCAACCTCCTAGCAACTTACCAGCGATCCCTATCGTTGTTGGGATCGCTGGTAAGTTGCTTAGTGTGACTGGACCTTTAGTCTTAGCCAATCCAGGCCTTGTTCATTTTGAGAACAGTTGTCCTGTCATCCTTTTCAGTTGACAGGCGGATGCGCCTATCAGTTATTATGGCCCCGGCAGCACTAAAAACACAAAGAAATAACTTGAGAAGGGAGGGAGCAGTGAATGCGGACTGTGATCCTCAGATTTGGATGAACTCCGTTTATGATAAAAATTATGAGTTAGGGCCACCTGATGGCCCTCTAAAAATTATCAGAGGGCCATCTGATGGCCCTCTAAAAATTATGACTGATGGCTATCTGATGGCCCTCTAAAAATTATGACTGATGGCCCTCTAAAAATTATGAGTGAAGGCCACCTGATGGTTCTCTAAAAATTATGAGTGAAGGCCACCTGATGGCTCTCTAAAAATTATGAGTGAAGGCCACCTGATGGCCCTCTAAAAATTGTGAGTGAAGGCCACCTGATGGCACTCTAAAAATTATGAGTGAAGGCCACCTGATGGCCCTCTACAAATTATGACTGATGGCTATCTGATGGCCATTTACAAATTATGACTGATGGACCTCTAAAAATTATGAGTGAAGGCCACCTGATGGCTCTCTAAAAATTATGAGTGAAGGCCACCTGATGGCCCTCTAAAAATTATGACTGATGGCTATCTGATGGCCCTCTAAAAATTATGACTGATGGCCCTCTTAAAATTATGAGTGAAGGCCACCTGATGGCCCTCTAAAAATTGTGAGTGAAGGCCACCTGATGGCTCTCTAAAAATTATGAGTGAAGGCCACCTGATGGCCCTCTAAAAATTGTGAGTGAAGGCCACCTGATGGCCCTCTAAAAATTGTGAGGGAAGGCCACCTGATGGCCCTCTAAAAATTATGACTATGAGGGCTGCCTGACATTTATGCTTTAATAATTAAAAAACGAAGGAAAAAAAATCTGTGATCCACTAAAAAGTTTAATATCATGATATTGATCAAATTGATCAACTTCTGATAAATTTTTGATTAAAAGTACCAAAAAGAACATTTCAAAGTTATGATAATTAACACTGATCAAATTCCGTTTTCCTTTCCCTTAAGCTTCTGGATTATAACTCCATTGCTAAATTTATTTAACTTTTAAAGCACAATTTTCCTAAAATAGTGAAATTATTCTAATGATATGTATCATTCTCTCAGATATGATCTTCTCATATCCCCACTTCCTGCAGTGCTAATTTATTTACTATACTTCCACTTTTCTTGATTCTTCTTACTAATATTTTGTACTTGTTAAGTAGAGCTGTGCATTATTTCCTCTCATAGGGAACAATTATTTTCCTTTTGATGTGGAATACAGAATATCTGTAAATATCCTGGGATCTGCATTTATGTTCACGACATTATTTCCGTAATGAAATGACTGTGTGATCACAACACGCCTCGATATGTCTGTATATCATTTGGATGTGTATTCGCTCACATTGTGCCTGTTTGTCTCAATGCAATATATTTATTGGTTTATTGGAGCTGGTAGAGTCCAAATATAATTTATATATTTTCATATCAGTGTGAAGCTGTTTTTTTACTAAAATACTACTTTTTTTTTTTTTTTTTTTTAATGTAACCATTTTGGAGTACATATAATTTATTGATTGACTTTTATTTATTTTTTATGGCTGCAGTGATGGAGAAGATGGAGTGATGGAGTGATGGAGATGCATTTCAGCTGCAGCTGCTTTGTAGCCATGCCTATTTTGGTTTAATTAGGGGTATTTCCCAGCAACCTTTGCTGAAGATACAAATCCATTGTATTCTGGCCACCTTGGTGGAAGATGCTGTCTAGGAGTATTGCAGAAGTCGGACGTTATCCTTTTTTATTGCTATTTTCCCCTGTTTGTCTTACCTTACCTTGTGTTGTATTAATGCAGCGGTGGTTCTAGTGAACCTTACCTGCCAGCTCACTAGCCAGGGCATCTACAGGGTTTCTCAGGGTCACAGGTTCCTGGGCAGCGACAGTTGAGGAGACTGCATAAGGACTGGCTAGCAAGTGCAGGTGAGTGCAGGTGGTGTCCCATCTACCCTTCTCACTAGTGCCAGGGCCCACCATTGTTATAGTGTCCCCTGTGTTCCCCCTTACTTGTGGAAATGTTTGTTGCAGTTTTGTTGTACATCAGGCTCCCCGTTGGTTTAAACACACGTGTCACACTTGTTATTCCTGGCAAACGTGACAATAACATAGAAAAAAACCCTGCTGACTGATTACTTTTAAGAAGGACCAGTCATTTACTTCTTCTGACTTTCTTGTTTCTGTAAATACCTACATTCCCTATTAAATAACAATTCTGTAGTACCTTTGTTATAACTCCGTAAAGCACTATTGCTCTGTTATTCCTCTTAAAAAAGTATGAATGACTTCACAAATGCTCCTTACCATTCCCATTGTCAAAGAGCTACGTCTCAATACATTCTGATACCATCAGCAGTGATTGGACAGTATCAGAGTGTGTATATGTAGTGTCCCTGAAGCCATCAGGGAGCTACAAAGTACTGCATCACCACCGGGATGCAGGGCCTATCCCCTAGGGACCCAGAAAACCAGTGCCGGTAACACACAAACACTCCAGGTAATCCCAGTTTTCCCCAATCATCCACCATAGAATTGTACAACGTAGGGTCGGACCAATGGAAGACTGCCTAGAGGTGGAGCCACTCCAGTCCACTAGACAACCAGGTGGGAGGGACAGACAGTCAGAAAGAGTTTAACAGTGAAAGTGAGCAGACAGACTGACCGGAGTGAA
Source organism: Anomaloglossus baeobatrachus (assembly GCF_048569485.1). NCBI lineage: Eukaryota > Metazoa > Chordata > Amphibia > Anura > Aromobatidae > Anomaloglossus > Anomaloglossus baeobatrachus. Next base: position 65,360,327 of record NC_134356.1, read on the forward strand.
CAGTGACCTGAGGGCCCAGGCGGTTAGTTGCCGGGGGATTACGGTGGAGTACTCCCGGAACTACGCACCAACAGGGTACAGAATCCTAGGTCAGGCAAAAGCTCCAGGCAGACCTCATAAAATCTGCACAGTGAGGGGACCATCAAGGACCTCACTGACCTTGAAGTTCGGGACTCAGTAGCAAAGGGAGAACCGGAGACAGGACCAGAGACTGCAACCCAACAGGGTTCACGCTACCATCATACTGCTAAAGAAGACATCCAGGAGAAGACCCCCAGCCGCTCTATGCCACGGGGACCCACCAACCAAAGAAAGGTGCAGGGGAAAGAAGACACCAGGTCACTAACCGGCACTGGGACTAAGGGGAACTTCGGTTAAGACCAGCCAGCCTCGGGTGACCATTTACCTCCAGAAATTGAGTAAAGAACCAGTTGCACTGAAACCCTTGTGTGCCCTACCTTCTTCCGACACTCGTCACATCATCTACCCTCTGGGGCCTGGCCCTGCTTGTGGAGGGCATAACATCCAGGCTGCCACTAACACCAGCCCCAGTAGTGGACATTGTGCAGCGGTGGCTCCATCCACATAGCCGCAACACCATAAGTCGCATCATGTATAAACTTTATTCAACAATCCCCTGTAAATATTCCCTTTTCAAAAAGCGTCTCCAGGGCACGGAACCGGGCAACGGCCACAAAAGTGACATTCCCCAGTTGTACACTGCCCGGGACCAAGTACCCCATAACCCTGGGCGACACATATGTGACGCCCTGGGCAAGCCAGGGGTCACAGGTCATAACACCACCACACCCTACACCCCAGTTAGGAACACCAAGGCTAACCTAAAATCCTTGTTGCCTTCCTCCAGGGGCTGATGTCCACACCAGGGGGTGGGCCAGGCGGTTGGCTCCGCCCACCGAGGAGTACACAGCCCTGGAGGCGGGAGAACCAGGCAGAGATCAGTTTAGAGGAGTGAAGTAGAAGGAGGTGGTAGAGGAGATCAGTGAGAGTAGTGACAGAAAAAGGAACAGTTAACAAAGCCTGAAGCTGGTCCGGGTGTGTGCCCCGGACTGAGACAGCAAGGTCAGCAGACGGCGGTGACTGTCTGCAGGGGTGACTGCTTGGAGGTTGCTGGAAGGACCGCGGACGGGTGGTGGCCCGGCGGTACCGGAGCGGTATACGAAGAGCAGTCAGCACCAGTGTCAGGGGCCTTTCGGATCCTGGCAAGGCTAGGAGTTGCCGTGAATTTGCCAAATCCGTTAGTGAATGGGACCTCTTGGTCTCCCAACAAGCAAGTCCCGATTGAAGGCAACAGTCCAACCATTACAGAGAGACACCGCCACCGACAGGGCACTAGTTTCTCAGGGCCAGCGCCTGCGGGCAAAGTAGGGCTCCTCCGGCCCATATCCAAGCCGGGGAGCGGGTTACCGGTGGGAACCCATCAAAACCATCATCATCTTAGGTGCAGGAAAAGGGACCGTCACCGTCAACTACTGGGGAAAAGCAAGTGCAGCCATTCGTGGGAACCGTCTTTCCAGCCGTGTGTTTTACCGAGAACTGTGTCATCGTCTCAGGCTGAGTGAGTACCACAGTGCCGTGCGGCACAGCGCTGCCCCCGCGTCCCTGCACCCCACCAAGCCCTGCATCACCCACCTCATCACTGGGCCCCGGGACAACCAACCCCCTACCCACGGAGGGGAGGACTAACATCTAGCTGCTCCATACCATCACTCCCGGGATCCCCATACAGAGCAGCGGTGGTGTCAACAAATCACCACAACCGTGGGTGGCGTCATGGACAATAAACTATCCCAAAAACCAATCCCCTTTCACTCACGGGCGAGGAGCGCCGCTCGAGTCCCCGGGATCCGGCCCATCGCTCGAGCCACCGAGCAGCAGCAGGCCGCAGCAGCAGCGGCAGCCGGACCCGAGCAGTGGGAGAGCGCGGCGTCCCCCCCTCCGCCTGCGACAACTTGCCGTCACGAACAGGATCTTACCGCTCTGCCATTGGGTAGAGGTGCGCCTTGTGACCGCCGGAGGTATCCAGCCGGAAAATTTCAGAAGTCGCCATCTTTGGCGCGAAAATTTCCCGCTCGAGCGTCTTCTCGAGTAGTAGAGGCGCGAAGGCCAAAACCCCGCCCCGATAGAGGAGGGGCCGGAAAGAGGCTAGGGGAGACGGAATGGCAGCCAGCTGCATGTGAGCGCAGCTATAAAAGCAGGGACGCCAGGACCCTGCAGCCATCTTGTTCCTGGGAGAAGCCGCCAGCAACATGTGGATGCCGTCCCGCAGCACCGTAGCCCCCGCGCCTGGAACCGCGGCGTGGGTGGAAATCCGGACCGCGCAGCTCTACGAGAGGCTGCAGGTCAAGATGCAGCTCCTCATGGAGGAGTGGGAGACCGACATGGCGGATGTCATAGCGACCGTGTGGAGACGCGAGGAGGAAGCGGAGGAAGGGAGGGTGAGTGACCCACGCTCCGATGCCCTTGAAGGGCCGGTCATCGCGGCTGCGGGACCCGGTCCAAACCCTCTCCCCCTGCTACCTCCCTCGCCACCAGTCTCGGAAGCCGTGATGCCGCCACTAGGCCCGCTACCACCGCAACCGGTAGCGATACCCAGCATGCCCGCCCAGGCAGGCCGACCTGTAGCCGGAGCCCGTAGTCGACCGGAGGTGCTGCCCTGGAAAGCCCCGAAAATCGAACCGGAGGCGTCCCCCGAGAAAATCCCCGAGCCGGAGCCGATAGCCCGCTCCGTGCCGAAGGCCCAACCGCGGAAAGCCCCTGTGCCCATCCCCCACACCTCGGCTGAGGTTGCGCCGGGTTGCCGATGCAAAGCAGCGTCTAAGGCCAAGTCACCGCGGGACCTGTCGCCCAGAGTGCCAGCAGTGGGCAATGTCCAACAGGTCTCGCGGGGCCCGACCCGTGCGCCGGAGCTCGCAGCAGCGCCGTACTGGGACAGGGAGCCGGTACCGTTGGGCCTGGAAATCGGTGAACGGGAAAGGAAGAAGGCGGAGTTGGTGGCCCGTGCAATCCGGGAAAAAGAGAGCCTCCGTCAGGCAACCTTCCGTGTCCGGGGCCCACTGTACGAAGGGCAGGTGAGGCGGTTTGATGTCCGCCGGGGCTATGGATTTATATATGAACCGGGCCTGGAGGCCGAAGTGTTTATAGCCCGGCGGGATGTGAATGCTCACCTGCCAGAGGAGCATCCCGGTCGTAACCTGATGCCGGGTGACATAGTGCAGTACACCCGGCACTGTGGGGAGGGGGTGGTTCGCGCTGGATGCTAAGTTGAGGGGCAGCCAGGAGTCCCATGTGAGCGCCGCACCCCCTCCCTCAGGTGAAATCGAGGCCTCTGAATAATGGCAGCGGAGCACCGTTGCACCGTTCCCGTTGGGACCAGAAAACATGTGTGTTTAAAGTGTGTTTGAAAAAGTTTTGCAAAAATGAGAATGATAACCGAAGATTTACCTGATTGTCTACCGTGATTGGAAACCGGCCGTTGCCGGCCCCGTTGTCCCCGTGGGGACCGCTTGAAAAGTTGTTTGCATAGAAACTTGTATGGACAAGCCCGTGAACTTGCAGGGCAACCACAAACGTTAAGTGGGTTGTAAATAAAAATCTGTTGTTGCAGCTGACCGCAACCGCGGAGAGGCAGGTTGGAGGGAGGGCCCGCAGTGGAGCAGGCTGGGGCCCAGCCACCACAGGAACCGGTGGCTACCCTCTGGAGGGGAAGGACAGATCCCGCTCGGGTAACTTGTGCTGGACTGGGGTCAAGGGGTGCTGCCTGGGTTTTAGGGGCAGCATCAGGGCCAGGTTACTTGGGTGGGAGAGAGCGGCAGCCACAACCGTTTTAATGTTACCGTTTGCAACGTTTAAGTACCGAACCTCCCGATGAGGGATGATGTCATAAGTTGTATTATGTTTACCTTTTATATCTTTACAGAAAATAAAACCGGTGTTGGACGGGCAGCCCGCGGACGGTCTGCATTTTGCTAAGGGGGAATATGACGCCCTGGGCAAGCCAGGGGTCACAGGTCATAACACCACCACACCCTACACCCCAGTTAGGAACACCAAGGCTAACCTAAAATCCTTGGTGCCTTCCTCCAGGGGCTGATGTCCACACCAGGGGGTGGGCCAGGCGGTTGGCTCCGCCCACCGAGGAGTACACAGCCCTGGAGGCGGGAGAACCAGGCAGAGATCAGTTTAGAGGAGTGAAGTAGAAGGAGGGGGTAGAGGAGATCAGTGAGAGTAGTGACAGAAAAAGGAACAGTTAAGAAAGCCTGAAGCTGGTCCGGGTGTGTGCCCCGGACTGAGATAGCAAGGTCAGCAGACGGCGGTGACTGTCTGCAGGGGTGACTGCTTGGAGGTTGCTGGAAGGACCGCGGACGGGTGGTGGCCCAGCGGTACCGGAGCGGTATACGAAGAGCAGTCAGCACCAGTGTCAGGGGCCTTTCGGATCCCGGCAAGGCTAGGAGTCGCCGTGAATTTGCCAAATCCGTTAGTGAAGGGGACCTCTGGGTCTCCCAACAAGCAAGTCCCGATTGAAGGCAACAGTCCAACCGTTACAGAGAGACACCGCCACCGCCAGGGAACCAGTTTCTCAGGGCCAGCGCCTGCGGGCAAAGTAGGGCTCCTCCGTCCCATATCCAAGCCTGGGAGCGGGTTACCGGTGAGAACCCATCGAAACCATCATCATCTTAGGTGCAGCAAAAGGGACCGTCACCGTCAACTACTGGGGAAAAGCAAGTGCAGCCGTCCGTGGGAACCGTCTTTCCAGCCGTGTGTTTTACCGAGAACTGTGTCATCGTCTCAGGCTGAGTGAGTACCACAGTGCCGTGCGGCACAGCGCTGCCCCCGCGTCCCTGCACCCCACCAAGCCCTGCATCACCCACCTCATCACTGGGCCCTGGGACAACCAACCCCCTACCCACGGAGGGGAGGACTAACATCTAGCTGCTCCATACCATCACTCCCGGGATCCCCATACAGAGCAGCGGTGGTGTCAACAAATCACCACAACCGTGGGTGGCATCACGGACAATAAACTATCCCAAAAACCAATCCCCTTTCACTCACGGGCGAGGAGCGCCGCTCGAGTCCCCGGGATTCGGCCCATCGCTCGAGCCACCGAGCAGCAGCAGGCCGCAGCAGCAGCCGGACCCGAGCAGTGGGAGAGCACGGCGTCCCCTCCTCCGCCCGCGACACATATAGACATCCCCAACTGGTAACACTGATTTGTCAAATCTATATATATATTTGCCTTATTCTGTCTGTCTGTCTGACTGTCTGTCTTGCTCCAAAATTATATCGTTACAGTGACAACCGTCACATTGGCTGCTCACCTCGGCTCCGCCCCCAGCACGGATTGGCTGCTCGCCCCGGCCCCCTGCACTCATTGGCCGCTCGGCCAGGACCCGCCCCCTCACGCATTGGACGCTCGCCCTGGCCCAGTCTCCCGCACGCATTCCCTGAACCCACACGGAGCTCCGACTCCGAGGTGACTTCTGCACCCCCGGAAGCCCACACCGGCAAGACAAAGTGGAGAAAAGCCAGATGTGTGAAACCACTAGCTTACCCCGGCTCCCGGCACACATGTGCCGGAGCCGGCGTAGGCTGGTAACCATGGTACACATCGGGTAACTATAGAAACCGCTTTCCTTAGTTACCCGATGTGTAACATGGTTACTAGCTTACCCCGGCTCCTGGCACACGTCAGCACTGTCGCTTTGAATAGTTATTTACCTTTTCTCCACTTTGTCGGATCCGGCGTGCTCTTGTGCACTGTGTACACTACAGTGGCCGCGCGACAAGCTCCAATCACGTGTTGTCTTGGGACCGGAGCATGTGACCAGGAAGTTGCGGCGCGGCCACTGTATTGTACACAGTGTATAGCTGCTTTCAGATGTCCGTGTTTAATGAGGTACCAGTCACACGCATGGTTATGGCCATACGTGTGACATCCGTGTTTGCATGTGTGACAGGTACCGGAGAAAACACGGGTCTGTGAAATAAAAATGTTTTTCATATTTACCTGTTTTCTCCGGCTCTGCTGCCTCCCGCTCCTGACTGCCTATCAACACACACACACACACACACACACACATGCACACACAGCAGACACACATGGATACACCGTGCGCATACACACATAGCGCACATGCATGTACACACACACACACACACACACTGAGCACACACACATAGCAGACGCACACACACAGCAGACACATGGATACACCGAACGCATACACACATAGCGCACATGCATGTATAGACACACACACACACACACACACACTGAGCACATATACAAACATGGCAGACACACATGGATACACCGAGCGCATACACACATAGCGCACAGGCAAGTATACACACACACACATACACACACACACTGAGCACATATACACACTGAGCACACACACACACACATAGCAGACAGACACACACACACAGACACACATGGATACACCGCGCGCATACACACATAGCGCACATGCATGTACACACACACACACACTTTGCTGTATACTCACCCAGCGATGCGGTCCCCAGCACTGAAGTCCCCAGCACTGTTCCCGCTTCCAGCTCCACAGGGCACTGAATATTCAGTGAGTATAATGAGCGCCGATAAGGAGCAGGAGGCAGCAGAGCCGGAGACAGCATCGCTGGAGACAAGTAAATATAGAAAATATTTTTATTAAAAAGACCTATATTTTCTCCGGTATGTTTTACACTGATGTCACACGGATCACATCAGTGTGCGATCCGTGTGACATCCGTGCTCCCGGAGATGCCTGCGTGTGTGCGTGCAGGGTCATGAAAAGTCAGGCGGTCCGTGTGCAAACACGGACATGTGAGGCACATCATAGAATAACATGGGTACGTGTGACATCCGTGTTAAAAACGGATGTCACACGTACCTAAAACACGGACGTCTGAAACCAGCCTACGGCAGCGCGCCGGATCCGACAAAGTGGAGAAAAGCCAGATATGTGAAACCACTAGCTTACCCTGGCTCCCGACACACTTGTGCCATAGCCGGCGTAGGCTGGTAACCATGGTACACATCGGGTAACTATAGAAACCGCTTTACTTTGTTACCCAATGTGTAACATGATTACTAGCTTACCCCGGCTCTCGGCACACGTGTGCCGGAGCCGGCGTACGCTGTTAACCAGTGTACACATCGGGTAACTATGGAAACTGTTTTGCATAGTTACCCGATGTGTACCATGGTTACTAGCTTACACCGGCTCCCTGCCCATTCAGATCGTTGGTCTCCCACTGTCAAACACGCCGATGCGTGCTGCACAGCAGGAGATCAACGAGCAAAAAATGAACCATCATTATTCAAGACTTACTGATTATATTATTATTTAATCTGCTAACCTACATAGACATTCTAGACTACCCGATACGTTAGAATCGGGCCACCTTCTAGTTATATATAAATGTCCAGGAACAACAGAGGAGCAGCACAATGCAGAGGCTCTAAGAAATATATTATTATTTCATGCATTTCTACACATGTCTACTAAAATAGACGGGTACAGAGACAGCTGCCAGATCTTCCGTAAAGCAATATGTCTTAATTTACTCATAATCGATTTTAACAGAAATACATAATTCAGGAGCAGCACTGTGATTTATCCAAATTTCTGACTGACCCTGCTGTTCATGTTTGTTTGATTTATAGGGAATGTTTCTAGATGATGATCATGTCTTTCCATTCACTATAGTAAGGTATGTGAAGTTGGGGCTCAAAAGAAAAAAGCAGTGCTGTAGCTCATGGGCTAACAATATCTAGGCCTAGTTTAAGGGGTTACTAACAGGAAAATTCAGCATTCAAAGTATTAGAGTGTTCCAAATGTCTCCTCATATTTTAGTAAAAGGTATAATCACACAAAATGGTGTTCCCCAGCCAGTAAAACAGCTTGCATGCCAAACTAGAGTTCTATAGGCTTGACTGGAGATGAGTCAATCCACAGAGGATAAAGTTTAAGTCAATTTTCTGAAATTCTAGTTTCATGTAAACTATTATACTTTATGATTCCATGTGTGGTCGCCATTTTGCTGGAAAATTTAGGGCTGCCAAATGGTAACACATCACTGACAGCCTCTATGTTGTGTGACTTCAGGCAAAGGAGCTGTTAGTCAACCAAGAGGAATAAAAAGGAGACAGTTGCACTCTGTAGTGCTAAGATATGTGGAACAATGAATATAGGAATATAGACATGCAATACTGCTATGAATAACATGTAATAAAGCTAGAAAAAAGTCTAGAAAAAAGAAGCGCTGATAGGGTAACACCAGATGACAGGAGTAGTATATATAAGAAATATACACTCACCTAATGTGGTTGTGAAAGTCCCAACTACTGATAAGCATGAGATAATGGCGTCTGCCGCAGCCCCACGTGGATGAGCATTCAAACCGGAGAAGAGAAGGGGTTAACGCCGCGCATCAGCCAAATGAAGGTGTAGAGATGTTGATGAATAAATATCTTCTTTATTTTATAGGTCTACGTGTTTCGAGGTTGAAACCTCTTCCTCAGGACCAGGACATCAACAAAGTTGCTTTGTTGATGTTCTGGTCCTGAGGAAGAGGTTTCAACCTCGAAACGCGTAGACCTATGAAATAAAAAAGATATTTATTCATCAACAGCTCTACACCTTCATTTAGCTGATGCGTGGCGTTAACCCCTTCTCTTCTCCGGTTTGAATGAATAACATGTAAAAATTGAGATACTGAGCACAAAAAAATTACCAGTTTTATGTGAGCTCAACAGCCAACGGAAAGGCGACCTGTTTTTGTTAGGTCTCTACCTACTTTAATGGCTCTCTTCAGGTTAAAAAAAACCTCCACTTTATGGGTGGACAAGAACCTGCAAATGGAGAATTAAAATCGCCTAAGGCTGAAGAGCAGGAGCTCAATCAAAAGGCATGACCCTGTAATCTGTAATTATGGGCTCACATAAAACTGGGCATATCTCAATTTTTACATGTTCTTCATAGCAATAATGCATGTCTATATTCCCATATTCATTGTTCCACATATCTTAGAGTGCAACTGTCTCTTTTTGTTACTATTGTTCATGTTAAGTTTGCACCTGTTCACATTAGAAAGGTAGGATGTGCCATCAGTCAAGCAAGAGGAGGCGGCGCTGGGTGGGGAATAGATCTGGAGTGACAGAGGCTTTAGATCTGGAACCTGGTCTTTAGCCTCGTTATCAATACAACCACTGATTTCTCACTGATGGAGCAACAGACTGTATAGCTGAGTAATCCTGGCACACCAAAAAATGTACGGCAATATTATTTATTGAAAATTCAGCCCAAAGCATTTAGACATAACCAACCAACCGATATTTCAGCCTTTTTCAAGTCAAGGGTAATTTAAAGTGGGTCACTTGAGTAAACTGCAATATGGAATAAAGTAATCTTCAAGTAAGAGACTAAAATTATATGAAAACTCGATATGTATTAGTCCATAGGAGGGAAGAGAAGATAAGCCTTATGGTTGTGTGGACACTGTACTTATGATGGGTCAATAGCGCCTGTGATGTGGACAGGGGGGTGATCAGGCCAATGAGCGACAGACTGGCTATGTAAAGGTATTGTTAGACTTGTCTTTGAAAGAGCTACATGCATATACATAGTTTTAGGAGGGCAAAATCCCAGATTCCCTTTAACCCCTTCACGACCATGGACGGATCTTTCCGTCATGGATCGTGTCCCGGTAAGCCCCGCCCCCTGCCGCGGGCAGGCGGCGTGGATCGGCACACATATCAGCTGTTTTCAACAGCTGACATGTGTGCCTACATGTTCCGAGTGGAATCGCATTCCACCCGGAACATTAACCCCTTAGATCTCGCTGCCAAAGTCTGGCAGCGAGATCTACATGCGCGCGGCCATCTTTTTTACTTACCGCCGCCCCCTCCGGACGTCACGTGAGTGATCACGTGACGTTCGGTGGTTGCCATCGTAGCACAGGGTCATGTGATGACGCCTGGTGCTACGAAGTTTCACTTTCATTCTTCCTCGGCACGGAGCAGAGGAAGAAAGAAAGTGACTGAATCTGCTGATTACAGCGGTATAGCTGTGATCAGCAGATAGCGATCAGCAATCGGATTGCTGATTGCTATAGCCCCCTAGGGGGACTAGTAAAATAAAATAAAAAAAGTAAAAAAAAAGTTTTAAAAAATTAAAAAAAAAACAAAAAACCTAAAAGTTCAAATCACCCCCCTTTCCCCCCATTGAAAATTAAAGGGTTAAAAAATAAATAAATATACACATATTTGGTATCGCCGCGTTCAGAAATGCCCGATCTATCAAAATATAAAATCAATTAATCTGATTGGTAAACGGCGTAGTGGCAAAAAAATTCCAAACGCCAAAATTACGTTTTTTGGTCGCCGCAAGTTTTACGCAAAATGCAATAACAGGCGATCAAAACGTAGCATCTGCGCAAAAATGCTACCATTAGAAACATCAGCTCGAGACGCAAAAAATAAGCCGTCACTGAGCCATAGATCCCAAAAAATAAGAACGCTACGTGTTTCGGAAAATGGCGCAAAACGTGCGCCACTTTTATTGGACAAACTTGTGAATTTTTTTTTAACCCCTTAGATACAAGTAAACCTATACATGTTTGGTGTCTACAAACTCGCACCGACCTCAGGTGTCATACCCACACATCAGTTTTACCATATAGTGAACACCGTGAATAAAACATCCCAAAAACTATTGTGCCATCACACTTTTTTTGCAATTTTTCCACACTTGGAATTTTTTTGCTGCTTTCCAGTACACCATATGGTAAAACTTATGATTTCATTTAAAAGTACAACTTGTCCCGCAAAAAACAAGCCCTCATATGGCAAGATTGACGGAAAAATAAAAAAGTTACGGCTCTCGGAAGAAGGGGAGCAAAAAACAAAAACGCAAAAACGGAAAGTGCCCCGGGGCTGAAGGGGTTAAAGAGGACCAACCACCAGGATATTCATGTAAGCCAGTGCTATACTGGTGCTTGGGTGCTGATAGTTGTGAGATCGGATATATACTTTCTGAAATACAGGCAAGTAAAGTTTGTGAAATGCACTGTTATTTGATTAGAAGTGCAACAGAATATCTAATAGGAGGGTCGGGTTTTGCTAGTTATTCCCGCCCCTGTCTGCCTGTCTGTCCATCCTTCCCCCTGTCCTTCCTCCCTCCTTCTTCCTCCTGTAATAAAAGAGACAAGTGGGAGGAAGGACAGGCAGACAGGAGCGGGAATGACGAGCAAAACCCTACTCACTTATTTGATATTCTGCAGCACCTATCAATAAAATAACAGTGCATTTCACAAACTTTACTTGCCTGTATTTCAGAAACTATACATCCGATCTCACAACTAAAGGTATGTATAGAATCAGCATGATAGCACCAGTATAGCACTGGCTTTAGTTTATATAGGAAAATCCTGGTGGTTGGTCCTCTTGAAAGGGAATCTGAGATTTTACCCTCCTAAAACTATGTACAGTTAGGTCCAGAAATATTTGGACAGTGACACAAGTTTTGTTATTTTAGCTGTTTACAAAAACATGTTCAGAAATACAATTATATATATATATATATATATATAATATGGGCTGAAAGTGCACACTCCCAGCTGCAATATGAGAGTTTTCACATCCAAATCGGGGAAAGGGTTTAGGAATCATAGCTCTGTAATGCATAGCCTCCTCTTTTTCAAGGGACCAAAAGTAATTGGACAAGGGACTCTAAGGGCTGCAATTAACTCTGAAGGCGTCTCCCTTGTTAACCTGTAATCAATGAAGTAGTTGAAAGGTCTGGGGTTGATTACAGGTGTGTGGTTTTGCATTTGGAAGCTGTTGCTGTGACCAGACAACATGCGGTCTAAGGAACTCTCAATTGAGGTGAAGCAGAACATCCTGAGGCTGAAAAAAAAGAAAAAATCCATCAGAGAGATAGCAGACATGCTTGGAGTAGCAAAATCAACAGTCGGGTACATTCTGAGAAAAAAGGAATTGACTGGTGAGCTTGGGAACTCAAAAAGGCCTGGACGTCCACGGATGACAGCAGTGGTGGATGATCGCCGCATACTTTCTTTGGTAAAGAAGAACCCGTTCACAACATCAACTGAAGTCCAGAACACTCTCAGTGAAGTAGGTGTATCTGTCTCTAAGTCAACAGTAAAGAGAAGACTCCATGAAAGTAAATACAAAGGGTTCACATCTAGATGCAAACCATTCATCAATTCCAAAAATAGACAGGCCAGAGTTAAATTTGCTGAAAAACACCTCATGAAGCCAGCTCAGTTCTGGAAAAGTATTCTATGGACAGATGAGACCAAGATCAACCTGTACCAGAATGATGGGAAGAAAAAAGTTTGGAGAAGAAAGGGAACGGCACATGATCCAAGGCCCACCACATCCTCTGTAAAACATGGTGGAGGCAACGTGATGGCATGGGCATGCATGGCTTTCAATGGCACTGGGTCACTTGTTTTTTTTGATGACATAACAGCAGACAAGAGTAGCCGGATGAATTCTGAAGTGTACCGGGATATACTTTCAGCCCAGATTCAGCCAAATGCCGCAAAGTTGATCGGACGGCGCTTCATAGTACAGATGGACAATGACCCCAAGCATACAGCCAAAGCTACCCAGGAGTTCATGAGTGCAAAAAAGTGGAACATTCTGCAATGGCCAAGTCAATCACCAGATCTTAACCCAACTGAGCATGCATTTCACTTGCTCAAATCCAGACTTAAGACGGAAAGACCCACAAACAAGCAAGACCTGAAGGCTGTGGCTGTAAAGGCCTGGCAAAGCATTAAGAAGGAGGAAACTCAGCGTTTAGTGATGTCCATTGGTTCCAGACTTAAGGCAGTGATTGCCTCCAAAGGATTCGCAACAAAATATTGAAAATAAAAATATTTTGTTTGGGTTTGGTTTATTTGTCCAATTACTTTTGACCTCCTAAAATGTGGAGTGTTTGTAAAGAAATGTGTACAATTCCTACAATTTCTATCAGATATTTTTGTTCAAACCTTCAAATTAAACGTTACAATCTGCACTTGAATTCTGTTGTAGAGGTTTCATTTCAAATCCAATGTGGTGGCATGCAGAGCCCAACTCGCGAAAATTGTGTCACTGTCCAAATATTTCTGGACCTAACTGTATATGCATGTAGCTCTTTCGAAGAATATCTAATAGGTGTGTCAGATTTTGTTAATTATTCCCGCCTCTGTCTATCTGCCTCCCTCCTTCCTACCCCTGTAATAACAGAGACACATTTACAGTGCTGGCCAAAAGTATTGGCACCCCTGCAATTCTGTCAGATAATACTCAGTTTCTTCTTGAAAATGATTGCAATCACAAATTATTTGGTATTATTAACTTCATTTAATTTGTCTTCCATGAAAAAAACACAAAAGAGAATGAAACAAAAATCAAATCATTAATCATTTCACACAAAACTCCAAAATTGGGCCAGACAAAAGTATTGGCATCCTCAGCCTAATACTTGGTTGCACAACCTTTAGCCAAAATAACAACACCTTCCAGTAACCATCAATGAGTTTCTTACAATGCCCTGCTGGAATTTTATACCATTTTTCTTTGGCAAACTGCTCTAGGTCCCTGAGATTTGAAGGGTGCCTTCTCCAAACTGCCATTTTGAGATTTCTCCACAGGTGTTCTATGGGATTCAGGTCTGGACTCATTGCTGGCCACTTTAGTAGTCTCCGGAGCTTTCTCTCCAACCATTTTCTAGTGCTTTTTTAAGTGTGTTCTGGGTTATTGTCCTGCTGGAAGACCCATGACCTCTGAGGAAGACCCAGCTATCTCACACTGGGCCATACATTATGCTGCAAAATTTGTTGGTAGTCTTCAGACTTCATAATGCCATGCACATTGTCAAGCAGTCCAGTGCCAGAGGCAGCAAAGCAACACCAAAACATCAGGGAACCTCCGCCATGTTTGACTGTAGGGACCGTGTTCTTTTCTTTGAATGCCTCTTTTTTTTCCTGTAAACTCTGTTGATGGCTTTTCCCAAAAAGCTCTACTTTTGTCTCATCTGACCAGAGAACATTCTTCCAAAACGTTTTAGGCTTTCTCAGGTAAGTTTTGGTAAACTCCATCCTGGCTTTTTTATGTCTCAGGGTAAGAAGTGGGGTCTTCCTGGGTATCCTACCATACAGACGCCGACGGATGGTACAGGTTGACACTGTTGTACCCTCGGACAGCAGGGCAGCTTGAACTTGTTTGGATGTTGGTCGAGGTTCTTTATCCACCATCAGCACAATCTTGCGTTGAAATCTCTCGTCAATTTTTCTTTTTCTTCCACATCTAGGGAGGTTAGCCACAGTGCCATGGGCTTTAAACTTCTTGATGACACTGCGCACCGTAGACACTGGAACTTTCAGGTCTTTGGAGATGGACTTGTAGCCTTGAGATTGCTCATGCTTCCTCACAATTTGGATTCTCAAGTCCTCAGACAGTTCTTTGGTCTTCTTTCTTTTCTCCATGCTCAATGTGGTACACACAAGGACACAGGACAGAGGTTGAGTCAACTTTAATCCATGTCAACTGGCTGCAAGTGTGACTTAGTTATTGCCAACACCTGTTAGGTGCCACAGGTAAGTTACAGGTGCTGTTAATTGCACAAATTAGAGAAGCATCACATGATTTTTGAAACAGTGCCAATACTTTTGTCCACCCCTTTTTATGTTTGGTGTGGAATTATATCCAATTTGGCTTTATGACAATTTTTTTTTTTTCATTGAAGACAAATTAAATGAAGATAATAATACCAAAGAATTTGTGATTGCAATCATTTTCAAGAAGAAACTGATTATTATCTGACAGAATTGCAGGGGTGCCAATACTTTTGGCCAGCACTGTATTACAGGGGGAGGAAGGAGGGAGGATGGACAGGGGGGAGTAAGGACAGGCAGGCAGACACGGTCGGGAATAACTAGCAAAATCCGACACACCTATTAGATATTCCATTGCACTGCATTTCACAAACTTTACTTGCCTGTATTTCAGAAACTATACATCAGATGTCACAACTAAATGTATGTTTAGAATCAGCATGATAGCGCCAGTATAGCACTGGCTTTAGCTTATATATGAAAATCCTTATGGTTGGTCCTCTTTAAAGTTGCCGTCAAATGGCCATAGATTCTTTAAAGCAAGAGCATCAGGATGATTATACTAATGACACTCTGATCAAACTCTGATCAGTGTTGGATCAGAGTGTCAGCATAGTGTTATCCTATTCTCTTGCATGACAGAATTGTAGCACACTGTCAATAGAAGAAAGAGAGCAAAATTTCTCCATCTTCTCCATTTTATGTGTCCGCAGAAATTGGACTGCACTCATATGTCTTCTAAGTGCAGAACGATGATTTCCACACACCCATAGACGTGATTGGGTATGCATTTTCCGAAAAAAATTGCTGGTCGGCACTGCTCTATAGTATAACATTGGTCTGATGGCTGTCGGATAAAACATCATATAGGCTCTTCCGAGATATACGCAGCCTAAAGGCCCCATCACACGCAGCGACGTATCTCACGATATATCGCCGGGGTCATGGATTCCGTGACGCACATCCGGCATCGTTAGCGACGTAGTTGAGTGTGACACCATTAACGATGGAAAATACTCACCAAATCGTCCATCGTTGACACGTCATTCCTTTTTAAAAAATCGTTGATTGTTGAACACGCAGGTTGTTCGTCGTTCCCAAGGCAGCACACATCGCTACGTGTGACACCTTGGGAACGACAAACTGCAGCTTACTTGTGGCCGCCGGCAATGAGGAAGGAAGGAGGTGAGCGGGATGTTACGTCCCACTCATCTCCGCCCCTCCGCTTCTATTGGGCTGCCGCTTAGTGACAACGCTGTGACGCCGCACTAACCGCCCCCTTAGAAAGGAGGCAGTTCGCCGGCAACAGCGACGTCGCTAGGCAGGTAAGTGCGTGTGACGGCTCCTAATGATATTGGGCAGCGATTTGCCCGTGACGCACAAACGACGGGGGCGGGTGCCTTCACCAGCGATATCGCTGCGTGTAAAGCCCCCTTAAGTCTGCGGCATTGCCAAGCTATGGTTAAAATACACCTTTTTGGAAATTTTATGCAGCATTTTTTCCCAGCGTTATACATTTTGCGTATTGTACATAGTCTATGCATTTATAGAAAAGAAGCACATAATAATAATCTGTCCGTCTCCCAGCACCAGCCTCTTCTTTGGCGGATGTAGTTGGAGATTATGTCTCCGTCTCTTCTGTAGCCTTTGAAAATAAGAAGGAAATCGTTAATAACAATTGAAATTGGGACGAGCAGCTTGTAGGCTGAGATCATTTAAATTACAGTCTGTTTAGCTCCCGTGTCTGTTCCACTCAAAGCTGATAAACCAACAGTATGTCTGGAAGGAAATAATTCCACTGCAAACATGAAACGGAATAAAGCCATGTTAGATATATGTGAA
Organism: Anomaloglossus baeobatrachus; assembly: GCF_048569485.1. Lineage (NCBI taxonomy): Eukaryota > Metazoa > Chordata > Amphibia > Anura > Aromobatidae > Anomaloglossus > Anomaloglossus baeobatrachus. The sequence continues at coordinate 65,376,836 of NC_134356.1, forward strand.
TTCTGAATCAATATCATGTTTAATGAAGAGAAAAATGTAATCAGATTTCATCACAGCCCTGTGTAATCAGCGGATGTACACCTTGGGAGCCGCAGCTACGGCTCAGAGGCCTTTGGCCATTGTGCTCTCGGGCTATTTTCCATCAGTCTACATAGAATATTTCTCTATTTTAAATGTATAAGATGCTTCAATCTTGTATAACACTGATCCGGAATGTTACCATATTGATTAACAGATTCTTGTTACCATGGCAATTCTATATGGAATACATTTTTCCTTTTCAATTTAAAACAATACATGTTGATTGACATTTGCTGTCTGCATGTATTCTGTACATGTTCTGTGCGACTGCAGATAAGTCCTGTAGGATGGAGATATGGAGGAAAATGGTCTGCGAATTCTGCCAGGTTTCAAGTACCGGATTTTTCACTCTATAAGACTCACTTCCCCCCCATTTTTGGAGGAAAGTGGGGGGTGTCTTATAGTCCACAATATACCTGGCTCACTGTGTGGGCGCAGCTATGGTGGAGCAGGGTCAACGCTGCGGAAAGCCAGTGGCGGGGGGGGAGGGGGTTACATGTGTCTGCTATTTAAGAAAATAAATATTTACTGTTACCCACACCCATAATCCTCTCAGCCTCAAGGTCAGTGATAGTAAATTACAGTACCAAGAGGTGGGCAAGATTATGGTCGTGGGGAGCAGTGAATATTCATTTTGGATTAGCCAGTAGCTGATATGTGTGACTGGGGGCACTTAGCACTGATGTCATGTGCTGCATGTCGCTTGCACACTGAAGTCAGTTAGTGGCATTAGGAGAGGACACTGTGCATCAGGGGAGCAAAGGGAAGGTGAGTTTATTTTTTTATGTGTTAAAAAAGGTCTCATATACCAGGATAGGCCCATGATGGGAACAGATATAACAGAAGGGGAGCATATATAACAGGATGGACCCATGATGGGGAACATATATACCAGAAGGGGGGCATATACTGTATACCAGGATCGGGAGCATATATACCAGAATAGGGGACATATATACCAGAATAGGCCCAGGATGGGGGACATATAAACCAGGATGGGTGACAAATATATGAGGATGGGGAACATATATACCAGGATAGGGGACATATATATCAGAATAAGCCCATTATGGGGAACATATAAAGCAGGATGGGGACATATATATGAGGATGGGGAATATATATACCAGGATAGGGGACATATATACCAGAATGGGCCCAGGATCGGCCACATATATATCAGAATGGGCCACATGTATATTAGGATGTGACAAATATATACCAGGATGGGAGACATAAATACCAGGTTGGAGGACATATATACCAGGATGAGCCACATATATACCAGGAAAGGGGAACATATATATCGGGATAGGGAACATATATACCAGGATGGGCCACATGTATATCAGGATGGGGGATATAAATAGCAGGAAGGGACTCAGGATGGGGAACATATATACCAGGAAGGGGCACAGGATGGGGCCATGTATACCAGAAAGGGGCTCATGATGGGGGCACTGTATAACAGGAAGTTACGAAGCATGGGGAACATTTGTGTACCGCCCCGCACTCGGCTGCAGCCGAGCAGCTCGGATCCGGGCTCGTTGGTGGGTGGCTCGAGCGCCTCCGGACCCGGGGTCACTTCGCTCTGAAATAATGCGGGCGCTACGTAGGGGGTGGTAGGTAGGTGTACGGCCGGAGCCGTGTTTGAGTTCGTGATGCCACCCACGGGAAGTGGTGAAGGTGTAGACACCACCGCTGCAGTTACGGGGCACCCAGGGGAGATGGTTATGCAGCAAGATGTTAACCTCTCCGTGGGTAGGAATGATGGCCCCAGGACCCATTGGGGAGAGCTGGGCGGTGCAAGGCGGTGCAAGGCCGGATGGCACTGTTGTACTCACTGTTATTGACACACACAAGTCTCTGGTAAACAAAGCTGATGGTGGTCAGTGCCCGCAGCCGGCTGCGTCTGGTCCCCCACCCAGTTCGGTGGTCTTTGCCTTTCTCCTGCACCGTGTAGTGTATGTGTAAACTCCCTGCGCTTCAGCGACGGGAGTCCGCTCCCCGGCTGTATGTATGTCGGGAAAGCCCGTTTGCCCGCAGACGCTGGCCCGTGGGATCTCTCTGCCTGTGCGGTGGCTTTCTATCCCCCTCGGTGAGCTGTTGTCTTCAGTCGGGACTTGGGTGGGAAAGGACCTATAGTCCAGACCGCAATCAGTAAATTAACTCAGTCCAGTGGATTCTGGACCTCGTTTCAGGGTCTGAGTACCCACCTGTGTGCTCCGGTTTCCAGTCGGTTCCCTGGGTCGGTACCAGCGAGCCACTACCCTGTCCCGGTCCACCACGGTTCCACCGAGCCGTCTTCCGGGCTCCTGCAGGCTAGGCCACCGTATGCCTCCTAGCCAAGGTGTGAGGGCTATGACCCTCACACCTGTCAGTCTCCTTCACTCCTCACTCCACTGACACTCTACTGACAACTTGACTGACTTGCACTTCCTGCCTCAGGCCCTCTGAACTCCTCGGTGGGCGTGGCCAACCGCCTGGCTCTGCCCCCCTGGTGTGTCCATTAAGCACTGAGGGAGGTGACTAGGGTTTATGTGGTTTGGCTGGTGTTACCTTGTGTGGGACTGGTGTTGTGCGGAGTGCTATCTCTAACTACCTGGCTAGTCCAGGGCGTCACACTAGTATAGAATTGAAGGAACTTACCCCCATAACAGTGTCAGCAGCAGATCCTCCCATAAGAGTGCATCATGACCACATTTTTTGCTGCAACATTTTTTTTATTTATTTTCCTCGTCTAAAAGCTAGCTGCATCTTAAAATCAGAAAAAAATGGTGGATTTTTTTGGTCAGTGTATGACTGAGGTACCTTGACTCCACAATAGAAAATCATTTTGAATGCCCATCCCTTTGTTAAAAGCGACTGCTGTGGACATTTAAAGATGTATGGTAAACTCCACTATTATTTCACAGATAAGACATATATTGCATGAGTAACAATGGGCTGTTAATAAAACATTAAAAAGATAGTTGGATCGCACTTCCCAACTTTTTGAGAAAGACATCTGGGAAGATATATTTCTTGTTATAGTTTCATAGTTAAATTGAAAAAAGACACAGTTCCATAAAGTTCAACCTTTCTCCTGCGGTTATACATTCTGTATCGCTAGATTATTTATAACACACAAAGTGATTTATTGTGAGAAAAGTATCCAGCCCTTTTATAAAAGCTGTTATAGTGTCTGCCATTACTACCTCTTGTGGTAGGGTATTCCACAGTCTGACTGCGGAAACGATAAAGAACCCTTTCCTATTTAGATGCTGTTATCGCCTTTCCTCCACACATCATACTAGTACCAAGTGAACGTTGAAAAGGAAGACAAACCCTGTGTTTAGGGAAAGGGGATATGGTGAATCCGGACCAAGCCTACCGCCCTAGCTAGGTTCCACACCTATGCGCCGAGCAGGATACCTGACACTAGGCTGACCCTGCTTTGGGCCCTAGTTAGGGAGCAGATGGGATGCACTCTATGTCAACCCCACTAGGCGCTAAAGAACACACAGGGATGACAAACAAGGGAAAATAACAAACAACCTATCTCCAAGAATATACGAGGAGAGAGACTGCAAAATGCAACAAAGTACTCCAGATGATTAAAAAACAAAAAGCAGCACCAAATGTGCACTACAGCACTAAAACATTCCAAACTGTACTTATTTTAAAAATTTTTGAGATTTTTGGCAAAAAATTGCAATTTCTTGAGCTGCTTCGCCACGTCACGGCAAATCTCATTTGAAGCAGTCCTACACTAAAATATTTTTATAAAATGTGCCATACGGCCTCACATATGAATAGTAGAACTGCTCTCAGCAGCACTCACCTGGTCTATTTCAATCCCGTACCCATGACTGAGTCATGGCTGTGGGCGGGACAGGTCCAAGCAAATGCTGCATGAAGTAAATAGCCTGTGGACAAAGCCTGATGACTTAATGTGAACAGTCACCAACCGCCAAAATCCAGACAGATGGAATACATCCCAAATTGGGGTGCAAAGCAAGGTGGAGGTCAACCACCGACCAATTCAATGAAGAAAAAACAAAAAGCAGCACCAAATGTGCACTACAGCACTAAAACATTCCAAACTGTACTTATTTTAAAAATTTTTGAGATTTTTGGCAAAAAATTGCAATTTCTTGAGCTGCTTCGCCACGTCACGGCAAATCTCATTTGAAGCAGTCCTACACTAAAATATTTTTATAAAATGTGCCATACGGCCTCACATATGAATAGTAGAACTGCTCTCAGCAGCACTCACCTGGTCTATTTCAATCCCGTACCCATGACTGAGTCATGGCTGTGGGCGGGACAGGTCCAAGCAAATGCTGCATGAAGTAAATAGCCTGTGGACAAAGCCTGATGACTTAATGTGAACAGTCACCAACCGCCAAAATCCAGACAGATGGAATACATCCCAAATTGGGGTGCAAAGCAAGGTGGAGGTCAACCACCGACCAATTCAATGAAGAAAAAACAAAAAGCAGCACCAAATGTGCACTACAGCACTAAAACATTCCAAACTGTACTTATTTTAAAAATTTTTGAGATTTTTGGCAAAAAATTGCAATTTCTTGAGCTGCTTCGCCACGTCACGGCAAATCTCATTTGAAGCAGTCCTACACTAAAATATTTTTATAAAATGTGCCATACGGCCTCCAGATGATTGCAAGCCGACTGCTTACACTCAGGATCTCTAGGTAGTTAGAGCTATCACCAGCAGAGACCAGAAGGAAATGAGAGAATATAAGGACAGTTGAAAGGGTGAGAAACTCCGCAGGGTCCTAAAGGGGAAGGGATGAACGCTAAGCAGAGGAGAGACATGATATACCATATACATAAAGCAGGAAAAATAGAAGGACAGGGAGCAGTTTGCGCAGCCAAACGCTGTGACCTTCTATAGCTGGACACCAAAAGACTACCTGTCACCTGTGACACACCCCTGACAGAATGTCCGCTGGTACTTAGTATTGTCTTTAGAAGGAATAAGCATGTACCAGTCCTTTATACTGACCTACCATGTATTTATTCATATGAATGAGATCTCCTCTGAGGCATATTTATTCTAAGCTAAACAAACCATGCTGTTCCAACTTCTAATCATAGTAGAGACCTTCCATCCCATAATATCCTTGTTGTTGCTTTTGAATTGACTCAAGCTTTCCAATACTATTTTTAAAATATGGAGGCAAAAATTGGACCCCATAGCCATAATCCATTTTGCAACAGGGGCCCTTACTGCTCTCTCCATTACTCTGCTCTCTCTGTTAACCCCACTTCTTAAAGTGCTTTTGACGTCAAGTAGAAGTGCTCTCTGGTAGATTTATATAGAAGCTTTGCCAACTCTTCCAGGAGTCCAGCGAGTCTGCCCTCGTTGTCACTGGCCATTTCCTTTTAACCCCTTTGATGCTGCTGTCAATAGTGACAACAGCATTTAGATGGTTAACAGAGCATGACGGCTCCATCTTTAACTTCATCAGCACCCTGAGATTGTGATTGTGTAATCCTGATGGTTGAAATGGCAATCAAGATCCAAGGAATGGCCCAAGGATCTGTCAGCTATAGCGGATTGTTCAGATTTTAGGAATATTTTTAGTGATAAAAACATAATTTAATTTCTGTCATTCCACTTTTTATTAATTCCTAAAAATTACATAAAGAGTTAAACGACCTGACATCAGTTTTAAATATGGTGAGGGGGACTGTTTTTCAAAATGGTATCCCTTTTTCGGGTTTTTCCAATCGATAGGTCCCTCAAAGTCATTTCAAAGCTGAATAGGTCATTAAATAACTTTTTTAAATTTCCTTGAAAAAATGAAAAATTGCTGCAAAATTTTTAAACAGTCTAACATCCTATCAAAATAAAAAAAAAAATTAAAAATGTTATTTATTAACTATTTTCTCAAGTATTACTATCTGAATTAAAGATTTAAATATTCAAAGTATGAAAATTGCAAATTTTATTTTTTTGTCAAATTATATTTTTATAAATCAAAGCAAAACATATCAATCTAATTTTACTACTAATATAAAGTACAATGTGTCACAAAATATTTTTATAAATTAAAGCAAAACATATCAATCTAATTTTACTACTAATATAAAGTACAATGCTTCACGAAAAAAACTCTCAAAATCACTAAGATATGTTAGAACAGTGCTGAGTTATTGCCACATAAAGTGACACTTGGGTTAAGTGGTCGCCATACACAATACTGTGGCTCAATCAGTTACTATAGAGAATTCACTTGTTAATGTGAAAGCACAATTATAAGGCCAGAGCAATCAGATTAATCAACCCAAGAGATGAATAAAATATATCAAAATATTTATTGGGATACATTAAAAAACATATATGACAGATATTAACTTCAAGAGGAACCTCAAGACCCACCTCTTCCAACAAGCCTACAACCTACAATAGCCCTCAGTCCAGTAGACCACTGCACAACCAGCTCTGTCCTCACCTATTGTACCATCACCCATTCCCTGTAGACTGTGAGCCCTCGCGGGCAGGGTCCTCTCTCCTCCTGTACCAGTCTGTTATGTACTGTTAACGATTGTTGTACGTATACCCTCTTTCATTTGTAAAACGCCATGGAATAAATGGCGCTAAAATAATAAATAATAATAATAATATTATATAGTGCAGGCCAGAAAAATGGACCAGTAACTAAATACAAATATCAATACAAATATTCAATGTATCATGTACAAAGTGTCTATATATGCATTAGTTAATATGGCCATAAAGTGCACGGCTGATGCATATGGAGGTCCCCACATACAGGCCGACGCGCGTTTCACGAGATGCTTTGTCAAGGAAGGAGTGTGCATGTGTAAGGTGAATGTGTAAGGTAGTAGTGGACAAAAGTTTGACTACAGACATCCAGCACACTACATGAAAGAGCTGGTCCTGGCTGGCTGTGTGCACTTGTATAGTGTGGGCCGTTCGCCTGTGCGGGCCGCATATTGCTGCTGATGTCACATGGCCAGGACCAAATGATGACTCGCTTCCACAAGGAGACCACCAGTCTGTTTCTAACAATGGTACTTTACTCAACGGTTCCTTTTCACAAACTACTTCATACACTAACGACAAAAAAAGTCAGACAGCACTCCATGTGAATAGGTGTGTATCTGTGTTCATGATATATACTAGAAAAAAGAGATACAGCCGCACACTGAAATTCCAAAGCTTTCAACTATCAAAAAAGATCTAATAAAATTTGTGATGCTTTGCATATCAAAATGGCCCTTTTCATACCTGCCCAGTAGCCACGTCATGGAAATCTCATTCAACTTGGTCCTACGCTTCCTTTCTGCCTCTGACTGGGTTTTTAAAAAGAACCTACATGTTTGTGCAAAGATAGACCCCCTACTAAAGATTAAAAGCACCTGTGGCTAATGGGGAAGAGGAGGAGGAGTTGGATGCATAGTCTTCTCCCAAACACATAGGTATTTTTAAAACCCAGTCAGAGGCAGAAAGGAAGCGTAGGACCCGGTATAATGAGATTGTCCTGACGTGAGCAGTTATGTAAATGGCCATTTTGATATGCAAAACATCTCAAATTTTTATTAGCTCTTTTGTGGTACTTGAAAGCTTTGGAATTTCAGTGTGTGGCTGAAACTCTTTTTTCTATTACTTTGGAATCTAGATAGCAGGCAAATATCTTCCAGCACGTTTGTATTGTACATGTTATATCAAGACACATTTTCAGTTCCCAATGGGTTATATCTGATCTTACTGTTCCGGTGAGTCCCAGTATAACCCACCCTAACACTACAGTCCAACTCATGAAGGTCACTTGTCCTTCGAGAGGCACCACGTCCGGTCTTTTTCGTAGAAAAGAAGGTCAGGCGTCATATCACCATGGCTAGATTACAGCCTTGCGTTCCCAGATGCTTCCATTTCCACGTCTCTTCTTTTTGTAGAGGAGAGAGAGATAAGGGGTAGTCGCTAGTGCCAGAGAAGAATGTGCTCTCGGACACTTAAAGAAAATCCACCAGGTTAAGCCAACTTTGTCCACATGCCAGTTAGTATTAACCCATTATCTTATTGGTAAGAGGCCTGGCCAGTAAAATCCCATTCTCCAACTCTTATTTTCTGGAGCTATTCCATTAGAGGGTTGGTCTCTACCCTCAGCGCCATTCTCGCTCCATGTCTCGGTCAACACTCAGGGATCACGCTATCTCGTCTCCTGTCTCCTTTCATCTGTCATTTTCATTGCCACAAGTCACTCACTGTATGAGACCTTCATGACCTACAGACTATCTGTCCATAACTATTGCACACTGGGTCTTCAGCTTGCTATTTAGTCTTTTCAGTTAGCCATTAAATCAACCACTGAGGACTGTCAGTTCTTTTAAACAATTTTTTTTATAGGTTTTCACTTAATTTCTCTACAAAAAAAATCGTCTCTTACCATATCAAATAACTTCTCCCATTCTGGGCTAGTCCCAACACTTAACTACTTCTGACCAAGTTGTCTGGTAACTTTCTATACAAGTGTTATGCGTTACATTAACACATATAACCTTACATTACAATTCAATCTACATTATCATCACAATTTAACTTTACATAAGACAATATTTACAATAGACACAGAACATGAGTCACATTACACCACAGGACAATACCGTAACGTGATTTGTGTCTACAAGGGAAGGAACGCAGTAGCATACAGTCCACATCCTCTCAAATATGCATATAAAACCTCTGTACTCTCTGTGGTTAGCTATAGTGACAGCAATTTGAGTTATATTTATTTACTAGCTGTAGTACCCGGGCGTTGCCCGATATAGTAACTGTCTCTCCCAGTCTCTGTGTCTCTCTCAGTCTCAGTCTCTCTCCCAGTTTCTGTCGGTCTCCTTCTCTGTCTGTTTCTCTCTGTCTGTCTCTGACTGTCTGTCTGTCTCTTTCCCTGTCTGTCTCTGTCTGTCTCTTTCAGTGTCTGTCTCTCTCTCTCTCTCTTTCCCTGCCTGTCTCTCTCTTTTCCTGCCTGTCTTTCTCTTTCCCTGTCTGTCTCTGTCTGTCTCTTTCCCTGTCTGTCTCTTTCCCTGCTGGTCTCTTTCCCTGTCGGTCTCTTTCCCTGTCGGTCTCTTTCCCTGCCTGTCTCTTTCCCTGCCTGTCTCTTCCCCTGTCTGTCTCTTCCCTCTCTCTTTGTCTATTTGTCTGCCTCTTTCCCTGGCTGCATTGTGACACGCCAACATTCCATTTAAGGACGTGGCTTTGCATTCTTCTGTAGTTCTGGCTGCACTCTGCTTCCCAGCTCCATTGACTTTAATGGAGGCAGGTTTTTTGGCGAATAACTGTAAAGCATACATACATACATACATACATACATACATACACTCAGCTTTATATAATAGATTTAACTCACTTATATAGAGCCATTAATTCCATAGCGCTTTACAGACATCATCATCACTGTTCCCATTGGGCTCACAATTTAAATTCCCTATCAGTATGTCTTTGGAGTGTATATGATTTATTTTTGGTAAAATTATATTATTTGACAGATAAATCTTCACTTACTGTAAATGTAATCATAGGAAAGTTCACTTGGCTCCACTTAATATTTCATTAGGATATGAGCAATTATTTTTTATTACATTCCACAATTGATAATGACATCATCTGCAAGTATCTCATTATTCATTTTTATACTGACTTATACAATACAAAACAACAATACATAATTAAATTGTTAAATCATTACTTTATGAGCTGTATTACAGTATTTAGGAGAAATTAGAAAATCGAGTTGTGTTACACTTGTCATTTTGACCTTTATGGGTCTCACTAATTATTCATACACAACTAGGACATTGGAACTTGTAAGTTTAGTTCATGGGGCAAACAAGCGAAGGATAAGTACTCAGCCCCTCCATACACTGATGCTGGGGGTGCATGCGCTTGGCCACTCCAATTTCAGTATGTTCAGGTCTGGGTAGTTAGATCAGAGAGTGCTAAAAAGTGAGGTTCTTCCAATCGCCATGAGAGGAGGGGTGGAAATTGAGGGGGGCAGAGAGTGCACCAGTCCTTGGTCACATCAAGTATACCCCAAAGCCACATTTACATATTATTTACATATGGAATAAAACAGTTATCCTCTTTAAGAGTGTGGAAGGAGAAGTGACACCCTTCTGAAAACATTTTAGCGCTAATATGTGTTATATTGCTACATTTTTTATATGTTGATGTTTGATGCAATTGTTTAAAGGGAACCTGTCAGGTGCAATATCCACCCATAACCACGAGCAGTTCTGGGTATATATTGCTAATCCCTGCCTAACCATCCCTGTATACACTAGCATAGATAAAGCGATCTTTAGAAAAAGTATTTCTAAAGATCTTTTATCATATGCTAATGAGTGCGGGAACTAGTCCCCTGGGCGTTGCTTCCCTTGCTAGTCACCCCCATTAGTATGTTACTATGCTCTGTGGTGTGCTAACATGCAAATGAATGTGCAGCATCAGAGGATGATCTCACTCACTTTTCCTCTGTCATCACAGCCCGATGCTGGATTTCGGCTGGAGTTCCGGTCATGCACAATATGAAGCCAGGTGTACGCATCCCGGCTTCAAACTGAAGTAGTGCACATGACCAAAACTCTAGGGTCATGCGCATTTAGCCGAAATCCCCTGTTGGACATGATGGTAGCAGAGAGGTGAGTGAGATCATCCTCTGACGGTGGTTCATTAGCATGTTAGCACACCCACAGGGACGTACTAACATGCTAATGGCGGCGACTAGCAAGGGAAACAACGCCCTTGGGATTAATCCCCAAGCTCATTAGCATACGATAAAAGATCTTTAGAAATACTTTTTCTAAATATCTCTTTATCTATGCTAGTGTATACAGGGACAGTTAGGCAGGGATTAGCAATATGTACCTAGAACTGCTCGTGGTTCTGGGTGCATATTGAACCTGACAGGTTTCCTTTAATAAGTGATTAATGGCCCTCTATATACTTCCATTTGTAAAGTTAAAATAACAGTGTAGATACAGGTCACAGAAGAGTTTACAGCAAGCCCTGAAGATGGGAGGAGTTATTGAGAGTAAGAAGAAAGCTACTTCCTGTATTGAGGATTCAACAGTTATTAAGGAAGAAGCTGAAATGTAGAGAAAAAAAAAATATGAGCTCCATCTTATAATCCGGTAGTGTCTTATAGGAGGGGGCTGCAGCGGTGGTGGAGCGGGAATGCTGGAGCGGGGCGATGCTGTGGGCAGTGTCCCAGTTGCTCACTGCGGAGTCATGCTCAGATTGAGCTATTGGCTCAATGACAAGCCGAAATCTCATCTGCGCATGCGCCATCTTCGCTGCTGGGAGATCAATGGGCTGGAGGCGGCGCATGCACAGATGAGATCCAAAGCAGAGAGCTCCGGGTGCCATTATTTGAAGCCTACACCACCAATATTTCAGGATGGTGGCCCTTGCCTCACTGCCCGCAGCATAGTGCAGCAGAGTGCGCAGCACAACCCCTGCCTCCTGATACCCTTCTCTAGCACCTGCATTCGGCTTATAATATGCACCCCTCATTTTCTTCCTAAATCATTCAGCCTATACGACGCACCCCTCATTTTCCTCCCAAACTTTTGGGAAGAAAAGTGCGTCTTATAATCCGAAAAATACAGGACTCCTGAAAGATATGACTCTGTACATATGTATATTAGACTTTTTTGGGTGCATAAGAATGCACATAGCCTAGTGAGACCTTCGAATTCCTGTATTGTTTTTTTATGGCAGCAAAAAAATCAACTGATTCTGTTGCCAAAATATTATGCATCATTATTATTATGAACCTTCGATATAACTGTTGCTGCTTTTCCCAGTGGTGCCCACAACCGGCACCTGGGACTCTTGCCACGCCAACCCTCCACCGCTACGTCCATGGAGAGTTTCCTTATTAAGCTGAAGAGTATGTAATGGTATAAAGACATCACAAACAACCTGATAGCAGAAGATTAAAACAAATGCAAATTAATACAAAAGACTATTGGACATTCTTATTTTTTACTATCGGAAGAAGCTGGATGTACAGTAATTCCGAGCACTTTTAATACAGACACAATAACATTCTGCTTCAAGGGTTATTTTCCAATCATGAGAAAGACATAGAAAACTTCCAACTGCGACAATCCATATGCGCCCCTATCAGTTCTACTGTAGACTAATCAAGAAACCTTTAAGAGTTTGCATTTCACTCTGTTTTTATGTTTATTAAAATGTGACACCAATGTATGATTTGTATTGGTTCTATGTTCCATTAGACAGGCTTCTCCTATTTACAGTCGGGGAGATGTACCTAGGGGCAGATAGACCGCCGAGGAAGACTACAGTAAAAAGTCATAAAGAAGCAGAAATAATCAGACATAAAGGCTGCACCAGAGCGTAAAAAGATGAAATTGTAGTTTCGGCTAGGAAATGTAAATCATTATCTGCATAGCAAAATAAAACAAGAAAATATGCTTTAATATCGACTATCCCTTCATCTTTTGTATGCACACCTTCATTGTATGAAGTGATGGAGGATGGAGACATTGGGCAGCTGAAAGTCAGATATCAGCTGATATTGCTGCTAGAAGTTGGTTGTAGTTCAGGTTGTAGTCATTGTACCCCATTAAATGGATATACCATTCATTTTATGATAAATGTGTAATACTCATCTTCTCCTGTTGGGGCACTATAGGTTAAGTGAACACTTGCTACTGGAGTTTCCAGAAAGGCAACAGTTGTTTGCTGAGGTTCAAGTCATAGGATAATAAGTGAAGAAAAGAGATTGTACATACACAAATATTCCATCGCTATACTCAAACAAACTGTGATGCTGAGCTCCCAGGTGTAATGAGATGCAAGACCACTAGGAGTCGCTAGATACAATAGTGGAGGAGATCTGCGGGGAAGTCGAACAAGCCAGGGGTCAGGAGTCAGGAGATCACGTCAGTAATAGTGGGAGAGAGAAAAGCCAAAGTCAGTGTGTGAGCCGAGAGTCAGTAAACCAGGAAGTCACGTAAAGTACCTGGAAGAGAGCGAAGCCGGGGTCAGGACACAAGGCGAGGTCGGTAGCCAAGAGGACAAGTCAGGTACATGGGAGAGAGCAGAGCTGGGGGTCAGGAACAAGCCGAAGGTCAGGCAGGCAGGGAGTCAAAATGGAGTAAGTCACATACAAGAAACAGGGATGTGCATTGCTAAACATGAACTATCACTGGTGGCGTTCTCGGTCGACTAGCTCCTGGATAAAGCAAAGCCATAACCCAGAACAAGGCTTCAAAGAATAGACCCCTCCCACACCACACAGGACTTAAACCGGGATCAACAAATTCACCGGAGGAAAATATGAGACCCAGCCCAGGCTGTGAAGGAGAGCAGAGCAACACTCATCAGAATTATGACACAAACCCCTAAGATGATAAAAACATGTATATAGTAAACCACAAGTAAAGAGTAGTAGTTGCTAGAAATGAACGGATCTTTTGACGTTCAAATTCGCTGGCTACTCTGAATTTTTTAAAAAATACTGGAAAGCTTCTAGATTCTTAGAAAATAAACGTGGGGAAGAGGAAAGAGAAAGAAAGCAAAAGTATAGAAATACTATAGAAATAAAACTTCTAAAAAGTAACCACAAAAGCTTATATACTATAGAACAGAGAGTGAGAGAGAGACAGAGGACCATGCTTATTATAAGAGCTTGGGCTCTACAGGAGACATAGAGAGAGTCCCACTGATCATAAAAGCTTCCATACCATAGAAAAGAGAGAGAGAGGGGACCCCGTTAATCATAAGAGCTGACACTCTACAGCAGAGAGAGAGAGAACCCCACTGGCCAGTTTACACTCTACAGGAAAGAGAAGGGGAGGAACCCACTGAGCATGAGAGCTTACACTCTACAGGAGAGAGAAAGAGAGGACTACACTGACCATAAGAGCTTACACTCTACAGGAGAGAAAGGATCTCACTGAACATAAGAGCTTACACTCTACAGGAAAGAGAGAGGAACCCAGTGATCATAAGAACTTACACTCTACAGGAGAGAGAGAGAGAGAGAGAAAGAGAGAGAGAGAGAGAGAGAGAGAGGACCCCACTGACCATAAAGGCTTACACTCTACAGGAGAAAGAGAGAGAGGACCCCACTGACCATAAGATACATTATACAGGAGAAAGAGAGAGAGGATCCCACTGACCACACTCTACAGGAAATAGTGTTATCTAGTGACTCTGGAGATGGGAAAATGATTCTGCCGTACAAACTGTGTTCCACTGGGAACCGCTGATTTTTGATGATCCAGGTACTGACCTATACTGCACAAGGTACGATAAACCATAAGATAGCTACAATTTTAAACTTTCTAAAAAAATATAATTGATCCAGGTAATAGGCTCACCTGATGGAGTTATGTAGGTACAACTCCTGTGAAAGGTCAATAATGGTGGCTGCTGCCTCGTGGCTGATGGATGAACTCCACCAGGATGCCTGAAGGGAAAGACAATTCATAGTTTTGGGCTTTGCTAAACTGAAATGAAGAGCTTAATCCAATAATATCAAAAGTTGTTTTTTATTCCACATGTTTTCACGCTAAACTGGCATCTGGTAAAGACCAGTTGAACTGCATTCAACAACTATCACGTGCTTTAATTCAAACACAACTATAGTAATGTCAAAGTGAACACAACATACACTTAAAGGTTATTGATAAATGGATTATAGGAGTCCTGTTGGGGTCAGCACACATGGCGAGTAATACGGAGCAAGTGTAATGCCATAAAAAAAATCGCATTTCACTCGGACCAATATTACTCTATGGAGTCGCTTCCATGAGCGATTGTTTTCTCAGCCCAAATTGGACCGAGAAAACAGTCGCAGCATGCTGCGGGTGGAATGTGACCTAGCTCGGCTCGCACCTATTCAAGTCTATGGGGCAAAAGAAACACAGCATTGCACTCACATTACAGCGGTGTAACGTAATTGCAGTGCGATTCTCGCATCAGCTGGCAATGGAGGAGATAGGGAGATAAATCCCTCCCTCTCCTCTGCAGTGCCGGCCCTCTCCTCCGCAGCGCTGGCCTTACCCTCCGCTGGCCTTCCCTTCCGCAGCTGTGGTCTGATCGCACGATCAGACCACAGTCGCATGACACTCGGCTCCCGCTGTGCTGTGAGTGTGAGCTGAGTGTCCTGCAAGGACTCGCATTAATCCCCGTGTGGCCTCAGCCTTACACACACTATCTGAAATGTTTATTCAGAGTTCTAAGGCTTTCTCTTCCTATTGCTCCTAATCATCTCATTATCCAGATTCACTACAAAATGTCTGCTACATTCCCTTCTGCTTTTATACAGCTTCTGATAGTCCCTCCAGATTGGCTGTGCTATACCATGTGATGTGATAGCTGTAAGACTTTATGGGGAAGTCCTCATGGTTGTAGTTAAGGTAATGCAATCTTCTGCTTTGTATAAATTGAAGGTGGGAATTTTTTAGGTGATCCGTATACATCAAATTACAAATTGTTTCAATTTGTCGAGTCTTGTAAATTTCCTAAAATTTGACACATCCAATCACATTGAAACAATCTGATTATCTTTCTTAAAGAGAGAGAGGGGAGCCAGCATGATCTGAAAATGGCATGCATCATATAAAAAGTGCAAATTCACAGATTTATTCCAACTGTACTATAATATGAATTGAGATTTTTAGCAAATAATTGATCAATTCTTTGAGCCACCCCTGCCAACGTCACAGCAAATCTCAGTAGGGGGGTCCTACACTATATTATGTATTTCATGTGCCATGCGGCCTCCTAGATAAAGTTAAAAGCAGAACCATCATGGAGCACACATACCTGTAACCGGTATATAACCGCTTCTATGTTGCAAAAGAGGCAATTGTGGATAGAGGCCAGCCCAGGTCCCAGCATGTGGAGCAAGCTCTGCACCATACCAGGACTATATCAGAACTGACCCTACCAGTGCCAGACAGCAACCATTGATAAAGGCGGACCAGATCCAAGTATGGTGCTTAATTAGCAATGCCTGTGGAAAGGGTGAGGCAACTGAGTGTGAACAGCTACCAACAGGAGGAATACATTGCAAACCAAGATCAGGCGTGCATAGCATGGTGGTGACCAGCCACCAGACATTTGTAGCATAACTACAACCAAACAGAGAGAGAGGGGAGCCAGCACGATCTGAAAATGGCATGCATCATATAAAAAGAGCAAAATCACAGATTTATTCCAACTGTACTAAAATATAAATTGAGATTTTTTTTTCAAATAATTGATCAATTCTTTGAGCCACCCCTGCCACGTCACGGCAAATCTCAGTAGGGGGGGTCCTACACTATATTATGTATTATGTATGTATTTTTCTTATAGTCCAAGAATTTGTCCTGGAATCTGTGTTTGTTTATATTTACTGTATATTGGCGGGGAATGTAGATTTAGTTGTATCATTCTGTTATGTGCATTCCAAAACATTGAGAACATTCTAATGATAAAACAGGTATGCAAAATTTAAGTTTAGGAAAATTGTTTCAAATCCAATGACTGATTCTTGTTTTTTTATGCCCTGATTTAAAAAAAGCACTTTTATTTTAAACTATCATGTAAGGACTTTGCGCAAAACACATATGAAATTACGAGCAAGCAAGATAAACAAGATCTTTTATTGCAGCCAAAAATGTACATAAGAATATATATATATATATATATATATATATATATAAAAATATATATATATATATATATATATATATATATATATAGATATATACTGTATATCTATATAGATATATATATATATATATAGATATATATATATATATATATATATATATATATATATATATATCTATATATATATATATATATACACAGTATATTGAACAAACATTTATTCTGCTGCTTTATTGGAAATTAAGTATTACACCTTTTCTCTTCAAAGCTTCTCTTGATCCCTATTCTCTTATAGAAGACCTGCGGATCCTCTCTATGAAACATCCTGCAGTAGTCCTCCATTATGTTCACGTGCCATCTACTTTGGTGTTGTCATTCCATCTCCTTAATATCCTTGCTCGGCATCAAGGTTTTCAGAAAAGTAGTCCAAATGGGAATGTAGAAGTGTAGCTTCAAATTCATCAGACAACCCAAGGCCTTGAAACGTTCCAGAAGGTTCTCAACGATGGACTTTAATTTTGTTGTTAAATCTTTGTTGTTAGCTAGACATTTCTTAAAGACTTTTTTAAAAGAATCCCATGTGGTTTTCTTAAAAGCTTTCACTTGTTTCAAATATGTCACCCATCATGAGTTTCTGAATATCCGGACCCCAAAAAATGCCTTCTTTCAGTTTTGCTTCCGACAGTCCCTCAAATTTGAAACACAGGTATTTAAAAGTCTCTCCTTCTTTCGGGAGAGATTTCAGAAACTGCTTCATCAGTCCAAGCTTAATGTGGAGTGGAGGCCAGAGAACTTTATTGGGAGCAACTAAACTTTCCACAACTATGTTTTTGAATCCAGGTTGCAAAGATATTTTCATTGGCCAGCGTTTTTTGCTCCAGTGATGATGAGTGGTATCCCGACTTTCCCATTCAAACAAAAGCATGGGAGCTTAGTGTATCCTTCTTTCTGCCCAAGGAGCAGAGACAACTTTCAGATCCCACATACTGTATTGACCATCCTTGATCCCTGTAGTTAAGTTTATTGAGAATACAGTCCAAATTCTCATAGCTTTCCTTCAAGTGCACAGAATGCCTTAGAGGCACTGGATATTTGCTGCCATTATGCAGTAGTAGCTTTCAGACTTTTTTTCGGTGAATTTATAAAGTCTACACTCTCTAACATTGTCCTCAATGTTAAATTTTTCCCCCAGCCCAGGAGCATCATTGTACACTAGAACACCTTAAGAAAAGTATGGAAGGAATTTCTTTTTGAACCCTATGGAATTCTATTTTCTTGGAATCCAATAGAGTCAGTGTTTTGTGAAAAAACTGTACATAATGGAATTTTTTTTATATTTTTCCTGACTTATACCATTTCAGATCTGTGTAATCAACCTTAAATGTTGATCTATGGTTAAATGGAGAATCAACCTTAGAAGAATACTGTGTGCAAAGATAGAATTCTAAGTTATGCAAAGCTCAAAAACTGAAATTGCATTGTATCAGAGAAGGGCTCCCATTTTGCTTTTCTTTGAACCCCTTTACTGTTACCACAAACTCTGCACACACTGTAGTATATAGAATTTTGTAGTTTTTGCAGTTTTCTTTAAGAGGCGTCATACGTAGATTGATAATTGGTAGTTTTACAACTAAAAGAGCCCTTAACAGTACAGCAACAATGGATATAACTTCCAATTTAGGTGGGTTCCAGTTGACTAACTTATGTGTTTTGGGGATTTATGAATTCGACCAAGAGTTATTGAAGATATATGGGTACTAAACTCATCTGTAGAATTGGAGACACCAGTGAGAGATTCCTCAGCCATTTTTATGAACTTTGATAGTGTTGTACAGTATCCATGCCCAACTTTCCCCGTATACCAACCCATCAAGGTTGACTTTGGGGTTCAGAAGCTGAAGACCGTTGTCCTAACTCTAGCCAATGATGTTAGAACTAGTGGTCAAATATATTTTCATTGTCTTATATTAATACACTCTTAATTATTGGGAATTAATTTTTTACTGGGGACTTAATGCCACTGGATATAGGTTCGTATAATGAGATTATATTCTAAAACATCTAGTTTGGAATGTCCCTCTCCACAAGGAGAAGCGTCCCTCTTAGAACCCCAGTCATAGGCCATTAATTTAGCTAAATCAGATCTTAAGCTTTGCACTAAGGAGAGGCAACATCGCAAAACAAGTGTCGCTAATGGAGTTTCTGGTTTGGCTTTTTATCCTAAGTCATGTGGCAAAGATCATGTTACGTCCAATAGATGGTGCTATAGATGATATTCTCTTCCTTCTGAAGAGGTTATTGGCTTAGTGTCACGCTATCTGTACCGTCAGGCTATGTGTTCTGACAAGCTACCCCTGGATGGGAAGCCGAGAGGACCAACACAAACCCGAAGGTAGTAGCAAAGCACATGTGGAAGCACACACAGAAAAACAAAGAGTCAGGAAGCCAAGTCTACTCCAGGAGGTCAAATCAGGACAGAGGGAAAGAGCAAAAACATAAACCGGGAGAAAGCACAGAGGTCGGTAGCCGGGAGAGCATGTTTATACAAAAAGAGGAAGCTGACACTAAGTCAGGTGATGATACGGACGTCCGAAGCTGGGAGGTCAGTCAGAACAATAGAGGGGCAGGGACCAGGACAGAGAATGGGAGCAGGGTCGGAAGGACAAGGGAGACAAACAAAGAAGCTGTTTGGGCAAAGTTTTTCCAGTTTGCATCAGTTCAGTTAGGAAACTTTTTTAGTGATTAAATCATCCCCTTTAAAATTGACTATACTACCTGGCTTGTAAAGATGTTTGCAATGCCAGTGTTTGTTTCTTATAGAGTTTGTCTCTGCCATTAAAGTTCAATTTCTCAGTTTACAAAGGACGATGCTTTGTTAAATGGATTTGTGATGGGCAAAACTCCCAGAATTCAGTGCACTGTGGTGTATCAAGCCCATATTTCGAGTTATCTTGGAAAATATTCAGCATTGCCGTTTCATACCCCTGCACTTATACAGACTGTAACATCCTCAAGTTCTCTTTACCCACAATACATCTGTGCATACCGGGAATTTTTTTCTGTAAATTAGAATACTGTACATAAAATAAATTATATTTCCCTGTACGATTGACTCTATAAATGTCCCTTGGCATTCTACTCCTAATTAAGTTCTATGTAGGAGAAAATACTTAATATTTTGAATTGAAGTCAAACCCAAATTTCTAATTTTCATGGGAGCAAAGAAATTATGGTCTTTAATCAATGAAAATGTAAACCAAGGGAACAATCTAATATCTTTGCCCTCAACTCCAAGAGAGTTCCTGGCTCTACCGAGTGCGAGGAATATAAAATGTTAGCGTTGACTTAATTTAACT
The DNA here is from genome assembly GCF_048569485.1 of Anomaloglossus baeobatrachus. Lineage (NCBI taxonomy): Eukaryota > Metazoa > Chordata > Amphibia > Anura > Aromobatidae > Anomaloglossus > Anomaloglossus baeobatrachus. The sequence goes on from NC_134356.1 coordinate 65,396,948, forward strand.
TTTTTGTCTTCTTAGTTGCCATAAGTTTCCTTTCCCATATGGATTAAAAAACGTACTAAGATTAAGAGTTATAATACCATATTCTGAAATAACCCACATCTATGGCCCTTACTCTACTAATCCAACTTTATGCAAAATGTACAGTGATCACTTAACAGTTGTGACAGAAAAGGCTATGGTGGTAGATGGGAGATTTACAGCTAGTAAGGGGTCAAATCCTGGCATGGACCTTCTCTACTATTCTGGGTTTTGAGGTCAGCACCCGTATTGCACAGTTGCAGGATTTGGATGGATAAATAGGCAGCCAGAACTCCTCCCTGTGTAGGGTGCTTGGGCTGGAAAACTGATGCAGGTTATGTGGGAATAACATACCTGAATGGACTGGGACATCTGGGACCTAAGCTATGTCCCAAGTTGGACTTTTGGTTTGCATAATTGACTGAAGTAAGTGTGTGCCACCCCTGTGGTAGCAGCCGAGCTGCTCAGATCCGGGTTCGCTGTGGCTCGAGGATCTCCGGATCCAGGGGTCGTGCGGCAACTCAAATGAAGGGGGAGTATTTACAGGGGAACTGATATAGTTTGTGACGCCATCCGTGGTGTACGGTAATTTGGGAGTACCGCTGCTGCCATTGGGAGTACCCAGGGTGATGAAGTGGGGCAGTCAAGTGTCGTGATGCCCTGGGACTTGGTGTTGGATGCTGTGGGATGCAGGGGTCAGTCTCATACTCACTCAGTCAATAAGCAGAAGCTGACAACCGGTAAAATCAACTCTCTGGGTGCCGCTGCCGCTGAGGGGAGCTCTTCCGGGTCCCATCCCCTATAGTGTTGCCTGGTGATCCGTGACCTGCCTCTTGGCACTAAGTTTAACTTCAACGTGGTGGCCCAGTAGTCTGAAACTTGCCAAGCCCCGCTCCCTAAAGTGGCTAAGTGTGGGAGCTGGCTCTCAGGGCTCACGCTTGGGATTTTCTGGACCGTTTTGGATTGGAAAGTCCTATCCCCTTCGTTGCGCTAATGCCCCAATTCTGGAGCGGGTGGGAACAGATCATAAAGGCTCCGTTCTCCTCAGGTGAATTGTCGGGTTGCCTGAAGCTACTCCCTGACCTAGGATCTGTGTACCCCGTCATGCCTTCGGTCCTGGACCGGTGACAGTGCTAGGCTGCCGACTGTCCTCCTTGACAGGTCCAGGCACCTTGCCAAAATCCCCTGTGGTCCGACTCCTCTAGGTCCAGACTACCGTCTGCAACCTTGACAGCTTCTATTGGGAGCCACCGCTGCCGACCTCCTCTCACTCTCACTACTCCCTTCACTTTCTCTGACTAGACACCTCACCTCCCCTCCCTGACTCCCCAGGTGGGCGACCCTATTCCACTCAAGCCATCCACTGGTGTGCCTGGTGTGTGTGGTGCAGGGTGTATCTAGGATTTGATTTGTTGTTGGCGGTAACACTGTCAGATAGGGAGCCAGAATAATGAGGGAGGTGGAATACTGCACGGGAGAATAGGTTGTGCAGTACCCTGTAACATCCTGATAGTCCAGGGGCGTCACAAGTGTCACAATGGGATAGTGAGGAACAGGAGATTCTATACTGTCCCTCACATCAGGGGACCTAAGCCTATCTCTGACGTCCGGATTACCCTTAATGGTGGAGAGGCCAATGTTCCATGCCTTAATATACTCATTAGTAGCGCCGATCTGTTCCCCCCTCTTCCGAGGGATGGATAGGTCAGGAATGTGATGGGAACACATATGAGACAGACAAAAAATGGAGGGGAGCCAGCACTGCTTGTGAGTGGCATGCAACAATGAAAAAGTAAAAAGTGTAATATTCACAAATTCATTCCTACTGTAACAATTCAATGAGATTTTTGGCAAATAATTGATCAATAATTTGACCCCCCTGCCCTGTCACAGCAAATCTCTATAAGGGGGGTCCCTACACTACAGTTATAATATACATACGTACCATAAGGTCTCGTGTAATGCGCAGGACCATATGAGAACATCACCTACCTGAGAAGTGTCAGAACCGCTCCCATGCTGCAAGGGCTGACAACTGCGAGTAGAAGGGCAGTCCAGGTGCCAGTGTGTACGGCAGAACCAAACACACCAGCACAATGTCAGAACTAGCCCTCACAGTGCCAGACCAGCAAACATGGATGAAGGGCGGAACAGCCCCAGGCAGGTGGTGCTTAAGTAATAATGCCTACGGAACAGGGGGCGGTGGCTGTGTGTGAACAGGCACCAACATAAATTTTGATGGCAACAGAAGGAATTTGCAAACCACACTGGGCGTGCACGGCATGGTGGCGGTCAACCACCTGACCAGTAAACGAAAAATGGAGGAGAGCCAGCACTGCTTGTGAGTGGCATGCAACAATGAAAAAGTAAAAAGTGTAATATTCACAAATTCATTCCTACTGTAACAATTCAATGAGATTTTTGGCAAATAATTGATCAATGATTTGAGCCCCCTGCCCCGTCACAGCAAATCTCTATAAGGGGGGTCCCTACACTACAGTTATATTATACATACGTACCATAAGGTCTCGTGTAATGCGCAGGACCATATGAGAACATCACCTACCTGAGAAGTGATGAGACAGACAGGGATAACAGAAACTTAGTCCCACTGCACACTCACAGGAATAAACAGTAAGAAATTAAAGGGAAAAGCCAGGGAAGTAATTCAGCAACAAAAGGACAACAAGGTTAACATCACAACTGCACACAGTAATAAAGGGCTTCAACCACCCATAAGTCTGGATCACAACTCGTCACTAGACCAGTAAAGATAAGTTATAGCTGACATTAAAGGGAGCGTCCAGCCAGCATATATACAGTTAGGTCCAGAAATATTTGGACAGTGACACAATTTTCGCGAGTTGGGCTCTGCATGCCACCACATTGGATTTGAAATGAAACCTCGTGAAACCTAGTGGCCCTTTTAGTCAATATCCAACTCTTTGAGAAGTTTAAAGATATGACAAGGGAAATACCAAGGCCAGTCTGTGAATGGATACCTGGCCTTGGTATTTCCCTTGTCATATCTTTAAACTTGTCAAAGAGTTGGATATTGACTAAAAGGGCCACTTAATATGGTGGTTATGGTGGTCTCCTAAAAAGAGCCACTCCTTGGCTAGGTCCTTCCCGGAGGGATATCTGGCTAGTTTCTGTGTTGAGACTCCTAACAGAGACTCCATGGACTTTTTTGATTTGCATATTTCCCAGGGGGCAATGCACCTAGGATTTCACTGTATTGAGCGCCCTCGTTGGCTGCCGGCAGTGTTTTGTCTGGCTGGTCTCCCTGAGATCAGTGACTGTTTTGTCTAGTTCCTGTATTTTAAAAAGGGTTTGCTTGAATGGCACCCCAGAAGCTCCCAACAACAAATATTAGTGTTGAAATAGGGGGCACCCCTGCTATTGCCCTGCTGGACTAAAACACAACTTTTATACAGGGAAGATGGGGCCATATCTTAGTAACAAAAGGATGCAGCAAGAAAAAAATAATGCAAGATTAAGAAGAATAGTAGCACATACACTAGTTAAAAAATTCATTTTTATGGCAACTGACAGGTCCTGTTTAAGAAAGTTTCATAGGAGTAGGAAAATGGTATACAACGATTACTCACCTGTTAAATCTTCTGCTGCTCCAGTAGTTACCTCTGGTTCTGCTGCATTAACATCACACACATCATTTACATGCCAGTGATTGGTTGCAAGAGTCAAGAAAAAAATTGTTATAATGTCATCGCTGCAAAACATAGGAACCACAAGAGAGGAGGTGTTGGGAAACTGTGGGATTTAATAGTAAATGAATTTGAATGAGGCATTTTTTCCTTTTCCATTTGTTTCCTTTACCTAGTCAACTTTCTTTAGTTCTTGGATAACCCCTTTAACAAACAAGGGATGGATAACTTTACCATTGTTAAAAGCACATGTCTTACAAAATAAAAGTTTAGTGGTAAAAATCTACTGAAGGTTTTGACGTGACTCAACAATATAATCCCAGTCAAAGTCCTCTAACTAGAAATGTATGAACTCAGAATTTTCCAAGAAAACAAAGTTCGGGTTTGCACGTGAGCATCGCTGTGCTCAGGTACGCTCAGTACACAGCCCAGTGCGAGCCGCATGCAGTGTTTAATGGCTCGCACTGAGGGCAACAACAGCATAATTGGATAATTGGATGTAGTGTGTGACCCAAAAAAATTGAAAAAAAAAACCTCCCACACTCTCCTAGATGTGTCCTATTAATGGCTAGCTGCATGTGGGTATAGACCCGAACTGCCAATCATTGGATTCAAATGAAGTTTAGCCTAACTCCAGGTCCAAAGCAAAACTTTAAAAAAGTTGAGCTGGACCGGTAAAACCCAAATTTCCATGGGTCCACTCGTCTCTACTTCTAACCTAGCCAAATTAGATCTCCTGCTTTGTACTGAGAAGTAGAAATGAGCGGACCCATGGTTGTTCAGTTTGCTTTGCTTGGCCGGACTTCTGTTTGGTGCCCAATTTGATCCAAACTTCAACCCTGATTTCAAACCCCATCTAAGTTAATTGGTGCTGTAAAATGGTTGTAAAATGGTCGTAGTAAGGGCTATTGGGCTGCAAAAGGAAAAAAAATGGTGGTAAGAGCAGAACAATTGTCCTGCAAACAAATGTGGATAGGGAATACATTTTATTAAGAAAAATGATGTCAGGTCCCCCATTGTTAATAACCAGCTCAGGTAAAGTAGACAGCTGTGGGCTGCAGCACTCAGCTGTCTACTTTAATTTGGCTCGTTATCAAAAATAGAGGGGACCCCATGCCATTATTTTTAAATTATTTATTTAAATAACGGTTATTTTGATAACCAGCTAAGGTAAAGCAAAAAGCTGGGAGCTGGTATCATCAGGGTGGGAAAGCCCATGTTTATTAGGCCCTTCCCAGCATAAAAATTACAGCCTGCAGCCACCCCAGAAGTGACACATCCTGTAGATGCACCAATCCTTGCCCTTGTCCGACACTTCCTGATTGCTCTGGTGCCATGGCAATCAGGGTAATACGTTTTGGGTTGATGTCAGCTGTGAGTCGACAGCTGACATCAAGCTCAGGGTTTAGTAATGGATAAGTGTTTAGATAATGGATTATGTCAGAATTTTGAGAATTTTTTAAATTAATAAATTGATGAACGAGGGCATGTGGGAGAGTGTTTATTCAAATAAACAACTTTTTCCATTATGTGTATTTTTTAACTGTACAATTAAAGGGTTAGTAATGGGGGTGTCCTATAGACGCCTCTCCATTACCAACCCCTGGGTTTTATGTCCGCTGACTATTACCCCAATTGAAAAGCAATCCTGCCGCAACGGCAAAACAGTACAGCCCAAATCCTGATTCAAATATCAGTAAAGCAAGGATTTAAAATGTAACTTTTAATATCATTAATCTAGAACAAAGTGCAGTGCAGTGCATGAATAAATAATAAAAATAGATAGATCTCACCCAGTTCTTCTTCTGAGGAGATCAGATACCACCGGAATAATCCAAGGCAGAAGCGGGCCAAACTGAACATGAGGGGGAGAGGACCAGTATCAAAGTTCCCTACCCCTGTCGTGCCCCTGCAAAAAATGCTTCCACCCTTACAAGGGCAGCACCCAAGTCAGGAATGTTAACCCGATGAAAAGCACACCCTCCCAACGTGTTCCCTCTCTATGTAGTAAGAGAGTTCATCAGGGGAGAAAATATTCAAGTAAAGCCTGCAGTGGCAGGGCAATACTACACAAAGCACGTGAGTGGTACAGATGTGTATGCTAGTGGCCAGTGGGACGCTGTGTGCTGTTAGACCCACAACCTAAATACCCCTCATACCTCCTGTATCATCCGCAATCAGTGGTGCCACATGTTCGTGCAGTCCTCATAATCGATCATCGATTCATGCAGGCGACCCCCACTGCGCATGCCCATAGAACAATCGATCCATCCGCAGCACTTACAGTAGCCTGAAGAAGCACACACTGCGCATGCGTGGGCATTAGACTAATCCTGATGCAGTCAGTAATAAACTAGCAAAATATACACATTTATTAACAGCGATCTAATATAATATGCCAATCCTAGCATAACATTTAGCCATACACAGTGTGTCATCTCTATTTTTAAATTTTTGAAAGAGCATCATCATGAATAAATGTGTATATTTTGCTAGTTTATTATGTGAACATGGCACCTGTGTGGGTGACCAAGCTAGATGTATTCTTTGACACATAATGCTAATCATATGGGCTATTATTGATCGTCCTGTGCAGCTTTAGACAACTGAACGCGGTCCACGCATGCGCGGTGCGTGCGTTCCACCTGTGGACACGGTAGTAAAATATCAGCCTGATAGGAGTGATTCAGAAATAATGGATTACATGCCGCGCATGCGCAATGTGTGCTGTCTATAAGTGAAGCGCGGATTTAATGCATCAGCCTGATAGGAGTACCTTATGAGTAATGGGTTGCGCGCCGCGCATGCGCGGTATGTGCACTCCATGAGTGGAACGCGGAAATACAGCCTGACTGCATCAGGATTAGTCTAATGCCCACGCATGTGCAGTGTGTGCTTCTTCAGGCTACTGTAAGCACTGCGGATGGATCGATTGTTCTATGGGCATGCGCAGTGGGGGTCGCCTGCATGAATCGATGATCGATTATGAGGACTGCACGAACATGTGGCACTACTGATTGCGGATGATACAGGAGGTATGAGGGGTATTTAGGTTGTGGATCTAACAGCACACAGCGTCCCACTGGCCACTAGCATACACATCTGTACCACTCACGTACTTTGTGTAGTATTGCCCTGCCACTGCAGGCTTTACTTGAATATTTTCTCCCCTGATGAACTCTCTTACTACATAGAGAGGGAACACGTTGGGAGGGTGTGCTTTTCAATACACATAATGGAAAAAGTTTTTTAGTTGAATAAACACTCTCCCACATGCCCTCGTTCATCAATTTATTAATTTAAAAAATCCTCAAAATTCTGACATAATCCATTATCTAAACACTTATCCATTACTAAACCCTGAGCTTGATGTCAGCTGTCGACTCACAGCTGACATCAACCCAAAACGTATTACCCTGATTGCCATGGCACCAGAGCAATCAGGAAGTGTCGGACAAGGGCAAGGATTGGTGCATCTCGAGGATGTGTCACTTCTGGGGTGGCTGCAGGCCGTAATATTTATGCTGGGAAGGGCCCAATAAACATGGGCTTTCCCACCCTGATAATACCAGCTCCCAGCTTTTTGCTTTACCTTAGCTGGTTATCAAAATAACCGTTATTTAAATAAATAATTTAAAAATAATGGCATGGGGTCCCCTCTATTTTTGATAACGAGCCAAATTAAAGTAGACAGCTGAGTGCTGCAGCCCACAGCTGTCTACTTTACCTGAGCTGGTTATTAACAATGGGGGACCTGACGTCATTTTTCTTAATAAAATGTATTCCCTGTCCACATAGAGAGGGAAACGCGTTGGGAGGGTGTGCTTTTCATCGGGTTAGCATTCCTGACTTGGGTGCTGCCCTTGTAAGGGCGGAAGCATTTTTTGCAGGGGTAGGGAACTTTGATACTGGTCCTCTCCCCTCATGTTCAGTTTGGCCCACTTCTGCCTTGGATTATTCCGGTGGTATCTGATCTCCTCAGGAGAAGAACTGGGTGAGATCTATCTATTTTTATTAATTATTCATGCACTGCACTGCACTTTGTTCTATCATGTTTTTAGATTAATGATATTAAAAGTTACATTTTAAATTCTTGCTTTACTGATATTACCCCAATTGCCACTGCACCAGAGCAATTGAGAAGAGAGCAGGGTGAAGCACCAAAATTGGTGCATCTAATGAATGCACCACTTTTGGGGTGGTTGTGAGCTGTTATTTTTAGTCTGTGAAGGGCCAAATTCCCGCCTAACAATACCAGCTCAAAACTGTCTGCTCTACCTTTGCTGGCTATCAAAAATAGGGGAGACCTCATGCTATTTTTGAAAATGATTTAAACAAATATTTTTGAAAAACAGCATGAGATCCCTTCTATTTTTGATAGCCAGCCAAGGTAAAGCAGACAGCTGAGAGTTGCAATCCCCAGCTCTCTTATCTTTCTGCTTTGGTTATCAAAAATAGGGGAGACCCATTTTATTTTGATTACTTATTTTGTTCAGAGCAGCATACAGGCACCTTCGCCATGCAATAAAGCTTGTTTCTTGACTGCGCCGCAGGTTTTCATCAAACTATTCAGCATCTGAATAGCACCAGAACGCCTAACTAGGACATGGACTTCCATGAAAAGTCTGTGTTTGGGTTTGAACCCAAGACACTAGGTGTCCGGTAGGAACCCCGAAATGTAACATTTGGGTTTGCTTATCCCTACTGAGGAGACAGCAACACCCTGAAATGTGTCTGCAAAAGGAGTTTCTGGATTTCCATGATTCAGGTGTTTCAGAAATTACACTATGCTCTCTTCCTTTCTGGACTAAAGGCTGCTTTACACGCTACGATTTATCTGACGATCTCATTAGCGATGTGACACGCCCAGATCGTAGTTACGATTTGCCGAGATCGCTCATAGGTCGTTTATTAGCGGTCACACGTAACGATCTCACAAGTGATGCAAAATTGTTCAGCGATATATTGTTTGACCAAGGCGGTCGAGTGGATGTTCTTTGTCGTTTGCAGGGTGTCAAACGTAGCAATATGTCTGCTGCGTTCCAAACGACGAACAATATTTTGAAACTGAACGACGTGTCAACGATCAACGATTTTCAACCTATTTGCGATCGTTCGGAGTCGCTCGTAGGTGTCACATGCAACTACGTCGCTAACGATGCCGGATGTGGGTCACGTAATCCGTGATCCCTACGACATATCGTCAGATAAATCGTAGAGTGTAATGCCACCTTAAGTTGTGTGGTGTTATCCAGTCTATCTGCTTTATTGTGAAATTTATATAATAATTTGATCCATATGTTCTTATCAAGGTTTAGATACCATAAATAATCATTTTTAATCTCAAAGGGGATTTCCTACCAACAAAGTTTTAATCAACAGATCTTGGAATAATAATAATTTATACAATTGGTTCTCCTTAATAAAATTGTTGTAATGAGATAATCTTATACAGTATATGCATGTACGATGCATATACAGTATCGCTCCTGCGATGTACTGTGTAATGGCCGTGTCTGACCATACAGGGATATGGTCTGATCATACCACATCTCCTGGGCAGGGGAGGATGTATAAAGTATACAGATATTACAGCACAGGATAGCGAGTACCGTAATTATTTACTTGAGGTAAAACATTTTTTAAGAACAGATATGGAAATGTTTTACCTCACAAAAGGAATCAGCTATGAACCTGTGCTGTAGTGTCTGTATACGCTTTGGTTTCCTCCCCTGCCCAGGAGATGTGGTATGGTCAGACCATGTCCTTGTACAGTCAGACACAGCCATTACACAGTACACAGCAGGGGCACATATATAAGAATATCTCAACACAGGAACATTTTTTTTAAACACATCCAATTGTGGAACTTATCAATATTCCAAGATCTTTTGATTAACATGACAATTAAAATTTACTTTGTTCATGGAAAAAAACCCTTTAATGAAATGTTCCTCCTATTTGTCTTAGATAAATGCTCTATTGGCATAATTAAATTATGCAGTCCAGATATTTTGGCCCACTGTAGCCCAATTCTTCAACTTTATTGAAAGATAGATCTCGGATTTAGGCCAAAGTTTTGTGTAACGCCTTTATGTCTGCTTTTTATATTAAAACCAGCATGTTATTGCTTTATGAAGTCGACCTTATCTAAAATAGATTCCTGAGTGCTGAAAAGGACGCCAAAGTATTTGAACTTTCGGCAGATAACAATAACCACACTTGGATTTCGTTATCTCTAAGATCTGCCAGGTTTATCCTGATCCCTTGAGGAAGAACCTTGATTAGCAGCAGATAACGTTGACTTAGTTTATATTATTCTAATGCTGAAATTCATAAACCGTGTCTTTCTGCGAGATCAAGTTAGATGCACAAGTACAATTCATTCCTGATCACAGAAATTGAGCAATAGAAGTGACTAGTGATGAGCGAGAGGTGTCGGCACTGCTCGTTACTCCAACGAACCTTTGGACACTCAATCTCAGCAATATCTGCTGGAAAAAAAAGCAAAGAAAAAAACAATCTAATATTGCAGTAATGAGCAGTGCCGAACATCTTATGGTGCTTGACTGCTCGTGATGCAGTGAATCAGCTTCTTTGAATGACTGGACCCACTGCACTGAACCCAGAGATTTCTCCAACTGAATCTAGAGACTCCTCTCTCAGCTGGACTCTTTTAGAGCTAAAAAGCTGCCTGGTTAGTTCTCTCTCTATATATATATACCTCTTTATCTCTTTTAGATCTTATCGTCTCTGTTCTGCTACATCTGACCATCTCACTCAGATGTAGCAGAGCTGAGACGTTTAGATGTAGCAAAGTAGATACAGTCAGACACTACATCAGATGTATACAGTATAATGGTCCCCACATAGCCCTCCATATAGTGCAATGGACTTAATATTGCCTTCTATAAATTATAATGGCCCCACAAAGCCTTCCTTGTAGTATAATGGGCTCCATATTACCTTCCATATAATATAATGAGCTTCTTATAGAATTTAATATAGTATAATAGGCCCCCAAAGCCTTCCATAAAGTTTATTGGACCCTACATTGCCTTTCATGGGCTCAACATAGTCCTCCATGCAGTACAATGCGCCCTACATAGCCTTCCATGCAGTATAATGGGCCCCACATTGCCTTCCATAAAGTATAAAGGGCTTAATATAGTCCTCCATACAAAATAATGGGCCCCACATAATCCTCCATGCAGAATAATGGGCACCACAGAGCCTTTCATGCAGTATAATGGGCCCCACGCTGCCTTCTCTATGGTATAATAGGACTTACATAGTCTTCCATATAGTTGTAATGGGCCCCACATAGTCCTCCATATAGTATAATGGGCCCCACATAGCCTTCCATGCAGTATAATTGGCACCACATTGCCTTCCATAAAGTATAAAAGGCTTAATATAGTCCTCCATACAAAATATTGGGCCCCACATAGTCCTCCATACAGAATAATGGGCACCACAGAGCCTTTCAAGCAGTATTATGGGCCCCACGTTGCCTTCCATATGGTATAATAGGACTTACATAGTCTTCCATATAGTTGTAATGGGCCCACATAGTCCTCCATATTATATACAGTGCCTTGCGAGAGTATTCGGCCCCCTTGAATTTTTCAACCTTTTCCCACATTTCAGGCTTCAAACATAAAGATAAAAATTTAAATTTTATGGTGAAGAATCAACAAGAAGTGGGACACAATCGTGAAGGTGAACAATATTTATTGCCTATTTAAAGTTTTTGTAAAAACTAAAAAACTAAAAATTGGGGCGTGCAATATTATTCGTCCCCTTTACTTTCAGTGCAGCAAACTCACTCCAGAAGTTCATTGAGGATCTCTGAATGATCCAATGTTGTCCTAAATGACTGATGATAAATATAATCCACCTGTGTGTAATCAAGTCTCCGTATAATTGCACCTGCTCTGTGATAGTCTCAGTTTTCTGTTTAAAACACAGAGAGAATCATGAAGACCAGGGAACACAACAGGCAGGTCCGTGACACTGTTGTGGAGAAGTTTAAAGCTGGATTTAGTGCAAAAAGATTTCCAAAACTTTAAACATCCCAAAAAGCACTGTACAAGTGATCATATTGAAATGGAAGAAGTATCATACCATTGCAAATCTACCAAGACCTGACCGTCCATCCAAACTTTCATCTCAAACAAGGAGAAGACTGATCAGAGATGCAGCCAAGAGACCCATGATCACTCCGGATGAACTACAGTGATCTACAGCTGAGGTGAGAGAGTCTGTCAATAGGACAACAATCAGTCGTACACTGCACAAATCTGGCCTCTATGGAAGAGTGGCAAGGAGAAAGCCATTTCTCAAAGATATCCATAAAAAGTGTCATTTAAAGCTTGCCACAAGCCACCTTGGAGACACACCAAAGATGTGGAAGAAGGTGCTCTGGTCAGATGAAACCAAAATCGAACTATTAGGGCACAATGCCAAACAATATGTTTGGCATAAAAGCAACACAGCTCTTCACCCTGAACACACCATCCCCACTGTCAAACATGGTGGTGTCAGCTTCATGCTTTGGGCCTGCTTTGCTTCAGCAGGGACAGGGAAGATGGTTAAAATTGATGGGAAGATGGATGGAGCCAAATACAAGACCATTCTTGAAGAAAACCTGTTGGAGTCTGCAAAAGACCTGAGACTGGGATGGAGATTTGTCTTCCAACAAGACAATGATCCAAAACATAAAGCAAAATCTACAATGGAATGGTTCACAAATAAACGTATCCAGGTGTTAGAATGGCCAAGTCACAGTCCAGACCTGAATCCAATCGAGAATCTGTGGAAAGAGCTGAAAACTGCTGTTCACAAACGCTCTCCATCCAACCTCACTCAGCTCCAGCTGTTTGCAAAGGAAGAATGGGCAAGAATTTAAGTCTCTCGATGTGCAAAACTGATAGACACATACCCCAAGCGACTTGCAGCTGTAATCGCTGCAAAAGGTGGCGCTACAAAGTATTAACTTAAGGGGCCGAATAATATCGGACGCCCCAATTTTCAGTTTTTTATTTTTGACAAAGATTTAAAATAAGCAATAAATATCGTTCACCTTCACAATTGTGTCCACTTGTTGTTTATTCTTCACCATAAAATTTTAAATTTTTATCTTTATGTTTGAAGCCTGAAATGTGGGAAAAGGTTGACTAATTCAAGTTAGCTTGTCAATGTAATGTATAAACTTGGATCCTCCATAGTAAGTAATCTGCTGTATCTCCCCTGATGAGCATCAGACACCTACCTCTAACCCCCCCATTGACTTATAATGTTTAGTAAAACCATAAAAATATGCAGTAAGCACAAATTATTATTATTATTATTATTATTTTTATTATTTCATTTATTCCATAGCGCTATACAAGTGAAAAGGGTATACATAAAAACAAGTACAACAAACATTACAAAAACATAGGTACAGGAGGAGAGAGGATCCTTCCCGCGAGGACTCACAGTCTACAGAGGATAGGCAAGGGTACAGAAAGTGAGGACAGAGCTGGTTGCACAGTGGTGTAGTGGTCAGAGGGTTATTGTAGGTTGTAGGCTTGTCGGAAGAAGTGGGTCTTCAGGTTCCTTATGAAGGTTTCCACGGTAGGTGAGAATCTGATATGCTGGGTTAGAAAGTTACAGACTATGGGGGAGGCACGGGAGAAATCTTGTATGTGATTATGGGAAGAAGAGATAGGATGGGAGGAGAGAAGGAGATCTTGTGAGGATCTGAGGATACTTGCATGTAAGTACTGGGAGACTAGGTCACAGATGTAGGGAGGAGACAGGTTGTGGATGGCTTTGTATGCCATTGTTAGGGTTTAAAACTAAAGTCTTTGGGCAATGGGAAGCCAGTGAAGGGATTAGCAGAGTGGGGAGGCCAGGGAATAGCGAGGGGAGAGGTGGATTAATGGGGCTGTAAAGTTTAGGATAGATTGGAGGGGTGCAAGAGTGTTAGAAGGGAGGCCACAGAGCAGGAGGTTGCAGTAGTCGAGACGAGGGATGATGAGGGCATGCTCTAGTGTTTTTGCTGATTCTTGGTTAAGGAATGCACAAATCTGGGAGATATTTATTATAAATTATGCTAAATATATTGCTTATCCATAATGGATTTACAGGATGTTGCCAGGTTGCTTCATATAAAGCAAAAAAAAAAATATATAAGTATCTGGCCGTACCCTGAAAATGAAGGAAAGCCAAAACAAAGGAGTAACCGAGTGAGAGGATGTGAAGAAACCGAGGCTGCAGCAGAAGTGAAAGGCAAAAGTATAAATCACCGTGGCATGTAAAATTGTAAGCAACAATTTAGACATTGGAGAAAGGGACGTTAAAAGCTAACGGTTGTAACAGGACGTGTGCTCAGATGATATCGGGAAACTATTTGTTTCCACAAAGGACAGCATCAGCCAGTTCTGGACTTAAATTTTTCAAAGTGTTTATATCTTCCGGGACTATTTGTATTAAAAAAAAAATAAAGTCAGGAGACAAAGCCAAGGTTTAGGTAGGTTGCAATTTCTGTCGAGAGATACTTCGCTCACTTTCTCTCTCCCCAGCAGTGATGAGAAAGCTAAGACATAAGAGGCAAAATATTGAGGAGAGCAAATCATTTAGATTAATCACCCACTCCTCCTTGCCAGCAGTTTGGCTCCGTTTCTGCTATATCCTCGCGAAATTCTGCTGACGAGAACAACTGGACGACAGAAACCCATTCGCTGCCACGAGAGACCCTAAATAGTCTTACCTACTGAAACTGGCAATTTTTCTCTGGCATTGGGAGGAATCATAAAAGAACATTTGGCCTTACTTTGAAGAAACTATGCATTAAATTTGGTGTTCCTTTTATTTTATGGATCCCACAATATAGAAGTCCACAGGAGGGTGTGTTGTAAAATTGAGGCTGTATGTAATTATATGGAGGACCAATCCATAGAGACTCTAAATTATACTTGAATAAATATATGGAAAATATTCAATATTAATAAAAATGAGGATTGCAGAAGAAAACAGGATAGGATCGTGGACATTAAAGGGAATCTGTCAGCAGGTTTTTGCTACCTCATCTGAGAGCAGCATGGTTGTCTAGTGACAGGTTCTGGGCCACAGTCTCTTTGCCTTAAGACTCTGCAGTTTAAATGTATTCCCTTTCCTTTGGGGAGGAGGGGGTTAATGTCTGTATTCCTTGCAAGTATTCTCATTCCCTTCTTAGGTGTTTTCAGTTTGGACCACTCACAGTCCCTATATATACCATCTGCTCCCAGTAGAGGGTGCCGGTTTTTCTCTTGATTCATTTGGATGCTTGGCCTGGAGGTGGAAGGAGCTAGTTGCTTTGTTGGCTGCAGTCTTCGTGCTGATTGCAGCAGACTGTGGTGTGCTAATGGTGCGCTGTGGAAGTTTCCCGATTGTTTATTTCCTCCCTTTTAAATTATTTCCTTCTGTGCACATATTGTCGCTCCTTTGTGTTTGATTGCCATGCGCATGAATCTTGGGTTTTTCCCCTGGCCGTGTTTAGTTGTGGTGTTTGTGAGTATGTGACGCCCTGGGCAAGCCAGGGGTCACAGGTCATCACACCACCACACCCTACACCCCAGTTAGGAACACCAAGGCTACCAAAATCCTTGTTGCCTTGTTGGCTCTGCCCACCGAGGAGTACACAGCCCTGGAGGCGGGAAGAACCAGAGAGTTGAAGCCAGACTAGAGTCTGAGGAGGAGTGCAGTTTAGGGGAGTGAAGCAGAAGGAAGTAGTAGTGGAGCTAAAGAGAAAAGCTGAAGTAACAGAAAAGAGTAGTAAAGCCTGAAGTTGGTCCGGCTGTGTGCCAGGACAGTGTCAGCAAGGTCAGCAGACGGCGGTGACAGTCTGGAGGGGGACTGCTCGGAGGTTGCTGGAAGGACCGCGGACGGGTAGTGGCCCGGCGGTCCGGAGCAGTATACAAAGAACAGTCAGCACCAGGGCAGGGGCCTCTCGGACCCCGGCAAGGCTAGGAGTCACCGTAAATTTGCCAAATCCGTCAGTGAAGGGGACGTCTGTCTCCAAACAACCAAGTCACGATTGAAGGCAACAGTCCAACCATTGAGGAGAGACACCGCCACCGCCAGGGCACCAGTTTCTCAGGGCCAGCGCCTGCGGGCAAAGTAGGGCTCCTCCGGCCCATATCCAAGCCGGGGAGCGGGTTACCGGTGGGAACCCATCGCTACCAACACAGAAACATAGGTGCAGGCCAGAGTGACCGTCACCGTCACCTACTGGGGAAAGCAAGTGCAGCCGTCCGTGGGAACCGTCTTTCCAGCCGTGTGTTTTACCGAGAACTGTGTCATCGTCTCAGGCTGAGTGAGTACCACAGTGCCGCAAGGCACAGCGCTGCCCCCGCGTCCCTGCGCCCACGAAGCCCTGCATCTCCCAACTCATCACTGGGCCCCGGGATCACCAACCCTTATCCACGGAGGGACAACACAACAACTGGCTGCTCCATACCATCCTTCCCGGGATCCCCAGACAGAGCAGCAGTGGTGCTAACAAATCACTACAACCGTGGGTGGCGTCACGGACAATAAACAATTCCCACACCCAAACAACCCCCTTTTCACTCACGGGCGAGGAGCGCCGCTCGAGTCCCCGGGATCCGGCCCATCGCTCGAGCCACCGAGCAGCGGCGGCAGCAGGCCGCAAGTGCCAGCCGGACCCGAGCAGCAGAAGGGAGAGCGCGGCATCCCCTCCTCCGCCCGCGACAAGTACACGGTCACAAATTACCCCTTAGGTGGATGAGGGGGAGGAGAGTTAAATCAGGCTTGGACAGGAGGTAGGGTCATGCTTGCGACTCAGACCTCGCTGCCATCCAACATACACGTGAGCTATAGGACAGGGCAGGGTCCCCAGTCTGAGGGTCAGCCTATATGTCGTGGTCCAGTCATCCCTTCCCTGTGACAATGATGTCAGCAAAGAAATCCTTAATCCAACAATGTATCACTTAGATTACTGGGTATAACAGTTTTGACCACTCAGAATTTTTAGATTTAGCCATCTAGAAAAGCTAAGTGAGCTTCCCTACCCACACCAGGCTCTCTACAGAGATTAAACATTGACAGTGAGGCGTCAATCAGAGGAGGGGGATGTTACGGTTGCTGTGGCTCTGGAGACTATGTCCGGATTTCTTGCTACTGCACATGTGCAAGCGCTGGAGACTAAGTCCTATCTTGGAGCCATTGCACATGTGCGGGTGACATCATCGCTGACACGAGGTCATATGTCTCTGACACCTTCTAAGCTGATTGGCCACTGGCATGTGCTTGTGACATGTGGTCACATGTCTCTGACACCTTCTATGCTGATTGGTCGCTGGTTATGTGCTTGTGACGCTTTGCTCGGTGATAGGCCAGCGTGACGTCATTGCTGTCATTCTGGCAGCGGAATGGCTCTGGTGTCCTCCATCTTGGATGAGGCACAGAGTCTATATAAGACCCTGACGCACGCCGTCCGGCGCTCAGTCCTCTTGGTTCATACATGAGGGTAGACGCCCTGTGCACGTCCCTCTAGGCATCTCTCTGTCTATGTTAGGTGAGCGCTACCGGCAGGGTAGCGTTTTTATATCTTACAGCTTCGGCTGCAGTCCGTATCCTTACCTGTTAGTGGAGCGGACATACGCAGGTGCCTGAGGCACATGGTCCGGCTGGGCCTTGTGATTCTACTCGTAGGTGGACGTTGCCGCTAGGGTAACGTTCCTTATACTGCATCTGGCAGTTGTTCCTATCCTCGCACACTAGGGGAGCGAACAGAGGTAGGAGCTTTGTGCGGCTTATGCTGCTGTCCGTCTCTTTTGCACCACTAGAAGAGCGGACCTAGGCAGGTGCCATATCTAGTGGTTCGTGTCCTCGCACACTAGTGGAGCGAACGCAGGTAGGAGCTTTGTGCGGCTTACGCTGCTGTCCGTCTCCTAGCACCACTAGAGGAACGGACCTAGGTAGGTGCCATTTCCCACTCACTGCTTTTGTCTCTGTGATCTTTAACAGAGATCATTCCACACACCCTCCAAGTAAGGGAGGAATTGCTTTATTTTCTAATTATATTCCTCTGTGAGTTTAACAGAGGTATTGCACTCTGCACTTGTGCTATTATTTTTTTACAGTGGCACACTTATATACCCCTTATCCTCTGCCATAGTCTGCAGCAGAGTCTTTGCACGGTGGATCCTGACTGTCTGACATTCCTTTAGGTTTTATTATCAGACAGTCCCCCATAACAGGGGAGTGCCGGACTGCAATATGAGTGATATTGCAGTCCTGGCAATGATAACTCTTGCTGGTTAAACAAGCATAGCAAATCAGCAACAGATCAGTCCTTGACACTATAGGCATCCCTGAATTCATTGTGTTAACCCTTACATCATGCTGTCTTCAGCTTACATAGGGAAAACCTGTTGACAGATTCCCTTTAAAGTCTAAATATTCAAACTCTTGTTTAAAGAGTATATATTGCCTCACAGTGTTATATATATTAGGGTATCATACTGCAAAATCTTAAGGTAAATTAATGGGTGCATTGCCATTAAATCTATATATATAATTGCCTTATTCTGTCTGTCTGTCTGTCTGTCTTGCTCCAAAATTGTGTCCTTAAGGTGACACAAAGCTGATTGGCCGCTGGGCTCGCCATGGCCCCGCCACCCCGCACGGATTGGCCGCTCGCCCAGGCTCCGCCCCCACACGGATTGGCCAGCCGCTTGCCCAGGCTCCGCCCCGCACACGGATTGGCCTCTCACCCCGGCACCCTGCACGCATTGGCAACTCGGCCACGCCCCGCCCCCTCACGCAATGCACGCTCGCTCTGGCCTCGCCCCCCGCACGCATTCCCCGAACCGACACGGAGCCACGACTCCCAGGTTATTACTGTACCCCCGGGAGCCCACATCAGCATACGCCGCCAACCCAGCCGACACATACCCTCGCATTGCTGGGGTTGCCGCCGTATGCTGGTGTGGGCTCCCATGCGAGCGGGGGACGGGATACGCTGGTAACCATGGTAGCATAGTTACCAGCGCATCAAGGTCCTGCAGCGGCGGAACATACACACATGCACACACATAACAACACACACACACATCAGATCACACTCGCTCTCACACACACCTCACAAGCACATCACATCGCATCCACACACTCACAACATTCTGGGATATCGCTTGCGTCTCGGTGGCGATACTGTGGAGTGACCTTCCAGGACCTGCCGGAGGATCACATGGCCAGAAGCATGTGGTATCTCCGGATGTTGTGAGTGTGAGCGCGTATGTGCGATATCGTCAGTGTGTGTGTGAGTGTATGTGATCGGATGTGTGTGAGTGTGTTCTGATGTGTGAGTGTGTGTGTGTGAGTGTATGCGATCGGATCTGTGAGTGTCGGCAGAGGAGCACGACGTGCTGGGGGAGGCTGGGAGGAGAGAGGCTGATCCTGGGGAAGGCTGGGAGGGGGAGGCTGATGCTGGGGGAGGCTGGGAGGAGAGAGGCTGATGCTGGGGTAGGCTGATGCTGAGGTAGGCTGATGCTGGGGGAGGCTGGGAGGGTGTAGGCTGATGCTGGGGGAGGCTGAGAGGAGAGAGGCTGATGCTGGGGGAGGCTGGGAGGAGAGAGGCTGATGCTGGGGGAGGCTGGGAGGGGGAGGCTGATGCTGGGGAGGCTGGGAGGAGGGGGGCTGGGAGTAGAGAGGCTGATGCTGGGGGAGGCTGATGCTGGGGTAGGCTGATGCTGGGGTAGGCTGATGCTGGGGGAGGCTGGGAGGGTGTAGGCTGATGCTGGGGGAGGCTGAGAGGAGAGAGGCTGATGCTGGGGGAGGCTGGGAGAAGAGAGGCTGATGCTGGGGGAGGCTGGGAGGCGAGAGGCTGATGCTGGGGGAGGCTGGGAGGGGGAGGCTGATGCTGGGGGAGGCTGATGCTGGGGGAGGCTGGGAGGGGGAGGCTGATGCTGGGGGAGGCTGGGAGGAGGGAGGCTGGGAGGGGGGAGGCTGTGAGAAGAGAGGCTGATGCTGGGGGAGGCTGAGGCTGGGAGGAGAGAGGCTAATGCTGGGGACAGAGAGGCTGATGCTGGGGACAGAGAGGCTGATCCTGGGAGGAGAGAGGCTGATGCTGGGAGGAGAGAGGCTGATGCTGGGAGGAGAGAGGCTGATGCTGGGGGCAGAGAGGCTGATGCTGGTGCAGCATGGGGGATGCAGCACGATGGGGAGTGTGCAGCATGGCAAATGGAGCACGTTTGGGAGTGCGCAGCATGGCGGATAGAGCACGTTTGGGAGTGCGCAGCATGGCGGATGGAGCACGTTTGGGTGTGCGCAGCATGGCGGATGGACCACGTTTGGGAGTGCGCAGCATGGCGGATGGAGCACGTTTGGGAGTGTGCAGCATGACGGATGGAGCACGATGGGGAGTGCGCAGCATGGGAGATGGAGCACGATGGGGAATGCACAGCATAGGGGATGGAGCACGATGGGGAGTGCGCAGCATGGGGGATGGAGCACGATGGGGAGTGCGCAGCATGGGGGATGGAGCACGATGGGGGGTGCGCAGCATGGGGGATGGAGCACGATGGGAGGTGCACACCTCCCCCCAACACACACACACACCGCCACGCACGCACACACACAACACACCACACACACACACTGGGAACCACAAACACCGCCCTACACAGACACCCACACACACAACACCCAACACACAAACACCGCGGCGTACATAAATATACGCACATACCGCACAACACACACATTGCACAAAACATACCTCCCCCCAAAACACACCACACCCACACAAACCGCGCAACACACACACAACGCTACAGACACACAGCGCTCCACAAACAACGCAACACACGCAACACCGCTCTCACCCCCCGCCACACCCAGACAACACCCAGAACATGTACAGCGCCCTACAGAAACACTTGGTAACTACACACAACAACATCTATATATATATATATATATATAACAAAAATCATACATGAACTACACAATACGTAAATTCTAGAATACCCGATGCGTAGAATCGGGCCACCTTCTAGTAAATAAATAAATAAGATCCTGTCAGCACTTTTGGTGTTTTTTAATAAAATCACTGCAGATCTAGTATTAATCTGAATGTTGACCTTTATATAACTCCAACCCACTCCACTGATTGACAGCTTTCTGCCTATAAACAGGATACACAGAAAGCTGCCAATTAGTGGTAGCAGAAGGGTTATACAGAGCTCATAAAATGCTCGACTACCTGGCAGCAGATTTAATAGTCCTTTAATGATAATCTCCTTCTAATAAAACAGTGATTTTATCAAAATTACAGAAAGCCAGTACGTCCATTAATTTATACATTGAATCAGGGTGGGTGAAGGAAGCCAACGACCGTCCTCGGACTGGTCAACTGAGACACATAGTCTCCGGTTGACTTTTTAAAGTATAAAATGTCGCAGTGTGCCTGAAATATGCAGCCAGTGTCTGATTCATGTTACACAAACTTAGAGCAACATGACTATGTTGACTGGTTCCATTTCCTCTCTGAATAATTACTCCCTAAATTTTGTGTCTGTAGCGCCTCACGGGGCAGGTGGTTAACCTACTCGTTGCCGGGCCTTTTCGTTTCGGGTCAGGCAATGTCATGGGTGGCCCTAGGCGTACAATAAATGGTGGAGGAAGCGGGGTGATTGGTGAAAGTTTGTCGTGACGCCACCTGTGGTATGTGGCCAGGGATTAGCCGCCACTGCAGAATTCCTCGCCGGGGCAGGTGTTATGGCAGCCGGGATGGTGTCGCTCTCCACAGGTGGAGCGGGCCCCGGGTAGATAACGGGGTAAGTGACAGTCCCCTGGAAGCGCCAGAGCGCTGGGCGATGGCATCGCTAATCAGAGTCTGAGTTAGGTGCTGGTTTCTGTGGTCGTGGGCTCCGGTCAATCCCAGGCAAGTAAGGGGCCACCACCGGTATTTTAAGAGAGAGAAGGAGAATGTCCCTTTTCTAGGGTGTCCCCCTCAGCAGTTAGGAATCTGGGCTGAGCTCCCGCTCCAAGCCCCGGGCCCAGTACAGTCCAAGAGTTCCAGAGGTGTCTTGTTAGAACTATGGTCGCAATGGTTCTGTTTTGTGTGAGAGTGTTGCACTTCCTTCTACCTCCAGTGGAACCCGCCCCCCAGGTGGCTGGCTTTAGTGACCGGGGAAGTCTCATGTATCGTGATGGTCACCTCCCTGCCTACCCTGAGCCATCCCACCCTGTGTGAAGGCTCCTAAGCTGTATGCAAGTGTGAATGCGGAACACCGGTGATTATCCCCCCTTACCTGAAATGGGTACTGAAACTTAACTAAGGCGCAGTACCCTGTGGCTACCAGAGCCTCAGGGGCGCCACATGTCTATTAAAGATGGGTGGATAAGGCATGTGGATTTTTTGTAATTCACTTGTATAGGGATTAAAAAAAAAATGAAGGCTGCTTGATTCCATTTTGCAGGACCAAAAAGTGTCATCAAATGGTTAAAAAATATAAAGCTTAAAGCTTACTTACCACTCACCTCTTAGACTCCTCTGCTCCTCACCGTCACCCTTCTGGTCCTGATCACATCTTCATATCACCACTGTAAGCTCTGAATCCATGGACCTCTCCACGGTAGGCTGGAGACTTTTGGCACTGATGAGTCCTTTGAAGGTTCTACAGAAGCACACACGGTCACAAAGTTGTGACATCACGATGTGCAGTGTGCCATGAACTTGTGTGTGCATGCGCAGAACCGTCCTGTTTCTCATCAGGGTTGGAAGTCTTGGCCTGATGTGAAGAGGCCAGTGAATTCAGGGATCCCAGGGATGACTAGAAGATGGGATGAGGACCAGACGGTGACGGTGAAGTGCGGAGAGGCCAGGGAGGTGAGTGGTAAAGTAGGTATGTTTTTTGTTTTTTTTTAGCCTTTTGGAGACCCTTTAGGATCCAGCGACCACTGTTTTGCTAAGTCTGTCTGGAAGTGAATAACAAAAAATTCTAAGGAATAACAAAAAATTTGTAGGGAATGTGGATTTTTGTAATATTCAAGTAGAATTTTAGAGCCACATTATTTTGGATCTACTGTATCTGGGTATTGCTGATCCTACCCTAATAGAATAAACAGTTAATTTTCATCCCAAATCTGGTGTAGTTTTCTTAATAAACTTGTGCACCCTGTCAATGTCTACCTCCTGGTACTGAGCTGAACAAGTCATTCACAAGTGCCCAGATAGAATCTGAAGATGGTCATTATTGCCCATCAGTAAAATCTATATTGAGTCATTTTCTGTCCTTTTTATTCCTCATTTTATAGTCCTGCAGAATAGGCTGACATTTTTAAAAATATAGAATAATAATAGAGGCCATGGAAAATTGTGTTGACCAGGGGTAACATTAACCACTGGTTTGCGTTCTTTGAAATAAATTGAGACATTTCTTTTATGTCCCCCAGTTACCTTGTATAGCCCATTTCAACAATTTATAAAAAAAAAATATAGCAAAAAACGAGCAATGAATTATGTTCTAGAAACAAATTGTTAGCCAGAGCAAAACAGATCGAGAGAGAGCTGAAGATAGTGGAGGAAATGTCATGTACTCGAAAGAGGTATTTGGATAAAATAATGTAATTTTGGGTAGAATGCAGTGAAATCTTAGTCTAGTTATGTTTGTGTGGGAATTTTATTAATTTAATAAGTGTTAAATTTAAAGGG
This sequence comes from Anomaloglossus baeobatrachus, assembly GCF_048569485.1. Taxonomy (NCBI): domain Eukaryota; kingdom Metazoa; phylum Chordata; class Amphibia; order Anura; family Aromobatidae; genus Anomaloglossus; species Anomaloglossus baeobatrachus. Next base: position 65,420,348 of record NC_134356.1, read on the forward strand.
ATTGTTCAGGTTTTTAACATAAGGGATGTATTGTCATGTGATGTTCAGCTCTGCACATGAGTCGCCCACCACAGCGCTGCAGCGGTCGCCTGCGGGACACTGCTGGGACTTCTCTGTAGGGACCCTTCTGGCAACAAGTATGTCAGGTTCACTTTCAGAGGAGTCGTGACGCCACTCTCGGTTTTGCGGTCAGGGTGATGGGGGACCGCCACTGCAGTTTAACGAGCCTCTGGGGCTGATGGTACTTGCAGTTAGATGGTGTGGCCTCCCGAGAGTGAGGCTGGCCCCAGGGGCTCGGGTGTATGTGTGTGGAACCACAGGTCGCAGAATAACTCAGTCTCAGTCCAGAAATGTCTTTCAACTGTTTACTCACTTTTGGATGGTAGAGTGAGGCAACCTGGGCGATACTGAGATGAACCAGGGAGAACCAGATATCCTTCAGGCTGGTATAGGGGTGACTGTAAGCTCGCCTTCCTAGCACTTCTTGTTTTGGATAACCCCTGACTTGAAGTATATGGGATTCATCCAGGGAAGTCGCAACTGCCTTTTCTCCCCTTTCTGGCCCGTTTGCTGGCAGCGTGGACCAAGTAAAGATGGCTTCTCGCCCTATCCCACTTATGGGATCTCTCGTTGCTGCTGATGCTGCGGACTCTGTATTGGTTGGTGAGACATCTGGAATACCCTCACCGGCAGATTTTAGCAGACCACTAAATGGATGTCTGGCTCTAGGAGCCTGTCCCCCGTGCGTGCCTGGTCTACCAGGAGTCCCTGTACTCAACCACCTCGCTTCTTCCTGAGGTGTCTTTCAGGCCGACTGTGTGGCAACAGAACTCCCAGAACAGAACTTTTTTAAGAACTGGTGGTTTCCTTCAATGACTCGACTAACATTTGATCCTGGCTAGCTGAAGTCATCAGTATCATGCCGCTTACAAAGGCATTTTGCCTCCAAAGCAAAAGTCCACACACTCAGGCAGCACCCCCTCTTTCATGTAGTGTGTTGGGACGCAACAGATGACTACCTCACCCACGGCTACTGCCACATACCATGCTACATAAATTTGTTGGATTTGCTAACAAAACAAGTGTAATCCATAAAGATCTTACCACCTAGGTTAGAGGGCTTAAAGGGATTTTCCACCCCTAGTAAAATCTTCAATAGGCACTGCAGTGTAATGCACACACTATTAGTTTTGAGCTCCATTTGCTGATTCCTGAAGTCATCACATCACTGCAAGTATCTGATTTTCATCCTTCAGGTGTTGTGACGTGTCTCTCAATATAACTTGAAAGACGTGATTGTGACTCTAGTAGGACCCAATGTGAGACTGCCGTGACAGGGCTATTGGGCTGTATGAAAATGGCCATTTTGATATGCAAAACATCTCAAATTTTTATTAGATCTTTTCTATTAGTTGAAAGTTTTGGCATTTCAGTGTGCAGATGTTTCCCTTGTTAATATAAAGCTCTGGCAAAAATGAAGAGACCACTTCTAAATGTTCAGGACGTATGACTCAAGCCGCATACAAGGTTATCCTGGAAAAACAGTTGCTTTCTTCTGCTCAGGCAATGTTCCCCAACTCTGAGACCTGATTTTCTAGCAGGACAATGCGCCATGCCACACAGCTAAGTCAATCAATGTGTGGATGAAGGACCACCACATCAAAACCCTGTCATGGCCAGCCCAATCTCCAGACCTGAACCCCATTAAAAACCTCTGGAATGTAATCAAGAGGAAGATGAATAGTCACAAGCCATCAAACAAAGAAGAACTGCTTACATTTTTGCACCAGGAGTGGCATACGGAAACCCAAAAGCAGTGTGAAAGACTGGCGGAAAGCAGCCAAGACGCATGAAAGCTGGGATTAAAAATCATGGTTACTCCACAAAATATTGATTTCTGAACTCTTCCTGAGAAAAAACATTATTAGTATTGTTGTTTCTAAATTTTGATGAACTTGTTTTCTTTGCATTATTTCAGGTCTGAAAGCACTGTGCATTGTTTTGTTATTTTGACCATTTCTCATTTTCAGAAAGAAAGTACAAAATTTATTGCTTGGAAATTCGGAGACGTTGTCAGTAGTTTATAGAATAAAAGAACAATCTACATTTTACTCAAAATATACCTATAAAGAGAAAGATCTGAAAAACTGACAATTTGGAAGTGGTCTCTTAATTTTTGCCAGAGTTGTGTGTGTGTGTGTGTGTGTGTGTGTGTGTGTATATATATATATATATATATATATATTTTTTTTTTTATTTTTTATTTTTTTTCATTAAGTCTTTTCACATGTTTATTTTAAATGTTTAAGTAGGGATTACGCTACAGTAAATTCTTTCTCTATGACAGATATAATTACTATAATGCCAGTTCCTTTTATTTATTTTACAGATAGACACACATTTAATGACTTCTGCTACATAAACATTACCCGTCATCAGCTCCTTTAACTAAATCAACCTTATGGGGACAATGCAGGCAATCAGGTCCCAGTAGATAATGCAGACGCGTGGAGGTCAATCAATATTCAATATTGTATCACAGACACTAAGCAAGGTTGGTTCATCAATGCCACAACCGCTAATGATCAGGACGACACTGTTATTCTTCCTATCCAATATTCTCAGCCCTACGGAGATTGGGATCAGTGGCTTTCGAGTCTTTTTACCACCATAGTAGCTGGAGATCGTCTGCCATAGTCACAACAGAGTTAATGGAATTCACCACTTATAATTCCAATCAATGAAGCGACTTTTAGAGCCTAGGGTGTGATTGAGATTGTTTAGATATGAAAACCTGAGACAAGATCTCTCTTCAATACCTGTTCATGTCCTCTGTTCCTCGGGGACAGACTTGCTAATTTTGTTTTAATGAAGAATATTTATAACATGTGATTTGATAGCTGACCGATATTGGAGTAACGCACGTTGTACTTTTCACCATTAGGCAATCTTTTCTGCTATTTACTGTAATGTTCTATTAATTCTCTAACTAAAAGGTCATATTAGCTCTAATTGGTTTGGGGTTTTTTTCTACCACTCCGTCCATACTTACTGTCCATAATAGACAATTAGATTTTTTTTATGTTTGTTTTTTTTTGTACAGTCTAAATTATGATTGTTTGCAATAAGCAGAAAGGACGCTTTATCCCTAGGATATAATAATAAATAAATAAATATACCATGCTATACCAAAATCATGTGAGCACCATTTGAACATAAACGGGGACGTATTAATGATCAATAGTGTAAATCAAAATCCACCTTATATAATATTTATTCATTTATATAGCGCTGTTAATTCCACATTACTTTACATACATTGGCAATGTATGACAATCTAAGGTCCCTATCTGTATGTCTTTGCAGTGTGGGAGGAAACCAGGGAACCCCACACAAACACGGGGAGAACATACAAACACCTAGCAGATGGTGTCCTTGGTGGGATTTGAACCCAGGACCCCAGCACTGCAAGACTATAGTGCTTACCACTGAGCCACCGTGCCGTCCATACATAATGACTATAATACCAAGGGGTGTGGTAGAGATCCAGAAAAATTCAATATAACCTGTAGATCAAAAAGAGTCAAAGAATTACCATGGTGAAAGCAAAGAATAATTTAATTTATGAAATGACCATAAACATAATAACACCACAACATGTAAAGTAAAAGGTATTGTGCTGGTGAGGATTAACAGACGTGAGGAACACCCAAAAACAGATAAAATTAATGGGAGGTGAGTCTATAGTGCCTATGCATAATAGCAGTTAGAGTAGTAATATTGCACAGAGGGGGACACAGACCCCCCCAGAAGAAGCCCATGCGAAACGTGCATCGGGGTCCTGGAGGTGCATCCCCTTACAGATTAGGACGTATTATGGGTGAGTGTCATTTTACATGGAGCTGAGTGTACAGGATAGTATTATGCATGTGCACTTTACTTTTAAGCGCGTCCCCAGCCTTGCATATGATGACTTCCATTGTTTAATTGTTACTATACCTATGCAATTTATTGCTGGGCTTTTGTCCCCCTCTGCACAATATTTGTACTCTGGCTGCTATTATGCATAGTTACTTTATACCCACCTCCCATTTATTCTATCTGTGTTGTATCTGTGGACAGGATATGGGTGGACACACTGTATATATGTGTCAGGGCCGGGAGTACTGGTGGGCCCAGGAGGTGGATCCACTGGACCTTGCACCCCACCGGAGGGCAGGGCACACGGCAGCCGGAGCACTGACGTGGCAGGGACAAGTATAAGCAGGTCACCAGAGTCACAGAGTTCTTTAGGACAATAATGTAAACAGGCACAGGTACCAGAGTGCAAGGACAAGAAGTCAGTAGGACACGGTACCAGGGGACCTGAGCACTTAGCTCATAAGACTAGCTACAAGACACGTTGATCAGGCCCCACCCACATGGCAAGGCCAGTCTTATATACCCAGCACAGCCTCATGTCATTTCCTGCTGCAGGTGTGCTGGGCCTATAAAACCAGGAGAGTGGGCGCGGCCTGGTCCTATACAGAACCATGTGGCTAAGACTCAGAGTCAGACTCATAAGACCAGGAGCAGGACACAGGAGAGCACGAGCGGGAGCGGCAGCCATGACTGGTGAACACATGGACTGGATCAGTGGGTAAGGAGCGGTGCTGGGACACGGGGAGCGTGACAGCACCCCCCTCTATGCCCCCCCCTCCGTGCACAGAACCCCAGGGGCACCCCGGATCGAGTCACCGGACCAGGATCCAACACAAAGGCAGGGAAGGACCGCTGATCCCGTACCGCCTTCCTGGCCGCACGACGCCTAGCCGATCTACCAGCAGTGGCAACGGGGGCAACGGGAAGCGGGGGGAGACAGTCAGAAGCAGGACTGGAGTCCTGGACGACCGGATCGGGCGCCTTGGACCGGATACAGGACAATGTCTCTTCCTCGGTAACCGGTGGCATCACAGTCTCAGTTGTCAGGAACGGTGGAACGTCGCTGGAGTGCGTCGTCTCCTCTGGTTCCGGTGGCACCACAGGTACAAGTGACAGGAGTTGTGGTACGGCACTGGACTGCGTCGTCACCTCTTCCTCTTCCTGCGGCATAACAGGTTCAGGTGACAGGGGCCGAGGAACGGGCTGTAGGCAGTGGTCATGACACAAGGGCCCCCAGCGAGTAATAGCGCCAGAGCGCCAACTAATGGCAGGGTCATGGAGTTGAAGCCAGGGCAGACCCAGCAGGAGCTCTGGAGCCATTCTTGGGATGACATAGAAGGCAATGGTCTCAGTATGCAAAGTGCCAACCTGGAGTCTCACGGGTTCAGTGGTATACCGGACAGGTTCGTATAGTGGTTTACCATCCACAGAGGCGAACCAGAGGGGCTTGGCAAGCGGGATCACAGGTACCTGGTATCGGTTCACTGCAGACTGGTGTATGAAATTACCCGCTGCCCCAGAATCAATGTGGGCCTCTGCTGTGAACCTGATCTTCTCCGTCGTCACCTGGACAGTCTGCGTAACTGGAACGGAGGGGATTCCGGTGCCAAGGGTGGCGGTTCCCACCTCCCCTTGGACCTGGGGTCTACCAGGTTTCTCCGGGCAAGAACATAGCATATGTGACCCGTCTCCGCAATAGAAGCACAGGCCCCGGGCGAGCCGTTCTGCACGGCGTTGCTTGGCCTGGGTCAGACGGTCCACCTGCATGGGTTCTGGCGATAAGTCACGGAAAGGCAGGGACGAGGGAACGGTAGGTATCTGCGAGGGCAAGGCATGGCAAGGTGGTCGCTTCTCCCGGACTCTCTCTTTGGTACGCTCCTGAAAGCGAAGATCAATCCGGGTGGCCAGGGAAATCAAAGCGTCCAGGGTGTGAGGGACATCACGGCCGGCTAGTTCGTCTTTAATACGACCAGAGAGACCCTCCCAAAAGGCCGCTGTTAAGGCCTCATTGTTCCAGCCCAGCTCCGAAGCGAGCGTGCGGAACTGGATGGCGTATTGGCCGACTGTTTGGGTCCCTTGGCGTAGCCGGAGGAGCGTAGAGGTCACTGCGGTAGTTCGTCCGGGTTCGTCGAAGGTGCCTCTGAAGGCTCGCAGGAACTCCTGGATGTCGGTGATCATTGGATCCTCATTTTCCCACAGGGGGTTAATCCAGGCCAGGGCTTCGCCTTCCAGGTGTGACATCAGGAACGCCACCTTGGCCTGGTCTGAGGCAAACAAGTGCGGGAGCAACTGGAAGTGCAGGGAGCACCGGTTCAGGAAACCGCGGCAGGACTTGGGATCCCCTGCATAGCGAGACGGAGCAGCGAGGCGAAGTTGCGAGGTCGTGGAGGAACCTGGTTCAGACCTGGAGACTGGTTGCTGCGTGGACGAGACGGCAGTCTGCAGCGTATACAACCGGTGGTCCACGGACGTCATGAATTTCAGCATCCGGGTCAGGGTTTCACGCTGTTGTGCCAGCTCCTGGCGCAGCTCAGCCAGCTCTGATGTTTGTGCTCCAGCGGGATCCATGGCCTGATCAATCTGTCAGGGCCGGGAGTACTGGTGGGCCCAGGAGGTGGATCCACTGGACCTTGCACCCCACCGGAGGGCAGGGCACACGGCAGCCGGAGCACTGACGTGGCAGGGACAAGTATAAGCAGGTCACCAGAGTCACAGAGTTCTTTAGGACAATAATGTAAACAGGCACAGGTACCAGAGTGCAAGGACAAGAAGTCAGTAGGACACGGTACCAGGGGACCTGAGCACCTAGCTCATAAGACTAGCTACAAGACACGTTGATCAGGCCCCGCCCACATGGCAAGGCCAGTCTTATATACCCAGCACAGCCTCATGTCATTTCCTGTTGCAGGTGTGCTGGGCCTATAAGACCAGGAGAGTGGGCGCGGCCTGGTCCTATACAGAACCATGTGGCTAAGACTCAGAGTCAGACTCATAATACCAGGAGCAGGACACAGGAGAGCACGAGCGGGAGCGGCAGCCATGACTGGTGAACACATGGACTGGATCAGTGGGTAAGGAGCGGTGCTGGGACACGGGGAGCGTGACAATATGCTAGTTTTGTAGGTATCTGCCCTCCAGCTGCATGTACAACTTCCAGCTTTGCAGGTTTATCTGTCATACAACATATTCTTCTGTCCTTGTTCTCGCTGCTCCATGTGGCATCTGGCCACTTCAGTTCTGCTGCCTCACCACCTCTAGTCCGTGCTGCTTACTCAAGCCTATAACTTAGAGAATCCACTTTACCAGGTTAGCAATTAATATCAATACCAAACGAGTTACTCAACAAAAATGAGCGGCTGCGCTCAATTCCTGTTGATTGCTCATTTGGTCCGAAAATTGCACAAAAAGAGACAGTTGCAATCTGAAATGCATTACTGCTAAAGTAAATCTAAGAAGAAAAGAGATATTTAGCATGCAAATTCAGCCATTTTTATATCAGCCAAATCGACACCTCATGGCATATTTTGCAACTGGGTACCTACTCTATACTGAAGCTTCTCTTTGGGTTTAAAAACCTCCTGTGTATGGGCATGTAGGAACCTGCTATATAGGATAAAATCACTTGTGGCAAGTGGGGAAGGGGTGCATGGTCAAAAGGTATGACCCCCATTAATCTAGACAAAAAGACTGACGGCACTCCCAAAACTGCAGTGTGAACAAGTGCATAACTGAACATGACATAAAATTACATAAAATGTCTGTCTCTCAGAAAGCGGCTTCAGTGTAGAGTCAGTAACCAGTATACAACATATATGCCGTGACGTGTCGACTGAACAGATATAAAAATGGCCTTTTTTGTATGGTAAATATCTAATTTTTTTCTTAGATTTCCTTTAGCAGTAATGCATATCTATATTCTAACATTCATGGTTTTCATGCTTTAGCATTTCAGAGTGCAGCTGTCTCTTTTTTGAACTATTAAGTTATGTTCAGTTATGCACCTGTTCACATTGCAGTTTTGGGAGTGTCGTTAGTCTTTTTGTCTAATTTGGTCCAAAGGTAGGGAGAAGGATTCCGGCACTGATTGGATGTGAAGTCAAAACCCCACGTGAGTCACAGTACTGCTCATATGGCACCGGTATGGGAGTTGACTATAGACTTTATTATTTTACCTGGGGGAAACATGTGGAATCAGGAGGGGTTGTCCTAGTAGTGGACATCCCCTTTAACAAATGAATATTCTGCTTCACATTTTTTGTAGAAAATTCTATTATTATTATTATTTATTATTATAGCGCCATCAATTCCATGACGCTTTACATGTGAAAGGGGTATACATACTAGGGACAAGTACAATAATCATAAACAATACAAGGCACAGACTGGTACAGGAGGAAAGAGGTCCCTGCACGCGAGGGCTGACAGTCTACAAGGGATAGGTGAGCATACAGTAGGTTAGGGTAGAGCTGATTGTGCGGCGCTGTATCAGACTGAGGGTTACGGCAGGTTGTAGGCTTGTTGGAAGAGGTGGGTCTTCAGGTTCCTTTTGAAGCTTGTTAAAGTAGGCGACAGTCTGATGTGTTGTGGCAGAGCATTCCAGAGTATGGGGGAGTCACGGGAGAAATCTTGGATGCGATGGTGGGAAGTGGAGATGAGAGGGGAGTAGAGAAGGAGATCTTGTGAGGATCGAAGGTTACGTGGAGGTAAGTACCGGGAGACTAGGTCACAGATGTATGGAGGGGACAGGTTGTGGATGGCTTTGTATGTCATGGTTAGCATTTTGAACTGGAGTCGTTGGGCAATGGGAAGCCAGTGAAGGGATTGGCAGAGAGGAGAGGTCGGGGAGTAGCGGGGGGACAGGTGGATTAGCCGGGCAGCATAGTTTAGAATAGATTGTAGGGGTGCAAGACTGTTAGAAGGGAGGCCAAATCATATATAAAAAATCTCTGTGTAAAATTGACCTTGATTTATAGAATGCCTAAACACATTAAACACATTACAAAACCATGATCGTCTAATCAATTTGCATCCCATGGTGATCGCCAGAGTAAAATGGAATCGGAACTAAGAAAGCTGTGTACCCCTTCTGCTTTTTTTTCTTATTTATTTCCAGCCAAAGGCATGTATGACCCTTGAATATAACAAAGTCTTGACGAGACAACATCAGTTTGAACATTGGAGACGTTCTCGTTGGGACCTTCCGCACCGGAGATCAATGTTACTTCCTGCGGTGCCATATGCTATAAAACCCAAACATTAGCTCGGTATTCAAAACAAGCCACAGTTATAAATGACTCGACGGTGAAAGGGTTAATCCAGGATTTTCAAGAGGCCTGAGTTCACCATCACGACCCCAAAGGCAGAACATAAAACAGCCAGACACACGGGATCTGGCTGTGATTACAAACATCTTTCATCATTAAATATTAACGCTCCGGCTGCTTACAGGCACGCTGCAAGAGTTATAGAATTTAATTCGATCATGGTGGAAAAAAAAACAGGTTCACATAGTGTTACGGGCAGAAGAAGGTAGAGGACTCGGAGTTATGGCCGGCCGAGGCGACATCACAAACTGCTTTGTAAATAACCTTCTGACCCTGATATGAGGAGCGGCAGAGGGGGACATTTTAACTCGCAGACTCTTTGCAACTAGACATTTCATATGAATTTTTTTTGCAGTTCGGTCTGATAGCTCGATCAACCAACCACAACGCCGCCATGAAACTATTCATTGTAATTGTGAGCATTAGTATAGAACCGCCACTGTTTTTATTTCCCTGTGGATCTCAGGAATGCAAAGATGGAAAATAATATTTTTTCAAGTGTAATTTCATCTTAAACACAATAGCTGTAATAAATCTAGAATTCCTCTAAGAATTAGGTCTGCGCTATATTTTAGTAACCTCAAAAATACCTTTTCAAGAAAGAAACTGTGCATCTACGTAACAGTATCTGGTTTTATGCCTTTACAAAATGTCATCTAGCAAAATGCCAGCGATTGCCCAAGATTTATTAAACTGTGGCAATATTATGTTGCCTGTAGGTAAATTTAAGTCGTTAGCCCTAGATCCTGTCACGCAGTCACTACCGGGGCTCCGCCAGGTACACGGGAACCCCTGGCGAGTGCCGCAACACACAGGGTCAATGTTACAACGGTGGGCCCTTGTGCTAGGGAAAGGGGAGCAGAGTCACCTCCTAAACTCACCTGAGACTAATCCCTGCACTCCCTAATGTCCCTATATGGGTTCTTTCACACCATCGCTGATCACTTGCCTATCCGTCTTTCCCTGGACTCAGCCCTGTATAGTGTGTAGGGCAGCAGGAACACTAGTCCTGCTCTAGGATAAAGACACAGACAGGAGTAAAATAAACAACAATCATACAAAGCACTCAAAACAAGAAGAGGTAATAATGAGGAACGAACCAAAGGGGAAAAGCAAACAGGACTAATGAAGGGAAAACAACTTTCAACCACCAAATGTTCTCAGAATGGTTTCCTGGTCTACAGCTCACAGGTTCCCTCTAGAGGCTAGTGTAGTAGAAACTATCACCAGTGATTACCTGGACTAGGAGGGAAGTCTTTATAGCAGAGCTAACTAACAATAAATAACAGCTGATTATTGCTCACACTCAGAGTTTCAGGAGACCAGAGGATCTACTTAACCCTAGCAGCGCTGGATAAAGGATAATCTGCAGAGCCAGTAGTATTATAATGAGCAAGTGTGTATGAAGAGCCCTGCGCTGTGATCTCCTGACACCAGAAATAGGAGGGACCACTCTCTGTCATGATACCCACGTTACAGATCCTGGTAGTTTCAAATAGATAAAAGCTGACAAATTCTAAAACTAAGGGAACAACTAATCAAAGCTTTTATGCCATTAAACTAGTGTAAAACACCATGAAACGTAGCTACATTTTTGGGTAACATGGAGTTGAGCAAAACCTTTAAGAGTTTGGCATTTTAAAGCCAGTTTGAAGCAACTGTGCCAAAATAGGCTGAGGTGATGAGTTCTCAGAGTTGGACGGCATGTAGCTGTGACTGCCCATAAAGCTGAGCAAAAGTGGCAGTGTTTATTCATACCATCCAGCCCTAGATGCCACATGCACACAACAGATGGCCAAAGAGAAGAAGAGCAGCTATGTTTAGGGTTCAAAGAAATTTAGTGCTTTCTATTACACACTTGTCCCTAATCCAAACTTTGCTCCCGTTAGACCAGTCCACTGGACTCTAATGTGCTCCATTTCAGGTTTTATTGGTGGTTCGATGTGCTCCATTTGATCTTTTGCCTGAGGTTATATAAGGCCTGCCAAGGCAAACACTTAATCTTGGAATGAAAACTTTATTGTTCCAGATTCCATCCTACCTTCAGCTTCTAGTACTTCTGCTACCTGCTTCCTGGTATCTCTCTCCCCTGAGGAAGCCACACGCTAGTGGCGATACGTGTGGGGTCACACGCCTCCTGCCTCCTTTTCCTGTACCTCTTCTTTCCCTCCCCCTGGTATTGTTGCGCCATGCTACGTGTGAGTATGTCATCCTGAAGTTTTTTTACATCCCTGCTTTGATTTTGCATCTCCCTAGCGTGTGTTGTTGGTTATCTGGGGCCGGTCCTCTTGCTTGTCATCGCTCCATGGCATAATCACTGACAGGTCAGTGCTATAAACTAGATGACACAGGTGTTTATATTCACACTTGATGTACCCCAGGCTTGACGTGCATCGAATGGTATTTATATGTAATATCCTTGCTTCATGATTTATATTAGCTACTCTTGTGGACGTCCACACTATTTATTCTACCTTGATTCAATATTTTGGGTACCCGGCTTGGGGTTTACAGGTTTACTAATGTACAAAGTTATTTTGTCTCTAATGACTACATGTCGTGTGTGGTGTTATATGTGACCTATATTTACCGCATAAACCCCAGCCCCCTCTTCCCGTTCTGTGAAGCAATTTATTCACATACCAGTGGCTTTATATGTACCAGCTTTATTATATAGAGGGTTATTGTTCATATTCCATAAAAGAGGTACTCTATATATTTTTGTATTCACACATTGGAGGTTGACGTGTTGGGGAACTGTGAAGCCCCACAGGTGCGGTGTAGCGGTGCATTACCTTTAGGGACTCCACGTGATGCGACAGTTCTGGTCACAGGTAGGGAACCTTCTTGGGATTGTCGTGACGCCACTCTCAGAGTTGTGGTCAACGGGGACTGCCACTGCAGATTAAGGGATGCCTGGGGCTGATGGTGGGTGCAGTCAATTGTAATAGCTTCCTGAGAGTAAGGCAAGCCCCAGGGCCCTATGTAGGTGTGTGGAACCACAAGTCGCAGAATAACTCAACACAAGCAGAATGTCTTTCAGGGGTTTTTCTCACTGTTGATGGCAGGGTGAGTAACCCGGGTGTAGCTGGGATGAACCAGGCTGGAACCAGGTGTCCTTCAGACTGACTTGTGAGGGTGGCTACTGACTCGCCTTCCTTAGCCCTTCTGTTGTTTGTGATGACCCCGACTTGCAGTCCCTACGGGGGTCACCCAGGGAAGTTGCTGCTCCCCTCGTTTTGGCCCGTTTGCTTGTAGCCTGGACCAGGTCACTCCGGCTGCTTGCCTCCTGTGAGCTATGGGCCCTCACTTTGCTACGTGGCTGCGGACTCTGTGGCGTTGTCTTGAGGGTTTGAAGTGCCCCCTCAGGCAGGTTTGGCAGAAGAAAGGTGGATCTATCTCTGCACTGGGACCTGTTACCCGTTTGGGCCTGGTTACTCCCTGGCAGTCCTCTTACTCTCCACTCCATTGCTCTCTCTTTAGCCTTGGGTGGATTTCGGGTGGCACTACTAGGTGACCGTTCTCCCCCGTCAGTAGTCACTGCGCGGACGCTGTTAGACTGCAACAGCTCCAGGGTCTGCTTCTGCTCTCCCTGAGCTGCACACTAAACTGGCTCACTCATGGGACCTGCACGTCTGCTCTCTCTGCTAACTTCTCACTAACTGCTTAACTCCTCCTCCTCTTTACTTCCTTTCCCCACTCGTGCCTGCCTACGCCACCTAGCAACCAGGCTCTCTACCACACCCCTTGAGTGGACATGGAGGCCACGCCCCCTCCTGGAAGCTCTCAGGTGTCCTCCCAAAGGTACATGTGTGAGGCCTGATCACTATGCGCCTGTGTAGTTACACCTCGGTCAGCCTTCTGGATTACCTGTATTGTACTGCCCCCACCATGGGTGCTGTACTCAGTGGTGCCTGACCAGGTCAGGGGCGCCACATTCCCCCTTAGTTATCACCAGCACGTCCTCGGGCTGCAAGACAAAATTTTTAAAATGCATAAAACATTAAAACATATAAAACATTTTAAAACCACCAGGTACCATACCTCACCACCCTCCACCCACAAGTCCGTTAACCCACCCATAACCCTCTCAGGAGGTAGGTCACCGGTCCTTTTAGTAACCAGGTCTGGGCCATCTGCTTCCCCAGACCTTTCTTCCAATCTTCCTCTCCCGTTGGCCGCACCTTCAGCCTCTTCTGGCAGGATGTAGAGGAGGCTTTCGTGGTCTGGTGGTTTCAGGGTATACCTGGTCTGGTGGAGCCGCGCCTTCAGCCTCTTCTGGTAGGATATCAAGGCGGCCTCCACAGTTGGTGCTGACCAGGTACCCTCTTTGTGGTGGAGAGCCAGGCCCCAGAAACAGGTGTGCTCCCTGGTTGCAGGAGAGCCAGGCCCCTAAACAGGCTGGCTCTGGTGGTTGTACCTCTGGGGTAACTATTTACACTGTGAGAGTTTGTGGCTATAGCCAGTTCATAGCCTTAAGGTTTATGGGTTAAAGTGCACAAAGCCTGGGGCAAAGTGGCAATTTCTCACATAAGTTCATGTGGACACATGCTTGAACTTGTAAACGTTGCAAAACTGTACTTTAACTTACTGTACTTCTTACTTTACTTTACATGGACTTTGCTCCTTCTTCCTCCTCACCAGGGCTTGGGCCTGTAGGGCTGTGGCACCTGTCGTCATCATCTGTAGTGGTTTCATCAATGGGTTCTTTGTCTTTTCTTTCCTCTTCTTTGTGTCTGTTTCTTTTTCTGTGTCTTTATCTTGTAGTGTTGAGACAGTAGGGTTTCTGTAGGGATTTCTCGGACATGGTGTAACATCTAGTGCATACCATCCGCGTTCTCCTTGGTGTTTGGTGAATTCTACCAGGTCTCCCATATACAGATTTCTTCCTGGATGTCCTCTAGGAAGGTGTGCTCTAATGTCTCTCCTACTTACAAAGATGCCTTCTTTCATACCAGGTGCAACTATGAAAAAAGAGAGAAGAAACTTCAGGTCTCCCCTCTTCACTCCCAAGTCTTACCTCTGGTGCACGGAAACACCCTGACCTGGGTGAGAACACATGAAGAAAAGGAGAAATTCCAGCAACTCCAGGAGAAAGTAGATTTTCTTTGAAAGCAGATTCTTTATTGATGATAAAAATATTCCATCCAAGCAAGACAAAAATAGAAAGGCAAGACAGAGGAGCTTTGCCTTTCTATTTTGGATTTTCATCAGCAGGCAAGGTTGGTGGGCTCTTTGCCGCAGACATCACTGAGGACACCCTGGGTGAGCACCAGGGGAGCAGATAGCGGTCCACCATCTCTTTGGGGAACCGCGCCTCCAAGTCCGCTTTAAACTTCAGGTACTCTGGACTTGCTCTTTCCGGCAGAGAAGTGGGACCCGGTTCCTTAGACTGGGGAGCGGTGTCTGCTTTGGCCTTACAGGCCGGGGTAGATAGCTGTACAGCCTTGTCTTGGCAGGTCGCGCCCAGCATGGCGGCGGCCTAGTCTTGGCGGGCCGGGCAGGGCATCGCCATTGCGGTCTCAATCAGGGTCGCAGCCAGAGTCTCAGCGGGCATCGCTGCTGTGGCCGGTTCTTGGCGGGCCGCACCTGGCGTGGCTGCGGCCTGGTTTGAATTCGCTCCTGCGGCGTGGATAAGCGTCACCACTGCGGCAGGATCTTTGCGGGCCGCACCTGGCGTGGCTGCGGCCTGGATCGCCGTCACTTCTGTGGTGGGGATGGACGTCACTTCTGCGGTATGGATCGGCATCGCCGCTGCAGCGGGATCTTGGCGGGCTGAGCCTGACGTGGCTGTGGCCTGGGCTTGGCGGGCCGCACCTGCCGTGGCTGCGGCCTGGTTCAGCGTTGCCACACCAGGCATCTTTCCAGGGACCGCGGGCATGGCAGCGGGGGTCTGGGCACTCCAGTGGGCAGGGGTAACACAGGATTCACCCATCGGTAGCATCATCGAGGTCTGAGTCGTCGCCGCTCGGTGTGGCACTCGTCGTACGGTTCCCTTCTCGTAGGCCCAAACCGCTGCAGCCATCTCCAGAAGCTCCGTGCGTCCCTCAATGATCTGCCGTACGATCCTGGCCTCCAGTCAGTCACAGAAATGGGCACGCTCCCGATACCACCAGGCAGCGGAGCCTGGCTCTGTGTCTCTGCGTTCAAATGCCATTTTCTCTGCATCTCCTGTCGCGGGCGGGGAGGATGCCGTCGCTGAGCTCACTAACGCTCAGGTCCGGCGCTGCTGCGGCTGCTGCTCGGTGGCTCGATCGGTGGGCCGGATCCGGGGACTCGAGCGGCGCTCCTCACCCGTGAGTGAAAAGGGTGGTTGGTTTGTTTGGGGATTTAGTCCGTGACGCCACCCACAGGTTGTGGTGAAGATGGGCACCACCGCTGCTGGTGACGAGGATCCCGGGAGCGATGGTGGGGAGCAGCTGGGATGTTGTTTTCCCCCTCCGTGGGTAGGGGTCGGTGGTCCCGGGGCCCGGTGGTGTGACGGGGAGGCAGGGTAGGTGAGGTGCAGGGTTGCAGGGGCGGCGCGGTGCCGGATGGCACGGGTATACTCACTCAGCAAGAGATGCACAAAGTCCTAGGTAAACCAAACGGCTGGATGGATGGGTCCCGCAGCCGGCTGCAGTGTCTCTGCCCGGACAGGTGATGGCGGCTGTCTTTCCCTGCACCTATGTGTACTATTTTGACTACGATGGGTCCCCAACGGTAGTCCGCTCCCTGGTGTATGTGTGGCGCCCTGGACTAGCCAGGTCGTCACAGGTACTACAACACAACACCCCCACCCCGAGATAGGCACATCAGTCAGACACAAATCCTTGTTGCGTCCCTCCATGGGGCTGATGTCCACACCAGGTGGCGTGGAGCCAGGCGGTTGGCTCCACCCACTGAGGGGTTCACAGTCCTGTAGGCGGGAAAGGAAGTCAGTGAGAGTTGAGTGGAGTTGAGTTGAGTGGAGTGCAGTTAGGGAAGTGGTAGGAGAGGAGCAAAACTGACCGTGTCCGGGTACATGGCCGGGGCACCGAGAGCAAGGTTGGCAGACGGTGGTAGTCGTCTGCAGGAGAGGCAGATCAACGCGGAACCGTAGGACCGGGGATGGGCGGTGGCCCGCCGGTACCGAACCGGGGAGCGAAGTGAAGCCAGCACAAACCGGCAGAGCCTGCGGACCCCGACCAAGCTTGGAGTCGCCATTAATAAGGTCAAATCCGTTAGTGACCGGAACCCCAATGGTTTCCAAACAGCCAAGACCCGAATAAAGGCAACTGTCAAAACAGCACAAGGGAAATACAGCTACCGCCACAGCTAGAGTTCCCAGGGCCAGAGCCTGCTGGCAAATGGGCTCCTCCGGCCCATATACACGCTGGGGAGCGGGTTACCGGTGGGAAGCCATCGGGACCGAAGATACACAACAGGTGCAGGGAAAGGCAGCCACCACCAACCGTCCGGGAGAAACCACAGCAGCCGGCTGCGGGACCCGTCCATCCAGCCGTTTTTTTTACCAGAGACTGTGCCTCCATTTGTGGCTGAGTGAGTACCACCGTGCCGTCCGGCACCGCGCTGCGCAGTCCAAGTGCCCCCCTGCACCTTGCCAACCCTGCTTCCCCATCACCTCACCGGGCCCACCAACCCCCTACCTACGGAGGGGGAAACAACATCCCAGCTGCTCCCTGCCATCGCTCCCGGGATCCCCGTCAACAGCAGCGGTGGTGTCCAACCTCACCACAACACGTGGGTGGCGTCACGGACCAAATCCCCAAACCAAATCACCCCTTTCACTCACGGGCGAGGAGCGCTGCTCGAGTTCCCAAATCTGGCCCACCACTCGAGCCACCGAGCAGCAGCAGCGCTGGACTCGAGCGCCAGCGAGACCGCAGCAGCGACGGCTCCCTCCCCGCCCGCGACATATGGATGCCGGAGGAGCCCGTTTGCCCGCAGGCGCTGGCCCTTGGGTCTCTAGCCTTAGGCGGTAGCTGTATTCCCTCACGGTGCAGACGGTTGCCTTCTAATGGGTCTTTGGCTGTTAGGAAACCCCTGGGGTTCCTGTCACACTCGGATTTGACTGTTGACGGCGACTCCAAGCCTAGTTGGGGTCCGATGGCCCTGCCTGTGTGTGCTGGCTTCACTTTACTCCCCGGTCGGTACCGGCGGGCCACCGCCCGACCCCGGTCCTACGGTTCCGTGTTGATTCACCACTCCTGCAGACGGCCACCACCGTCTGCCAACCTTGTTGTCAGTGCCTGGGCCACAAACCCAGACACTCTCCACTTCACTCCTCTCACTTCAACCTACTGGACTGTTCTGTCCCTTTTCCCGCCTCCAGGCCTGTGAACTCCTCGGTGGGCAGGGCCAACAGCTTGGCTCCGCCCCACCTGGTGTGGACATCAGACCCTGGAGGGAGGCAACAAGGCTTTGTGTTTGGCTAATGTTACTGTCTAGTGGGGGTGGGGGTGTGTGTGTGTTACCTGTGACGACCTGGCTAGTCCAGGGCGCCACACTCCTTCTGCACGATCTCCCAGCAGCAGACTCGTCACTTCTTCTAGTAGCAGGCTTTTGATGTTGCTCAGCAGCAGGTTTGTAACTTCCTCTTGCAGATTTTCCTTTAATAGCAGACTTTTGCTTTCTCCTTTTTCTTCCACCAGCCTTGTACCTCGCCTCCGAGTAAGGTCAGAGCTCCTTCCATCACACCCGAGGTCAGTACGGTGCAGGGGATCTCTCTCTGTAACTAGCCACACCTCTTCGTGGGCGGTAACTTCTTCCAGCGCGGGTTTCTGTTGTTTTTCAGCGCGCTATTCATGGTGGCAATATGGCGGCGCTTCAAGCTTTCTAAGTGGACCACCCAGGCACATGGTCACCTGTCTTTACAGGTCTAGTCCTTATCCTGTTCGTGACGCCAGGATGTGAAGTCCCACAGTTGCGGTGTAGCGGTGCATTACCTTTAGGGACTCCACGTGATGGGACAGTTCTGGTCACAGGTAGGGAACCTTCTTGGGATTGCCGTGACGCCACTCTCAGAATTGCGGTCAATGGGGACCGCCACTGCAGATTAAGGGATGCCTGGGGCTGATGGTGGGTGCAGTCAGTTGTAATAGCCTCCTGAGAGTGAGGCAAGCCTCAGGGCCCTGTGTAGGTGTGTGGAACCACAAGTCGCAGAATAACTCAACACAAGCAGAATGTCTTTCAGGGGTTTTACTCACTGTTGATGGCAGGGTGAGTAACCCGGGTGTAGCTGGGATGAACCAGGCTGGAACCAGGTGTCCTTCAGGCTGACTTGTGAGGGTGGCTACTAACTCGCCTTCCTTAGCCCTTCTGTTGTTTGTGATGACCCCAACTTGCAGTCCCTACGGGGGTCACCCATTCTTCTTCTCTGCCTTTCTGATATTTTTCTTGGCCTGCCACTTCTTCTTAACAAGAACTGTACCTGTGTTCTTCCATTTCCTTACTATGTTCCTCACAGTGGAAACTGACAATTTAATCTCTGAGACAACGTTTTGTACCTTCCCCTGAACAACTATGTTGAATAATCATTATTTTCAGATCATTTGAGAGTTGTTTTGAGGAGCCCATTATGCCACTCTTCATAGGAGATTCAAGTAGGAGAACAACTTGCAAATGGCCACCTTAAATACCTTTTCTCATGATTGGATACACCTGCCTATGAAGTTCAAAGCTCAATGAGGTTACAAAACCAATTTAGTGCTTTAGTAAAGCAGTAAAAAGAGAGAGGGGAGCCAGCACGATCTGAAATTGGCATGCATCATATAAAAAGTGAAAATTCACAGATTTATTCCAACTGTACTACAATAAAAAAAAAAAAAAAATGAGATTTTTAGCAAATAATTGATCAATTTTTTGAGCCACCCCTGCCAACGTCACGGCAAATCTCAATAGGGGGGTCCTACTCTACATTCTGTATTTCATGTGCCATGCGGCCTCCTAGATAAAGTTAAAAGCAGAACCATAATAGAGCACACATACCTGTAACCTGTATATAACCGCTTCTATGTTGCAAAAAAGGCACTTGTGGATAGAGACCAGCCCAGGTCCCAGCATGTGGAGCAAGCTCTGCACATACCAGGACTATATCAGAACTGATCCTCCCAGTGCCAAACAGCAACCATTGATAAAGGCGGACCAGATCCAAGAGGGTGCTTAATTAGCATTGCCTGTGGAAAGGGGTGAGGTAACTGAATCTGAACAGCTACCAACAGGAGGAATACATAGCAAACCAAAATCAGGCGTGCATGGCATGGTGGTGACCGGCCACCAGAATTTGTAGCATAACTACGACCAAACAGAGAGAGAGGGGAGCCAGCATGATCTGAAATTGGCATGCATCATATAAAAAGTGAAAATTCACAGATTTATTCCAACTGTACTACAATAAAAAAATGAGATTTTTAGCAAATAATTGATCAATTTTTTTTTTTTACGACCAAACAGACTCTCTCTGTTTGGTCGTAGTTATGCTACAAATTCTGGTGGCCGGTCACCACCATGCCATGCACGCCTGATTTTGGTTTGCTTTGTATTCCTCCTGTTGGTAGCTGTTCAGATTCAGTTACCTCACCCCTTTCCACAGGCAATGCTAATTAAGCACCATCTTGGATCTGGTCCGCCTTTATCAATGGTTGCTGTTTGGCACTGGGAGGATCAGTTCTGATATAGTCCTGGTATGGTGCAGAGCTTGCTCCACATGCTGGGACCTGGGCTGGTCTCTATCCACAAGTGCCTTTTTTGCAACATAGAAGCGGCTATATACAGGTTACAGGTATGTGTGCTCTATTATGGTTCTGCTTTTAACTTTATCTAGGAGGCCGCATGGCACATGAAATACAGAATGTAGAGTAGGACCCCCCTATTGAGATTTGCCGTGACGTTGGCAGGGGTGGCTCAAAAAATTGATCAATTATTTGCTAAAAATCTCATTTTTTTATTATAGTACAGTTGGAATAAATTTGTGAATTTTCACTTTTTATATGATGCATGCCAATTTCAGATCGTGCTGGCCCCCTTTTTTTCTCTAAAGCAGTAAAAAGTAGTTAGGAGTGTTCAAATCAAGAAATTGATAATAAATTGATAAGGGTGCCCATACTTTTGCACCGGTCAAATTTTGTTAAATGTGGATTGCACATTTTCAGTTAGTACTCATTTCAATCCAGAAATATTACTCAGTCCATCAGTTATTATATATGAAACTGAAATAGCTGTTGCAAAACCCCAAATTGCTATAAAGAAAAAAGGTTGACATTAATAGGGGTGCCCAAACTTTTTCGTATGACTGTATAAGTGTTTGTTACCCATATATGTTGTCTGGTTTATATACCTCTAGCTGTGAGCCCCGAGTTTGCTATTTTTTGCAATTGTGTATATCCATCTGTTACCTCTTGATCCTTTATAACGTTTTATATTTTTCAACCTTGCTTATATGAACTTTTTGATTGGTTTCCCCCTTCTTGTTCTGCATTATCTTCAATCCACATGTGCATTTTCTGTCATTACATTATAGAATTAAATTGCTATATGTTATTTCCTCTGTCTATTATTCTATTTTCCATTTACTTGAAGGCTGTAACGCGGGAGGGCAGGGGTCTTCCTCTGTTCCAGTCTATCATTGTTTGTTCATGTAATTTATATTTGTATTTTATGTTACCCTTTTTCACATGAACAAAACCATGGAATCAATAGTGCTCTAAAAATAAATAATACCGTAATAATAATAACTGTGTTGGTAATGATGCAGCATCTCACACTTTATTTAGCTGAACAGAACATGTGCTTAGTGCTAGTTCTGTTTTAATATCTGTATAATATTAATGAATTCTGTGCACCCCACCGGAGGCCTGGATGCACGGTAGCCGGAGCACTAACGGGGCAGGGACAGCATCCCACAGGGAATGGGTAGGACAAAGGCACTGGGGCCTCAGAGTTCCTGAAAACGGAGACAGTACAGGACTCCGGTACACGTGTCAGGTAGGAACGTCAGGCAATGGTACTGGTAACGGGACACGGCACAAGGGGACCTGAGCACCTAGCTCACAAGACTAAGCTTCAAGACACGTTGATCAGGCCCCGTCCACATGGAAAGGCCAGTCTTATATACCCAGCACAGCCCTATGTCATATCCTGCCACTGCAGATTAAGGGATGCCTGGGGCTGATGGTGGGTGCAGTCAGTTGTAATAGCCTCCTGAGAGTAAGGCAAGCCCCAGGGCCCTATGTAGGTGTGTGGAACCACAAGTCGCAGAATAACTCAACACAAGCAGAATGTCTTTCAGGGGTTTTACTCACTGTTGATGGCAGGGTGAGTAACCCGGGTGTAGCTGGGATGAACCAGGCTGGAACCAGGTGTCCTTCAGACTGACTTGTGAGGGTGGCTACTGACCTGCCTTCCTTAGCCCTTCTGTTGTTTGTGATGACCCCGACTTGCAGTCCCTACAGGGGTCACCCAGGGAAGTTACTGCTCCCCTCGTTTTGGCCCGTTTGCTTGTAGCCTGGACCAGGTCACTCCGGCTGCTTGCCTCCTGTGAGCTATGGGCCCTCACTTTGCTACGTGGCTGCGGACTCTGTGGTGTTGTCTTGAGGGTTTGAAGTGCCCCCTCAGGCAGGTTTGGCAGAAGAAAGGTGAATCTATCTCTGCACTGGGACCTGTTACCCGTTTGGGCCTGGTTACTCCCTGGCAGTCCTCTTACTCTCCACTCCATTGCTCTCTCTTTAGCCTTGGGTGGATTTCGGGTGGCCTTACTAGGTGACCGTTCTCCCCCGTCAGTAGTCACTGCGCGGACGCTGTTAGACTGCAACAGCTCCAGGGTCTGCTTCTGCTCTCCCTGAGCTGCACACTAAACTGGCTCACTCATGGGACCTGCACGTCTGCTCTCTCTGCTAACTTCTCACTAACTGCTTAACTCCTCCTCCTCTTTACTTCCTTTCCCCACTCGTGCCTGCCTACGCCACCTAGCAACCAGGCTCTCTACCACACCCCTTGAGTGGACATGGAGGCCACGCCCCCTCCTGGAAGCTCTCAGGTGTCCTCCCAAAGGTACATGTGTGAGGCCTGATCACTATGCGCCTGTGTAGTTACACCTCGGTCAGCCTTCTGGATTACCTGTATTGTACTGCCCCCACCATGGGTGCTGTACTCAGTGGTGCCTGACCAGGTCAGGTGCGCCACATTCCCCCTTAGTTATCACCAGCACGTCCTCAGGCTGCAAGACAAAATTTTTAAAATGCATAAAACATTAAAACATATAAAACATTTTAAAACCACCAGGTACCATACCTCACCACCCTCCACCCACAAGTCCGTTAACCCACCCATAACCCTCTCAGGAGGTAGGTCACCGGTCCTTTTAGTAACCAGGTCTGGGCCATCTGCTTCCCCAGACCTTTCTTCCAATCTTCCTCTCCCGTTGGCCGCGCCTTCAGCCTCTTCTGGCAGGATGTAGAGGCGGCTTTCGTGGTCTGGTGGTTTCAGGGTATACCTGGTCTGGTGGAGCCGCGCCTTCAGCCTCTTCTGGTAGGATATCGAGGCGGCCTCCACAGTTGGTGCTGACCAGGTACCCTCTTTGTGGTGGAGAGCCAGGCCCCAGAAACAGGTGTGCTCCCTGGTTGCAGGAGAGCCAGGCCCCTAAACAGGCTGGCTCTGGTGGTTGTACCTCTGGGGTAACTATTTACACTGCGAGAGTTTGTGGCTATAGCCAGTTCATAGCCTTAAGGTTTATGGGTTAAAGTGCACAAAGCCAGGTGCAAAGTGGCAATTTCTCACATAAGTTCATGTGGACACATGCTTAAACTTGTAAACGTTGCAAAACTATACTTTAACTTACTGTACTTCTTACTTTACTTTACATGGACTTCGCTCCTTCTTCCTCCTCACCAGGGCTTGGGCCTGTAGGGCTGTGACACCTGTCGTCATCATCTGTAGTGGTTTCATCAATGGGTTCTTTGTCTTTTCTTTCCTCTTCTTTGTGTCTGTTTCTTTTTCTGTGTCTTTATCTTGTAGTGTTGAGACAGTAGGGTTTCTGTAGGGATTTCTCGGACATGGTGTAACATCTAGTGCATACCATCCGCGTTCTCCTTGGTGTTTGGTGAATTCTACCAGGTCTCCCATATACAGATTTCTTCCTGGATGTCCTCTAGGAAGGTGTGCTCTAATGTCTCTCCTACTTACAAAGATGCCTTCTTTCATACCAGGTGCAACTATGAAGCCATATCCTGATTTCAAACTGAAGTCATCTACAACTCCACGACAAAGGGGTCCTCTGACCTGGGATTTAGCTCTCCTTAATGACTGCTTCTCCTCCAAGTCTCTGGCTGTTACTTCGTCTTTTCTATCTGGAGATTGCTGTGCAGTGAAAAACTTTGTTCTGCTACGGCGCCGTGTCTTGCGGGCTGGATTCTGCTGGGTTTCTACTTCACTGCTTGCAGGCTCCCAGGTAATATATTTACTGGTCATGTAGACAGTCAGCTCTTCTTCAGTAGAGGGTGTCGGGCTCTCCTCCCAGCGAGAATACGGCAGCATTTCTGGCTCCGGGCATGGATCCACTGCTGATGGCTCTGGGGTCAGCTCCTCAGCCTTCTGGCCTCCCCTCCCCCTTAGTTCTTCTGAGCACTCCTCTTATGGCAGCGCTAAGGATGGATTTTCATCAGCAGGCCAGGTTGGTGGGCTCTTTGCCACAGACATCACTGAGGGCACCCTGGGTGAGCACCAGGGGAGCAGATAGCGGTCCACCATCTCTTTGGGGAACCGCGCCTCCAAGTCCGCTTTAAACTTCAGGTACTCTGGACTTGCTCTTTCCAGCGGAGAAGTGGGACCCGGTTCCTTAGACTGGGGAGTGGTGTCTGCTTTGGCCTTACAGGCCGGGGTAGATAGCTGTACAGCCTTGTCTTGGCAGGTCGCGCCCAGCATGGCGGTGGCCTGGTCTTGGCGGGCCGGGCAGGGCATCGCCATTGCGGTCTCAATCAGGGTCGCAGCAAGAGTCTTAGCGGGCATCGCTGCTGTGGCCGGTTCTTGGCGGGCCGCACCTGGCGTGGCTGCGGCCTGGTTTGAAGTCGCTCCTGCGGCGTGGATCAGCGTTGCCACTGCGGCAGGATCTTTGCGGGCCGCACCTGGCGTGGCTGCGGCCTGGATCGGCGTCACTTCTGTGGTGGGGATGGACGTCACTTCTGCGGTATGGATCGGCATCGCCGCTGCAGCGGGATCCTGGCGGGCTGAGCCTGACGTGGCTGCGGCCTGGGCTTGGTGGGCCGCACCTGGCGTGGTTGCGGCCTGGTTCAGCGTCGCCACGCCAGACGTCTTTCCAGGGACCGCGGGCATGGCAGCGGGGGTCTGGGCACTCCAGTGGGCAGGGGTAACACAGGATTCACCCATCGGTAGAATCATCGAGGTCTGAGTCATCGCCGCTCGGTGTGGCACTCGTCGTACGGTTCCCTTCTCGTAGGCCCGAACCGCTGCAGCCATCTCCAGAAGCTCCGTGCGTCCCTCACTGATCTGCCGTACGATCCTGGCCTCCAGTCAGTCACAGAAATGGGCATCTCCCGATACCACCAGGCAGCGGAGCCTGGCTCTGGGTCTCTGCGTTCAAATGCCATTTTCTCTGCGTCTCCTGTCGCGGGCGGGGAGGACGCCGTCGCTGAGCTCGCTAACGCTCGGGTCCGGCCCTGCTGCGGCTGCTGCTCAGTGGCTCGATCGGTGGGCCGGATCCGGGGACTCGAGCAGCGCTCCTCACCCGTGAGTGAAAAGGGTGGTTGGTTTGTTTGGGGATTTAGACCGTGACGCCACCCACGGGTTGTGGTGAAGATGGGCACCACCGCTGCTGGTGACGGGGATCCCGGGAGCGATGGTAGGGAGCAGCTGGGATGTTGTTTTCCCCCTCCGTGGGTAGGGGTCGGTGGTCCCGGGGCCCGGTGGTGGGATGGGGAGGCAGGGTAGGTGAGGTGCAGGGTTGCAGGGGCGGCGCGGTGCCGGATGGCACGGGTGTACTCACTCAGCAAGAGATGCACAAAGTCCTCGGTAAACCAAACGGCTGAATGGACGGGTCCCGCAGCCGGCTGCAGTGTCTCTTCCCGGACAGGTGATGGCGGCTGTCTTTCCCTGCACCTATGTGTACTGTTTTGACTACGATGGGTCCCCAATGGTAGTCCGCTCCCTGGTGTATGTGTGGCGCCCTGGACTAGCCAGGTCGTCACAGATACTACAACACAACACCCCCACCCCGAGATAGGCACATCAGTCAGACACAAATCCTTGTTGCCTCCTTCCATGGGGCTGATATCCACACCAGATGGGGTGGAGCCAGGCGGTTGGCTCCACCCACTGAGGGGTTCACAGTCCTGTAGGCGGGAAAGGAAGTCAGTGAGAGTTGAGTGGAGTTGAGTTGAGTGGAGTGCAGTTAGGGAAGTGGTAGGAGAGGAGCAAAACTGACCGTGTCCGGGTACATGGCCCGGGCACCGAGAGCAAGGTTGGCAGACGGTGGTAGTCATCTGCAGGAGAGGCAGATTAACGCGGAACCGTAGGACCGGGGACGGGCGGTGGCCCGCTGGTACCGATCCGGGGAGCGAAGTGAAGCCAGCACAAACCGGCAGGGCCTGCGGACCCCGACCAAGCTTGGAGTCGCTGTTAATAAGGTCAAATCCGTTAGTGACCGGAACCCCAATGGTTTCCAAACAGCCAAGATCCGAATAAAGGCAACTGTCCAAACAGCACAAGGGAAATACAGCTACCGCCACAGCTAGAGTTCCCAGGGCCAGAGCCTGCTGGCAAATGGGCTCCTCCGGCCCATATACACGCTGGGGAGCGGGTTACTGGTGGGAAACCATCGGGACCGAAGATACACAACAGGTGTAGGGAAAGGCAGCCACCACCAACCGTCCGGGAGAAACCACAGCAGCCGGCTGCGGGACCCGTTCATCCAGCCGTTTGTTTTACCAGAGACTGTGCCTCCATTTGTGGCTGAGTGAGTACTACCGTGCCGTCCGGCACCGCGCTGCGCAGTCCAAGTGCCCCCCTGCACCTTGCCAACCCTGCTTCCCCGTCACCTCACCGGGCCCCGGGACCACCAACCCCCTACCTACGGAGGGAGAAACAACATCCCAGCTGATCCCTGCCATCGCTCCCGGGATCCCCGTCAACAGCAGTGGTGATGTCCAACCTCACCACAACACGTGGGTGGCGTCATGGACCAAATCCCCAAACCAAATCACCCCTTTCACTCACGGGCGAGGAGCGCTGCTCGAGTCCCCGGATCCGGCCCACCACTCGAGCCACCGAGCAGCAGCAGCGCCGGACTCGAGCGCCAGCGAGACCGCAGCAGCGACGGCTCCCTCCCCGCCCGCGACATATGGATGCCGGAGGAGCCCGTTTGCCCGCAGGCGCTGGCCCTTGGGTCTCTAGCCTTAGGCGGTAGCTGTATACCCTCACGGTGCAGACGGTTGCCTTCTAATGGGTCTTTGGCTGTTAGGAAACCCCTGGGGTTCCTGTCACACTCGGATTTGACTGTTGACGGCGACTCCAAGCCTAGTTGGGGTCCGATGGCCCTGCCTGTGTGTGCTGGCTTCACTTCACTCCCCGGTCGGTACCGGCAGGCCACCGCCCGACCCCGGTCCTACGGTTCCGCGTTGATTCCCTACTCCTGCAGACGGCCACCACCGTCTGCCAACCTTGTTGTCAGTGCCTGGGTCACAAACCCAGACACTCTCCACTTCAACCTCCTGGACTGTTCTTTCCCTTTTCCCGCCTCCAGGCCTGTGAACTCCTCGGTGGGCAGGGCCAACAGCTTGGCTCCGCCCCACCTGGTGTGGACATCAGACCCTGGAGGGAGGCAACAAGGCTTTATGTTTGGCTAATGTTACTGTCTAGTGGGGGTGGGGGTGTGTGTGTGTTACCTGTGACGACCTGGCTAGTCCAGGGCGCCACACTCCTTCTGCACGATCTCCCAGCAGCAGACTCGTCACTTCTTCTAGTAGCAGGCTTTTGATGTTGCTCAGCAGCAGGTTTGTAACTTCCTCTTGCAGATTTTCCTTTAATAGCAGACTTTCGCTTCTCCTTTTTCTTCCACCAGCCTTGTACTTCGCCTCCGAGTAAGGTCAGAGCTCCTTCAATCACACCCGAGGTCAGTACGGTGCAGGGGATCTCTCTCTGTAACTAGCCACACCTCTTCGTGGGCGGTAACTTCTTCCAGCGCGGGTTTCTGTTGTTTTTCAGCGCGCTATTCATGGTGGCAATATGGCGGCGCTTCAAGCTTTCTAAGTGGACCACCCAGGCACATGGTCACCTGTCTTTACAGGTCTAGTCCTTATCCTGTTCGTGACGCCAGGATGTGAAGCACCACAGGTGCGGTGTAGCGGTGCATTACCTTTAGGGACTCCACGTGATGGGACAATTCTGGTCACAGGTAGGGAACCTTCTTGGGATTGTTGTGACGTCACTCTCAGAATTGCGGTCAATGGGGACCGCCACTGCAGATTAAGGGATGCCTGGGGCTGATGGTGGGTGCAGTCAATTGTAATAGCCTCCTGAGAGTGAGGCAAGCCCCAGGGCCCTGTGTAGGTGTGTGGAACCACAAGTCGCAGAATAACTCAACACAAGCAGAATGTCTTTCAGGGGTTTTACTCACTGTTGATGGCAGGGTGAGTAACCCGGGCGTAGCTGGGATGAACCAGGCTGGAACCAGGTGTCCTTCAGGCTGACTTGTGAGGGTGGCTACTAACTCGCCTTCCTTAGCCCTTCTGTTGTTTGTGATGACCCCGACTTGCAGTCCCTACGGGGGTCACCCATTCTTCTTCTCTGCCTTTCTGATATTTTTCTTGGCCTGCCACTTCTGGGCTTAACAAGAACTGTACCTGTGTTCTTCCATTTCCTTACTATGTTCCCCACAGTGGAAACTGACAATTTAATCTCTGAGACAACTTTTTGTATCCTTCCCCTGAACAACTATGTTGAATAATCTTTGTTTTCAGATTATTTGAGAGTTGTTTTGAGGAGCCCATTATGCCACTCTTCATAGGAGATTCAAGTAGGAGAACAACTTGCAAGTGGCCACCTTAAATACCTTTTCTCATGATTGGATACACCTGCCTATGAAGTTCAAAGCTCAATGAGGTTACAAAACCAATTTAGTGCTTTAGTAAAGCAGTAAAAAGTAGTTAGGAGTGTTCAAATCAAGAAATTGATAAGAAATTGATAAGGGTGCCCATACTTTTGCACCGGTCAAATTTTGTTAAATGTGGATTGCACATTTTCTGTTAGTACTCATTTCAATCCAGAAATATTACTCAGTCCATCAGTTATTATATATGAAACTGAAATAGCTGTTGCAAAACCCCAAATTGCTATAAAGAAAAAAGGTTGACATTAATAGGGGTGCCCAAACTTTTTCGTATGACTGTATAAGTGTTTGTTACCCATATATGTTGTCTGGTTTATATACCTCTAGCTGTGAGTCCCGATTTTGCTATTTTTTGCAATTGTGTATATCCATCTGTTACCTCTTGATCCTTTATAACGTTTTATATTTTTCAACCTTGATTATATGAACTTTTTGATTGGTTTCCCCCTTCTTGTTCTGCATTATCTTCAATCCACATGTGCATTTTCTGTCATTACATTATAGAATTAAATTGCTATATGTTATTTCCTCTGTCTATTATTCTATTTTCCATTTACTTGAAGGCTGTAACGCGGGAGGGCAGGGGTCTTCCTCTGTTCCAGTCTATCATTGTTTGTTCATGTAATTTATATTTGTATTTTACGTTACCCTTTTACACATGTACAAAACCATGGAATCAATAGTGCTCTAAAAATAAATAATACCGTAATAATAATAACTGTGTTGGTAATGATGCAGCATCTTACACTTTATTTAGCTGAACAGAACATGTGCTTAGTGCTAGTTCTGTTTTAATATCTGTATAATATTAATGAATTTTGTGCACCCCACCGGAGGCCTGGATGCACGGTAGCCGGAGCACTAACGGGGCAGGGACAGCATCCCACAGAGAATGGGTAGGACAAAGGCACTGGGGCCTCAGAGTTCCTGAAAACGGAGACAGTACAGGACTCCGGTACACGTGTCAGGTAGGAACGTCAGGCAATGGTACTGGTAACGGGACACAGCACAAGGGGACCTGAGCACCTAGCTCACAAGACTAAGCTTCAAGACACGTTGATCAGGCCCCGCCCACATGGAAAGGCCAGTCTTATATACCCAGCACAGCCCTATGTCATATCCTGCTTCAGGTGTGCTGGGCCCATAAGGCTGCACATCAAACTTAGATAAAGGTATAATGCCTCAAGCATATGGAAAAATATTGGAATATACAATGAAAAATGCTACTTGCTAATTTGAACATGTGAATAATGAATTGCATACCTGCCGTGAATATTAGGAAAAAGGAGATATTTAGCAATCGCATTGATCAATGTAACTGAGCCCCAAGACCTCGTCAAGGTATATCTCTATATTGGGGTCCCTAGCTCTGTGACCCTAACTGTGTGTCATCTCATTGCAATTAAAAACTGCTGTGGGTGGAGAGGGGTAACTAAGAACTTTCTTATATAGGAGATGGAAAAAACATGGCCGAAAGGGGCGGAGCTGTGTTCACATTCAGAAAAAAAACTACATATAACTGAATAGGATAACTGAAGTGAGCACTAATATATATATATGAGTGCAAGCCAAAACTTACATACTATAGGAGGATAAGGCTGCACATCAAACTTAGATAAAGGTATAATGCCTCAAGCATATGGAAAAATATTGGAATATACAATGAAAAATGCTACTTGCTAATTTGAACATGTGAATAATGAAATGCATACCTGCCATGAATATTAGGAAAAAGGAGATATTTAGCAATCGCATTGATCAATGTAACTGAGCCCCAAGACCTCGTCAAGGTATATCTCTATATTGGGGTCCCTAGCTCTGTGACCCTAACTGTGTGTCATCTCATTGCAATTAAAAACTGCTGTGGGTGGAGAGGGGTAACTAAGGACTTTCTTATATAGGAGATGGAAAAAACATGGCCGAAAGGGGCGGAGCTGTGTTCACATTCAGAAAAAAAACTACATATAACTGAATAGGATAACTGAAGTGAGCACTAATATATATATATGAGTGCAAGCCAAAACTTACATACTATAGGAGGATAAGGCTGCACATCAAACTTAGATAAAGGTATAATGCCTCAAGCATATGGAAAAATATTGGAATATACAATGAAAAATGCTACTTGCTAATTTAACTGAATAGGACAGTTAGGGTCACAGAGCTAGGGACCCCAATATAGAGATATACCTTGACGAGGTCTTGGGGCTCAGTTACATTGATCAATGTGATTGCTAAATATCTCCTTTTTCCTAATATTCATGGCAGGTATGCATTTCATTATTCACATGTTCAAATTAGCAAGTAGCATTTTTCATTGTATATTCCAATATTTTTCCATATGCTTGAGGCATTATACCTTTATCTAAGTTTGATGTGCAGCCTTATCCTCCTATAGTATGTAAGTTTTGGCTTGCACTCATATATATATATTAGTGCTCACTTCAGTTATCCTATTCAGTTATATGCTGGGCCCATAAGACCAGGAGAGTGGGCGCGGCCCGGTCCTATACAGAGGCATGAGTCTAAGGGCGGCTTTGCATGTTGTAACATCGCATGTGCGATGTCGGTGGGGTCATATCGAAAGTGACGCACATCCGGCGTCACTTTCGACATCGTTGTGTGTAAATCCTAGATGATATGATTAACGAGCGCAAAAGCGTCGTTATCGTATCATCGGTGCAGGCTCCGACTTTTTCATAATTACGCTGCCGCAACAGGTGCGATGCTGTTCCTCGTTCCTGCGGCAGCACACATCGCTGTGTGTAAAGCCGCAGGAGCGAGGAACATCTCCTTACCTGCCGCCAGCGGCTATACGGAAGGAAGGAGGTGGGCGGGATGTTTACATCCTGCTCATCTCCGCCCCTCCGCCACTATTGGCCGCCTGCCGTGTGACGTCGCTATGGCGCCGCACGACCCGCCCCCTTAGGAAGGAGGCGGGTCGCCGGCCAGAGCAACGGTCGCAGGGCAGGTGAGTGCATGTGAAGCTGGCGTAGCGATAATTTTTGCTTTGACAGCTATCACAAAATATCGTACCTGCGATGGGGGCGGGGACTATCGCGTGCGACATCGCAGCGTCGGCTTGTGATGTCGCAACGTGCAAAGCCCGCCTGAGACTCAGAGTCAGACTCTTGAGACCAGGAGCAGGACGCAGGAGAGCACGAGCGGGAGCGGCAGCCATGACTGGAGGACACATGGGCTGGATCAGTGGTTAAGGAGCGGTGCCGCGATGGCAAGTTCGTACCAGTTGGTACAGAGCGGTGCAGCGACGGTGAGACCAGATCAGTGGGTATGGAGCGGTGCCGGGATGGTGCGACCGGATCAGTGGGTAAGGAGCGCTGCTGGGACACTGGGAGCGTGACATATCCACAATGGGTCAGTAGTAGAGAATATATAGAGTGACAAGCAGTTATAGAGGGAAGATCGCCTCCCTGACTGTCACAGTGCACTACTCCAGCTACCCGTAAGGAGACGCTCTATCTCAGACAACTTCCTTACAAAACTGCAATTAGGGCTTATTTTTGGACTAGGGCTTTTTTTTGGACTATTGCTTACTTTTGGAATATGGCTTATATTTTAGGCAGACCCCCCATTACTAATCCTGTTGGCTGGGTATCAAAATTAAGGATGGGGGGAGCGTCGTTTTTTAAAATTATTTTTTTAAATCATTACAAAAAGCCACATGGGGTCCCTTGTATTTTGATACACAGCCAAGATAATGCACATAGCTGGGGGTTGCAGCCTGTAACCATGAGCTTTATCTGATCTGGTTATCACAATATGGCGAATCCTACATGATTTTTTTAATTTATATATTTATTTATTTAGTTTTACACCACTATAGGAATACAGAGAGCATGTGTGAGTCCAAGCAATCAGAGATGCTGTTAGAAAGACTGGGGAAGCGGCCTTACTGCAACTAATCACAGATGCCGGGACTGACGGTGGGAGGGGGAAGCAGTGAATGTTCATGCGAGCTAATGATTTGACCTGGAAGCAGTGTAAAGGGCCCGTTACACGCAACAACATTGCTAACGAGATGTCGCTGGGGTCACGGAATTTGTGACGCACATCCGGCCTCGTTAGCGACGTCATTGCGTTTGACACGTACGAGCAACCGCTAACAATCCCAAATACTCACCAAATCATTGATTGTTGACACGTCGTTCATTTTCAAAATATCGTTGCGCGTTCTGGACGCAGGTTGTTCGTCGTTCCTGAGGCAGCACACATCGCTACGTGTGACACCCCAGGAACGATGAACAACAGCGTTCCTGCGTCCTCCAGCAACGAGGTCAGAGTGACGTTTATGCGGCTGCTCTCCGTCCCTCCGCTTCTATTGGTGGCTTGCTGTGTGATGTCGCTGTGACGCCACACGAACCGCCCCCCTTAGAAAAGAGGTTGTTCACCAGCCACAGCGACGTCGTTAGGAAGGTAAGATCGTGTGACGCGCACTACCGATATTGTTCGCCACGGGCAGAGATTTGCCCATGATGCACAAACGATGTGGGCGGGTGCGATAGCTAGCGACATCGCTAGCGATGTCACAGTGTGTAAAGCGGCCTTTACAGCTGTGGGGAAGTCCCTTAGGCTAATATGGAGTTCCGCATCTGGGATCAAATTTGCGGTCAAGTTCACCTGTCAAAGCCAATTTCTTTTCTATTCCTTGCTGGTTTGGCAAACCCGGATAGCCATGAGCTCATTCATCACTAGTCAAGACCAAAATGAGGAGGTTATAATTCAGTCTACAGTAAATTAATGTTGAGTACAACTATAGCATGGCTTAGTTGGTTAGATTGTTACCAGATACAAGATTGAAAATTTAGATATTTGAGACAGGTCTGCATCATGTAAAATTGTTCTGGGGTATGTGTCACACTGCAAGAGTGGCAAGCACGTTCAGACCAAAAGTAGTCTGATGCACAACAAAACAACACCACAAACAAGGGGAGACACTGGGGACACAATAACCCTAGTGCTTGTGAGAGGGAAGTGTGGCGCCCCTGAGGCTTCCGTCGCCACAGGTCATTGCACCCCATCAGCGGTGTGATGCCCCATTCTGGGTGAGGAAGGGAGTGAACACCGGTACCCTGGTAAATCCACACTACACCCATTGCTAGGAACACACTGGGACCAGGGATAGTGGCAGAAAACCCTCCCATGCTGCATGCTGGGAGGGGCCGTAAGACCCATCCCTGCTCCTATAGGGTAGATCAGAGCAACTGGGGAGGTGGGAGGAGCCACAAGAGTGCAGACACAGAAAGGAAGGTCTAGTTTAGTCAGAAGGAGTTAGAGAGAGAGTGGGGAAGGAGGAGGAGGCCTACCGGAGGCAGGCAAGGAGGAGAAGAGAAAGGAAAAAGAGCTCCAAGTCAGTCAGGAGCTAAGGAAAGAAAGAGACGCTTCCTGGTATAGATCCTGGGACTCAGAGGGTCCAGGTGACACCAAGCAGGGAACAGAAGGGATCCCAGGGCCACGGGTAGCTGTAGAGCTGCGGTGGCCTGTTCCACAGGAACATCGGTGGAGGGATCAAGCTGCAGCAGGGGACGGTCCCTAGAAACCGGAGGAGTGCAAAATCATCTCCAAACAGTAAAAACCGAGGCCCAGGGAATGTTGTAAACTCCCCGGGCCACAGCCCACAGCAGAACTTCTAGAAAAGGGGTAATCAGCCGACAGGTGACCCCCCAGCCTGGAGGCTGTTGTGGAGGCCGAGCCAGGTTTATCCTACAAAGGCAAGGTTTAAGGAGACAGCTGAAGACAGACACACTTAAGAGAAGGGTACCGGGTTTCGCTCCAAGAATCACCCAGAAACGGCGGAGGTCCCTGACAGTGGTCCCAGCAGGCCAAGGGTTCCTGCCGGCCTTGACAAGAACTGTGAGTAAAGAACTTGAAACTGCACCCTTGGAGTTTCCTCTGTTATTTCATCTGCATAGACACTCACAAGCACCAACTGTGCCCCGGGGCATTGCTCCACCTGTGGGGAGTAGTACCACCATTGCTGCCATATCATCCCCCGGAGGCCTCATACAGCAGCGGCGGCTTACTAGCCGCATACCACAGGTGGCGTCACGAACACAAATTTTATTCATCAAGCCACATATTCTACTGACACCCACCAGGGCCACGGAGCCGGGCCCAGCCACCACTGACTACCTCCGGACTAGTCCGGCCCGGCACCAGGTGTCCCATAGCCCTGGGGTGGGCGAGTCAGAAGATAGACACCTGCTATCTTCACCTCCAGCTGTCCTTACTCTCCTAGCCAGTCCCTATACAGTCTCCGCAACAGTTGCCGAGCAGCACCCTGAGGCCCTGGGAAACCCTATAGATGCCCTGACTAGTGAGAGGCAGGTGAGGTTCACTAAACCTACCGCTGCACTAATAAGACAAGATAGTAAGGAACACAAACAGGAGATAAAATGCAACACAAAAGGATAAATTCCAGCTTCTGGAAAACTCCTTCACAGGTGCTTCCACCAAGGGGTCAGAGAACAGATGAATTTGTATCGTCAGCAATGATTGCTGAGTAACATCTCTTTTTAAACCTGAAGGGGTGTGGCTACAAAGCTGAAAACACTCATCTAGGAATTGTTGGAAACAAAACTGACTTTTACTCATGAAGTACTGAAAGAAATAAAAGTCATTTAATTATAGAGTCCCAGATGGAAATGAAGGATACCAACCCTAAATCTGTCACTAGTCTCCATAAATACATCGACGACATCTTGTAAAGTAATCAGGAAATTAACCCCTTAACGACCGCGGGCCGTAAAATTACATCCTAGCGGTCATAATGTTACTGCCCGCGGTCTGCCGGCGGCAGCATGGCGCGATCGGCGCACATCTCAGCTGATTTTCACAGCTGAGATGTGTGCCTGCTAGGCACGAGCAGAATCGTTATCTGCTCGTGCCGTTTAACCCCTTAAATGGCGCTGTCAATATGTGACAGCGCCATTATAAGCGCGATCGCGGTAAACTTTTACTTACCGCCCGATACCGGAAGTCACGTGACGCGATCACGTGACTTCCGATAGTTGTCATGGCAGCACAGGGTCATGTGATGACTCCTGTACTACACATGAATTGCTTTCATTTTCGCTGTGCCAGCGGCACAGCAAAAGAGAAAGAGCGTATCTGCTGTTTACAGCTGTATAGCTGTGATCAGCAGATAGTGCAGAGCGATCGGAATGCTGATCGCAATAGCCCCTTAGGGGGACTAGTAAAATAAAAAAAAAGTATTAAAAAATTAAAAAAAAAAACAAAAAACCTAAAAGTTCAAATCACCCCCCATTCGCCCTATTGAAAATTAAAGGGTTAAAAAAATAAAAAATATACACACATTTGGTATCGCCGCATTCAGAAACACCCGATCTATCAAAATATAAAATCAATTAATCTGATCAGTATACGGCGTAGCGGCAAAAAAATTCCAAATGCCAAAATGACGTTTCTTTGTTGCCAGAACTTTTGCGCAAAATGCTATGAGGCGATCAAAACGTAGCATCTGCGCAAAAATGGTACCGTTAAAAATGTCAGCTCAAGACGCAAAAAATAAGCCGTCACTGAGCCATAGATCCCGAAAAATGAGAACGCTACGGATCACAGAATATGGCGTAAAACGTGCGCCACTTTTTTCGGTCAAACTTCCGATTTTTTTTTAACCCCTTATATAAAAGTAAACCTATACATGTTTGGTGTCTACAAACTCGCACTGACCTGAGGCATCACACGCACACATCAGTTTTACCATATAGTGAACACAGTGAATAAAATATCTCAAAAACAATAGTGCTATCACACTTTTTTTGCAATTTTTCTGCATTTGGAATTTTTTTGCCGTTTTCCAGTACACTATATGGTAAAACTTATGGTTTCATTTAAAAGTACAGCTTGTTCCGCAAAAAATGATCCCTCACATGACCATATTGACTGAAAAATAAAAAAGTTACGTCTCTCAGAAAAAGAATGGCGAAAAAAAAAAAAAACGGAAAGCGAAAAATCGGCCGGTCGTGAAGGGGTTAAGGTAATACAGTTTGAAAATTGTTCTATATTTTATTCTGTTAACTGCTTGGCCTACCTTTTGTGAATTGAAGAAATTGTGATTCGTGCAATATATGAGAGTTGGAATTACTAAGCTTGTTGCACTCTTAAATTGACAGCAACCATAATGCTTGTGTGCTGCTATATGTTGGTAGATTGTTTGAATTTTATTGTCCTATGTCTTTCTTCAAGTAAAGGATAGCTACTCAAGTTGTGCTTTATTTGATAGAGGAGTTTTTAAGCCCCTGAAGCACTAGAGCATGGGTGCGACTGCTGCCTCTGCACTCCTTATAACTATCCTTCGGAAGAGAAGACACAATACCAAATCTTTGAGTTAAATGGGGTTGTCCACTACTAGGACAATCCCTTCTGTTTTTCCCCAGGTAAAATAAAAAAGCCTATACTCACCTACACGGCTGGCGTGGTTCGAGCAATGCCAGTGCTCGCTGAAGTGGATCCCCACTTCCAATCAGCGTTGGCGTTTGTCTTCCCGCTTTTGGACAGAGGAGCAATCAACAGGAAGTGAGTAGCAGCCACAATGCTCACTTAATGTTGAGTAACTCATTTGTCCAAAGGCGGGGTGACAGAACTGGGTTCTGATTAGACACGAGGCTCAAGTAATGTCACAAAATTACATGAGCCCCGACACTGCAAGCCCCAGCACCACTGGAATCGACAGCTGCGGAGGTGAGTACAGACTTTTTATTTTACCTTGGTAATACATGTGCAATCAGAAGGGATTCTCCTAGTAGTGAACAACCCCTTTAAATCTTCATCTCTGCCCAATACACTCATTACTGGGATTCGTAGTGCCGGGGCTCACGTACCATGACATCATGCGAGCCCACGTCTAATCACTGCTAGATTCTGTCTCCCTGCCTTCGGACAAACGAGTTGATCAACAGTAAAGGGGGCTTTACACGCTGCGACATCGCTAATGCGGAGTCGTTGGGGTCACGGAATTTGTGACGCACATCCGGCCGCATTAGCGATGTTGCTGCGTGTGACACCTATGAGCGATTTTGCATCATTGCAAAAACGTGCAAAATCGCTCATCGGTGACATGGGGGTCCATTCTCGATTATCGTTACTGCAGCAGTAACGATGTAGTTCGTCGCTCCTGCGGCAGCACACATCGCTATGTGTGACGCTGCAGGAACGAGGAACCTCTCCTTACCAGCCTCCCGGCTGCTATGAGGAAGGAAGGAGGTGGGCGGGATGTTCCGGCCACTCATCTCCGCCCCTCCGCTTCTATTGGGTGGCCGCTCAGTGACGTCGCTGTGACGCCGCACGGACTGCCCCCTTAGAAAGGAGGCGGTTCGCCGGTCACAGCGACGTCGCCGGGCAGGTAAGTATGTGTGACGGGTCTGCGCGATGTTGTGCGGCAAGGGCAGCGATTTGCCCGTGTCGCACAACAGATGGGGGCGGGTACCAACGCTAGCGATATCGGGACTAATATCGCAGCGTGTAAAGTAGCCTTAAGTGAGCGCTGCAGCTGTCACTCCCTTCCTGCTAATTGCTCCTGACTCCCATTGATTGAAAGTGGGGCTCGCATTATGTTGTGAAGTCACGCAAACCCTGGCACTGCTGGAACCATGCCGGCAGCAGAGGTGAGTATAGGCTTTTTTATTTTACCTGGGGAAACATTTGGAATCAGAAGGGGTTGTCCTAGTTGTGGACAACCCCTTTAAATCTTCATCTCTGCTCAATTCCCTCATTACTCTCATTCTTTGGTCACTAAGTAATTCTATACAGTTTTTCCCATTGCAAATGTGACGCCCCAGGGACATCGATCCAGCTTCCAGGACGCCACAGGGTCTTCTTTTAATATGGCAAACAGGTATGTCAGATTTTGTATGTGTCGTGACACCACTCACGACTTGCGGTCAGGGATATGGATGACCGCCACTGCAGATTTTATAAGCGTCTGAGGCTGATGGGGTCTGCAGTCAGATGGTGTGGCCTCCCATGAGTGAGGCTGGCCCCAGGGGCTTAGGTGTGTAGGATAACAGGTCCCAGAATAACTCAGGCAGAGTCCAAAAGTAATTTAACTGATTTTTACTCACACAGATGTTATGGTGAGCTGACCCGGGCGTTGCTATGAACAACCAGGTAGGACGAGGGGCTCCTTCGGGCCAGTCTGAGGGTAACAGGTTAGCTCGCCTTCCTAGCACTTCTGTGTTTGGATAACCCCCTGACCTGAAGTACCATGGGGGTCTATCCAGGGAGTTGGCACTGCCTTTTTCTCCCGTTTTTGAACTGTTTGCCAGCAGCGTGGACCAGGTGAGATGGCTTCTGGCTCTGTCTCCTTATGGGTCCCTGCATTGCTGCTGAGGCTCGGACTCTGTGTGGTTGGTGAGGTACTTGTAGTTCCCCTCACCGGCAGGTTTAGGAGATAGTTACACTGGAGTCTGCTCTAGGGACCTGTACCCCGTACGTGCCTACTCACCAGGAGCACCTCTTCTTCTGACTACCTGGGCCCGTTCTCCCCCGCCAACTGTCACTACACCACGCAGGGTCTGACTAGTGTGAGCGCGTGGATCCGCCTCGCGACCGCCGTGCTCCACTACCAGACTGGCTCTCCTTCCTTTCCTTACAACCTCTGCACTTTAGCTCTCAGCCCCTCCGCTGCACCCATTAATAAGATTTGAAAGCTAGCCCCCCCCCTGGAGACTACCCAAGGGTCCCATCTAATGGTGTGGGAGAACTGGTTGCTATGTGTCTGTGCGTACACACCTCTTTCTGGCCTTTAGGATTACCTGGAAGTACTGTCCCAGCATGGGTGCAGTACTCAGTGGTGCCTGACCAGGTCAGGGGCACCACATTCCCCCTTGGTTATCGACAGCACGTCCTCTGGCTGCAAAGATAAGAAAAACAAAATACAAATTTTCCCACACAGGGGAGATAATTACATATCAACATACCAGGTACCATACCATACCACCATCACCCACGACCCATGAGTCTTTAACCCCAAACCCGTATACGGAGTGATCACCAATCCTTTTGGTGACCTGGTCTCGGCCTGGTCCACCGCAGACCATTCCAGTGACAGTTCTTTTTGTCCTGGTGGCGTAGGCTAGGCCCCATAAACAGGCGTACCTGCTTCGTCTTTGTTGGAGGGCAGGCCCCAAAAACAGGCGTGCCCCCTTGGTGGTGCCGAGCCATGCCTCTCAACAGGCAGACTCTGGGGTTGGTGCCACTGAGGTAACTATGTACACTGCGAGAGTTTGTGGTTATAGCCAGTTCATAACCTATGGTCCATATACAGTGCACAATACCTGGTGCTAAGATTATGTGTAAGGTTCACGCAAAAGTACTTGCGGTCACATTTTCCTAAACGTTACTTTTTAACTTGCATAAAAAATGTTTAAACTAAACTTTTTATATACTGACTTTCTAACTTAGATTGACTTGCGCCTTCTAAGGTTAGTGCTGGGTACTGGGGTGCACTGATCTCTGGAGGTCGTGTCATTGGTGTCCTCTGGCAGTGGGGACAATGGGGACCTGGTTGAATCAGTGGGGGTTGAACCTGGTGTCACTGAGGTCCCCTTTGGACATGGCACCACATCCAAAGCGTACCAGCCTCTTTCCCCTTTATGTCATGTAAATTCCACCACGTCCCCCATGTATAGGTCACGGCAAGGGTGACCTCGCTGTAAATGGGATTGTACATCCCGCCGGGACACAAAAAGCCCCTCTTTTACCCCTGCCTCTACAATAAAACCCCACCCCGAGCGGCGATTCAACTCCTCCACTACTCCCAGGTGGAGGGGACCTCGAGCCTGGAACCTGGCCCGCCGCATGGACTGCTTTTCCTGCAGGTCCCGGGCCTCCAACTGTCCACTCCCCGGGATGGGTTCTACAAGGGGGTGTGGGCGACCTGCTCTCACCCGTCGTCACTCTCTGCAGGCTTGTGTTGCTGACATGGCCCTGGGGTGGGCCTCCCTTCGCTGCAACATCACCTTGTCATCAGCGGGGCACCAGGTGAGTAACGTGCTCTGCATTTCCTCCTCCCTGCTGAAATTTGCTGTGTCCTGGTTAGGTCGGGTAGGACCTCTTCTCCCTCCCTGGCGGAGAGTGCTGCAACCTTTTCCGGTCGTGGGGAAACAGCAGCGGTCGGGTAGACTGTAGGACCTCTTCTCCCTCCCTGACGGAGGGTGCTGTGACCTCTTCCGGTCAGTAGGGGGACAGCAGCGGCCTTGATATGGTCTCCCTCTCTTTCAGAGGGTGCTGTGACCTCCTCCGGTCGGGCAAGTGGAAGCTCTGGGGTTCGAGCCTTCGGCAGCCGGACAGGACGGTGACCGCTTCAGGTCGGGACGGCAGCTTGCTGACCAGGTCTTTAGCATCTAGGTAAGCCGAGAGCAGGGCATCCGGACCCCTCTCCAGCGGAGAGGGTGCTGTGACCGCTTCAGGTCGGGACGGCATGGGCGTCGCACTGGCTTCTGATGGTAGCGCCGGCGGGATCAGCACACCATGTAGGGCAGAGGTAGTTTTGGACTCACCCGGGATCGTGCTGGAGACATTCAGTGGCGGGGTCGCTGTTGCTGATGGTGGCTTAGGCTGAGCATGAGAGGCGCCTCCAGGCGGGCTTCGCTGCACGGACAACCGCAGGTTTTGGATCGCCATTAACATTCTGTGCCTCCAGGCGGCTACTTCTCGTTTTCACTGCTCCTCCATGCGGTCAGCAATTTTCTCCACTTCTGCTTCCAGCTCCTCCGCTGACATGGGCCTTGACCAGCCCTGCTCCTTCTGATCACTCTCTGCTGATGCCATCCTGTCCTGTGGACATCTCAGCAGTCCGGGGACAGATCAGCCCTCCCATTTCCTCTTCTCATGGGGTCAGAGCGCTCTGGGGATTCTGGGACGGTCACTCCTCTCCGTGGCCAAGTGGTTAAGGCATTGGACTCGAAATCCAATTAGGGGTTTCCCCGCACAGGTTTGAATCCTGTTCGTGACGCCAAAATGGGTCCCTGTGTTGCTGCTGAGGCTCGGACTCTGTGTGGTTGGTGAGGTACTTGTAGTTTCCCTCACTGGCAGGTTTAGCAGATAGTTACACTGGAGTCTGCTCTAGGGACCTGTACCCCGTACGTGCCTACTCACCAGGAGCACCTCTTCTTCTGACTACCTGGGACCATTCTCCCCGCCAAGTGTCACTACACCGCACAGGGTCTGACTAGTGTGAGCGCGCGGATCCGCCTCACGACCGCCGCGCTCCACTACCAGACTGGCTCTCCTTCCTTTCCTTACAACCTCTGCACTTTAGCTCTCAGCCCCTCCGCTGCACCCATTAATAAGATTTGAAAGCTAGCCCCCTCTGGAGACTACCCAAGGGTCCCATCTAATGGTGTGGGAGAACTGGTTGCTATGTGTCTGTGCGTACACACCTCATTCTGGCCTTTAGGATTACCTGGAAGTACTGTCCCAGCATTGGTGCAGTACTCAGTGGTGCCTGACCAGGTCAGATGGCACCACAAAAACCAAGAGCTAGAAATTCCATTTGTAAAATTTTCTTTCTAAATAATGAACTTTAAAAAAAAAAATACAGTCTCGCCCTTCCAAATAAAAGATCTTGTCCTGTGTTTTTTAAAGCTTTACCATTCGGCTTTAGAGCGTGAGCCCTGCGGGGGGAATGTCTGTCTAGTGCCTCATTGTTCAGTTCCATTTTAGAAGCGTACACCACTGCGTATCTCCGTGCACTGGAATGTCTCTGAAAAGATAAAAAAAGGAGGCCAAAAGGTGATACGGTTAAAAGGAAAACTAAAAACAACAGTTATCCTCTATGGAGACAAAAAGAGGGTCGACAAAATCTATCTAGATTCTATCCTTACAGCGATCAAATATAAACGTTCCTTTGCTTCTTATGTTTTGTTCTTAGGAGCTTTCTATAGAAACATGGTCAGGTCATGGTTTTTGCAAAAAGTAGACGATAAATACACTAAATGTAGAAATATTGGGTTACCATTTTTTTCTGTTAAGTTTTGATAATACCAAAATGGAATTTAGGCCTCATTCAGATATTCATTAACTAGTTCCCCTGATGCATCAGTTGAACTTATGAACATGGAAACTAATGACTGGTAATAGTGGTTATACAAGCATGGGAGGTGAAAGAGACTGCTGCCGGCTTGCCCAAATTAACAATACCTCTAATGTGTCAAGTGTGCATGTATGATGTGTATACAGTCATATGGAAAAGTTTGGGCACCCCTATTAATGTTAACCTTTTTTCTTTATAACAATTTGGGTTTTTGCAACAGCTATTTCAGTTTCATATATCTAATAACTGATGGACTGAGTAATATTTCTGGATTGAAATGAGGTTTATTGTACTAACAGAAAATGTGCAATCCGCATTTCATTTCAACAAAATTTGCAAAAGTATGGGCACCCTTATCAATTTCTTGATTTGAACACTCCTAACTACTTTTTACTGACTTACTAAAGCTGGGTTCACACATAGCGACAACGACGTCGCTGTTACGTCACCATTTTATGTGACGCAACAGCGACCTTGTAAGTCGTTGTTATGATCGCTGCTTAGCTGTCAAACACAGCAGAAGCAGCAGCGATCTTAACGACATGCGTCGCTGTGCTACATGTGCAGAAAGCAGGGAGCCGTGCACACCGCTTAGCGCTGGCTCCCCTGCACTCCTAGCTACAGTACACATCGGGTTAATTACCCGATGTGTACTGCAGCTACATGTGCACAGAGCAGGAGCCGGCGCTGGCAGCGAGAGCGGCGGATGCTGGGAACGAAGGTAAATATCAGGTAAGCAGGGAAAGGTCTTCCCTTGGTTACCCGATGTTTACCCTGGTTACAGCTTACCGCAGCTGCCAGACGCCGACTCCTGCTCCCTGCTCGCTTCATTCCGTCGCTCTCTCGCTGTCACACACAGCGATGTGTGCATCACAGTGGGAGAGCGACGACCAAAAAATGAAGCTGGACATTCAGCAACGACCGGTGACCTCACAGCAGGGGCCAGGTTGTTGCTGGATGTCACACACAGCGATAGTGACGGGACGTCGCTGCAACGTCACAGAAAATGTGCTACGTCGTTGTCGTCATTGCTGTGTGTGACACCACCCTAAAGCACTAAATTGGTTTTGTAACCTCATTGAGCTTTGAACTTCATAGGCAGGTGTATCCAATCATGAGAAAAGATATTTAAGGTGGCCACTTGCAAGTTGTTCTCCTATTTGAATCTCCTATGAAGAGTGGCATCATGGGCT
Organism: Anomaloglossus baeobatrachus; assembly: GCF_048569485.1. NCBI lineage: Eukaryota > Metazoa > Chordata > Amphibia > Anura > Aromobatidae > Anomaloglossus > Anomaloglossus baeobatrachus. The sequence continues at coordinate 65,463,956 of NC_134356.1, forward strand.
CCTCAAAACAACTCTCAAATGATCTGAAAAAAAAGATTATTCAACATAGTTGTTCAGGGGAAGGATACAAAAAGTTGTTTCAGAGATTGAAATTGTCAGTTTCCACTGTGAGGAACATAGTAAGGAAATGGAAGAACACAGGTACAGTTCTTGTTAAGCCCAGAAGTGGCAGACCAAGAAAAATAATCAGAAAGGCAGAGAAGAAGAATGGTGAGAACAGTCAAGGACAATCCACAGACCACCTCCAAAGACCTGCAGCTTCATCTTGCTGCAGATGGTGTCAATGTGCATCGGTCAACAATACAGCGCACGTTGCACAAGGAGAAGCTGTAATGGAGAGTGATGCGAAAGAAGCCGCTTCTGCAAGCACGCCACAAACAGAGTCGCCTGAGGTATGCCAAAGCACATTTGGACAAGCCAGTTACATTTTGGAAGAAGGTCCTCTGGACTGATGAAACAAAGATTGAGTTGTTTGGTCATACAAAAAGGCGTTATGCATGGAGGCAAAAAACCACGGCATTCCAAGAAAAGCACTTGCTACCCACAGTAAAATTTGGTGGAGGTTCCATCATGCTTTGGGGCTGTGTGGTCAATGCCGACACCGGGAATCTTGTCAAAGTTGAGGGTCACATGGATTCAACTCAGTATCAGCAGATTCTTGACAATAATGTGCAAGAATCAGTGACGAAGTTGAAGTTACGCAGGGGATGGATATTTCAGCAAGACATTGATCCAAAACACCGCTCCAAATCTACTTAGGCATTCATGCAGAGGAACAATTACAATGTTCTGGAATGGCCGTCCCAGTCCCCAGACATAAATATCATTGAAAATCTGTGGGATGATTTGAAGCGTGCTGTCCATGCTCGGCGACCATCAAACTTAACTGAACTGGAATTGTTTAGTAAACAGGAATGGTCAAATATACCTTCATCCAGGATCCAGGAACTCATTAAAAGCTACAGGAAGCGACTAGAGGCTGTTATTTTTGCAAAAGGAGGATCTACAAAATATTAATGTCACTTTTATGTTGAGGTGCCCATACTTTTACACCGGTCAAATTTTGTTTAAATGCGGATTGCACATTTTCTGTTAGTACAATAAACCTCATTTCAATCCAGAAATATTACTCAGTCCATCAGTTATTAGATATATGAAACTGAAATAGCTGTTGAAAAACCCAAATTGTTATAAAGAAAAAAGGTTGACATTATTAGGGGTGCCCAAACTTTTTCATATGACTGTATCTATGTATGTCAGTGTATGTGACTGTCTATTTGGGTATTTATACATATTATTGTGAATTGGTCTTCAAATATGTATATGTTCTTATGCCTGTGTATGTACGTATCTGTGTATATGTTTGTGTATGCGTGTGACTGCATGTTCATGGGGCCCAATGAGACTCTTTCACCTGGAGTCTACAAAAACCTAGAGCTGGCTCTGATGCAGGGTGTAGTACTTTAGGAAGGACTGGATCTAAAAGATGGGGCGCAGTAGTGGGAATATTGTAGGTGATCAGTTGAGTTTGTGTTTTCCCTTCCCCAACTGTTTTGTGCACCATTGAGCACTCAACTGATGAATTGAGGGACTGTAAGCTTCGAGATGGTCTTGCACCCTTCATCATGGACTCTGCCTCAATGCACCCATGGACTGTGACCTAATGCCCATAGGTTTTAATAGCCCCTTTATGCACTCTGCCCCTTTTTTCCCTAGACTCAGCACTTAATGACTGGGACCTACTGTGGAAGATTCTTGTTGGGGGAGAGGAGGAACGGGGAGACCTGGGAGCATTCACCAGGTCAGGCAGATGGACTGTTGTGGACGGGAGGGGGGAATGAACAGATAACCGGATGTGCCTGCCGAATCAATAGGTTTTGCAACGTTTGAAGTATTGTGCACTGGGAAAGGACTCAACAAAACCTGAACTCCCCATGATGTGGTGTTGCCCTAATCATGGTTAGGACTCCCACATGCGAGCCCCTGTGGATTCTGGACTCCTGTTGGCATGAGGACCCTTTGTTGATAAAAACTGAATTCTTATTTTCAGGGTCCCAAGTGAGTGAGACCGTAGTCAGGATGACTCACGCCAGAGACCCAAGTCCCTGATGCCGGGACAAGAAAAATGTTAATACTGAATGTTTCCCTGGCACGCTTTGTGTCTTCCAGTGTGGTATGGTCAGGGACAACCATGCTTAAAGAGGGGAGGAATGTAAGGAGGTGGTTGGATTCCTGCCCTTGAAGACACAAGCATATTAATGTATATAATGTATAGAGTATTAGAATGTATGTAGTGTAATGTGATAGTGTAGTGCAAGATGCAGCAGTATTAGGAATGTTATGTAAGGTAGGATTATAAATAATAGGAGTTACTAAGTGTCTAATGGTGTCCTATACTAAAGAAACGAGGAACAGCATTGTACCTGTCGCTGCAGCGAAATTATGAAAATGACCTACACTACACAGATCACCGATTTACAACGCTTTTGCGATCGTTTATCAGTGCATCTAGGCTTTACACATTGCGACGTCGTTACTGGCGCCAGATGTGCGTCACTTTCAATTTGACCCCGACAACATCGCAGTAGCAATGTCGCAACGTGCAAAGTACCCCTAAGAGCAAGTGGCCCATGTGGATAGGTGCAAAACTGTGAAGCGAAAGTGTGTGATACAGGTGGTATTTCAAGATTCAGCATATTGTAGCCATGGGACATAGACGGCACAGTTAACTGCTGGTTGCAAGGGAGTTCCGGTTGACAAGTTATTGTACTGAGATGTTAAAATAACAGGTAAAACTCCAAAATTGAAGTATTATTATAGTCTGTGATTATCAAGAAGCCCTAGCATGCCTTCCCTTGAATTGCAACATGAATATATTTCTATTCTAAAATACAAATAGGAAAGTTCTTATAATGAAGACATCTACTTTTTTCATTTTTCATCTTTTCCAGGAGACAGAGCACTTTATACAAAACTTTTATAAGCAAAAGTACTTTAGAATAATTGCATGCAGTTTGCCTTGTAGATGAAACATCTTTTATGTTCTATGGCAGATTTTACATGGCTTTTTCAAGCAGACACAGTACGGTAACAACAAAATGCTTAGAGACGTAAACACTCGCTTTATAGTTTTTTTTATTTGGAGCCCGACCACCCACTTTATAAATTGTATATCTCATTTTTTTAGAATGGGGGGTTAGAATATTGTATTATGATATAATATAATTCACAAACAATGATGGAGCCACATTAAAGTCCTCCAGGAAGAGGTGGGACACAATCAATAAAAATCACTATCAGAAAATTTTGCTTCTAGTACAATCTCTATGCTGATGACACCCAATTATACACTTCTTCTTCTTCACCACTGCATTGTTATAAAATACCAGTGATTGTCTGTCCGGTGCTTCTAACATCATGTCTGCCTTCTATCTAAAACTGGATTTGTCAAAAACTGAAATCTTTGTGCCCCTCCACTATACTAACCTACCTAAACCTGAAGTTGCCATTTCCATGTGTAGTTCTACTATAAATTCTAAGAATCACGTCTTGAAGTAATATTTAATTCAGGTATTAATTTGCTATATTCGTTTATTCGCTCGCTCTCTTCTTTACTGTGCCTCAAAAACATCTCTAGAATTCGACCTTTCCTTGCCTTTGACTCTGCAAAAACCTCTTCCCCTGATTCATTCTAGCCTGGACTACTGCAACTCTCTGCTATTCGTTCTCCCTCTTACTAAACCTTCCCCTCCAATCTATCATAAATGCGGCAGCCAGAATCATATTTCTGTCCAACAGCTGCACTGATACTATGTGCCAGTCTTTACACTGGTTGCGCATCCGCTCCAGAATTCAATGTAAAATTATTATTCTCACCCACAAAGCTCTCCACAGTTTTGCAAAACCCTACATATCCTCCCTCATCTCTTTTTACTAACCTACCTGTCTTCTCTGTTCTACTAGTTACTAGAGTTGAGCGCGGTTCGTGGTTCGTGGTTCTCCAGTTCTAGGCTCGAGTGATTTTGGGGCCTGTTCTAGATCGAACTAGAACTCGAGCTTTTTGCAAAAGCTCGATAGTTCTAGAAACGTTCGAGAACGGTTCTAGCAGCAAAAAACCAGCTAAATCATAGCTTGGTTTCTGCTGTAATAGTGTAAGTCACTCTGTGAATCACACTATTATCACATTTCAGTGTATATATATATATTTTTTTTTTTTTCTTGTCTTCCTTCCCTAAGCGCGCGCGTCTTGTGGGGCGGGCCAGCATGTCAGCCAATCCCAGACACACACACAGCTAAGTGGACTTTGAGCCAGAGAAGCAACGGCATGTGTGATAGGATGTCCATGTCACATGTCCCTGCATTATAAAACCGGACATTTTCTTCCAGGACGCCATTATCTGCCTTCTGCGTCTTTGGTGTCAGACATCACTGTCGCAGCTCCGTCCTCCTGAGTCCTATCGCCGATACAGCTGTATGCGCTGCATACACAGCGTTAGACAGCTTAGGGAGAGCACTTTATAGCAGTCCTTTTAAGGGCTCAAACCGGCAGGGTCAGAGAGCCATAGGTGACAGGTCCTGAAAACAGCAACTTCGTCTGTGTAGCCAAGGTCAGGGATTTCCTCCCTGCATTTCCCTATTAGGAGGGATAGAAAGGCAGGCTTCCATTCCTCTACCCAGAGCCCCACAATCCTGCCACTGTACCCTCCTGTCCTCTGCACAAACCAACTCATTATAACTAAGCCATTACACTAGCAAACACTCAGTGTACCTAGTGGCATCCTATACGTGGCTATTGGACTTTGCTATAGTCCCACTAGTGCAAAGACATTTGCAGAGCACGTCTGCCTGCATTGCACACTCCAACTTTTTTAAACTAAGCAATTTTACTAGCAAACACTCAGTGTACCTAGTGGCATCCTATACGTGGCTATTGGACTTTGCTATAGTCCCACTAGTGCAAAGACATTTGCAGAGCGCGTCTGCCTGCATTGCACACTCCAACTCATTATAACTAAGCCATTATACTAGCAAACACTCAGTGTACCTAGTGGCATCCTATACGTGGCTATTGGACTTTGCTATAGTCCCACTAGTGCAAAGACATTTGCAGAGCGCGTCTGCCTGCGTTGCACACTCCAACTCATTATAACTAAGCCATTACACTAGCAAACACTCAGTGTACCTAGTGGCATCCTATACGTGGCTATTGGACTTTGCTATAGTCCCACTAGTGCAAAGACTTTGCAGAGCGCGTCTGCCTGCATTGCACACTCCAACTCATTATAACTAAGCCATTACACTAGCAAACACTCAGTGTACCTAGTGGCATCCTATACGTGGCTATTGGACTTTGCTATAGTCCCACTAGTGCAAAGACTTTGCAGAGCGCGTCTGCCTGCATTGCACACTCCAACTCATTATAACTAAGCCATTACACTAGCAAACACTCAGTGTACCTAGTGGCATCCTATCTGTGGCTATTGGACTTTGCTATAGTCCCACTAGTGCAAACACATTTGCAGAGCGCGTCTGCCTGCGTTGCACACTCCAACTCATTATAACTAAGCCATTACACTAGCAAACACTCAGTGTACCTAGTGGCATCCTATACGTGGCTATTGGACTTTGCTATAGTCCCACTAGTGCAAAGACATTTGCAGAGCGCGTCTGCCTGCGTTGCACACTCCAACTCATTATAACTAAGCCATTACACTAGCAAACACTCAGTGTACCTTGTGGCATCCTATACGTGGCTATTGGACTTTGCTATAGTCCCACTAGTGCAAAGACATTTGCAGAGCGCGTCTGCCTGCATTGCACACTCCAACTCATTATAACTAAGCCATAACACTAGCAAACACTCAGTGTACCTAGTGGCATCCTATCTGTGGCTATTGGACTTTGCTATAGTCCCACTAGTGCAAAGACATTTGCAGAGCGCGTCTGCCTGCATTGCACACTCCAACTCATTATAACTAAGCCATTATACTAGCAAACACTCAGTGTACCTAGTGGCATCCTATACGTGGCTATTGGATTTTGCTATAGTCCCACTAGTGCAAAGACATTTGCAGAGCGCGTCTGCCTGCATTGCACACTTCAACTCATTATAACTAAGCCATTACACTAGCAAACACTCAGTGTACCTAGTGGCATCCTATCTGTGGCTATTGGACTTTGCTATAGTCCCACTAGTGCAAAGACATTTGCAGAGCACGTCTGCCTGCGTTGCACACTCCAACTCATTATAACTAAGCCATTACACTAGCAAACACTCAGTGTACCTAGTGGCATCCTATACGTGGCTATTGGACTTTGCTATAGTCCCACTAGTGCAAAGACATTTGCAGAGCGCGTCTGCCTGCGTTGCACACTCCAACTCATTATAACTAAGCCATTACACTAGCAAACACTCAGTGTACCTAGTGGCATCCTATACGTGGCTATTGGACTTTGCTATAGTCCCACTAGTGCAAAGACATTTGCAGAGCGCGTCTGCCTGCATTGCACACTCCAACTCATTATAACTAAGCCATTAGACTAGCAATTTTTGCTGCCAGTTTAAGGCCTGTAGTTGCATTGTCAGGGATATTTATTCTTTATTATTCTGCTGTTAATAAAGCTAGACCACCACTGCAATCTACACCACCTCTCAATTTTTACTACCACATTTTCAGTCCACAATCTTGTCGCAATCAACATGAGTGGCAAAATGACAGATGCTGGTGGAAAGGGGAAGAGGCGTGGTGTAAAAGGCAAAAAAGGTTTTGTCCGTGGGGAAGGTGGCAAAGCTCCATTATCATCTGCTGAAGATAGACCCTCTACCAGCAAAAGTAAGATGTCTACTACTTACCATGGACAATCCGATGTGCTCCCTTTTTTACGGACACGAACAACAGGAAGAAAGGTAGATGATGGGCAAAAAAGGAAAATGCTTGAATGGATCTCAAGTGGTCCAACAAGTGCCCTCTCAGCCACTTCAAGTACCGCATCCAAAAAACACCAGTCCTCTGAGTTGTCATCCCAATCACACTTGATTTCTCCCAGCTCTGAAGTCTCCATCAGCCCTGCACAGTATGGTGGAACTGAGATGGCTGAGTCTGCAGAGCTGTTCAGTCACACTATAGCCTGGGAATCAGAGGTCTGCTCCCAAGCTACAGTGAGTACAGAACAGGAAATGGTCTGCAGTGATGCCCAGAACCTTTGTGACTCGGATTCAGGCCATGAGGAACAAGTTTCTGAGCATAATGTTGACCCTTTGTCACAAACTGTAACACCTGTGGTTATAGACAATGAGGAACATTCTGATGAAGATGAGACGCAGATACCCGATTGGGATGACAACTTAAATATTCGGTCAGGGCAAGAAGAGGCTCGGTCAGAGGGGGAGGGGAGTGCAAACACAACAATTGATGATGAAGTTCTAGATCCCACCTACTGTCAACCCCCAGTCAGGCACTCGAGGAGGTCAACAGAGGCGGTGGAGGAGGATGCAACCGACGACGAAGTTACCTTGCGCCTTCCTGGACAGAGTCGGAGCACTGGTAGCACGTCTACAACTGCATCCTCAGCCACCACTCTGCCTCTGAGCATTATTCGGGGTGGATCAACAGGTCGCATGGCCTCTAAGCCTTGCCTAGACTGGTCCTTTTTTGACATAGAAAAAGATCGCCCAAATTATGTGATATGTAAAATTTGTCATGGTCGTCTTAGTAGAGGTCAAAACCTCAGCAGTTTGACAACTTCTTCCATGAATCGTCACATGAATAAATATCATATGGCCCGGTGGGAAGCTCACCGTGCTGCAATGCGGCCTAGCGGAGCAAACCATCCACCGCCTGCCCCTTCCAGTGCATCCGCGCGCTCGTCATCTTCTAGGACTGTTGGGACAGATGTCACACCTGTTTTTCCACCCACAACTTCCACCACTGTAACCGCAACAGGCAGTTTGCTTGGTAGGTCGTCAGTTGTTTTGGAAGGGGAAACAAGTGAGTGTGTACAGCTCTCTCAGACATCGATAGCACCAACTTTGGATGAAGGAAACATCATGTCTCCGCCTGCACTTTCCTCACAAAGCTGCATTTTTCCAGGGACACCCTACTCAACACCGTCTACACACAGCAGCCAGATCTCTGTCCCTCAGATGTGGTCAAATAAAAGGCCACTTCCTGCGACCCATGACAAAGCGAAGAGGTTGACTCTATCCCTCTGTAAGCTGTTGGCTACCGAAATGCTGCCTTTCCGCCTAGTGGACACACAGGATTTTAGAGACCTTATGTCTGTCGCTGTGCCCCAGTACCAGATGCCTAGTCGCCACTACTTCTCTAAGAAAGGTGTGCCCGCGCTACACCAGCATGTCGCACACAACATCACCGCTTCCTTGAGAAACTCTGTGTGTGAACGGGTGCATTTCACCACCGATACTTGGACCAGTAAGCATGGACAGGGACGTTACATGTCGCTGACTGGGCACTGGGTAACTATGGTGATAGATGGTGAAGGGTCTGCTGCACAAGTCTTGCCGTCCCCACGACTTGTGTGTCAATCCTCTGTCTGTCCAAGTTCCGCCACTGCTTCTGCATCCTCCACCTCATCTGGGTCCTCCACCTCCGCCCCAAGCCTGCCTGGTCAGGCCACCAGCGTTCTCACTGCGCAGAAGGAATCACGCACGCCTCATTACTATGCTGGCAGCAGAGCGCAACGGCATCAGGCGGTCTTTAGCTTGACATGTCTTGGGAATAAGAGTCACACAGCTGAGGAGTTGTGGTCAGCTCTGTGGTCCGAGTTTAATAAATGGTTGTCTCCACTCAACCTGCAGCCTGGTAAGGCCGTGTGCGACAATGCTGCAAACCTGGGTGCGGCCCTTCGCCTGGGCAAGGTGACACACGTACCTTGTATGGCTCACGTGTTGAACCTTGTCGTCCAGCAATTTTTAACACACTATCCCGGCCTAGATGGCCTTCTGAACAGGGCACGAAAACTGTCTGCTCACTTCCGCCATTCAAGCGCCGCAGCAGAGCGACTTGCATCGCTCCAGAAGTCTTTCGGCCTGCCGGTTCATCGCCTGAAATGCGATGTGGCGACACGCTGGAATTCAACTCTCCACATGTTACAGCGACTGTGGCAGCACCGCAGAGCCCTGGTGCAATACGTCATGACGTATAGCCTGGGCCAACGAGATGCAGAGGTGGGGCAGATCACCCTGATGGAGTGGTCTCAGATCAAGGACCTATGCACCCTTCTGCACAGTTTCGACATGGCGACGAATATGTTTAGCGCTGACAATGCCATTATCAGCATGACGATTCCAGTCATTTACATGCTGGAGCACACGCTAAACACTATTCGGAGTCAGGGGGTGGGACAACATGAAGGGGAGGAACTACAGGAGGATTCATATGCGCAAGGGACAACAACATCACCAAGGTCCAGACGTTCATCATCACCAACGCAGCAGGCATGGGACCATGGGGGACAGGGATCGACAAGGGCGCATATTAGCAGGCGAAATGTTGAGCAAGGTGCAGGAGAACATGAAGAAATGGAGGACGAACTGTCCATGGACATGGAAGACTCAGCGGATGAGGGAGACCTTGGTCAAATTTCAGTTGAAAGAGGTTGGGGGGAGATGTCAGAGGAAGAAAGAACGGGTAGCACCTCTATGCCACAAACACAGCGTGGACTTGGTCCGCATGGCTGCGCAAGACACATGAGTGCCTTTTTGTTGCACTACCTCCAACATGACAGTCGTATTGTCAAAATTAGAAGTGATGATGACTACTGGATTGCCACACTATTAGATCCCCGGTACAAGTCCAAATTTTGTGACATAATTCCAGCCATAGAAAGGGATGCACGTATGCAGGACTATCAGCAGAAGCTGTTACTCGATCTTAGCTCGGCTTTTCCACCAAACAACCGTGCAGGTGCAGGGAGGGAATCTCCCAGTTGTAACTTGACAAACATGGGACGGTCTCGTCATCTTCAACAGTCTACCCGTACCAGTAGGACCGTATCTGGTGCTGGTAACAGCAATTTTATGGAATCTTTTCATAATTTTTTTAGACCCTCTTTTGCAAGGCCACCAGAGACAACAAGTCTGACACATAGTCAACGGCTGGAGAGGATGATACAGGAGTATCTCCAAATGAACATCGATGCCATGACTGTGCAACTGGAGCCTTGCTCCTTTTGGGCTTCAAACCTAGAAAAATGGCCAGAGCTCGCAACTTACGCCTTGGAGATTTTGTCGTGTCCAGCTGCCAGCGTTGTCTCTGAACGTGTCTTCAGTGCTGCTGGGTGTGTGCTGACAGATAAGCGCACGCGTCTGTCCAGTGACAATGTGGACAGACTGACGTTCATCAAAATGAACAAGTCATGGATCCAGAAGGAATTTACAACCCCTGTGTCATCCTGGGGAGAGTAAATGCTTGTGGATTTGGAATGTGCTTGATGCAAATCTAGCTGTGAAGTGTACAACTAGGGCACAAGTGCTGCCACTGAATGGGTGGGTGTGTGTGGGGCACAATTTTTGGAAAAAAGGGAGACTCCGCTTGGAGTAACCCTTGCTTACATTGTTTTTAAAAGAAGCCAAGATGAACAGAGCTGGGATCAGGAAAGACTTTGCTACCTACCCCGGTGTCATCCTGGTGACGGATAAGAATGGCGTATTTTTTAATGTGCTTGATGCAAATCTAGCTGTGAAGTGTACAACTAGGGCACAAGTGCTGCCACTGAATGGGTGGGTGTGTGTGGGGCCCAATGTTTGGAAAAAAGGGAGACTCCGCTTGGAGTAACCCTTGCTTACATTGTTTTTAAAAGAAGCCAAGATGAACAGAGCTGGGATCAGGAAAGACTTTGCTACCTACCCCGGTGTCATCCTGGGGACGGTTAATTATGGCATATTTTTGAATGTGCTTGATGCAAATCTAGCTGTGAAGTGTACATTTAGGGCACAAGTGCTGCCACTGAACGGGTGGGTGTGTGGGGGGCACAATTTTTGGAAAAAAGGGAGACTCCGCTTGGAGTAACCCTTGCTTACATTGTTTTTAAAAGAAGCCAAGATGAACAAGTCATGGGTCAGCAAAGACTTTATCTACCTACCCCGGTGTCATGCTGGGTACGGTTAATTATGGCATATTTTTGAATGTGCTTGATGCAAATCTAGCTGTGAAGTGTACAACTAGGGCCCAAGTGCTGCCACTGATGGGGTGGGTGTCTGTGTGGCCCAATTTTTGGAAAAAAGGGAGACTCCGCTTGGAGTAACCCTTGCTTACATTGTTTTTAAAAGAAGCCAAGATGAACAGAGCTGGGATCAGGAAAGACTTTGCTACCTACCCCGGTGTCATCCTGGGGACGGTTAATTATGGCGTATTTTTGAATGTGCTTGATGCAAATCTAGCTGTGAAGTGTACAACTAGGGCACAAGTGCTGCCACTGAATGGGTGGGTGTGTGTGGGGCACAATTTTTGGAAAAAAGGGAGACTCCGCTTGGAGTAACCCTTGCTTGCTGTGTTTTTAAAAGAAGCCAAGATGAACAGAGCTGGGATCAGGAAAGACTTTGCTACCTACCCCGGTGTCATCCTGGGGACGGATAAGAATGGCGTATTTTTGAATGTGCTTGATGCAAATCTAGCTGTGAAGTGTACAACTAGGGCCCAAGTGCTGCCACTGATGGGGTGGGTGTCTGTGTGGCCCAATTTTTGGAAAAAAGGGAGACTCCGCTTGGAGTAACCCTTGCTTACATTGTTTTTAAAAGAAGTCAAGATGAACAGAGCTGGGATCAGGAAAGACTTTGCTACCTACCCCGGTGTCATCCTGGGGACGGTTAATTATGGCGTATTTTTGAATGTGCTTGATGCAAATCTAGCTGTGAAGTGTACAACTAGGGCACAAGTGCTGCCACTGATGGGGTGGGTGTCTGTGTGGCCCAATTTTTGGAAAAAAGGGAGACTCCGCTTGGAGTAACCTTTGCTTACATTGTTTTTAAAAGAAGCCAAGATGAACAAGTCATGGGTCAGCAAAGACTTTATCTACCTACCCCGGTGTCATGCTGGGTACGGTTAATTATGGCATATTTTTGAATGTGCTTGATGCAAATCTAGCTGTGAAGTGTACAACTGGGGCACAAGTGCTGCCACTGAAGGGGTGGGTGTGTGTGGGGCCCAATGTTTGGAAAAAAGGGAGACTCCGCTTGGAGTAACCCTTGCTTACATTGTTTTTAAAAGAAGCCAAGATGAACAGAGCTGGGATCAGGAAAGACTTTGCTACCTACCCCGGTGTCATCCTGGGGACGGTTAATTATGGCGTATTTTTGAATGTGCTTGATGCAAATCTAGCTGTGAAGTGTACAACTAGGGCACAAGTGCTGCCACTGAATGGGTGGGTGTGTGTGGGGCACAATTTTTGGAAAAAAGGGAGACTCCGCTTGGAGTAACCCTTGCTTGCTGTGTTTTTAAAAGAAGCCAAGATGAACAGAGCTGGGATCAGGAAAGACTTTGCTACCTACCCCGGTGTCATCCTGGGGACGGATAAGAATGGCGTATTTTTGAATGTGCTTGATGCAAATCTAGCTGTAAAGTGTACAACTAGGGCCCAAGTGCTGCCACTGATGGGGTGGGTGTCTGTGTGGCCCAATTTTTGGAAAAAAGGGAGACTCCGCTTGGAGTAACCCTTGCTTACATTGTTTTTAAAAGAAGCCAAGATGAACAGAGCTGGGATCAGGAAAGACTTTGCTACCTACCCCGGTGTCATCCTGGGGACGGTTAATTATGGCGTATTTTTGAATGTGCTTGATGCAAATCTAGCTGTGAAGTGTACAACTAGGGTACAAGTGCTGCCACTGAATGGGTGGGTGTGTGTGGGGCACAATTTTTGGAAAAAAGGGAGACTCCGCTTGGAGTAACCCTTGCTTGCTGTGTTTTTAAAAGAAGCCAAGATGAACAGAGCTGGGATCAGGAAAGACTTTGCTACCTACCCCGGTGTCATCCTGGGGATGGATAAGAATGGCGTATTTTTGAATGTGCTTGATGCAAATCTAGCTGTGAAGTGTACAACTAGGGCCCAAGTGCTGCCACTGATGGGGTGGGTGTCTGTGTGGCCCAATTTTTGGAAAAAAGGGAGACTCCGCTTGGAGTAACCCTTGCTTACATTGTTTTTAAAAGAAGCCAAGATGAACAGAGCTGGGATCAGGAAAGACTTTGCTACCTACCCCGGTGTCATCCTGGGGACGGTTAATTATGGCGTATTTTTGAATGTGCTTGATGCAAATCTAGCTGTGAAGTGTACAACTAGGGCACAAGTGCTGCCACTGAACGGGTGGGTGTGTGGGGGGCACAATTTTTGGAAAAAAGGGAGACTCCGCTTGGAGTAACCTTGCTTACATTGTTTTTAAAAGAAGCCAAGATGAACAAGTCATGGGTCAGCAAAGACTTTATCTACCTACCCCGGTGTCATGCTGGGGATGGTTAATTATGGCGTATTTTTGAATGTGCTTGATGCAAATCTAGCTGTGAAGTGTACAACTGGGGCACAAGTGCTGCCACTGAAGGGGTGGGTGTGTGTGGGGCCCAATTTTTGGAAAAAAGGGAGACTCCGCTTGGAGTAACCCTTGCTTACATTGTTTTTAAAAGAAGCCAAGATGAACAGAGCTGGGATCAGGAAAGACTTTGCTACCTACCCCGGTGTCATCCTGGGGACGGTTAATTATGGCGTATTTTTGAATGTGCTTGATGCAAATCTAGTTGTGAAGTGTACAACTAGGGCACAAGTGCTGCCACTGAATGGGTGGGTGTGTGTGGGGCACAATTTTTGGAAAAAAGGGAGACTCCGCTTGGAGTAACCCTTGCTTGCTGTGTTTTTAAAAGAAGCCAAGATGAACAGAGCTGGGATCAGGAAAGACTATGCTACCTACCCCGGTGTCATCCTGGGGACGGATAAGAATGGCGTATTTTTGAATGTGCTTGATGCAAATCTAGCTGTGAAGTGTACAACTAGGGCCCAAGTGCTGCCACTGATGGGGTGGGTGTCTGTGTGGCCCAATTTTTGGAAAAAAGGGAGACTCCGCTTGGAGTAACCCTTGCTTACATTGTTTTTAAAAGAAGCCAAGATGAACAGAGCTGGGATCAGGAAAGACTTTGCTACCTACCCCGGTGTCATCCTGGGGACGGTTAATTATGGCGTATTTTTGAATGTGCTTGATGCAAATCTAGCTGTGAAGTGTACATTTAGGGCACAAGTGCTGCCACTGAACGGGTGGGTGTGTGGGGGGCACAATTTTTGGAAAAAAGGGAGACTCCGCTTGGAGTAACCCTTGCTTACATTGTTTTTAAAAGAAGCCAAGATGAACAAGTCATGGGTCAGCAAAGACTTTATCTACCTACCCCGGTGTCATGCTGGGGACGGTTAATTATGGCATATTTTTGAATGTGCTTGATGCAAATCTAGCTGTGAAGTGTACAACTGGGGCACAAGTGCTGCCACTGAAGGGGTGGGTGTGTGTGGGGCCCAATTTTTGGAAAAAAAGGAGACTCCGCTTGGAGTAACCCTTGCTTACATTGTTTTTAAAAGAAGCCAAGATGAACAGAGCTGGGATCAGGAAAGACTTTGCTACCTACCCCGGTGTCATCCTGGGGACGGATAAGAATGGCGTATTTTTGAATGTGCTTGATGCAAATCTAGCTGTGAAGTGTACAACTGGGGCACAAGTGCTGCCACTGAAGGGGTGGGTGTGTGTGGGGCCCAATTTTTGGAAAAAAAGGAGACTCCGCTTGGAGTAACCCTTGCTTACATTGTTTTTAAAAGAAGCCAAGATGAACAGAGCTGGGATCAGGAAAGACTTTGCTACCTACCCCGGTGTCATCCTGGGGACGGTTAATTATGGCGTATTTTTGAATGTGCTTGATGCAAATCTAGCTGTGAAGTGTACAACTAGGGCACAAGTGCTGCCACTGAATGGGTGGGTGTGTGTGGGGCACAATTTTTGGAAAAAAGGGAGACTCCGCTTGGAGTAACCCTTGCTTACATTGTTTTTAAAAGAAGCCAAGATGAACAGAGCTGGGATCAGGAAAGACTTTGCTACCTACCCCGGTGTCATCCTGGTGACGGATAAGAATGGCGTATTTTTTAATGTGCTTGATGCAAATCTAGCTGTGAAGTGTACAACTAGGGCCCAAGTGCTGCCACTGATGGGGTGGGTGTCTGTGTGGCCCAATTTTTGGAAAAAAGGGAGACTCCGCTTGGAGTAACCCTTGCTTACATTGTTTTTAAAAGAAGCCAAGATGAACAGAGCTGGGATCAGGAAAGACTTTGCTACCTACCCCGGTGTCATCCTGGGGACGGTTAATTATGGCGTATTTTTGAATGTGCTTGATGCAAATCTAGCTGTGAAGTGTACAACTAGGGCACAAGTGCTGCCACTGAACGGGTGGGTGTGTGGGGGGCACAATTTTTGGAAAAAAGGGAGACTCCGCTTGGAGTAACCCTTGCTTACATTGTTTTTAAAAGAAGCCAAGATGAACAAGTCATGGGTCAGCAAAGACTTTATCTACCTACCCCGGTGTCATGCTGGGTACGGTTAATTATGGCATATTTTTGAATGTGCTTGATGCAAATCTAGCTGTGAAGTGTACAACTAGGGCCCAAGTGCTGCCACTGATGGGGTGGGTGTCTGTGTGGCCCAATTTTTGGAAAAAAGGGAGACTCCGCTTGGAGTAACCCTTGCTTACATTGTTTTTAAAAGAAGCCAAGATGAACAGAGCTGGGATCAGGAAAGACTTTGCTACCTACCCCGGTGTCATCCTGGGGACGGTTAATTATGGCGTATTTTTGAATGTGCTTGATGCAAATCTAGCTGTGAAGTGTACAACTAGGGCACAAGTGCTGCCACTGAATGGGTGGGTGTGTGTGGGGCACAATTTTTGGAAAAAAGGGAGACTCCGCTTGGAGTAACCCTTGCTTGCTGTGTTTTTAAAAGAAGCCAAGATGAACAGAGCTGGGATCAGGAAAGACTTTGCTACCTACCCCGGTGTCATCCTGGGGACGGATAAGAATGGCGTATTTTTGAATGTGCTTGATGCAAATCTAGCTGTGAAGTGTACAACTAGGGCCCAAGTGCTGCCACTGATGGGGTGGGTGTCTGTGTGGCCCAATTTTTGGAAAAAAGGGAGACTCCGCTTGGAGTAACCCTTGCTTACATTGTTTTTAAAAGAAGTCAAGATGAACAGAGCTGGGATCAGGAAAGACTTTGCTACCTACCCCGGTGTCATCCTGGGGACGGTTAATTATGGCGTATTTTTGAATGTGCTTGATGCAAATCTAGCTGTGAAGTGTACAACTAGGGCACAAGTGCTGCCACTGATGGGGTGGGTGTCTGTGTGGCCCAATTTTTGGAAAAAAGGGAGACTCCGCTTGGAGTAACCTTTGCTTACATTGTTTTTAAAAGAAGCCAAGATGAACAAGTCATGGGTCAGCAAAGACTTTATCTACCTACCCCGGTGTCATGCTGGGTACGGTTAATTATGGCATATTTTTGAATGTGCTTGATGCAAATCTAGCTGTGAAGTGTACAACTGGGGCACAAGTGCTGCCACTGAAGGGGTGGGTGTGTGTGGGGCCCAATGTTTGGAAAAAAGGGAGACTCCGCTTGGAGTAACCCTTGCTTACATTGTTTTTAAAAGAAGCCAAGATGAACAGAGCTGGGATCAGGAAAGACTTTGCTACCTACCCCGGTGTCATCCTGGGGACGGTTAATTATGGCGTATTTTTGAATGTGCTTGATGCAAATCTAGCTGTGAAGTGTACAACTAGGGCACAAGTGCTGCCACTGAATGGGTGGGTGTGTGTGGGGCACAATTTTTGGAAAAAAGGGAGACTCCGCTTGGAGTAACCCTTGCTTGCTGTGTTTTTAAAAGAAGCCAAGATGAACAGAGCTGGGATCAGGAAAGACTTTGCTACCTACCCCGGTGTCATCCTGGGGACGGATAAGAATGGCGTATTTTTGAATGTGCTTGATGCAAATCTAGCTGTAAAGTGTACAACTAGGGCCCAAGTGCTGCCACTGATGGGGTGGGTGTCTGTGTGGCCCAATTTTTGGAAAAAAGGGAGACTCCGCTTGGAGTAACCCTTGCTTACATTGTTTTTAAAAGAAGCCAAGATGAACAGAGCTGGGATCAGGAAAGACTTTGCTACCTACCCCGGTGTCATCCTGGGGACGGTTAATTATGGCGTATTTTTGAATGTGCTTGATGCAAATCTAGCTGTGAAGTGTACAACTAGGGCACAAGTGCTGCCACTGAATGGGTGGGTGTGTGTGGGGCACAATTTTTGGAAAAAAGGGAGACTCCGCTTGGAGTAACCCTTGCTTGCTGTGTTTTTAAAAGAAGCCAAGATGAACAGAGCTGGGATCAGGAAAGACTTTGCTACCTACCCCGGTGTCATCCTGGGGACGGATAAGAATGGCGTATTTTTGAATGTGCTTGATGCAAATCTAGCTGTGAAGTGTACAACTAGGGCCCAAGTGCTGCCACTGATGGGGTGGGTGTCTGTGTGGCCCAATTTTTGGAAAAAAGGGAGACTCCGCTTGGAGTAACCCTTGCTTACATTGTTTTTAAAAGAAGCCAAGATGAACAGAGCTGGGATCAGGAAAGACTTTGCTACCTACCCCGGTGTCATCCTGGGGACGGTTAATTATGGCGTATTTTTGAATGTGCTTGATGCAAATCTAGCTGTGAAGTGTACAACTAGGGCACAAGTGCTGCCACTGAACGGGTGGGTGTGTGGGGGGCACAATTTTTGGAAAAAAGGGAGACTCCGCTTGGAGTAACCTTGCTTACATTGTTTTTAAAAGAAGCCAAGATGAACAAGTCATGGGTCAGCAAAGACTTTATCTACCTACCCCGGTGTCATGCTGGGGATGGTTAATTATGGCGTATTTTTGAATGTGCTTGATGCAAATCTAGCTGTGAAGTGTACAACTGGGGCACAAGTGCTGCCACTGAAGGGGTGGGTGTGTGTGGGGCCCAATTTTTGGAAAAAAGGGAGACTCCGCTTGGAGTAACCCTTGCTTACATTGTTTTTAAAAGAAGCCAAGATGAACAGAGCTGGGATCAGGAAAGACTTTGCTACCTACCCCGGTGTCATCCTGGGGACGGTTAATTATGGCGTATTTTTGAATGTGCTTGATGCAAATCTAGCTGTGAAGTGTACAACTAGGGCACAAGTGCTGCCACTGAATGGGTGGGTGTGTGTGGGGCACAATTTTTGGAAAAAAGGGAGACTCCGCTTGGAGTAACCCTTGCTTGCTGTGTTTTTAAAAGAAGCCAAGATGAACAGAGCTGGGATCAGGAAAGACTATGCTACCTACCCCGGTGTCATCCTGGGGACGGATAAGAATGGCGTATTTTTGAATGTGCTTGATGCAAATCTAGCTGTGAAGTGTACAACTAGGGCCCAAGTGCTGCCACTGATGGGGTGGGTGTCTGTGTGGCCCAATTTTTGGAAAAAAGGGAGACTCCGCTTGGAGTAACCCTTGCTTACATTGTTTTTAAAAGAAGCCAAGATGAACAGAGCTGGGATCAGGAAAGACTTTGCTACCTACCCCGGTGTCATCCTGGGGACGGTTAATTATGGCGTATTTTTGAATGTGCTTGATGCAAATCTAGCTGTGAAGTGTACATTTAGGGCACAAGTGCTGCCACTGAACGGGTGGGTGTGTGGGGGGCACAATTTTTGGAAAAAAGGGAGACTCCGCTTGGAGTAACCCTTGCTTACATTGTTTTTAAAAGAAGCCAAGATGAACAAGTCATGGGTCAGCAAAGACTTTATCTACCTACCCCGGTGTCATGCTGGGGACGGTTAATTATGGCATATTTTTGAATGTGCTTGATGCAAATCTAGCTGTGAAGTGTACAACTGGGGCACAAGTGCTGCCACTGAAGGGGTGGGTGTGTGTGGGGCCCAATTTTTGGAAAAAAAGGAGACTCCGCTTGGAGTAACCCTTGCTTACATTGTTTTTAAAAGAAGCCAAGATGAACAGAGCTGGGATCAGGAAAGACTTTGCTACCTACCCCGGTGTCATCCTGGGGACGGATAAGAATGGCGTATTTTTGAATGTGCTTGATGCAAATCTAGCTGTGAAGTGTACAACTGGGGCACAAGTGCTGCCACTGAAGGGGTGGGTGTGTGTGGGGCCCAATTTTTGGAAAAAAAGGAGACTCCGCTTGGAGTCACCTTGCGGTGTTTTACATGACTTTAGAAGGGCGTGCCATGCCTATATCTGTGTGTCCTCCTCTTTTTCCTTGTCCAGCTGTTTTGTTTTCGCGTGAGTATATGTCCTTGTCACTTTCCCATGTGTTTGTGTTGTGTTGTGAGTTGTTTGTCACCTTTTGGACACCTTTGAGGGTGTTTTCTAGGTGTTTTTCTGTGTTTGTGATTGCCTGCCATTGTTTCCTATTGGCTCGAGTTCGGTTCGTCGAACATTCGACGAGCCGAACTCGAATGGGACCTCCGTTCGGCGAACCGACCTCGAGCCGAACCGGGACCGGTTCGCTCATCTCTACTAGTTACCTACGACTAATATCCTAAATAATCTGAACCTTGCACTGCCATCTCCAGGAATTCTCTTTTGCTGCACCAGTTTTCTAGAATACACTACCAAAGATAATCTACTTAATTGAGCAAGCAACCTTCTCACTTAGTACTGTACGTCAAGGCAGGAAGCAACGGCTCACATAAACACTCCTCTGTTACAGCCAAATCATCTCCTGGGCCAGATTTGGAATTGGTCATGGTCTTCTACTAGCACTGGTTACAGTCCTCTACTGGTGCTGATCATGGTCTTCTACTAGCATTGACAGCAGAGATAAACCTGGCTCACTATCTAGTTGGGTGCTCTGGAGAAAAACAAGCCACTAAAATAGAAATATAGCTCCGGCACACCTTGAAGAAAATAAGGCAAAAAGTCTTGGGTGGTGCTGAATGAGTTTTTATTGAACACAAAAAAGTGAAGTCTGTCCCCACATTTCAGTCCAATTTAGGACCTTTCCCAAGGGTTCTATCAGACTAAAACATTAGGAATCGGTAATCAAATTGCACCAAAGGCGTAACCGCATGGGGTCATCATAGACATGAAGCTGCTAGTTTAGGTACTGTAATCATGTGACAAAATTTCCACATAGGTATTTATTATGATATCGGGAGGAGCCGTACTAGGATGTCTTAAAGGAAGCAGGAGACTAACGTGTATTCTGGTCATATATTGTAGGATGGGGTGGACCCAATATAAACTGACAGTGTATGGTATCAAGGGGGATGTCCTGTAATGACAGGGAAAACCGGGCCGTTGCAGCTGATCTAGGTGATTAGAGCAGGATAGCCGGGTCACTGAAGACGGGACTAATAGGTATTAAGCCTGTTATCAAAGGTAGGGAGGAGCAACGTAGTAGTACAGCAAGGTAATTGCCTTCAATTGGATCAGAAGAGGAATCTAATATGAGAAATGCAGGATATGTATGTGGATCAGCAGGATGACTAAAAAGGGAGCAAACAAATCCAAATGATATGTTACCCTCTGGCCCGGTTAACTTCACGTCAGTGCCAGCTACATGTGTTTCAGGACAGATCCTGAGGGGTATCACTGGGAGGAGTTATGGATGTCAGGTGACATATAGGGAACGCTGGACAGTGCCTGTGTCCGGGTGGGAGCGTCCTAGCTGGCTGCTGTCAGCTAGGACGCTCCCACCCGGACACAGGCACTGTCCAGCGGACACAGGCACTGTCCAGCGTTCCCTATATGTCACCTGACATCCATAACTCCTCCCAGTGATACCCCTCAGGATCTGTCCTGAAACACATGTAGCTGGCACTGACGTGAAGTTAACCGGGCCAGAGGGTAACATATCATGTGAATTTGTTTGCTCATATATAATGCAGCCACTGGTATGGTATATCAATACATAAGACCTGAAATACAGCAATAATACCTAAAATATAACTTTTAATAGTTCCTCTAAAAATAGGGAAGGATCACCTTGCCTATGCATAAAAATCAATTCAGGGAATAAATCAACTGCTAGAGTTCTCTAAATTCATTAGGAGAAACCAGCAAACCCTGTGAAGTTGCAAACACACCTCAATAGCAATTGGTGTTGACAAATATACATTTAAACAATCAACCAAGATGGACAGTTTTAACAACACAACTGCTTATTCACACTCTGTTTATATCAAATAGCAGCAGCGTTATCCACCAAAATAATAACCACTAGTTACTAATAACAAGAGGTTCTTGAGAGACCTTAGTTAACAGCAAAATATTAGGTCATTTCACATCTGGTTGAAACTGAAAAACAATATCCAGGGATGCAATATTCACTTTGTTAACCTGATACTATCTGTCAGGGAACAATCTCACCCAAATCCTGGTGTCTTGTTTCCCAGAAGGTCAGTGTGTCCTCATATTCGGCGTAGTCCAGAAGACCCTCATCAAACAGGTCTAGGACTCCTTATGAATGGACCCACTTTCCTCTCCCAGAATCTCCTTCTCCCGACGCGTTTCCTGTACACCATTCATCAGGGGAGCATTGAGGAGTAAACCTATACTGGGTTAATCTATAACAACATGGGATAAAATAAAAAAAAAAAAAAGGGTCTCAGTTACAACCCCCAAACATGAACCTCACTCCATAAAGAGGAGACATAAAAGAAAACAGAGCGACTTACCAGGCGGTGACATTACCTATGCCCCTTTGCATCTAGTGCCAATCTCCAATGCTTCTCTCAGGACCACTATTATGGTCCATTGTTGATCCATAGAAAATAGTTACATTATCTAATGTCCCAATATCTGTTTTTGTTTTCTTTTGTCTGGAGTTTTTTCTTTTGTCTGGAGTTTTTTCCATTTCCTTTTTTATCTCTGCTCTGATATCTATCTTAATGTTTGATTTGCATAATCTTGAAAATATGGCCATGTCATCTGGTATTCTTAGCGGCTATGCCCGTTTCAAGTATCGTTGGTTTTACCAATGCATTCATTGAGTGATGTGCGGATTTGTTATTACATTTATCCTCCTGGGGTTGGTTTAGTCCGGTCCACGGACTTAGCGCATGCGCGGTAGTATGGCATCGGCTGCGCCTTTCCAACCAAGTGAGGGGGCGGGCCGCTGGGCGTGTTCACGCCCAACTCCTGTGTAACTATGGTGACACAGGGAGCGCGCCGGAAGTTTTCTGATGACCGCTTCCTGTGGGACGCGATGCATTCCACAGATGCGCTCCACCGGGCGAAAATGGTGGTGGGCGCGGTGACGGAAGTGACGTCAGACGCCGGCACAGTTTTCTACTGGAATTGATCCCAATCTTCTACTGGCATTGGTTATAGTTATCTACTGGTGCTGTTCATGGTCTTCTACAGGCCATGGACTGGCTCAGGCGATCTCCAGGTTCAGATCACTAACAGGTACTTTTATTGCAGTGGAGGCCACTACCTTGCTTCATTGTTCACATGTCTGCTTCTCTTCATGTCTTGGCACTAACTCTTCATCTCCTTTGCCATCCCGAGATTTTATATTTAGTAATCACAAGTTTCACCTGACCTGGAATCCCCTTCAAACTTTTCCCTCGAGGAAACACACTTTCACTCTTCAGTGCCTGCCTCCCCTGTCTGACCAGCAGATGGGGATATTTACTTGCAAGTACTGCAAGATGTTGGCTATGTGCATCTTCTGTCCACCATCCCCTTACAGCTACAGTCCATGGACCAGAGTGCACTGACCTAGACTGTGGACCAGGACTATGCAAATTGATCTGCTCATCTTTAATGATAACTTATTGATTTGTGGGCATCCAATTAATATGGCCCACATAGATTAGCAGAATGAGACACATTACTCCCCTTTTGCATGGAGTGCCCTCAATTAATTCTATTTGGAGCTGCTCTTGGCTTTTTCCTACAGCCTCCCCAATTTGCCGATCGGTGCATGTCTCAGCATTTGAACACCCACCAATCAGCAAGTTATCACCTATCCTTAGCATAGGTCATAACTTATTTTCACTGGAAAACTCCTTTAAGCACATGACCACCAACAATAGGGATTTCATAAATTCTAGTTATCAGGTATAAGGCACAAAAACATAGATCCCTAACTAAAACATAACATTTAATAATTACGGTATATTAAAATGGTTCGTAACCACAAATTACTTTATATTGATAAAACAAACCGATGCACAGCAGAGAGAAGGGAAAATTCCCTACAATATCCACTCCCTCCTGTGCCCTACCTAGCCGTGGAGGTTGACACCCTAGATGTTCAATTTGGCGCCCTCACTCACCGACGGCTGTCCCTGCTATTACCCTGTAAACCCCTACAACTAAAGATAACGTGCAGTGCGCATTACAAAAAGTGATAGAAGTGCAATACCCGGGTTCACAAAACCTCCTAAAACTTTCAGGAGGTCACTAATGTTTTCAATGAGAGCCACAGATATCTGGCAACCATGCTGCCAGATATGGACGATACTAAGATACTTAGTATCATCCATATCTGGCAGCATGTTGTAGTAGAGGAGAGAAGAAGGCACAATAGGGTCTTACCCGATTTACAGGGCAAAAAGTAAAAGAGTAATGCACTCACCTGGCTGGGTTGTGCCAGTCACAACCCATATGCAGACATGGATGAGCGCTTAGGTGATTCAGCAGCGGCCCCGTCACAAACGGAATATCAGACCAAAGGAAACTGGAGAAAGACGGGTTAAATGCCGCGCTAGAAAACCACGAGCATGGATATAAAGATTCTTTTCCCTGAGGAAGGAGGCAGATGAGTCTCCGAAACGCGTTGGAATGATCTAAATAAAAGAACAGTTCATCATATCCATGCTCGTGGTTTTCTAGCGCGGCATTTAACCCGTCTTTCTCCAGTTTCCTTTGCTCTGATATCTGGCAGCATGGTTGCTGCTATTTGGTTTATCTAGACACATTGGATAATTTTCGGCCTCCTGATGAGCCAGAGTTGGGGAAACGCGTCGAGGCATGAGGCGGTGATAAGATAAGTGGTTATATAGACTGTCCCTGATTATGCTGTGGTTCTCATAGAGAACACTAGTGACCTCCTGAAATTTTTAGGAGGTTTTGTGAACCCGAGTATTGCACTTTTATCACTTTATGTAATGTGCACTGCACTTTATCTTTGGTTGTAGGGGTTTACAGGGTAATAGCAGGGACAGCCGTCGGTGAGTGGGGGCGCTATATTGAACATCTAGGGTGCCAACCTCCACGGCTAGATAGGGCACATGAGAGAGTGGATATTGTAGGGTTTAGGGATAATCGAATACCTCAAATATTCGGCAATGCCCATATTCGCCGAATAGGCCGCCGCTATTCGACGATTTGCGAATATTTCCTGCGCAATGTAAGTCTTTGGCAAACCCGAATAATTGCTGAATAGCAACTATTCGGGCTTCCCATAGACTTACATTGCGCATCTAATATTCGCATAGCGGCAACCTATTCATCAGATATTCGCGAAGCCGAATATTGCTGAATATTTGTGATATTCGATCGTTCCTAGTAGGGATGTTTTCCTCCTCTCTGCTGTGCACCGGTTTGTTTTATCAATATAATCTGTGGTTAAGGACCATTTTAATATAATTATTAAATGTTATGTTTTAGTTAGGTATCTATGTTTTTGTGGTTTTTTTTAAATTTTTTGCACCAACAATAGGGACCCTAAATAAGAGCACCAGAGATGTCAACCTTTTTAGGAACAGTAGGACATTGACTTTAACTACAGACATAGGCTATAGCACAATTCAAGAACCAACGCACAGACA
The DNA here is from genome assembly GCF_048569485.1 of Anomaloglossus baeobatrachus. Taxonomy (NCBI): domain Eukaryota; kingdom Metazoa; phylum Chordata; class Amphibia; order Anura; family Aromobatidae; genus Anomaloglossus; species Anomaloglossus baeobatrachus. The sequence goes on from NC_134356.1 coordinate 65,488,778, forward strand.
GGATAATAAGGGCAGTGTTTTATTAGCAAGATGATTTAATAGAACTTCGTGCAGCTGCAGGAATCTGCCGTTCTATAAATTTTACTGAGTTGTTTTTTGTGGCACATCACTTGTGCTTATAATTAAGTGGATTTGAATAGGTTGGTAAAGAGAATGATATTGTGCAGTTTAGCAATAGCCCTTCAACCAAGTTCTTTACTGCTAGCCTCACTGGACGGTGATGTTGCTGATGTGCCAAATTCAAATCTCGGAGAATCAATGAAGAAAAAAGAAAAACACGCCCATGTGTCGTTATAGCTCTTTTAGAAAGTATAAACACCCCTTTGGATATTTCATGTTTTATGGCCGACAATCATTGGAATATCAGAGTTCATAGAGATATACACTGGGAATTAAAATTAGAGAACAACAGAGAATTTCCTAAATGTTGCTGTCATTGTATAGTCCTAGGTGATTATATCCTAACATGCGTAAACTAGTAGTATTTTAAGTTTATTTTATACATTTATTTTTTTCTAAAGCACACAATAAAAATGTAAATGAGATAAATGAAAAAGAACACTAATCAAAAGTAGAGGACACTTTCAGATACCTGCAAGTTATTGGTGCTGATCTGGCACCTGGTGATAATTTCCTTAATTATCTGACAAATCCTATGTAACTGGCAGCCTAAATTTCCAGTTTGCACTGACTTTTCAAAAATGGTGTGCTGTTCCAAAGTGACTGAAGGTCAGGTTGTCCAGATGAAGACCAAAGGGGTGACCCTATCAGCCATACCAAGAGAAGTTGGTCATTCCAAGTCTGTGATTTCGAGAATATTGCATTTTTACAACATCACAAACTCTTTCAAGACCCCCAAGAAGGCTAGCTGCCCTCGAAAGACAAATGCAAGAGAGGATAGGATAATGTGGAGAATATCCATGGGTAATTGTTTCAACAGTGCAGTTAGAATTCCTCACCAGTTCAGCAATGAACAGGGTAAGGATCTGTCTCATCATACAATGTCACAACGTTTAACCCCTTCAGCCCCCGGGCACTTTCCGTTTTTGCGTTTTTGTTTTTTGCTCCCCTTCTCCCGAGAGGCGTAACTTTTTTATTTTTCCATCAATCTTGCCATATGAGAGCTTGTTTTTTGCGGGACGAGTTGTACTTTTAAATTAAACCATAAGTTTTACCATATAGTGTACTGGAAAACGGCAAAAAAATTCCAAGTGTGGAAAAATTGCAAAAAAAGTGGGATTGTACAATAGTTTTTGGGATATTTTATTCACCGTGTTCACTATATGATAAAACTGATGTGTGGGTATGATGCCTCAGGTCGGTGCGAGTTTGTAGACACCAAACATGTATAGGTTTACTTGTATCTAAGGGGTTAAAAAAAATTCACAAGCTTGTCCAAAAAACGTGGCGCACGTTTTGCGCCATTTTCCAAAACCCGTAGCGTTCTCATTTTTCAGGATCTGAGGCTCAGTGATGGCTTATTTGTTGCGTCTCGACCTGACGTTCTTAACGGTACCATTTTTGCGCAGATGCTACGTTTTGATCGCCTGTTATTGCATTTTGCGCAAAATTTGCGGCGACCAAAAAACGTAATTTTGGCGTTTGGAATTTTTTTGCCGCTACGCCGTTTACTGATCAGATTCATTGATTTTATATTTTGATAGATCGGGCATTTCTGAATGTGGCGATACCAAATATGTGTGTATTTTTTATTTTTTTAACCCTTTAATTTTCAATGGGGTGAAAGGGGGGTGATTTGAACTTTTAGGTTTTTTTATTTTTTTTTAATTTTTTAAAACTTTTTTTTTACTTTTTTTTTTTATTTTACTAGTCCCCCTAGGGGGCTATTGCGATCAGCAATCCGATCGCTCTGCACTATCTGCAGATCTCAGCTACAGAGCTGAGAACTGCAGATTTGCTGCTTCACTTTCAATGCCGGCTGTATTCCGGCATTGAGAGGAAGTGACTCATGTTAGCTACAGGCGTCATCACATGACCCTGTGCTACCATGGCAACCGCCGAAAGTCACGTGATCATGTCACGTGACTTCCGGTGGGGGCGGGGTAAGTCACTGTCATGGCGGCGCCCATATACATATCGCTGCCAAGACTTTGGCAGCTAAATGTAAGGGGTTAATGGCCGCGGGTGGAAGCGATTCCACCCGCGGCTAGCAGGCACACATATCAGCTGTTGATAACAGCTGATATGTGCGCGTCTCGCCGCCGCCTGCCGGCGGCAGGGGGCGGGGCTTACCGGCACACGATCCATGACGTATCTAGTACGTCATGGGTCGTTAAGGGGTTAAGTGCATTTAGACTGAAAGCCCACTCTGCAGTGACCAAACCTCTCATTAGCGAAAGAATCAAAAGGCTAGGCTTACCTTTGGTGAGGACCCTGTTGTGTAGACAGAGAAGTGGTCCACAGTTCATTTTAGTGATGAAAACAAGTTTAATTTATTTGAGTCTGATGGGAAACAATATGTTTATCAACATACTGGGGAAAGACAGAACCCAAAGTGGGATAAAAAGTCAGTGAAAGGTGGTGGAGGAAGTGTCATGGTTTGGGAATGCTTTCTGCAGCAGAAGTTGGACTTCTCATACAGCTACATGGCAGAGTGAATGCAAGTGTGGATCAGAACCTTCTTCAACAACACGTGGTTCCTTACTTGGGTTGATCACTCAATCAGCCAGCAATTTTCATGCACGACAAAGCCCCCTGTCACACAGTCAAATGGGTAAAGCATTTCCTTGAAACAGAAAAAATTGAAACAATGAAATGGCCAGCCCAGAGTCCTAATCTAAACCCAATAGAAAACCTATGGAAAATCCTTGATGACAAAGTTATGGCCAAGAAATCCATAACAGTCAAAGAACTGTGGAAGAGGCTGGAAGAAGAGTGGCCAAAATCCCACCAGAGCAGTGTAGGAGACTAGTGATGTTCTGTGGCCGCAGATGTAGTGAAGTCATTCACAGCGACGGCCGGTACATGTCCTACTGATTGGTGACTGTCTTTACTTTCAGAAAAGATTAGTTATAATCTTTCTCTGTGCTACAGTCATTGCTGTTCTCTAATTATGATCATCACGTTTTGGGCAAAATAGAAGGTTTTATGTTGATAAACTTTGGATCTTTTGTAAAACATTGTTCTAGTGGCATGGTGCACCCCTTACAGAAAAAAAAACCCCTTCAAATGTTCATCAATGTAGATTACATTATTTTTGAAAAAAGCAAGTGGTCATACATTGTTCTCTAATTTTGATCTCCAGTGTATTTACAAGGCACAGCTGATTACAAAAACTGGTCACATGAGGACGGGTATTCTTCGATTTCTATTCTCCGGCAGAGACTTTGAAAACAATCAGGAATTACACACCAGGCCAAAATTTACTAACCTGTTTCTGTCTGTTTTTGGCATCAACTGTGACTCAAAAAGTCATAAATTATAGTATGTGCCAGAATTGTGCAAAAAAATAGGATTTTTTTTATCACTCGCACCAAAATTGAAAAATGCAGAGAAAAATTGGCTTGGATTGGAGGGAGTTGGCTTGTTCTCTTACTTGTACACATATTTAGTAATAACATTTACTTGGCACAAATCTATGCATCCTATTAGCAGACACAGATTTCATTTTCTGACTTTCAGACAGTCCGAAATGTGCCGAATTTCTTAAGAGGGGTGATGGTTTAAATACCTTTGGGGAAATTAACCATAAGTGGTGCATTTAAACACAAATCTGAAAGAAAAGATTCACCAACATTTTTATTTCATAATCCTTTTTAATTATCCAGGTAATGGTGTGTAAGTGTATCAAAATACTTATCAATCACTGTAGTTTCTAGCGCTGCTCCGGTCCAGATCCGTGCTGCATATGTTTTGGCTCACCTTTGATCTACTATATATAACAGTAGTTCTTTTGCCAGTGTACTTCAATGAGACTTATAAAAAGTCTCTATAAACTTATATTGAGACTTCTGATGTGCTCTGCCTAGTTAGTTTTCAGGTCACGTGAGCCAGCAGAGGACTGGAGCAGCGCTGGAAACTGGGAAAGGCGGCGATCAATAAATATTTTAATATACCAAAGGGTACTTTACACACTGCGACATCGCTAGCGATCTCGTTAGCGATGTGAAATTCTAGATCGCAAGTGCGATCTTTCGAGATCGCACATGCGTAAAATGACCTATGTGCGATCTCAAATTTCACATCGCTAATGAGATCGCTAGCGATGTCGCAGTGCGTAAAGTACCTTTTACACACACTGCCAGACACAGACAGAAGAGGGCCTTTGGGCAAGAACATTATATAGGCCCTTTTCAATAACTCATCATGATGCCCAATTGCAGGTATTTCGGAGGTGGAAATGGGCAATCACAACTCCTGCACCCCTGCGCGACTGCACAGCTTGCACCAACGATATGTAATAGTGTGAAAACTTCTGCGAGCTGTGCTGTAAAACCTAACAAGTTCCCTCTCTTGTGTGTGACTCATCAGCTGTGGAGAGGGCAATGAGGCCCAGAGGTTTGTTGCTTCACAAAGGTGGGGGCCGGTTTCAGAGGGCGCAGGCTCGAGAGGATGTGCCTGTACAAATGCATGAAACAGCAGAACAGACTGTGCGGGCCTGCTGTCAGGAGTATAGACGGTTGTGGGTGACTGTGCTTAGCTGCTGACCGGGACTTTACCCTGGGACCTGGAGAGCAAGAGGAAGTTTCCCCCCTGCTGTTAAGAGTAGTGTACCTTTTCTTTAGACGATGACTCCTAGACAGAGGACTATCATCCCTGTGTCGACAGAACTGTGAGTGCCATGGCCAAAGGCCTTTGAATGCTGTGAAATAGAGAGTACAGATTTGTTTGTTCATTTTGGATTCCTTTGTTTGGTGCCAAAGACCCTGAAAGCAGCTGTGGATGGGACCCTTCACAGTCCTTTGATGGACACTGCCAGATCAAATGGTACCTTCAGTCCACATATACCCGGGTATACCAGTTGCTTGTGTATGTGCACAAATATTGTGGCTCTGCTTAAGTGTTGTGCTGTGTAGATAGAAACGGATACGTTGTAAGTTGGTGGGAAGCCTCAGAGATCCCCCTGGAGTTGCACTCACTTGATTTACATTCCCCTGTTCTTGTGCTAGTTATTCAGCCTGAGTACTGTTAGGCAAATTTGTTCCAAGTTTGCTGTAAAACATAAATTGGGGAAATTTGAGGCTGACACCCCAACCCAGGACTATATCTCATTTTACAGTATTACTGTGGTAGTCTGGTGGAAGAGTCTGTGTACTGCTCTTTATCTTGCCTCCCCTCCACCAACCCTGTCAGTAAACTCAGTTTGGTTAACTTTCTGCCTTCGTCTCTGTCTCGTGACTCGCTGGATCCTTATTAGACCTTTGGTCATTACAGATACATCCACTCCTGCTTACACACCATTACCTAGATACAGTAATTAGGACGTATTAGGGAACACAGAATTTTGATAAGACTTTTTTAAAAAATGAGAGCGAAAGTATGATAGAAAATCATAGAAATTATACATAGTTGCGAAAAATCCATTTGCCCTTTAAAGTGATTATACACTCTTTGCAGTATGAACTTTTCAATCCTTCTGTTATTTCTCCATGAAAACTGTTCATATATTGACAACAGGGTGTTACTATTGGGGGGGGTCTCTACAGACTGACACACTGTCCAATTAGTTGTGATAATTCTAGACGATATAGGGACACACGTGTTTGTCAAATCGAATGGTGGTAGGAATTGTCAATATATTTATTCTGTACATTTTCAGAAGAAAAAAAGCTGAATGAAACATTGCAAAGTTCTAATAAAACTGCTCCAAATTTTTTTCTCCTGGGTTTTTTTTGTTTTTTTTTTTAAACATGGAGCATACACATTTTTACTAAAATACAATGGTGTCAGGTCTCCTTTCTGTCACCATATCTGTTACTAAATCTCACTACTTAGTCTGAGACAGCGTAATGTACAGAGACCCTGAATCCAGCGATGTGTTACTTACAGGGCTGCTTGCTCCAGTTTTTATAAAATCAGTCTTCTTAGTAAATTCTCACTAGAGGACTAGAAAACCTGCTGCCATGTAGTCCACTATATTCCTTAGCTCTTTTTAACCCCACCACTGGTTGACATCTTTCTGCCTATGCACCTTGTACACAGAAAGCTGCCAATAAGTGGTGTGGATGGGGTTATACAGAGCTCAGCATTCAGAGAACCGGTTGATGTGCAGTATATAACACAGTGAAAATTGTAGCAAGCAGCCTAATAATTGACACATTGATGGAATCTGGTTTCTCTGCACATATGTCATGCTGATCCCTGCTGGCGTAGCAAAAACCTGATGACAGATTCCCTTTTATGTAACTGTATAGCTATTACAGTATGTATTTCTGATTCTGAGTTTCAAATACATTACATTTCCCATCTATCTATCTGTCCTCCTAGTGAGTTCCTCATGACTAAGAGGATAGTAAGTAACAGTGGGGATCTAAGGAGAAATGTCTCTTCTTGTAGAGAGTGACATGCCAATGTAAGGAGACTTATAGGCCATAAAATGCTCCTCTGGGAAATTAAAGGAAATCTGTCACATCATTTGTCAATACTAAACTGCACCCAGTGTCTTATTAGTGATGCAATGTGCATCATTAACAAAGTGTTCTCAAGCAAAACATCCCAGTATTAATGTGCAAAAACAAACACTTTTTATCACTACACAATTGCATAGCAGACCTTGTGTTTCAGTCTTCTGCCCAACACAATCTGATTGATGGCCTGAACTGCCCCAAAGTCACGGCAATCAAGGAGGAAATCCAACGGTTGCGCACTGACAATCAGCTTCCCGGGAAAGCAATCTGAATCTGAGTGTTCGCCCCCAGCTTCAATTGGTATCTGTATAACTAATCATATGCTAAACAGTTGCTAATCAAATTTATCTATGAGATAGCCGACATGATTGTCTATAAAATGAAGACAAAATAACATTGAACCAAGGCACATCTCGCAGCAAAATCAACGCCACTCCAAAGGCATATGAGAGACATACAAGAACTGGAGCCATCCAGGGCTATTCATAAAATATCCAAACTTTATTGCATATAAAGATAAAAATAGGTTTCACTTGTTACAATTTATATAAGGTGCTATTAAAGGACAAAGGTGAAAACTTACACATAGTGATGAGGGTGGTCACCAAAGCATCCCACACCAGAAAAACGGAGCCTTCCTACGCGCGTTTCGCAACACGGGTTGTGTCTGGCTTCATCAGGGAAGGAAGTTTTGGGACTGTTACTTTACTTTTTCCTGATGTGACTGGCTGTAATTTGGTGCCTCTGCCCTGCTGTAATGGTTTGATGCCAACTTGGCTATACATTGTTCATAATCTGCGTAAAGACAGGGGTACCATGCTTGCCGGCCACTGATGAATATGTTTACTTTCTTCAGTCCCTACTAATTTCACTTCTCATTATTAGGGTGGTTTTCACCCTCGCTCCCTATACTTATGTGGTTTTTCACCTTTGTCCTTTAATAGCACCTTATATAAATTGTAACAAGTGAAACCTATTTTTATCTTTATATGCAATAAAGTTTGGATATTTTATGAATAGCCCTGGATGGCTCCAGTTCTTGTATGTCTCTCTATAAAATGAAGGTAGTCTCACGTTCGAAGCTGGAGTGGATGGTGAGATGTGGAGCCTGAAAGTCAAAAGCTCAAAACATTGTTACCCTTTTGCTTGTCAGTAGTGACGTGCGAGTGTGCTCGGCACTGTTTGGTAATCAATTGAGTATTGTGGTGCGCGGTACATTCAATGCTCTATCGAGTATCCTAGTGCTCGGGCGCCATAATCGAGTCCTTGCCCCACATGTTTCACAGCTGTTTTTCAGCCACTAAACAAGCCAGAATTGCCTGGCAATCATCGTAAGACCTTAGCCATGTTGGTTACTGGCATTACTTTAATTGGCCGGCATCATGTCATCAAGTCTATATAAGACCTGGTAACGTACCCAGAAATAGTGTAGGGAGAGCTTCTGCTGGAGGATAGTATATTAGAGTGACTCTAGCTTTTTAGTCCTTGCTGCTGCAACGTAAAAAAAAATCTATTATATTCTATGATAGTACTGCTCTTAGCTACATTTAGTGTAGGGCAAGCTGCTGGAGTAGGGATAGTGTATTAGAGGCATGTAGGCAGGGAGTCTAGCCTTTATAGACCTTGCTGATGCTGCATAAAAAATCTATCCTTTTTTCTAATAATACCGCTCTTAGCTGAAATTAGTGTACGCAGCACTGGTGGAGGATGAATAATGTATTAGAGGCATCTAGACAGTGATGATTGCCTTAAATTCCTTGCTGCTGTTACGTTAACCCAAAAGTCTTTTTCAGGGCTAATTCAAATCTATTCTCTAATAATACTGCTCTCAGCTGCAATTAGCGTAGGGATAGCTGCTGGAGGAGGGATAGTTTTGGATTAGAGGCATATACTGTAGGCAGGGTATATTGCTTTACAATCCTTTTATAGGTATACTGCTGCTGCTGCAACCTAACCGTGTTGTTTAGGGCATAGGTGATGTTAAATGACATGTGCTGGTTTAAGACGTGGATGGCACCTCGGAAAAACAGTCGCAGCTGGGGACTGAGTACCGCAGAATGGCTGCCGCCATGAGTTTGCAGAAAGTCTCAGTGTCCATGGCAACATTTCCAGGTCAAGCAGTTAGGAAATCTGCCCGTTTCATGGTTGGGGCAGTGGATGAGTGGGTGGCTGGGTATTTGCAATTGTGTTCCAAGCCCTGGGGTAGGGACAGCTGAGTACTGCCGTGGAACAAAGAATCGGACAACATTGCTGATGGTGCTTGCAAATGTGCAATGACAGGTGCAGGGCAAGAGGCAACCACACCTGTGTTCTGGATAGGTGATTGCCAAGCACTTAGCATAAAGGAAGAGGCAGTGGTGTCACCTGCACATACTGATTGTGGACCTAGGCTTTCGGCTCACCTAGTGGGGTGCTTTAATGACATGTGACATGCTGGTGCTAGTCCCACTGATATGTATGTGAGGGCCACCTGATGGTCTTCCAAAATGTGTGAGAGGACAGCCTGATAGCCATCTAAAATGTTGGAGTGAAAGCCACCTGATGGCCCTTCAAAATGTATGAGTGTGGGCTGCCTGATGGCCCTCCAAAATGTAGGAGAGAAAGCCACCTGATGGCCCTTCAAAATGTATGAGTGTGGGCTGCCTGATGGCCCTCCAAAATGTAGGAGTGAAAGCCACCTGATGGCCCTTCAAAATGTATGAGTGTGGGCTGCCTGATGGCCCTCAAATGTAGGAGAGAAAGCCACCTGATGGCCCTTCAAAATGTATGAGTGTGGGCTGCCTGATGGCCCTCCAAAATGTAGGAGAGAAAGCCACCTGATGGCCCTTCAAAATGTATGAGTGTGGGCTGCCTGATGGCCCTCCAAAATGTAGGAGTGAAAGCCACCTGATGGCCCTTCAAAATGTATGAGTGTGGGCTGCCTGATGGCCCTCCAAAATGTAGGAGAGAAAGCCACCTGATGGCCCTTCAAAATGTATGAGTGTGGGCTGCCTGATGGCCCTCCAAAATGTAGGAGAGAAAGCCACCTGATGGCCCTTCAAAATGTATGAGTGTGGGCTGCCTGATGGCCCTCCAAAATGTAGGAGTGAAAGCCACCTGATGGCCCTTCAAAATGTATGAGTGTGGGCTGCCTGATGGCCCTCCAAAATGTAGGAGTGAAAGCCACCTAATGGCTCTCTAAAATTTATGAGTGAGGGCCACCTGATTGCCTTCTAATAAATATGAATGAGGGTTGCCTGATGGCCCTCTAAAAATTGGGAGCAATGGCCGCATGATCACCCTGTTAATATGGCGTAGGAGGAGGAAAGGACAAGAAAAAGAAGAAACCATAAACTGCATACACTTTTTTGGGTGGGAAAGGGTGCATGTGAATACACCAGAAAAAAAAATGAACATTTGATTTGGCTTTATGTTCCGCTGCATTTTTTTGTTGTGTTTTTAATGAGTTTTATGCAAATTAAAAACAGTTTACAGTCCCAGCAAAAGCTATGAGATTTCATAAATCTAATCCACACATTTGTTTTTTTCCCAAATTTAAATGGAAAACCACTGCACTTTTCAAAGAATGCTACGTGTGAACATAGCCTGAAGGATGGAGCAGGACTTTTGTTTTTTTTTTTTTGTTTTTTTCTATTATTTAATTTGCTTTATATACAAGTCATTATTATACAGTAAAGAATGTCTCCTAATATTTTTTTTCTTATAAAATCCACTTTTTTCTTCGGTTTTGTATGTTTTATTGTCACTCTGTAAAAGTGGAGAATTATTCTGACAACATCTGCGACTTGCGAGTCAGAAACATCCAGGCGTCTTCCTCTTGCTGTTCCATTCCATTAGAGTGATGTTTGTATCTATTTCTGCAAATTTCCTGCCCCACCCCAGACCTCCTTGGAGGTTCTGCCGGAAAAATACTCGATTTTCACATTTGCTTCCATCATACTCGTTACTCAAGTTGAGCACTCAAGCAGTCCAACTTGCTTGATTCGAGTAACGAGAACCCGAGGATTTTAGTTCTTGCTCATCTTTTCTCGGATGTTTCCTTGTGCGAAATGCATAAATTGTCCCATTACATGGAGAGGTAACTGTTTAACACACCCTACCACAAGCAAGGGATATTACATTAATCACTAACTTACCGGTGCCTCTTAACTCGTCTATTTGTTGACTTGTCCTTGTGACTTATGCTAGTATCTTGATCAAATAACATTGGATTTTACGACCCATGTCAATTATCACCGATGTAAGGAAATACAAAACTGATTTGCATACACCAAAGCCCTTTATCGAAGATACTCACAATGAATGTTAGCTACAATTTAGAAATATTGACCACTTTCCGGCCCTAAGAAACGTAAGCACCAGAGTTCACCTCCTAAATGGAAAGGAGTAGGAATCGACTAAAAGACTCAATAATGGTGATCAAATATTGGCAAGATTGAATTTGCCAAAACACGTGGATTTTACCGGGAAATTAAATTTGTACCACAGTTATTTTCCATGAATTTAATGTTCCCTATAATACTCTTTGGTCTCGCCCTCACCACCGTCAAGTCTTCGATGCTTCTTGTTTCTACATACGCGTGCCAGTGTCTTTGCTGTAGAACAGGACTTTTGAGGTCAGGACGCATCATATTACTTGTACGTTTATTGTGCTCTGGGGTCTGGAGAAACCCTACAGCATAATAAAGGACATTAAATTCGCAAAGAAAAAAATTCCTGGGAAAATCTGTGTGAATAGGTGAATTTGAATTTTTCCTGATCCGCTTACGTCTAAAGTGCATTTATTTTAACTGCATTGACTATTGCATTGTGTGACAAAAGGCTCGTTTCAGCTGAAACGTTGCTGCTTTGTTAATAACTTGGTTAAACATATTGAAGGCTATTGGATAGTTGTCTGGTATTTTTTGGGTGGTGGGGGGGGATACTATCCATCTATGAATGCAGCAGCACACTGTACACCAAGATATACAGTATGCAAACATGGAATATATGAAACCTGAACTACATTAAGACTACTATATAGAATATTCCCATAAAATGTGTGTACTTAGCTCACACTTTGGCCAATTTCATGTGTACCCACTGGCAATATACAGTATGCCACAGATTTATTAGGGCTTATGGGTCACATTTCTATTTATCCTTCCTTCCTTGGCAGGTTTGGGTCAGGATCAGAAAAATAAACATTTGACCGAAAAACTTGGAAATGTTCGGTTTGGATTGGTACATGCTCGGTTTGCAGAAACTATCCTCTCCCAACCCCAAACATTGTCAAATATTGCCATGGCTGTGATTGGCCAGGCAAATCACTGTAATAAAAAGAGGGAGCAAAATAGTTACTTACTTACCGAGTCTCCCTGCAGCTGCAGAGCTACTCCGAGGCCGATAATTATCACTCATACATATTCATTGCTTCCCCCGCCCACCAGCGTCTCTGATTGGCTGCAGACAGACTGCACCTCCACCCTCTCTGACAGTTTATACTAGTAAACCTGACTACCTGAGTGATGTAACCGCTAATCGCTGAGGTTCAGTCACTGCCTGAAGTTACAGCTTGTGGTCATGTTCTATGGCGTGGAATAGCTACTGGGTATCAATTCACTAGTAAATAGGCAAAGTAGCAAAGTGAATAGAAAAAGATGAACGCCTAAAAAATAACCTTTAATCTATTGAATTAAAAAGTCCAAAAAAGGACCAACAAGACTGACAAACAGACCCCTAAAAGTTAGCCAATATACTCAGTATCCTTACCAGGACACATGGGCTAATCAAGATAATGAGAAAATGTGGATGATATCATTCGTATATACCAATAAACATACCGCAATGTGCAGCAGTGATATTAATCATATGGTGAATGCTAGATAACATGAAACCACATAGTCACCTACCACAGAGCAAATGGTGGTGAGCAATAGTTAGAAAAGGAACGGTCTTACCCCATCTGCCGTATAACCCTTTCCCTGCTTTGAAGCACTTAATGCTGGATGGTCACGGTAACCAACAAGGATGAGATGACCTGGTCCTTAACTGAATGACTCAGGATCTCTATAGGTTCCAAACACATATCCAGTGGTGTGCACAATCTCCCAACGCGTTTCCTTACATCATCAGGGGAGGAATCCAAAATCCCGGTCATACAAGAACTACAGGGATTGGCATAAATAACTGCAAAGAAAAAATAATACATACACCATATTGTATCAGGTCCATGTCAATAGCCTAAGCGGGACGGTCCAAACAGAGCGGCGGGTGCAACTTACTTTCATCAATACCAGGACATTCCTGGGCAGGGCGCGTCTGACATACCTCGCCGTCAGGTTTAAATGAACCGCCCGCTTGGAGTGGCGTCTGACGTCACATCCGCCCGCGGCGGTGAGCTCACTTCCGGATCACATGATCGCGGCCGCGATGTGTACGTCATGAATGGGAACACCAACCAGCCACGGAAACCATGGCAATAGTAGGTAACTGACTACAAGAAAATGGCCGCAATTAGCGTCGCTAAACCAGCGATAACACTACGGCCAAAATGTTATAGCAGTGGCCCATCAGAAAAGAAAATGGGCCTTAAAAAAACCTGTAACAAATATCACAGGTACCCAGATGGAGCCAGGTGGCTCTAAGAACAGCAACAGAGGAAAAGGGGGGAAAAAAGACCAGGGCAAACTGCAGGAGAATTTCATTCAGAAAGGAGGGCAGGGGGGGGTCAGTAAGACCTGACCCTACCTATTTGTGGAGGTCGGCACCCTAGGAAAGAACGGTGGTTGGTGCCCCCACTCGGGCGGCGACTGTCCCTCCTAACTTGTGTCTAATCTAATCTACCACAAAGGGTGCGAAGGAAAGAGCTTCATTAAGGCCCAATGGTTTGCTAGTCTTCAGCCAAAAAATCCACTTGGTTTCTTGTCTCAGGATTTTGTTGTCCCAATTACCACCTCTGAAGGGGGGAGCTACAACGTCAATACCCTGGAAACTGATGGATTTAGTGTCCCCTGCATGGTGCTCCGTAAAGTGACGGGCCACGGGAGTGTCATTACCCAGGCGGATATCCCGGATGTGCTCCCCTATTCTCCTCCTAAATTCTCTTTTGGTCTTACCCACGTATTCTTTGTGGCAGATACAGGTGGCTTTGTAGATCACGCCCTTTGTTCTGCAGTTTATGAAGGAACGGATGTCATAGCGTTTTCTCAAAACATGGGAAAAGAAAAAATTTCCTGGGTTCAAATAACCGCATGCAATACAATCACTACACTTATAGCAGCCCTTGACCGAACTAGTCAGCTATGTCTTGTTGTGGCATGAAAAATGACTGTGAACCAGTCTCTCCTTAATAGAGCGGGCCTTCTTGTAAGTCACTGAAGGGGCATTGGAAAGAAATTTACCAATATCATTATCCATTTTGAGAATGGACCAATGTCTTTCAAGAATCCTTCTCACCTCCCCTGATCCGTTGTTAAAGGTGGTAATAAACCGGATAAACTCCTCATTAGATTTTGGTCTCCCCGGTCCATGTAGAAGATCTTTCCTGTTTTTTTGCTGAGTCTCAAAGAAGGCCTTCTTGATTACATGATCTGGATACCCTCTATTGTGAAACCTGAGGCTTAAATCATGAGCCTGTCGACGAAAACCCTGCTCGTCCGAGCAGTTCCGTTTCAATCTGTGAAATTGACCCTTTGGAATGCCCATTTTTAGACTATTAGGGTGGCTGCTCTCCCATCGTAGGAGCGAGTTGGTAGCAGTCGGTTTTCTGTAGGTACTGGTGTGAATATTACCAACAGAATCCCTTTCAATAAGCACATCCAAAAAGGGCAACTTCCATTTGTCAAATTCACATGTGAAAAAGAGACCCAAAGAGTTGTTATTGAGCACAGCGACGGTTCTTGTAATCTCCTCTTCAGTACCCCTCCAAAGGACAAACACGTCGTCTATGTAACGACACCATAGAATAATACTATCTTGGGGCACCGGGGAATTGTCACAAAAAACACAGGTTTCTTCCCACCAACCGAGGAGGAGATTGGCGTACGATGGGGCCACCGGACTCCCCATCGCGGCCCCCCTCAGTTGGTGGTACACCTGTCCATTAAACAGAAAGGAATTGTTCCTGAGGCAAAACTCAACAAGACTAAGAAGGAAAGAGTTATGATCGTCAAATTGCTGTCCCCTACTCCTCAGAAAAAAGCTCACCGCCTGTAAACCAAGATCGTGTCTGATTGAGGAGTAGAGGGATTCAACGTCAATACTCACCAAAATGACATTATCTTCAACAGTGACACCCTCCAATTTTTTGAGTAAATCTGTAGTGTCTTTAAGATAAGAGCCCAAAGATGTAACAAAGGGTCTTAATATCCTATCAGCATAGACGCCTATGTTCTGCGAGACACTCCCAATACCTGACACTATTGGTCTGCCTCGTAATGGGGACAGGCCCTTGTGCACCTTGGGTAAACAGTAAAAGGTAGGAGTCACTGGAAAAGGAGGGAATAGATAGTCGAATTCAGTTTTGCTGATCAATTCTCTGTCACGTGCATTCAACAACAACCCTCTCAAGGCCAACAGGTAATCTGATGTAGGATTTCGATCAAGTTTCTCATAGTTGGATTTGTCCCCCAAAATGTCCATACACATTTTTTTGTAATCAGAGACATTCATAAGTACGATGTTGCCACCCTTATCTGATTCCTTTATCACAACATTAGTATCCCTCTCCAGGTTCCTAAGACATTCCATCTCACCCTTGGTAAGATTGAATTTACTCTGGTGCCTTTCAGTGATCAAACCCAAATCACGTGTAACCAAGTTACAGAAAATATCGATAGAAGATACTTCATGATTAGCAGGAGGCATCTTACTACTCCTAGGTTTTAGATCCGTAAAAGGACCCCTACCTTCAGAGTTTGGATCAATATCGCTCAGGTTGTAGAGGAGTCTGACATCCTCCAAAAGATCATCCGCAATACCCATCTCCCTACATATTTTCTTATTCTCCATAGCAAAATGCTTCTTCCATTTAAGTTTTCGTATAAATAAATTGAGATCTTTTACTGCATCAAAATGGTTGAAGTCAGAAGTGGGGACGAAGGAGAGCCCCTTACTAAGTACCGTCATCTCTAGTTCGGAGAGGGGCCTATCCGAGAGGTTAATTATTTGGGTTGAACCCCCTGTGGGTTGTAACCCACCGAACCTTGTTTGCTCCTCAGAAAGTGGTTGGACTCTAAAAAAGGTCCCTTGTTGTAACCACCTCTATCGGAGTTCCTACCTCTTCCTCTTTGTTTAGTTCTCCGCTGGTTCCCCCTCCCCTCTGTATCGGAAAATTCAGTATCAGTAGAGGTACCTTCCGTATCACTAGGTTTATTATATCTAATGACTGGAAAATTATATGCTTTATTCTCTCTAAATTCCTGTACGTCTCTGATATAAAACCTGTGTTTCTTCTCCTTCAAATGGTATTGATGTTTCTCAATAATACCCTGTAAGGTAGTCTCCTTCGTCCCAAACTCCGCATCACTGGAAAATTTTTTGGTGATCTCAATCTGTTCCCTAAGTAGGCCGTCAAGTTTGGTCAAATTTTTCTTCTCCTCTTCTAATAGGAGGGTCATTAATTTCAAGGAGCAGTTAGTAATCTCCTTACGCCATGCAGAGATTAGCTCCGGATTTTTATATCTATAATTGGGAGTAAGAGAGATACTTATATTGCGCGGTACAATTTGATCCTTAAGATAACATTCAAGAGATTGTATCTCCCACCACGAATTAATCCTGTTCTTATAAGTTTTGGTTAGATACCTGAACGCACCATTCAGTGAGGGTGTATATTTTTTTTGAACAAACTCCCTCTCTGAGAAAACCTCCCTTGCCTCTGTGGCCCACGTGCTAGTATCAAAACCTGTTGCTAGAAAGCCAGCCATGCCCCTATAAATTAATGTGGAATAGCTACTGGGTATCAATTCACTAGTAAATAGGCAAAGTAGCAAAGTGAATAGAAAAAGATGAATGCCTAAAAAATAACCTTTAATCTATTGAATTAAAAAGTCCAAAAAAGGACCAACAAGACTGACAAACAGACCCCTAAAAGTTAGCCAATATACTCAGTATCCTTACCAGGACACATGGGCTAATCAAGATAATGAGAAAATGTGGATGATATCATTCGTATATACCAATAAACATACCGCAATGTGCAGCAGTGATATTAATCATATGGTGAATGCTAGATAACATGAAACCACATAGTCACCTACCACAGAGCAAATGGTGGTGGTGGCGGTGGTGGTGGTGGTGGTGCCCTGGTCTTTTTTCCCCCCTTTTCCTCTGTTGCTGTTCTTAGAGCCACCTGGCTCCATCTGGGTACCTGTGATATTTGTTACAGGTTTTTTTAAGACCCATTTTCTTTTCTGATGGGCCACTGCTATAACATTTTGGCCGTAGTGTTATCGCTGGTTTAGCGACGCTAATTGCGGCCATTTTCTTGTAGTCAGTTACCTACTATTGCCATGGTTTCCGTGGCTGGTTGGTGTTCCCATTCATGACGTACACATCGCGGCCGCGATCATGTGATCCGGAAGTGAGCTCACCGCCGCGGGCGGATGTGACGTCAGACGCCACTCCAAGCGGGCGGTTCATTTAAACCTGACGGCGAGGTATGTCAGACGCACCCTGCCCAGGAATGTCCTGGTATTGATGAAAGTAAGTTGCACCCGCCGCTCTGTTTGGACCGTCCCGCTTAGGCTATTGACATGGACCTGATACAATATGGTGTATGTATTATTTTTTCTTTGCAGTTATTTATGCCAATCCCTGTAGTTCTTGTATGACCGGGATTTTGGATTCCTCCCCTGATGATGTAAGGAAACGCGTTGGGAGATTGTGCACACCACTGGATATGTGTTTGGAACCTATAGAGATCCTGAGTCATTCAGTTAAGGACCAGGTCATCTCATCCTTGTTGGTTACCGTGACCATCCAGCATTAAGTGCTTCAAAGCAGGGAAAGGGTTATACGGCAGATGGGGTAAGACCGTTCCTTTTCTAACTATTGCTCACCACCATTTGCTCTGTGGTAGGTGACTATGTGGTTTCATGTTATCTAGCATTCACCATATGATTAATATCACTGCTGCACATTGCGGTATGTTTATTGGTATATACGAATGATATCATCCACATATTCTCATTATCTTGATTAGCCCATGTGTCCTGGTAAGGATACTGAGTATATTGGCTAACTTTTAGGGGTCTGTTTGTCAGTCTTGTTGGTCCTTTTTTGGACTTTTTAATTCAATAGGTTAAAGGTTATTTTTTAGGCGTTCATCTTTTTCTATTCACTTTGCTACTTTGTCATGTTCTATGGCCCCACGCTGTCAGTTCAGATGTAGCAGAGCTGGAATCATTGTGGGACCTTCTGTGAATTACATCAGACCTGGGTCTTTTGGGGTTGATAAAGTGGTGAAAGAGGGTGAGTTGTTTTAAATATTTTATTTCAAATAAAGGATTTTTTTCAGTGTTTGTGTATATTTCTTTTCACTTACAGATTAGTAATGGGGGAGTCTCTTAGGCCCTCCCCATTACTAATCTAGGTCTTAATGGTAGCTGTGGGCTGCAATTACCCCCTTAATACCGCGATTGCCACTGCACCAGGGAAATCGGGAAGAGTCGGGTAAAGTTTCAGGATTATCACATCTAATGGATGCAACAATCCTGGGCATATGCAGGCAATTTTTAGGCTGGGCGTCGAATAATTATGGGTCTCCCCAGCCTGAGAACCCTGGCCCCCAGCTGTTTTGCTTTATCTTGGTTGATTATCAAAATTGGGCGGAGAGGACGACCGCACAACTTTTTTTTAATCATTTATTTAAATAATATTTTAAAACATCTGCATGCAGTTCCTCTTATTTTGATACACAGCTGGAAGCTTCAGGATGTAGCCGTAGGCTTTATCTGTGCTGATATCAATATTTAGGGGGACCGTACGGCATTTATTAAATTTATTTATTTATTTTACAACAGTATAACGCTGTCAGAGAGGGTGGGGGCATTTTCTGACTGCAGCCAATCAGAGATGATCGTGGGCATGGAAAACAGTGAATATGTATGAGGCATAATTAGTGGACTCGGAAGTAGCGCTGCATCTGCGAGGAGACTCGGTAAGTATGTCTTGTTTACTCCTTCCTTATTTATTTCTTATGCAACCCTCCTACTTCATTTGCAGTCCCTCTCCACCATTTTATAACACATGAGTTTTGCCTCCCATTGAATTCAATGGGTTCGGCCAGGATCGTCAGTCGGCTCGGCATATCCAGGCTTGTTCGGCGATCCCAACCCAATCCCATCCACGGCAGGATCGCTCATCCCTACTTGCTACCTACCTAGATTTTGGAATACTACCGGAAAGCAAGTAGTCGGTCCCCAAGGGTCAACACCAACTTTTCAACTTTTTGAATTACTCTGCTGCATTTCTTTTTTTATCTATCTATCTATCTATCTGTCTGTCTGTCTATGTCAAAATGATGTGACTGCAGGATAGCGATGGACAGAAGCTCCTATACTGTCCCTCATGCTAGGGGACCCTAGATTATCCATGTCCTTAGGGTTACCCCTAATGGTGGAGATGCCTAAGTCTGGTGCCTGGCTATACCCCTGACCAGAGCTAATCTGTTCTTTCCCTCCAGAGAAGGAAGGTGCCAGGAGTGTGTTGGCAACACAGATTTAGACAGTCTAGACCAGGGGTCTCAAACACGCGGCCCGCGGGCCGCATGCGGCCCCTGAGGCTGTTTGTTGCGGCCCGCAGACCCCGTGACAATCGCAGCTCTATGCTGAGGGTCGGCGCCGGCAGGAACTTGCATTTGAATCCATCTGCGGTGCCGCGCAAGGAGCTGTCAGTTCTATCCCAGTTGCTGCTGCTGTCTGCCAATCAGATGCAAGGAGGTGACGTCATACAGCGACGTCACTTCCTTGCATCTGATTGGCAGGCAGCAGCCATTGGTCCAGACACAGCTCCTCTGCGCTGCACCGCAAATGGATTCAAATGCAGTGAAGTTTCTGCCGGCGCCGACCCTCAGCACAGAGTCGCGATAAGCAGGTAAGGTACGTGCTGAAGATCAGGACCCGCTGCGTGCTGGACACAGCGCGTCCTGATCGGCGGGGCCGCAAGTCTGCTCCTTAGGAGACCGCAGCTGCCCGTGCCTGCGATCAGGGGTTCGGGCCGCTGCGGTCTCCTCGCTGTGCTCTGCCTAGGGAGGACGCTTCAGACGCCGCAGCATAAATTCACATGCTGCGGCCTCTGGAAGCCACACCGCAGTTCCGTTTTCACTGCGGGCCGTACACGCACAGTGGCCATGGGATTTTTAGAAATCACATGCCCACTGTGCTTTTACCATACATAGCAGGGTTTTGGACGCAGCTGAAGCATGCTGCATCCAAAACTCTGCAAGTACTGATCATGGGCACACAGGGAACGGAGGAAAGGTGAGGAGATTTTTTTTTTTTTGTTTGCGTATTACTAAAGGATGGGCAGAATACTACAGGGATGACCACAATACTACAAGGGTGGGCAGAATACTACAGGGATGGCCACAATACTACAGGGATGGGCTGAATACTACAGGGATGGGCTGAATACTACAGGGATGGGCTGAATACTACAGGGATGGCCACAATACTACAGGGATGGGCTGAATACTACAGGGATGGGCTGAATACTACAGGGATGGGCTGAATACTACAGGGATGGCCACAATACTACAGGGATGGCCACAATACTACAGGGATGGCCACAATACTACAGGGATGGCCACAATACTACAGTGATGGCCACAATACTACAGGGATGGCCACAATACTACAGGGATGGCCACAATACTACAGGGATGGGCTGAATACTACAGGGATGGCCACAATACTACAGGGATGGGCAGAATACTACAGGGATGGGCAGAATACTACAGGGATGGGCAGAATACTACAGGGATGGCCACAATACTACAGGGATGGGCTGAATACTACAGGGATGGGCTGAATACTACAGGGATGGCCACAATACTACAGGGATGGGCTGAATACTACAGGGATGGGCTGAATACTACAGGGATGGGCTGAATACTACAGGGATGGGCTGAATACTACAGGGATGGCCTGAATACTACAGGGATGGCCACAATACTACAGGGATGGGCTGAATACTACAGGGATGGCCACAATACTACAGGGATGGGCTGAATACTACAGGGATGGGCTGAATACTACAGGGATGGGCTGAATACTACAGGGATGGCCACAATACTACAGGGATGGGCTGAATACTACAGGGATGGGCTGAATACTACAGGGATGGCCACAATACTACAGGGATGGGCTGAATACTACAGGGATGGCCACAATACTACAGGGATGGGCTGAATACTACAGGGATGGGCTGAATACTACAGGGATGGGCTGAATACTACAGGGATGGCCACAATACTACAGGGATGGGCAGAATACTACAGGGATGGGCTGAATACTACAGGGATGGGCTGAATACTACAGGGATGGGCTGAATACTACAGGGATGGCCACAATACTACAGGGATGGGCAGAATACTACAGGGATGGGCTGAATACTACAGGGATGGCCACAATACTACGGGAATTGGCAGAATACTATAGAGCACAATACTACAAGGATGAGCACAATACTACAAGGATTGGAACAATATTACTGGGCACAATACTACAGGGCACAAGGATGGGCACTATACTACTGGGCACAATACCACAAGGATGAGCACCTTACTACAGGGCACACGGATGGGCACATTACTACAAGATTTTGGCTAAGATTACTATATGATGCTGCTAATTGTAAAACAATTACAAGAAGGTGATAAAATGTAAAAAAAAAAAAAAATCCTAAAGCATGACTTTTTTTATTCACATTAAAAATGCTTTTCTGTATATAAACTTAACAAAAAAAGTACACGTTTGTTATAATAAACAAGCGAAAAATGTTTACAAAAGTGATCCAAGATGTATAGAAAAAAAAACATGGATTCATTAAAAATGTTCACTTTGTCCTGCAAATAATGCAGCCCCCCTCATTTTTTTTTTCTATATGCGGCCCATACACCCAGCTGAGTTTGAGACCCCTGGTCTAGACAGTCAGGGAAAAACAGAATCTTGGACACACTGCAAACTCACATGAACAAACAGTAAGAAATTAACGAGAAAAGCAAGATAAGTAAGAGAGCAACTAAAGGACAATAAGGGTTAACACCACAATTGCTCACAGCAATAATGTACAATAACCACCAGTAAGTGTGGATTTAACCACTTGTCCAGACCAGCATAGACAAGCTAAATCTGGCAATAATGGAAGTATCCATAAGAGGAGAGTGAATGTAAGTGGCTCTCCCATAGCATGTGACTAAAGGAGATTAACAAGCAGACCAGCAGAAATTAACTCTTGCTAGCGTGCTTATGAACTACAGGTCAGTGGGTTGATGCCCTAGTCTACCTGCGCTGATCACAGACATCGGAGAAGTTAGCAGGCAGAGTGCGAGAATTTGGAGTTTTCACAGATCCTAAAGCCACCATGACAGTCGGTGATGCTTGCAAATATCTCTTTGTAACAGTCTATCTACCACATATCTATCATCTATCTTCTACCTCTACACTCACTATTTCCTATATATCTGAAAATGAATAGGTCCACATTGCGACAGATGTACACAGAATTAGAGAGTTGACCACCTCATTGCGTGATGTGACACTATCAGAAAGTAGCCATGGTCCTCATGTTCCCGGCTCTGGCACACTCACGCCCTTACAGCTGTGTGATACTTATGTGCCTCTCAATAAGTCTGGGCACAATAAATTGTCATTTTCTGGATTATGAGAGTAACAGCATGTCACCATGATATCTCTTTTTCCAATTTCGCTCTTCCAGCAGACTTCATAAATACAATACGATACTCATAATACCGAGGGACTCCAGCGTATGCATATCATTTATCCCCATTTGCATATCATTTGTAATAATGGGTGCGACGACAAAAATTCTATGCTCTTAATGGGTGTGCATTCTGGTTAACACCACATTAATTGACGAAGGGAACACTTTATCTTCATTAATGTAATATTGTTAACATCACGTTTAGGCAGATAGTCTAGTTAATGTTAGAATTCACAAGATTTAAAGGGAGAGGAAAACGCAATAATATTTCTGGTGTAATCAGTCGTGTGTAGTGAAGTCTTGTAATCTATTAACATGTTAATAATCTGCGTGGAAGTAATTATTGAAATTAGGCAAAATTAATGCAATTAGTCTACAGGAAGAGTGAAGGGTGCTTGACATCTGAACTATATGAACAATAATTAAAAGAGAAAAATAAAAAATGATAAACCTCCTCAAATTTACAGGCAGATCTGAGGTTTATTTTCTGTTTTTTTTTTAATCAGAAGTTCATTTTTGCCTGTACATGATGAAAAGAGGTTTACTTTCATCGGCATACTGGAACACAGTCATCTATTTTTGGCCTGTCTGTTGGTTTTATCATCAGCGGGGCAACCTTTTCCTGTACCCCCCCCCCCCCCCAAATTTTTTATTCTTTTCCTACTTATTACAAAGAAAGAAAAACTAAAATCCCTCATATGGCACAAGGATAACAGCCATTTGCTGTTTTTGTATTTATTGGGCAAGTTTGATATGGGATAATAAAAATATGGATGTGTGAACTATAACACTGTACTGAGGAGATGCTGAAGCTAAAAGCAGTGTAGCTTCAGAGTGCAGTTAGCAGGCAAACCACTAGAGGGCAGTAGAGTAGTCAGTAAACTAGGTCGGCAGCAGGAGGTTTCGTCAATAACACAGGGATAATGAAATCGTGGTCAGGTGATAGCCGAGGGTCTGAAGCCGAGAAGTCATGTATGCAACAGAGGGGAGATACGAGCCGAAGTGAAGAACGAGGATATAGGTCAGATGTCGGGAGGACAAACACGTCAGACAGGAAAGGGTAAACAATAGACAGAAGAGGGTAGTCAGGGACTGGGACAGATGGACGAACAAGGAGAGTACAGGTCAGAACAAGGTAGCTGAGAGGCAGGACAGATCAGGTAACTCACCAGCCAGTAACACAAGCTGCAGAGCCTTAACTATCACTGGCACTGAACCGGAGGTGCAGCACCAAGATATAGTGTTCCATAAACCGGAGTGAGGCAGGGAGGAGTTAACCCCTGACATGACCAGGTTGGAGCGGGGTGAAATAATCAAACCATAGCAGCCTATACAGACCCGGTTCATGACATTAACAGTCCCATTGAGTAGAGTACATGTTTTGTCATTACCTGAGTGAAGCCTAAACCTTTATCTATACAGTATGCAAGTATTTGAAGGGAGGCCGTAGAGTTTAATTGAGCCCCAAAATATCCGTTTGGGCTGTACATGTAGACCAGTATTATAAAAGTTGATAAAAGTTGATACTTGAGGGTCTTTTTCTCATCAGCAAGTGGTACTACAAATCAAATTCTCTTCCTCTCTGGAGTCCATTTGCATATTTAAATTTCCAAAGGAGCATTGCATTACCTGTAAGTCACCTTACATTTGCATTTCCCTCTCCACAAGGAGAAAAGTACCCCCATAAATAGCCTGTCAATCATTTGTAATACAACTAAATGAAACCTTCTGCTTTGCACTAATTAGGGGCAACTATCCTGAAACATGTGCCTACAAATGGAATTTATGGTTCGTCTTCTTATCCTAAGTTACGTGGGAAGGCTCGGCAAAGGGTTGATATTGACTTTTATGATTGCTACATCTAATAGTTGGTGCCAAAGTTTCAGTCATTTTCCTCTCTGAAGAACCTATTTGCATACAGTAATACATTGACTTAAGAATGCGCCAAGTTACAGATTTTTCAAGATACAAGCCGCCACTCTGCATCTTTTTTGCTTCATAATGTGAGCAGAAATGTGAAGTAGAGCGCCTTATATTCACCCTCCCTCCGATCCCCCACTATGCGACGTTCTCAGCGTGTGAGAGTAGTCAGCTGATCTGCATATGAGAGTGGTCAGCTTATCAGCATGTGTGAGCGCTGCACTCTCCCATGCTCATCAGCTGACTGCATAAGATGAGGATGCTGCATTGGTATAATAAATTTTTCTAAGTGTGCAGCATGATGGGGACCATTTACCAGGATGTAGGACCATATATCAGGATGGGGGTCATGTCCCAGGATGGGGGTTATATGTACCAGGATGGGAGCCATGTATCAGGATGGGGAGCCAAATGCGAAGATGAGGGGTCATGTACCAGGATGGGGGTCATATGTACTAGGATGCGGGGCTATGTATCATGATGGGGAGCCATGTACCAAGATGAGTGGTCATGTATCAGGATGGGGGCCATGTACTAGGATGGGGGATCATATGTACCTGGCTGGGGGGGCCATGTAAGACGATGGGTGGCCATGTAAATGGATGGTGGTCATGTACCAGGATGGGGGGCATGTATATATACTAGGATGTGGGCCATGTACCAGGTTGGGGGATCATATATACAGTATCGGTATGGGGACCATATACCAGGATGGGGGGGCCATAAGTAAGGTCTGGAACAATTTAATAACATTTCAACTAATTTTAATGGGGAAATTTAATTTGACCTAAGAGCAAATTGAGTTAAGCGCTTGGTCACAAAACAAATTAAACTTGAAAGTCAAGGAATTTGAATCCTTGTGTTTCCCCCATGGAAAACAATATCCTCAAAAGTAAAATATATTACAGCAGTAAAAATGTAATCTAATTTGACCCTAGTGAAGTTTTGTCCCTTACTTGCCACCATAAAGCAATAATCTATGGTCCTCATTTTGGTGCCCATATAGAAATTATGATACCAATCCTGGGTCCTTCCTGTAATAATTTACATAATCCCTGCCCCCTTTTGTAACAATGTCCTCCATCCCGGGCCCTTTCCTGTAATTATGTTATCATCCTGTGTCTTTTTCTGTAATAATGTCCTTAATCCTGACCCCTTTATGTAATAATGTACTCTATTTTGGTTGCCATATGTACTCCATCCTGGTCCCTACATAATCCCCCATCCTGGTCCCCATATGTTTTCGAACCTGGTCCCCATATAATCCCCCATCCTGGTCCCCCTATAATCCCCCATCCTGGTCCCCATATGTCTCTCATGCTGGTCCTCATATGTCTCCCATGCGGGGGAGTGAGTGCAGCTCCAGCTTACTGACAACACTTCATTTCAAACTCTTCTGAAACAAAACATCACAGGAGGTGAAGTAAAAAAACAAAACACATTTAGGGCATAACATGAAAGGGAGAAGGCTTTTTTTTATAATTAAGTATGTGACAAAACTGCTTAGTCTATAAAAATATGCAGTATTTATAAATGAAAGTTTCAGTACCTTTGATAGCCAGAATTTTTTTTCTATATATAATATATATTTTTTTCTAAATATAAATATTGGGGAAAAGCAAAAAATAAAAACAACAAAAAATGTACACATAACAATGTAATTTTTTAAAAATACATTTCAATTAAGCTTAATTTTAGAAAGCCAGCATTAGTGCTAGATGGCCCCATGCACATAGAGAAGGCATTATGCTAAAAGTGACATTCTAATATTTTCAGGCAGGACATTGACTGATGCAGTAAAATTTGGAAAATGGGATTCAAAATGAGAAGCCTGGATACTCAATAGGGGTCGTGTATCAAGCCGAGTCAATTAAAATCATGGGGCACTCCCCTACCGCGCTTTATCACGACTGCCGCTTTTGACATGTTTTTCATTCAGCCCAAGATTCTTCCAGCTCTGACATACTGGATTAATTGATGCATAAAACCTACAGAAAAACTATGGCGGGTAATTTAGAAATCAATACGTGCTTTAATCGTCAATGTGTTAAACAACTTCTCACATGAAAAGGCACAGCGGTATTAAAATAGCATTTAGCAAACAGGTGCACTCGGTCTGTGCGTTTCATCCACATCCGGTATGTATTGCACAGGACTGTGACTATTTTCCACTAAATCTTTACTTTAAAAAAAGAAAGAAAAAAAAAATTGGAGCCATTTGCTGCACCGTGACTAATGGTAACGGGATTGGAACAGATTCATAAAAAAAGATATCAGAGTTCCCGCAAAAAAAATGTATATAAAATATACGGCGAATGAAAAGTACATTTTCCAATATATTTTCTGCATTAATTCTCAATAGTTTTCTAGATCTCTTTTGTTGCCATTACATAATATTAATAGTGGTGGGTGAACCTGGACTGTAAAAGACCGGATCTGTGCGGTTTCAAACTTACCCAAGTCTTGGACCTAGGTGTTGATCTGGATCCTTCAACTCAGGAAATAATAAAAGGAAAAATAAAGAAAAGAAGAATGAAGAGAGCACTTACTGCTTACCGAGGCTCCGGTGCAGCTGTAACTGCTCCCGCGGCCCCCCAATGCACTTCCCGGGCCACTTATTAGCCTCATGTATATGCACTGCTTTCCCCGCCCACCGGCATCTGTGATTGGTTGCTGTCTGACACACCCCCAACCTGTGTGACATTGTCTGCCTGCAACCAATCACAATGGGGAGATAAGGTATGCACACCAGTGACTATGGAAGGGGAATACATGGAATAGCAGAAACTGCTGTGTGAATACTGACTTGAAAAATTCAATAGCTATTTGTTAGAATGAAATGTGAAAAATGAAACCTGCATTACTGCCATGAATATATGAATAAAGAGAAATTTAGCTACTGAATTGATCAATGCAGAAGAGCCCCAACACTACGCCAAAGTATTTCTCTACGTTGGGGTCCCTAGCTTGTGTGTGTCCTCTCATGCAGTTAAAAAACTTACCGTGTATGGGACGCTGAGACCCAGGCTATATATGCGTATAATGTGGATTGGCAATAGGTGTGTATGGGGAGGGTTCACAAACGAAAAACTACTAACATTAAGGAATAACGTTTGGAACTCCATTCTATGTCTGAACTGGGTGCAAAAAACCTAAAAAACATCACTATGGGGAGATAAGGTATGCACACCAGTGACTATGGAAGGGGAATACATGGAATAGCAGAAACTGCTGTGTGAATACTGACATGAAAAATTCAATAGCTATTTGTTAGAATGAAATGTGAAAAATGAAACCTGCATTACTGCCATGAATATATGAATAAAGAGAAATTTAGCTACTGAATTGATCAATGCAGAAGAGCCCCAACACTACGCCAAAGTATTTCTCTACGTTGGGGTCCCTAGCTTGTGTGTGTCCTCTCATGCAGTTAAAAAACTTACCGTGTATGGGACGCTGAGACCCAGGCTATATATGCGTATAATGTGGATTGGCAATAGGTGTGTATGGGGAGGGTTCACAAACGAAAAACTACTAACATTAAGGAATAACGTTTGGAACTCCATTCTATGTCTGAACTGGGTGCAAAAAACCTAAAAAACATCACTATGGGGAGATAAGGTATGCACACCAGTGACTATGGAAGGGGAATACATGGAATAGCAGAAACTGCTGTGTGAATACTGACATGAAAAATTCAATAGCTATTTGTTAGAATGAAATGTGAAAAATGAAACCTGCATTACTGCCATGAATATATGAATAAAGAGAAATTTAGCTACTGAATTGATCAATGCAGAAGAGCCCCAACACTACGCCAAAGTATTTCTCTACGTTGGGGTCCCTAGCTTGTGTGTGTCCTCTCATGCAGTTAAAAAACTTACCGTGTATGGGACGCTGAGACCCAGGCTATATATGCGTATAATGTGGATTGGCAATAGGTGTGTATGGGGAGGGTTCACAAACGAAAAACTACTAACATTAAGGAATAACGTTTGGAACTCCATTCTATGTCTGAACTGGGTGCAAAAAACCTAAAAAACATCACTATGGGGAGATAAGGTATGCACACCAGTGACTATGGAAGGGGAATACATGGAATAGCAGAAACTGCTGTGTGAATACTGACATGAAAAATTCAATAGCTATTTGTTAGAATGAAATGTGAAAAATGAAACCTGCATTACTGCCATGAATATATGAATAAAGAGAAATTTAGCTACTGAATTGATCAATGCAGAAGAGCCCCAACACTACGCCAAAGTATTTCTCTACGTTGGGGTCCCTAGCTTGTGTGTGTCCTCTCATGCAGTTAAAAAACTTACCGTGTATGGGATGCTGAGACCCAGGCTATATATGCGTATAATGTGGATTGGCAATAGGTGTGTATGGGGAGGGTTCACAAACGAAAAACTACTAACATTAAGGAATAACGTTTGGAACTCCATTCTATGTCTGAACTGGGTGCAAAAAACCTAAAAAACATCACTATGGGGAGATAAGGTATGCACACCAGTGACTATGGAAGGGGAATACATGGAATAGCAGAAACTGCTGTGTGAATACTGACATGAAAAATTCAAAGTATTTCTCTACGTTGGGGTCCCTAGCTTGTGTGTGTCCTCTCATGCAGTTATAGCCTGGGTCTCAGCGTCCCATACACGGTAAGTTTTTTAACTGCATGAGAGGACACACACAAGCTAGGGACCCCAACGTAGAGAAATACTTTGGCGTAGTGTTGGGGCTCTTCTGCATTGATCAATTCAGTAGCTAAATTTCTCTTTATTCATATATTCATGGCAGTAATGCAGGTTTCATTTTTCACATTTCATTCTAACAAATAGCTATTGAATTTTTCATGTCAGTATTCACACAGCAGTTTCTGCTATTCCATGTATTCCCCTTCCATAGTCACTGGTGTGCATACCTTATCTCCCCATAGTGATGTTTTTTAGGTTTTTTGCACCCAGTTCAGACATAGAATGGAGTTCCAAACGTTTTTCCTTAATGTTAGTAGTTTTTCGTTTGTGAACCCTCCCCATACACACCTATTGCCAATCCACATTATACGCATATATAGCCTGGGTCTCAGCGTCCCATACACGGTAAGTTTTTTAACTGCATGAGAGGACACACACAAGCTAGGGACCCCAACGTAGAGAAATACTTTGGCGTAGTGTTGGGGCTCTTCTGCATTGATCAATTCAGTAGCTAAATTTCTCTTTATTCATATATTCATGGCAGTAATGCAGGTTTCATTTTTCACATTTCATTCTAACAAATAGCTATTGAATTTTTCATGTCAGTATTCACACAGCAGTTTCTGCTATTCCATGTATTCCCCTTCCATAGTCACTGGTGTGCATACCTTATCTCCCCATAGTGATGTTTTTTAGGTTTTTTGCACCCAGTTCAGACATAGAATGGAGTTCCAAACGTTATTCCTTAATGTTAGTAGTTTTTCGTTTGTGAACCCTCCCCATACACACCTATTGCCAATCCACATTATACGCATATATAGCCTGGGTCTCAGCGTCCCATACACGGTAAGTTTTTTAACTGCATGAGAGGACACACACAAGCTAGGGACCCCAACGTAGAGAAATACTTTGGCGTAGTGTTGGGGCTCTTCTGCTTTGATCAATTCAGTAGCTAAATTTCTCTTTATTCATATATTCATGGCAGTAATGCAGGTTTCATTTTTCACATTTCATTCTAACAAATAGCTATTGAATTTTTCATGTCAGTATTCACACAGCAGTTTCTGCTATTCCATGTATTCCCCTTCCATAGTCACTGGTGTGCATACCTTATCTCCCCATAGTGATGTTTTTTAGGTTTTTTGCACCCAGTTCAGACATAGAATGGAGTTCCAAACGTTATTCCTTAATGCAACCAATCACAGGCACTGTTTGCGGGTCTATATCATACAGTAAAAATAAATAAGTAATATACTTGGTGTAGGGTTCCTCCATATTATGATCCTCAGTACAGAAAAGGCTCATGGCTACAGGTTGCAGCCCCCAGCTGTGCACTTATCTTGGCTATGTATGAAAATAAGATGAACCGCATGTCACTTTTTTTTTTAATTATTTAAATAAATATTTTTGAAAAAACAGCTTGCGGTCCCCCCAATTTTAATATTCAGCGATGATAAAGCTTGATAGCTGGGGACTAGTATTCTCAGGCTGGGGAGACCCATGATTATTGGGCCACCCCTAGCCTAAAAATAGCAGCCTGCAGCCGCCCAGGATTGCTGCATCCATTAGATGCGACAATCCCAGAACTTTAGCCGACTTTTCTCATTTGAGCTGCTGTGGTGGCAATAGGAGTAATAAAGGATCACAGTAGAGGCACAAATTCTGGCGCTTTGCCTGGCTCTTCCTGATTGTCCTGGTGTGGTAATCGGGGTAATATATTTTGGGTTGATGTCTGCTGTGTAATGTCAGGTGTCTTCAAGCCTAGTGGTTAGAAATGAAGAGACACCCGCATACTAACCCAGTAGTCCAAAAAAAAAAAATACACATACAGAAAAAAATAGTTTATTTGAACAAAGAATGCCCCATATTAAACCCTCGTTCAAATGTGATGCCCTGGCAAAACCAGGTAGTCACAGATGACTGTACCCCCCACCAAGGGTACAGGAATCGCCTCCTCCTTGGGAATTTACACCACATACCCCACACACGGGAACACCAGCCACAAATCCTAGTGGCCCCCCCATGACACACAGGACACACCAGTGGGTGAGACCAGGCGGATGGGAACGCCCACCTAGGGGTCTTGAGGTGACACGGGGCGGGAATCAGTGAGTTGAGTGCAGTTTTTGAGTGGAGTGGAGTTGAGCTGAGGAGAGTCAGAGTGCAGAGTGGTCAGGGTTGGAGCCCTGGGACCACGGGAAGACCAACTAGGTGGCAGACGGTCCTGTAGGGCCACAGGAGACGCCGACTCGTTCGCGGGAGACCCGAAGTGGACCGGGGCAGGGTCGTAGCCCGCAGGACCGACGGAGGGAATCTGGTCCAGAAGCTTTGCATGGGCAGGGTACCTGGATACTAGGACGAGGCAAGCTTCAAGCCCCTTGTTAATTAACCAGCGGGACAAGGTACCAGGCCTTGTTCCCGAAGAGAGAAGCCCTTAAAGAGCAGACCGGCAGCCCAATGCGGGGGAGAGGGTGTCCGCCAAGAACCCATTGAAGTCCTACGGGTCAGCGTCTGCGGGCAACGGCTCCCTCTGCGTCCAAAACTGCAAGGGAGCGGATTTCTCCCGTTCCACGCGTTATTAATCCATACACGACAAAACACGAGTGCAGGACCCGTGTGCGGGACCAGCACACCCCTCCAAAGGCAACCGGCATCCGGCCTTGGTTTACAATACGGACTTGGTGTGATTTCTTCCTAATTGTGAGTACACCGGTATCATCCAGTCCAACCTGCCGACAGTGCTCCAGCCCTGCTTCTCACCCTCATCTGGGCCCCGGGACTACACCTCTCCCCTACCCGAGGAGGGGATACCACCTTGCTGCCCCAATGTCATCGGTCCCGGACGCTGGCCCAGAGAGGCAGCGGCAGTGCCACCATCCCATCACCGCAACCTACGGGTGGCGTCACAGACAATCTCCCCTGTAAATACCCCCCTCTTTCACTGTGTGCGTGGATGGGCAGTGGCGCGAGCCCTGGGTTCGGTCAGCACTTGAGCCCCAGACACAATCCCAGACCCGAGCGTCACTCGAGCAGCCCTAGTTGCCGCAGTGGAGGTGGCACCCGTCCGCGACACAAACAATTTATTGTCATAAATGTTCCCACAAAATTCCTCCATCATAATCCACATTCCTTGAATGCAGCCCTGGCAACTGTGAATAGCAGTAAAGTAAAGCTATTCACAGTTGCCAGGTAGTGACGGCAACTCTCATCATCATTGCTGGGTCTTACTGACCTGAGCAGTCGAGCATTTTCATTCTTGCTCATTACTGTGCAGGATTAATCACACGTTTTTCACACATGAAGAAATATATGAGGGGGTAATACCAATATGAAAAGTTGTGTATAGCACTGGTATTTAAAATTTAACCTTTATACAAACTCAACGTCCTCCTTCCCGACGCGTTTCCTCAAAAGTGATTCATCAGGGGATAGGGAGGCTGTGTTGTCAGAGGCATGTTGAGCTAAGAAATGAGAAACCAAGTGATAGCTTGGAGGTGTGAGACTTATAAAGTGCCTTGTGCCGCCCACTGCATCAATCACTTGGTTTCTCATTTCTTAGCTCAACATGCCTCTGACAACACAGCCTCCCTATCCCCTGATGAATCGCTTTTGAGGAAACGCGTCGGGAAGGAGGACGTTGAGTTTGTTACCTTAGGGGTACTGTGTGGTGCGTTAGTGAGTCGCCCCCCCCGTATATTGTAAGGTAACATATGGTTTTGACTCGCCCACCCCAGGGCTATGGGACACCCGGTGCCGGGCCGGACTAGTCCAGTGGTAGTCAGTGGTGGCTGGGCCCGGCTCCGTGGCCCTGGTGGGTGTCAGTAGATTATGTGGCTGATGACTTTAAGTTTGTATTCGTGACGCCACCTGTGGTATGCGGTTATTAAGCCGCCGCTGCTGTGTGAGGCCTCCGGGATGGTGTTATGGCAGCAATGGTGATACTGCTCCCCACAGGTGGAGCAATGCCCGGGGCACAGTTGGTGCTTGTGAATGTCTATGCAGCAGAAATAACAGAGACCACTTCAAGGGTGCAGTTCAAGTTCTTTACTCACAGTTCTTGTCACAGCTGTAGGGACCCTTGGACTGCTGGGACCACTGTCAGGGACCTCCGCCGTTTCTGGGTGAATCTGAGAGTGAAAGCCGGTGCCCTTCTCTTGGTGTCTCTTTCTTCTGCTGTCTCCCTTAGCCTTGCCTTTGTTAGGGTGGACCTGGCTTGGCCTCCACTACAGCCTCCAGGCTGGGGGGGTCACCTGTCGGCTGATTACCCCTTTTCTGAAGGTCTGCTATGGGTTCTGGCCCTGGGAGTTTACAACGTTCCCTGGGCCTCGGTTTTTACTGTTTGGAGATTGTCTTTTCACTCCTCCAGTCTCTAGGGATCGTCCCCTGTCGCAGCTTAATCACTCCACCGATGTTAATGTGGAACAGGCCACCGCAGCCTGCAACTACCCGTGGCGCCTCTAGGCCCTCTCTTCGGTACCTATCAAGGACTGCTCGTGGTACCTCCAGGACTACCCGTGGCCCTGCGACTCCTTCTGTCTCCTACGTGGTGTCACCTGGACCTCTGGGTCCCAGGTTCTTCACCAGGAAGCGTCTCCTTCAGTTTCTCTGCTCCTGACTGACTTGGAGCCTTTCTTTCCTTCTTTCTTGTCTTTCTTTCTTTCCTCCTCCTTGCCTGCCTCCAGCAGGCCTCCTCCTCCCTCCTTGCTCTCGTTCTTCTTCTCCAACTACATGCTCACTCCTCACTCTCTCACTCCCTGAGGTAAACTGAAACTAACTTGACCTTCCTTTCTCTATCTGCTCTCTGGTGGCTCCTCCCACCTCCCCAGTTGCTAAGCTACCACCCTATGGGAGCAGGGATGGGTCTTACAGCCCCTCTCAGCATGCAGCATGGGAGGGTTGCCTGCCACTTTCCCTGGTCCCAGTATGTACCTAACAATGGGTGTAGTGTGGATTTACCAGGGGACCGGAGTTCACTCTCTTCCTCTCCCAGAATGGGGCATCACACCGCTGATGAAGTGCAATGACCTGTGGCGACGGAAGCCTCAGGGGCGCCACACTCCCCCACAGCAAATCCCAGCACGTCCTCGGGCTGAAAAACAACAAAACATGTGGGAAAACTGCAAAACATTTTTGGTATGCAATAACATAAAACAGCAAAACATTTCTTCCCTTTATGGGAGGCACATATCATAAACGTTGCGAACTTCTTATAAAGAAAACTCTAAGTGTGCACTTCCAGTCCGTTGCACGGTTTGGGCACTTCCCCCATAATTCTGGTAGGGGGCACAACGGGTGCAACTATATACATTTTCGGCTACAACAAGTCCAGTAGCCCGGCAGTTCGTTTCTTTCAATCAAACAATAATGGGACGAAATCAACCAGCCATTAAGTCCAATGGCCTGGTTACATAGGACACATAAACAACATACCAGCCACTAAGTCCAGTGGCCTGGTATGACATGACACATACACTTCCACCGGGGCCCACATTCCAGTTCAGTGGCCCGGTAACACATAACATGGGGGGTGACGTCTTCAAAAAGCATCAGGGGCAGTATAGCAGGAAAGGGTGTCATCTTCGAAAAGAATAAGGGGCAAAACACGAGGGACTTCTTCAAAAAGAATGAGGGGCTATGTACAGTTCAGCATCTCTTCATCTTCTTTAGTCTCGAGGGTAGATGCTGGGGTCCCACTCCGGCATTGCTCCTGGCAGCAGGTATGCCGACGAGATCATCGTCTGGACTCCCTGGGCGCTGGTCCCTGACCTTCGGCGCTGCTCTGCAGCCTGGATTGGAGTGGGACTGCTTGCAGGTGCTATATGGCGTTGCTGCAGAGGGCTGCTCGTCTGCAGGGGGCTGTTACTGTGATCTTTGGTGTCCTGCTTTGGCCGCGCACCTTGCATCACACAAGCCATGGAGATCCGGGTCTGTGTCTCCTGCGTGGCTGTTGCAGGCCCGCTGCTCACTTGGGCCTGCATTGAGGTAGTGCTGCGGCTGCTGCTGACAGGGGAGACGCTACACGGTGGCATAGTGCGGCGCCACTCCGGTTCTTCTGAGGCCGTCTCCTCCTGCTGGTACTCCTGCACCAATCTCCGGCAGGTCAGTTCGTTTGCCAATGCGGTTTCCTTGGGGCGCAGGGGCTTTTGCAATCCCCCACTCTCTATGGGCGCTGCGTCCCAGTGCACTCCCGGAGATGTCGTTCCCAGGAGACTCACAGGGGGACTCGGTAGGGGGCCCACTAGCTGGTCGGGGTCCACCCCTCCCCAGGCTCCGTCTGCAGGGGTTTCGGGCAGGCCTCCGGTGCCCCACCGGGCATCAGCAGAGCTGGCGGGGAAGGCCTGCGGGACAGTGGAGGGACAGGGCGGTGGCGCTTGGTGGGTCAGTGGGTCCGGACGGGTCGGGGCTTCACATTGCTCACCCGGTCGCTGCTCCGCGGCCTCCATCCTGTGGCCCACACTCTCCGGCACCATCGGTGTTTCACTCCACCGGTCCACCTCTGCTTGCAGGTTACGCAGTCTCCGAGCCAGGATTCGCATTTCCTCCCGGAGCAGGTCCAGCTCGGGATCCATCTTCCCGGTCCCTGGGGTACACTCCTGCAGCCTCTCTGCCATGCTGCCGACCTGGGGAACACTTGCTGGGTCACTGCTCGGGTGCTCGACCACGCCACTCGGCTGCTCCCTTTCCCTTCCCGGAGGCTGGGCCGGAGGCTGCACTAGTATTTGGCGCCAGACTGGCGCCCAGCCCATCACGGCCGGCATCACTCCGCTTGCGATAAGGTACATTTTCTTTATCTGCTGGTCTGGCTTTTAAACTCTTTCTGCCAGCCGGCCAGCTTATCTGGTTGCCATTTCTTCTTCTTCCGCCTTCTATGGCGGGCACCGCTTCGCGCGCTTTTCTTGGACAAGGGGGCGGGGCTTCTCTTCGCGCCCTTTCTTCTTACACGCCCCCCTTCTTCCCGCTCTCAGCAGCGCTAATGGCGGCGGTTTCTCAGTAAAGTACACAGTCTGTCACAAGGTTCTCCAGGCGCACAGTACCCGGTCAGACTGGGCACGAAATCCTGTTCGTGACGCCAAAAAAAGGTCTGCTATGGGTTCTGGCCCTGGGAGTTTACAACGTTCCCTGGGCCTCGGTTTTTACTGTTTGGAGATTGTCTTTGCACTCCTCCAGTCTCTAGGGACCGTCCCCTGTCGCAGCTTAATCACTCCACCGATGTTAATGTGGAACAGGCCACCACAGCCTGCAACTACCCGTGGCGCCTCTAGGCCCTCTCTTCGGTACCTATCAAGGACTGCTCGTGGTACCTCCAGGACTACCCGTGGCCCTGCGACTCCTTCTGTCTCCTACGTGGTGTCACCTGGACCTCTGGGTCCCAGGTTCTTCACCAGGAAGCGTCTCCTTCAGTTTCTCTGCTCCTGACTGACTTGGAGCCTTTCTTTCCTTCTTTCTTGTCTTTCTTTCTTTCCTCCTCCTTGCCTGCCTCCAGCAGGCCTCCTCTTCCCTCCTTGCTCTCGTTCTTCTTCTCCAACTACATGCTCACTCCTCACTCTCTCACTCCCTGAGGTAAACTGAAACTAACTTGACCTTCCTTTCTCTATCTGCTCTCTGGTGGCTCCTCCCACCTCCCCAGTTGCTAAGCTACCACCCTATGGGAGCAGGGATGGGTCTTACAGCCCCTCTCAGCATGCAGCATGGGAGGGTTGCCTGCCACTTTCCCTGGTCCCAGTATGTACCTAACAATGGGTGTAGTGTGGATTTACCAGGGGACCGGAGTTCACTCTCTTCCTCTCCCAGAAAGGGGCATCACACCGCTGATGGGGTGCAATGACCTGTGGCGACGGAAGCCTCAGGGGCGCCACAGTTTCATTGGTGAATAGTGGGATAGACGGTGAGCATAAGTCCCACTACCACCAATGATTGCACTATTTTGCACTTTTTGAGCACCAGTTTTACAAAAACCATTGTTTTTCCTCCCTGATTATACCCCAGTGTTTTCTGTGATCTATGGATAATCTTTGCATTTGCACGTAGCCACTTTAAAAAGAGTGCTAATCTAAGGGCAAGAGTGCAATTTTGGGAGGATCACGGTTTTTTGCACAATGTCACTTTAATCATTTGGATGTATATATCTGAACCGGGAGGACCGTGAGGGAATTGGATATAACTCCTGTTGATATATTGTATGCATCCAATCTGTATTTTGTGTTTTTTTTACCTTGTGGTATCACCTGATTGGTCTTATAATTTTAATAGAGAAATTAATAAAGGTTAAATTTTAAATACCAGTGCTATACACCACATGTGAAGAAAGCCTAAGGTTGGTTGCATCAGGAAAGAGCAACAGCTTAAGACTTCATTCAGATGTCTATGATTTTTTATCATGTGCAAAAACACAGACCATTACTCATCTGTGTTTTTGATCTGAGTTTCATCAGTTTGTCAGCTTTTACCATCAGTGTTTCATTAGTGATGTTTCACTGATGCCATCTGTATTCTGTCTGTGATTTTGACGGACCCATAGACTTGTACGGATAACTTTGATCCATGACTCGGATCAAAAGCGGACATGTCTCCATGGTTTTTTGTGTGTACACCATCATAACATCAAGTGAGCCTCGATTCAGCAAACCTGGAATGGCGCCAATACAGTAGGTAAGTATATGCTTTTTTTTATTTTAGGAGAAACATGTGGAATCAGAAGAGGTGGTCTCAGTAGTGGACAACCCCTTTAAGGCCAGTGGCCTAACTTTAAGTTCATTGACCTGCGAAAGCTACAACAGGGTCTGCAATTATTGCAAACCTTATTGGTCTTTTCATATAGGGCAAAGAGACTTTTTGGACCACTTAGGGTCCAGGGCTCAGGTGCAATTGCATCCCGTGTACCTATCATATTTAAGAATAGAACGTGGAAAAATCCAAAGCCAAATTGAAGTTCAACAAGATAGTAGTTCTTAGTCTAAATAATTGCATATTCTATTCCATCAACTATTGATTAACAGATCATTTTTCACCAACTTTTCAAAAAAGGCAGATTTTCTCAAGGTTATCCGTGTGTCCAAATCTTTAAAGGGAATCTATCACCAGGTTTTTGCTACCTAATATGAGCGCAGCATAATGTAAGTGTTGCGGGCGGAGGAGGAGACGCTGCGCTCACCCACTGCTCGGACTCGAGCGGCGTTCCTCGCCCATGAGTGAAAGGGGGTGGTTTGGGTTTAGGGATATTGACCGTGACGCCACCCACAGTTGTGGTGAAGTTGTGACACCACCGCTGCTCTGGACGGGGATCCCGGGAGCGATGGCAGGGAGCAGCTTGGATGTTGGTTCTCCCCTCCGTGGGTAGGGGGTTGGTTGTCCCAGGGCCCGATGAGGGGGTAGAGATGGATTGGATGGCAGGCGGGCTACGGGGCCTGGTGAGGTTCAGGGTCGCGGGGGCAGTGCTGTGCCGCACGGCACGGTGGTACTCACTCAGACAGTAATTCACACGGAGTCTCTGGTCAAACAAACGGCTGGATGGACGGGTCCCACAGGCGGCTGCGGTTGTTTCTGCTTCCGGTAGGTTGATGGTGACTGCCTTTCCCTGCACCTGTGTTGTGTTACGGTTCCAATGGCTTCCCACCGGTAACCCGCTCCCCAGCTTGGATGGATGCTGAAGGAGCCCCTTTTGCCCACAGGCTCTGGCCCTGGGAACTGTAGCCTTGGCGGCGACTGTGTTTCCCTCTACGGTGTGAGCTGTTGCCTTCAATCGGGTCTTGACTGCTGGGAAACCCCGGAGGTTCCCTTCGCTAACGGATTTGACCAGTTTAACGGCGACTCCTAGCCTGGTCGGGGTCCGTAAGCCCTGCCGGATGGTGCTGGCTTCTCTTTGCTCTCCGATCCGGAACCGCCGGGCCACCGCCCATCCACGGTCCATACGGTTTGCTCCAATTAGCCTCTCCTGCAGACGGTCACCACCGTCTGCCAACCTTGCTGTACCATCCGGGCCACACACCCGGACGCCGTCAGACTGCTCCTCTACCACTTCACTTCCTCCAACTTCCAAACTCAACTCTAATCTGACTCCTTTTCCCGCCTCCAGGACTGTGAACTCCTTGGTGGGCGGGACCAACCGCCTGGCCCACCCCCTGGTGTGGACATCAGCTCCTGGAGGAAGGCAACAAGGATTTTGTGTTTGACCTAGATGTGCCTAGCCGGGGTGTGTTGGTGTCCAGGACGCCACATTCCCCCTTAGTAAAATGCAGACCGTCCGCGGGCTGCCCGTCCATCACCGGTTTTATTTTTGTTTTAACTGAAAAAGAGTAAAACGGTAAACATTTAAAAACATAAGCATTTTCCAATCTCCCCACATCGGGAGGCACATTTCTTAAACATTACTAAACATTTTTAATAAATAACGGTTACGGCTTCCGCTCTTCTCCCACCCAAGCAACCTGGCCCTGATGCTGCCCCTAAGCAAATGGGCAGCACCCCTTGACACCAGTCCAGCACCAAGTTACCCGAGCGGGTTCTGTCTCTTTCAGAGGAACCACGTCCATGGGGGACCCCTGAACCCCCGGAGGATCGCCACCGGTTACGGTAGTGGCGGGCCTGGGCCATCACTTTCCTCCAGGCCCATCCTCCCAAATCTGCCTCTCCGGAGGCGGTAACGGTTTAGCCAACAATTATTTACATTCCACTGAGTTTGTGGTTGCACTGCAAGTTCTCGGGCTTGTCCGTAGAAGTTTCTACGCATGGTTACAGACAGTCCCCACGGGGACAACAGTTGCCGGCAACGACCGGTTCAATCACGGTTGTAAATCAGGTAAACTTTCCTTTGGTTGATCATTCTTTATCATTCAGAACTTTCAAAACTGTACTGGTGGTCCCAACGGGGACAACTTTTTGGCGGGGGGCCGCCGAATTACTCCGGATCCACGGTGTCGGCTGGGGGAGGGGGTTGGGCAGATATTCGGGCCTCTTGACTGCCCCTCAGCTTCACATCCAGCGCAAACCAACCCCTCTCCCCGCAGTGCCTGGTGTACCGCATCAGGTTGCGGCCCAGGTGATCTTCCGGCAGATGGGCATTGACGTCCCGTCGGGCCACAAAAACTTCGGCCTCCAGGCCCGGCTCATATATAAAACCATAGCCCCGACGGACGTCAAACCTCCTCACTTGCCCTTCATAGAGCGGGCCACGGACACAGAAGGTCGCTTGGCGGAGGCTTTCCTTCTCTCGGATCGTGTGGGCCACCAGCTCCGCCTTCCTTCGCTCCCTCTCTGCAATTTCTTGGCCCAACGGGGTCTGTCCTCTGTCCCAGTAGGGGGCTACTGCGGGCCCCAGCGCACGGGTTGGGCCCCGCGAGACCTCCTTCACGCTGCCCAGGACTGGCATTCTGGGGGGAAGGTCCCACGGTGTCATGGCCTGGGGTGCTGCTCTGCAGCGGCAACCCGGCGCGGCCTCAGCCGAGGCGTGGGGGATGGGCACAAGGGTCGTCTCCCGCTGGACCTCCTGCACGGAGCGGTCTGTCGGCACCGGTTCAGGGGGAGTCTCCACAGGTGCCTCCGGTTCGGACTTTGGCACTTTCCACGGGAGCGGCTCCAAGCGGTCACGGGCCCCGGCTGCAGGTCGGTCCGCCGGGGCGGATGGGCAGGGTACCGCTACCGGTGGTGATGGTAGCAGGCCTAGTGGCGGGGCAGCAGCAGCTAATATGGGTAGTGGGGGAGGTAGCAGGGCGAGCGGGTGTAGACCGGGCCCCTCGGCCGCGATGACCGACCCACTAGGGGTACAGGGGCGTGGGTCCCTTACCCTCTCTTCCAAGACTCCCTCCACCTCGCGTCTCCGTATGGCCGTCACCACTTCCGCCATGTCGGCCTCCCACTCCTCCAAGAGGAGTTGTATCCTGATCTGCAGCCGCTGTTGGAGCTGGGTGGTCCGGACCTCCACCCACGCCGCGGTTCCAGGCGCGGGGGCTACGGTGCTGCGGGACAGCTGGTACATTGCTGCGGCGGCCTCTTCCAGGAACCAACAAAAAGATGGCCGGAGGGTCCTCCTGGCGTCCCTAGTTTTATAGCCTCCGGCTACATGCGGCCAGACGCCATCAGTCCCCCTTAGTCTTTTTTCCGGCTCCTCCTCTATCGGGGCGGGGTTTTGGCTTTCACGCCTCCAGCCTCGGGAAGACGCTCGAGCGGGGACTTTTCGCGCCCAAAATGGCGGCTTCTCCAAATTTTCGGCCGAACACCTCTGGCGGTCACAAGGCGCACCTCTACCAGACGGCAGAGCGGTAAGATCCTGTTCGTGACGCCAAGTTGTCGTGGGCGGAGGAGGGGACGCTGCGCTCACCCACTGCTCGGGTCCGGCCGCTATTGCTGCTGCTGTTCGGTGGTGGCTCGAGCGGTGGGCTGGATCCTGGGGACTCGAGCGGCGTTCCTCGCCCGTGAGTGAAAGGGGTGGTTTGGGTTTAGGGATATTGTCTGTGACGCCACCCACGGTTGTGGTGAAGTTGTGACACCACCGCTGCTCTGGACGGGGATCCCGGGAGCGATGGCAGGGAGCAGCTTGGTTATTGGTTCTCCCCTCCATGGGTAGGGGGGTTGTTTGTGTGTAATTCACACGGAGTCTCTGGTCAAACAAACGGCTGGATGGACGGGTCCCACAGGCGGCTGCAGTTGTTTCTGCTCCCGGTAGGTTGATGGTGACTGCCTTTCCCTGCACCTGTGTTGTGTTACGGTTCCAATGGCTTCCCACCGGTAACCCGCTCCCCAGCTTGGATGGATGCTGAAGGAGCCCCTTTTGCCCGCAGGCTCTG
Organism: Anomaloglossus baeobatrachus; assembly: GCF_048569485.1. Lineage (NCBI taxonomy): Eukaryota > Metazoa > Chordata > Amphibia > Anura > Aromobatidae > Anomaloglossus > Anomaloglossus baeobatrachus. Next base: position 65,530,691 of record NC_134356.1, read on the forward strand.
GCCCTGGGAACTATAGCCTTGGCGGCGACTGTGTTTCCCTCTACGGTGTGAGCTGTTGCCTTCAATCGGGTCTTGACTACTGGGAAACCCCGGACTCCTAGCCTGGTCGGGGTCCGTAAGCCCTGCCGAATGGTGTTGGCTTCTCTTTACTCTCCGATCCGGTACCGCCGGGCCACCGCCCATCCACGGTCCATACGGTTTGCTCCAATTAGCCTCTCCTGCAGACGGTCACCACCGTCTGCCAACCTTGCTGTACCGTCCGGGCCACACACCCGGACGCCGTCAGACTGCTCCTCTACCACTTCACTTCCTCCAACTTCCAAACTCAACTCTAATCTGACTCCTTTTCCCGCCTCCAGGACTGTGAACTCCTCGGTGGGCGGGACCAACCGCCTGGCCCACCCCCTGGTGTGGACATCAGCCCCTGGAGGAAGGCAACAAGGATTTTGTGTTTGACCTAGATGTGCCCAGCCGGGGTGTGGGGTGTGTTGGTGTAGTACCTGTGACGTCCTGGCTTGTCCAGGGCACCACATAAGACTAAGATCTTCAATCCAGTGATGACACTTACTGGGCTGCTTGCTGACGTTTTGACTGTTTTGTGAACAAGAGATTATCCATAGAGGAAAAAAAATATAGTCCTCTATATTCATGAGCAGTGTATCACCCCGCTCCCACCACTGGCTGACAGTTTTCTGCCTATGCACAGTGTACACCAAATTCTGCCAATCAGTGGTGTGGGCGGGGTTATATAGAGCTCAGCATTCAGAGAATTGGTCCTTAAAAAACTGATTTTTATCAAACTGCAGCAAGCAGCCCAGTAAGTGCTGCATCCCAAAAATCAGGTCACTACTCCTACAACATGCTCACAGATGAAGAAGCAAAAGTGGTGGCAGATCTCTTTTAAGCAGGAACATAGCATCAATTTGCAGAGTCAAGTCATACTTAGATGAAGTCAACTCACAAAGCAAATAGTTGCCAGCCATTTTTTTTTATTTTTGGGTTATTAAAGGGACTATTTCACCAGTTTTTTTCCTTATGAGAAGCATCCACCACCAGTGAGCTCTTACTGTATACACAGCATTCTAGAAAACTGTATATAAGAGCCCAGGCTGCTCTGTATAACATAAAAATAGACCTTCATAATCCACACCTAGGAGGCAGTCCGGGCCAATTGGTGTCGCTGTCATTCCGGCGCCTCCTCCATCTTGTGCGATCTCCTCCTGCCCAGCCCCGTGTGCATAACACACCCTGCATTATTCACACAGAAGCCTTCACTACACTCCTGCGCATGCGCACTTTGATCTTCCCTGCTAAGGGCAAAGCAAAGTACTGTAATGGTGCAAAAAAAAGGTCAAAGACCGCCCGCACATGCGCACTACAGTACTTTGATCTGCCCTCAGCAGGGCAAATCAAAGTGCGCGTGTGCAGGAGCGCAATGGAGGCCTCTGTGTGGATGATGCATGATGTCTCATGCACACAGAACTGGGCAGCAGGACAGCGATACCACAAGATGGAGGAGGCACTGGACCAAGAGGAGCAACACCCATCAGACTGGACTACACCCTAGGTGAGTATTATAAAGGAGATTTTTTATGTTCTACACAGCAGCCTGGGCTCTTATATACAGTATTCTAGCATGCTCTATATAAGAGCTCACTGGTGGTGGCCGCAGCTCATAAGGGACAAACCTGGTGATAGGTTCCCTTTAAACACTTCTGCAAATAAAACCCCATTAGTGGATGATTATTGAGGGGTTAAATAATCTGAATTTTGGCATGAAGCTAGACAATGCAGACATTTAGGCCAGTCACCTCCATATGAATTTTGGCCTTGCACCTTTTCTTTATTAAAGAAACCGGCATCATAGGAAGACCTGGCAATGCTTAAAGCAAAAAAAAAAAAATATAGCTAAAAGACCGTCTCTCAAATCATTCGTATATGTTAGAAACAATGTTTACAGCCCCTGTAAGTCACATGCCAGCCTTGCCTTTCTAGATTCTTTCTTCCCTTGATCTTCGAAGCCCATTATAAAATATCATTGCAAATTCTGAACATTCTTCCGATGCAAGAGTCAAGCGCTTGCACATTGTACCTACGAATATAATGCAATAGCCATTAGATAGAGCCATGAAAGCACGGTTATAAAAATCACAATGATGACCATTTTTATTAGCCAGTCAAAAAAGTTTTGCATCAATATCTCTTCAAAATAAGAAAATAACTGGAGGGTTTTACAAGGCAGAATGTGCTCAGAATGAAGATCTGAGGGTAAAGCTGCACTGAAGAGGAGACGGTAAGCTGCTCCGAGATGAGGTCAGTCCATCTGAGATATTTTAGTGTCTTAGACCCCTTATTGACGGCTGCGTCAAAGCGATTTTAGACTTGAGAAAAAAAAAAAATCTAAATCTTAATTTAACATCTAAATCTGTGCAGATCGAAAACATTTTTCACTCGAAAAAAGTCTTATGAACACATAAAACTTATTATACTATATTTCACGGATCCGAACATTCTTTTCCCAAGAAGCTGCAAAAACCCGTACATGCCCTTATTATCTCTCGCCTGGATTATTGCAACCTCCTGCTCTGTGGCCTCCCTTCTAACAGTCTCGCACCCCTACAATCTATTCTAAATTATGCTGCCCGGTTAATCTACCGGTCCCCCCACTACTCCCCGACCTCTCCTCCCTTCACTGGCTTCCCATTGCTCAACGACTCCAGTTCAAACTCCTAACCATGACCTACAAAGCCATCCACAACCTGTCTCCTCCCTACATCTCTGACCTAGTCTCCCGGTACTTACCTGCACGTAACCTTCGATCCTCACAAGATCTTCTTCTCTGCTCCCCTCTCATCTCCTCTTCCCACCATCGCATCCAAGATTTCTCCCGTGCCTCCCCCATACTCTGGAATGCTCTGCCACAACACATCAGACTCTCGCCTACCTTGACAAGCTTCAAAAGGAACCTGAAGACCCACCTCTTCCGACAAGCCTACAACCTGCCGTAATCCTCAGTCTGATACAGCGCTGCACAATCAGCTCTACCCTAAACTACTGTATCCTCACCTATCCCTTGTAGACTGTGAGCCCTCGCGGGCAGGGACCTCTATCCTCCTGTACCAGTTTGTGCCTTGTATTGTTTATGATTATTGTACTTGTCCCTATTATGTATACCCCTTTCACATGTAAAGCGCCATGGAATTGATGGCGCTATAATAATAAATAATAATATTAATAATAATAATAATAATAATAATACTAATATACTTGTATTAATAATGGTATTCAAAAATATAAACACCATTCCCGAGTTTGGAATTCCATCTAGTGATTGCGTGTAGCTACCATGTTTTTCCAAAAATAAGACAGGGACTTATATTATTTTTGTTTCCAAAAAAACGCCTAGGGCTTATTTTTGGGGGAGGGCTTATTTTTTTTTCCATGAACAACAATCACACATTTATGCTTCAGTCTACCTTGAAGGTGTATGGCCGGCTTGAGCTTGAAGGTGTATGGCCAGCTTAAGCTTGAAGGAGTATGGCCGGCTTCAGCTTGAAGGTGTATGGTCAGCTTCAGCTTGAAGTAGTATGGCAGGCTTCAGCTTGAAGGTGTATGGCCAGCTTTAGCTTGAAGGTGTACGGCCGGCTTCAGCTTGAAGGTGTACAGCCGGCTTCAGCTTGGAGGAGTATGGCCGGCTTGAGCTTGAAGGTGTATGGCCAGCTTGAGCTTGAAGGTATATGGCCAGCTTGAGCTTGAAGGTGTATGGCCAGCTTGAGCTTGAAGGTTTATGGCCAGCTTGTGCTTGAAGGTGTATGGCCAGCTTGAGCTTGAAGGTGTGAAGGTCTATGGCCAGCTTTAGGATTACCAACCTTAACCCTATCTTACCATCACAATTGCTGGTGCAGTGTCAGTGTCTCTTATGGTTACATTTGATGGCACTCTCAAAACACTTTGTTACTTTGTGTTTAAGTAGCACTCTTCTTCTCTATGCAGTCGGGAGGTGGCAGACGGCGGGAGTCTGAAGCGGGACAAGGGAACGGTGGTTGTGACGTCACACGTGGCTGCTTCTGTGGGAGCAAGCAGGGTCGGCCGAGAAGTGAGATCCAAGAGGCAGCACTTGGGAGGCAGGAGATGAGACCCTGGAGCGGCATATAAGCCCATACCATAGCACAGTAACGACCGGGAGGTGGGGCCCAGGAGGCAGCGTTCGAAAGGTGGGAATCGGGAGCAGTATCCATGCAAACATCATAGCGGCCAGGCGGCAGGAACCAGGTGGCAACAGTCAGAAGGTGGGACTCGGGAGCGGGTGACCAGATTTTACCCTGCCAAAGTGGCAGGATGATCTGGGAGCTACATTGTGCCTATTCCAGTGCTTCCAGCATAAGGTTATGTCTCCGTGATGTTAGTGACATAACCTAGCGTCACGTGATATAACCTAGCACTGGAAGTGCTGACTAACTAGGGCTTAATTTTAGAGTACGGCTTATATTTACAGCCTACTACAACAATCACCAAAAATAAAGTTACACCTTATTTTGGGGAAGGGTTTATTTTTGGAAGAACAGGGTTGTACTGGATGACTGACTCACTTGTGTATCTTGTCAGCCCTCCTCTCTGCTATTGCTTATGGATAGACAGGAAAATAAGCTGGCATAGCTATTGAAAAAAGACAGTTAGATTGCCCCCTTCTCACACACCACATATTATTTTCCAAATGGAAAACTATAAAAAAAGTATTCTCATTTTATAATATTAGAATAATTAATTTGACGTTATGAAAATAAGCAAGTTTGCAATTGACTTGCTTTTACTCTCTGCTGTCATTCTCCTGCAATAACAGATTTTAACTTATATAATGTACAGGTTGTTGTCAAGGAGATCAACCACCAGAGGTAAGCTGAGAAAGCATGTAGTAATTATTGTCCAGGCTGAGGAGTTATCACCTGAGATACCAGTCACCTTCCTCCAGTGTAGTGATTTCTATAGTAATTAGCTGTTCAGCTCATTCCTCTTCACTGTCAGCTCCTGAGCTGCTGTTATTAGTCATGCAAAATCACCAGCCCCCAGCATTAGAATTTTTCAGAACATTTCTTGTAATCACTGCTCTCACTTTTCTGAACCATGTGTTTGTACAAAGTCACCATAATCTCCATATATAAATATATTGTTTAAAGTGTAGACATCAGAATGAGCACTGACAGGATAATAATGTGTCAAAGACAGTTGCAGAAGCACAGCAATAGAACAAAGCTACTGAACCAAAACTGTTATTTCAGGACTTGTGTCCACCCCCCGCAGCAAAAAAAAGTGAAAGCAACTGGAGCACTGTGTGCTGCTCAAGACACAACTAGAAAATACACCTTTAAAATAACAATGTTTGTATACCCTACATAAACATATATACTGTATACACGAGGTGGTTGAGACATTCAATTTTCATTGGAGTATCCTTTCACCCAGGCGCCATGCTTGATTCCCCACTCCCCATATTTTGCAGCTGTTTTTCAGCCACCAAACTTGCCGGGATTGCTTCCCAATAACAGCAATGCTGTAACCATTTTGGTTACTGGCATTACTGTGATTAGCTGGCCACATAACATTATCAGGTCTATATAAGACCCGGTGATGCCATGCTTGGCACACTGTACCCGAAAACAGTTTAGGGAGAGTTTCTGCTAGAAACAGATTCTAGCAGTGTCTTATAATGTTACAGTACCTCCTGATGCAACATTAAACCAACAGTCCTTTTCAGGGTTAATTGAAATAGATTACGGTATATTCTACTAATATAGCTTAGTCTGAAATTAGTGTAGTCTTAGCTTCTGAAGTAGGGATAGTGTATTAGAGACATACAGGTAGAGTGACGCCCTGGCCTATCAGGTCGTCCCTGGGTGCCATGCAATCTGCCCTTCTGCATGGAACCCGCTCCTCCTTGGTTACGGGTCCTGTCAATTTGGTGTTGCTACCAACAGGTGTACAGAAATCCTGAGGAACACTCTGCACCACACCCATCAACCACCCATTGGGCAGCCTGAGGGGAATAGGGCCACCCAGATTTAGGGATGGAAGAGGGAGGGCAGAGATGTCAGTTGTAGAGTAGTAGTTGAGCAGTGAGCAGCGGTGACATCAGTCATGCTGTGGAGCTGGGCTCCTGTACCCGTCTCCGGTGCCAGACGTTGGCCTGGCCAGAAGGAGCTGGAACCCCAGTCACAGGGGGTAGGGACAGGGGGCACGGTGCTGCTACAGAGAGCAGGCCTTGTGCTACAACCGGGCAGGGGCCAGGGCATGACGGGGTATGCGGACCCTAGGCTGGGAAGAAGCTTCACGCAGCCCAGTAATTTACCCGCCGGGAACGGAATCTTCAGGAACCGTTCCCCACCCACTCCAGAATTGGGGTACTAGCACAACGAGGGGGATAGGACTTCCCGCAACCGTCCAGAAAATCCCAAGCGTGAACCTTGAGAGCAAGCTCACCTTACTAGCCACGCAGGTGAGCGGGACCCAAATTGCTTCATGTGAGAGGGATCCACACGTAGGACACACAGTGCCAAGGGACAAAGCTTCAGACCAACCTGCAACACCAAAGGGGCACAGACCCAGCATACTCGCCCAGAGAGAGCAGGATACCCAAGAGTTTGGTTTACCTGGTGTCAGCGTCAGTGACTTTGGACTGTGTGAGTACGCGATATCCCTTTTCACCCGACGGGTCCCCCACTCCATCCATCACCGGATCCCGGGACACCACTCCCCCTGCCCATGGAGGGGTTGACATCTTGAGCTGCCACACGCCATCATCTCCGGGCTTCCCCCCAACCGGCAGCGGTGGTCCCTCACGTTACCACACACCGTGGGTGGCGTCACGAACATTATCCCATTCACCACCCGAAACAATTCCCCCTTTTTATTTCCGAGGTAGCCACACGACCCCACCTTGGATCCGGAGACCCCTCGAGCCACTGTGGATCCGGGTCCGAGCAGCCCGTCGGCTGTCGTGGGGGGGGCGGCACAGTAGGAATTCTAGTCTTACAGACCTGGCTGCTGCTCTGTTCAACCAACAGTTCTTTTCAGGGTTAATTTAGGGCTCATGCGCACGTTGCGTAATTGCATTCATTTACGCTGCGTATAGCACTGCAGCGTAAATGCATGCTTCCTGCATCCCCTGCACAATCTATGAAGACTGTGCATGACACGTGCACACAATGCTTTTAAGAACGCAGCGATTTGGGTGCTAAAATTTTGACCCAAATCCGTGCGTTCATAAAATGAGTATGTCAATTATTCCATGCGCTATGGATTCAGCTCCCACTCTGTCTGGTGGGGGTAGCAGCGCATGAAATCGTCTTTTTTCTACAAAAAAACTGCATTCATTATGCAGTGTTTCAGCAGCAATTTGACGCGCACATGTGCTGTCAAATCGCTGCAGAATATTTAGCAGTTACGTGCACATGAGCCCTTACACAGATTCTATTCTCTAATACCACTCCTCTCTGCATTTAGTGTAGGGCCAGTTGCTAGAAAAAGGATAGTCTATTAGAGAAATGTAGGCAGGGATTCTAGACTTACAGACTTTGATTTTGAAAACTAAAATATCTAATTAAATTCTATAATAATACTGCTCTTACCTGCATTTAGTGTAGGGCAAGCTACTGGAGAAGGGATAGTGTATTAGAGGCATGTAGGCAAGGATTTAAGCCTTACAGACCTTGCTGCTACCTTAACGCACAAGTCCTTTTCTGGGATAATTCAAATCTATTCTATTCTCTAATAATACTGCTCTTGAATGCAATTAGTGTAGAGTTAGCTGCTGGAGAAGGAATAGTGTATTCGAGTCATGTTGACAGAGATTCTAACCTTAAAAACGTGCTGGTACTATGTAAAAAATATATTCTATTATTTAATAATACTGCTCTCATGTGAATTTAATGTAGTGCAAGCTGCTGGAGAAGTGAAAGTGTATTATAGACATGTTTGCAGGGATTCTAGCCTTACAAACCTTGCTGCAACAAAAGTCCTTTTCAGGGCTGATTTAAATCTTTTCTCTAGCAGCAATTAGTGTAGGGTTGGCTGCTGGAGGAAAGATAATGTACTAAAGTCACGTAGACAAGGATTTTAGACTAAAGGTGGTGTCACACACAGCGACGACGACAACGACGTCACTGCTACGTCACCATTTTCTGTGACGTTGCAGCGACGTCCTGTCGCTGTCGCTGTGTGTGACATCCAGCAACGAGCTGGCCCCTACTGTGAGGTCGTTGCTCGTTGCTGAATGTCCTGCTTCATTTTTTCGTCGTCACTCTCCCGCTGTGACGCACACATCGCTGTGTGTGACAGTGAGAGAGCGACGAAATGAAGCGAGCAGGGAGCAGGAGCCGGTGTCTGGCAGCTGCGGAAAGCTGTAACCACTGTAAACATCGGGTAACCAAGGTAAGACCTTTCCCTGGTTACCCGATATTTGCCTTCTTTACCAGCCTCAGCCGCTCTTGCTGCTAGTGCCGGCTCCTGCTCTGTGCACATGTAGCTGCAGTACACATAGGGTTAATTAACCTGATGCGTACTGTAGCTAGGAGAGCAAGGAGCCAGCGCTAAGCAGTGTGACCGGCTCCCTGCTCTCTGCACTGTGACATGTAGCTGCAGTACACATCGGGTTAATTAACCCGATGTGTACTGTAGCTAGGAGAGCAAGGAGCCAGCGCTAAGCAGTGTGCGCGGCTCCCTGCTCTCTGCACATTTAGCGACGTTATGATCGCTGCTGCGTCACTGTGTTTGACAGCTAAGCAGCGATCATAACAGCGACTTACAAGGTCGCTGTTACGTCACAGAAAATGGTGACGTAACAGCGATGTCGTTGTCGTTATGTGTGACACCAGCTTTACATTCCTTGCTGCTACTACATACAAAATCTGTTCTATTCTATTCTATTCTACAGTATAGTAATAACAATGTTATCTGCATTTAGTGTAGGGCAAGCTTCTGGAGAAGGGCTAGTATATTAGAGGCATGTACAGTTAGGTCCAGAAATATTTGGACAGTGACACAATTTTCACGAGTTGGGCTCTGCATGCCACCACATTGGATTTGAAATGAAACCTCTACAACAGAATTCAAGTGCAGATTGTAACATTTAATTTGAAGGTTTGATCAAAAATATCTGATAGAAATTGTAGGAATTGTACACATTTCTTTACAAACACTTCACATTTTAGGAGGTCAAAAATAATTGGACAAATAAACCAAACCCAAACAAAATATTTTTATTTTCAATATTTTGTTGCGAATCCTTTGGAGGCAATCACTGCCTTAAGTCTGGAACCCATGGACATCACCAAACGCTGGGTTTCCTCCTTCTTAATGCTTTGCCAGGCCTTTACAGCCGCAGCCTTCAGGTCTTGCTTGTTTCCGTCTTAAGTCTGGATTTGAGCAAGTGAAATGCATGCTCAATTGGGTTAAGATCTGGTGATTGACTTGGCCATTGCAGAATGTTCCACTTTTTTGCACTCATGAACTCCTGGGTAGCTTTGGCTGTATGCTTGGGGTCATTGTCCATCTGTACTACGAAGCGCCGTCCGATCAACTTTACGGCATTTGGCTGAATCTGGGCTGAAAGTATATCCTGGTACACTTCAGAATTCATCCAGCTACTCTTGTCTGCTGTTATGTCATCAATAAACACAAGTGACCCAGTGCCATTGAAAGCCATGCATGCCCATGCCATCACGTTGCCTCCACCATGTTTTACAGAGGATGTGGTGTGCCTTGGATCATGTGCCGTTCCCTTTCTTCTCCAAACTTTTTTCTTCCCATCATTCTGGTACAGGTTGATCTTTGTCTCATCTGTCCATAGAATACTTTTCCAGAACTGAGCTGGCTTCATGAGGTGTTTTTCAGCAAATTTAACTCTGGCCTGTCTAGTTTTGGAATTGATGAATGGTTTGCATCTAGATGTGAACCCTTTGTATTTACTTTCATGGAGTCTTCTCTTTACTGTTGACTTAGAGACAGATACACCTACTTCACTGAGAGTGTTCTGGACTTCAGTTGATGTTGTGAACGGGTTCTTCTTCACCAAAGAAAGTATGCGGCGATCATCCACCACTGTTGTCATCCGTGGACGCCCAGGCCTTTTTGAGTTCCCAAGCTCACCAGTCAATTCCTTTTTTCTCAGAATGTACCCGACTGTTGATTTTGCTACTCCAAGCATGTCTGCTATCTCTCTGATGGATTTTTTCTTTTTTTTCAGCCTCAGGATGTTCTGCTTCACCTCAATTGAGAGTTCCTTAGACTGCATGTTGTCTGGTCACAGCAACAGCTTCCAAATGCAAAACCACACACCTCTAATCAACCCCAGACCTTTTAACTACTTAATTGATTACAGGTTAACGAGGGAGACGCCTTCAGAGTTAATTGCAGCCCTTAGAGTCCCTTGTCCAATTACTTTTGGTCCCTTGAAAAAGAGGAGGCTATGCATTACAGAGCTATGATTCCTAAACCCTTTCTCCGATTTGGATGTGAAAACTCTCATATTGCAGCTGGGAGTGTGCACTTTCAGCCCATATTATATATATAATTGTATTTCTGAACATGTTTTTGTAAACAGCTAAAATAACAAAACTTGTGTCACTGTCCAAATATTTCTGGACCTAACTGTATGCAGGGATTCTAGCCTTACAGACATTGCTGCTGCTACATAAAAAATATATTCCATTTTATAATAATACTGCTCTTATCACCATTTACCGTGTTTTTCCAAAAATAAGACCATCCCCAAAACGAAGCCCTAGCAGGGATTTTCAGCATTTTCGGAGCAAGGCTTAAATATCTAGTTGCGGTTTAATAATTAAGTGTCTGTGCAGCTAAAAAAGTTAAAGATACTGCAGGACACTTCATTATAGACAGCGGACACCCCACAATCACACTTTCCAGACGCCGAGCAGAGGACCTGCAGTGATCGCACCCCCACACATATCCGATCTCACACACACACAATCAGATCACACACACAAACACCGGATCACACACACATCAGATCACACACACAATCACCACATCCAGCAACACTGATTTCTTCTCGCCGGCAGAATCCTGAGAGACTGTGCATTGGAGCGCAAGGACCTACCTGTGAGGGCCGGGGAGGACTGGTAGGCCCAGGAGGTGGATCCACTGGACCGATCACCCCACCTGGAGAGCAGGGTACACGGTAGCTGGAGCACTAGCGTGGCAGGAATGGGAAGAACCAGGTCACCAGGGTCATGCAGGTAACAGGAAGCAAAGATAGGACCAGGTCACTAGCGTCACAGCGTACTTTAAGGCAGTAATACAGGAAACAGGAAAAAAAGGACCTGAGCACCTAGCTCACAAGACAAAGCAAAGAAACACAAGCAATGATCAGGCCCCGCCCACATGGAAAGGCCAGTCTTATATACCCAGCACAGCCTCAGGTCATTTCCTGTTGCAGCAGTGCTGGCCCTATAAGACCAGGTGAGTGGGCGCGGCCTGGTCCTATACAGAGTCATCAGTCAGAGTCAGACTCCTGAGACCTGGAACAGGACTCAGGGGAGCAAGAGCGGGAGTGGCAGGCGTGACTGGTGGACGCATGGACTGGACCAGTGAGCAAGAAGCGGTGGTGCGATGGCGAGACTGGATCAGTAGGTAAGGAGCGATGCCGAGGCATCAGGAGCGTGACACTACCGCAATGCTAGCTTACAGGACCTGTGGACACGTGACTTCCTTCCATCATTTCCTGTGGCCGGAAGCATTCTTTAACACTGGATGTGATGAGTGAATCTGTGATCTGATATGTGTGTGATCTGATGTGTGTGAGTGTGTCAGCCAGAAGCAGGGGAGGACGGCATGCAGCACCCACTGGAGATCACAGGGAGGACCTGCGAGCCACGCAGACATCTGGATCTGGTAACTATGAGTCTCCTGGGAAGTGGGGGGGGACTGCTTTTTTGGGGGTTTAACATACATGTTTCTCCAAGAATAAGACCTCCTCCAAAAATAAGCCCTAGTGCTTTTTTGAGGGGCAAAATAAGTATAAGACAATGTCTGATTTTTGGAAAAAAACTGTAGTGTAGGGAAGATGCTGGAGAAGGGATAGTGTATTAGAGGCATGTAGACAGGGATTCTAGCATTACAGACCTTGCTGCTGCTATGTTAATACACCAGAAAAAAAAGAACATTTGAATTGGTTTTAGGTTTCTCTAATGTAACCCACTGGAGATGAGAAGTCGCGGCCAATCCAGGCCTTGTTCATTTTGAGAATAGTCAACCTGTCAGTATTTTCAGTTGACAAGCGGATGTGCCTATCAGATACTATGCCCCCATAGAACAAAGAGAGACAGGGCAGCACTCACCGATAAACTAGGACTATTTTATTTTTTAATGCTGACAGGTGAGACGGACATGAGGGAATGAAGGGAGGGGAGCACGAGGACGACGGTACCGTTTCGCACCACTAGGGGTGCTTTCACGGGTCCATACATGGTATGGACCCGTGAAAGCACCCCTAGTGGTGCGAAACGGTACCGTCGTGCTCGTGCTCCCCTCCCTGCATTCCCTCATGTCCGTCTCACCTGTCAGCATTAAAAAATAAAATAGTCCTAGTTTATCGGTGAGTGCTGCCCTGTCTCTCTTTGTTCTATGGATATATTTGTTTAAACTGGGCAATAGCACCTCGGTAATGGACGTTGTTGGATCCATCAAGATGAGAAAAAATGTTTTTCTGTGACATCTGAAAATCTAATGGATATAATCAAGGCAACTCCACACTGAACAGTGTTTGGGACAGAAATACCACACTACCTCCAGTATAGGTAAGCAGTGCGGTGCACAATCTCTTCTTATTTTTCAAGATACTATGCCCCCGGCAGCACTAAAAACCCCTGGAATCAACTTAAATATGGAAGGAGATGTGATTGTAGTTTACAATAATATGATTTTGATCATGTCTGTGCCAAGTAAAAATTCTGAATGAGGACAGCATGTTTATAAGCCTGTTTATATAGTGTAAGAAGTGGAGGACAAGAAAAATAATAAACCATGTAGCGTACAGTTAGGTCCAGAAATATTTGGACAGTGACACAATTTTCGCGAGTTGGGCTCTGCATGCCACCACATTGGATTTGAAATGAAACCTCTACAACAGAATTCAAGTGCAGATTGTAACGTTTAATTTGAAGGTTTGAACAAAAATATCTGATAGAAATTGTAGGAATTGTACACATTTCTTTACAAACACTCCACATTTTAGGAGGTCAAAAGTAATTGGACAAATAAACCAAACCCAAACAAAATATTTTTATTTTCAATATTTTGTTGCGAATCCTTTGGAGGCAATCATTGCCTTAAGTCTGGAACCCATGGACATCACCAAACACTGGGTTTCCTCCTTCTTAATGCTTTGCCAGGCCTTTACAGCCGCAGCCTTCAGGTCTTGCTTGTTTGTGGGTCTTTCCGTCTTAAGTCTGGATTTGAGCAAGTGAAATGCATGCTCAATTGGGTTAAGATCTGGTGATTGACTTGGCCATTGCAGAATGTTCCACTTTTTTGCACTCATGAACTCCTGGGTAGCTTTGGCTGTATGCTTGGGGTCATTGTCCATCTGTACTATGAAGCGCCGTCCGATCAACTTTGCGGCATTTGGCTGAATCTGGGCTGAAAGTATATCCCGGTACACTTCAGAATTCATCCGGCTACTCTTGTCTGCTGTTATGTCATCAATAAACACAAGTGACCCAGTGCCATTGAAAGCCATGCATGCCCATGCCATCACGTTGCCTCCACCATGTTTTACAGAGGATGTGGTGTGCCTTGGATCATGTACCGTTCCCTTTCTTCTCCAAACTTTTTTCTTCCCATCATTCTGGTACAGGTTGATCTTGGTCTCATCTGTCCATAGAATACTTTTCCAGAACTGAGCTGGCTTCATGAGGTGTTTTTCAGCAAATTTAACTCTGGCCTGTCTATTTTTTGGAATTGATGAATGGTTTGCATCTAGATGTGAACCCTTTGTATTTATTTTCATGGAGTCTTCTCTTTACTGTTGACTTAGAGACAGATACACCTACTTCACTGAGTGTGTTCTGGACTTCAGTTGCTGTTGTGAACGGGTTCTTCTTCACCAAAGAAAGTATGCGGCGATCATCCACCACTGTTGTCATCCGTGGATGCCCAGGCCTTTTTGAGTTCCCAAGCTCACCAGTCAATTCCTTTTTACTCAGAATGTACCCGACTGTTGATTTTGCTACTCCATACATGTCTGCTATCTCTCTGATGGATTTTTTCTTTTTTTTCAGCCTCAGGATGTTCTGCTTCACCTCAATTGAGAGTTCCTTAGACCGCATGTTGTCTGGTCACAGCAACAGCTTCCAAATGCAAAACCACACACCTGTAATCAACCCCAGACCTTTTAACTACTTCATTGATTACAGGTTAACGAGGGAGATGCCTTCAGAGTTAATTGCAGCCCTTAGAGTCCCTTGTCCAATTACTTTTGGTCCCTTGAAAAAGAGGTGGCTATGCATTACAGAGCTATGATTCCTAAACTCTTTCTCCGATTTGGATGTGAAAACTCTCATATTGCAGCTGGGAGTGTGCACTATCAGCCCATATTATATATATAATTGTATTTCTGAACATGTTTTTGTAAACAGCTAAAATAACAAAACTTGTGTCACTGTCCAAATATTTCTGGACCTAACTGTATATTATCTTTGGGGTGAGAAGGGGTGTATGAGAATACACCAAAAAAAGGAATATTTGATTTGGCTTTATGTTCCAGTCAGTCGGTCAGTATTTTTAGTTGACAGGTGGATGCGACTATCGGTTACTATGCCCGCTGTTGCACTATAAACCAACGGAATCAACTTAAGCAAGTTGGGAGCTGTGAATGCGGCCTGCGAGACACTGATTTGGCTCAAGTGTAGATGTAAATAAATGAAGTGTAAATAGGTCATTTTTTGGTAAATTGGCATTTGCCAACATTATGATGTTGTTGGGTGTTTAAAAGATAGTCAGTCAGTGCGACAATGATTATAAGGAGAACAAGCAGATAGACAGGTGCTACAGTGCCTACAAGTAGTATTCAACCCTCTGCAGATTTAGCAGGTTTACACATTCGGAATTAACTTGGCATTGTGACATTTGGACTGTAGATCATCCTGGAAGTGTGAAATCCACTGCAGCAAAAAAGAATGTTATTTCTTTTTTTTTTTTTTTTTTTTAAATTGTGAGAAGTTTATTCAGAGGGACATTTATTATTCAACCCCTCAAACCACAAGAATTCTGTTTGGTTCCCCTAAAGTATTAAGAAGTATTTCAGGCACAAAGAACAATGAGCTTCACATGTTTGGATTAATTATCTCTTTTTCCAGCCTTTTCTGACTAATTAACACCCTCCCCAAACTTGTGAACAGCACTCATACTTGGTCAACATGGGAAAGACAAAGGAGCATTTCAAGGCCATCAGAGACAAGATCGTGGAGGGTCACAAGGCTTGCAAGGGGTACAAAACCCTTTCCAAGGAGTTGGGCCTACCTGTCTCCACTGTTGGGAGCATCATCCGGAAGTGGAAGGCTTATGGAACTACTGTTAGCCTTCCACGGCCTGGACAGCCTTTGAAAGTTTCCACCCGTGCCGAGGCCACGCTTGTCCGAAGAGTCAAGGCTAACCCAAGGACAACAAGGAAGGAGCTCCGGGAAGATCTCATGGCAGTGGGGACATTGGTTTCAGTCAATACCATAAGTAACGTACTCCACCGCAATGGCCTCCGTTCCAGACGAGCCCGTAAGGTACCTTTACTTTCAAAGCGTCATGTCACTTGGAGGACTCTGAGACAGACTGGCTCAAGGTTCTCTGGTCTGATGAGACCAAGATCGAGATCTTTGGTGCCAACCACACACGTGACGTTTGGAGACTGGATGGCACTGCATACGACCCCAAGAATACCATCCCTACAGTCAAGCATGGTGGTGGCAGCATCATGCAGTGGGGCTGTTTCTCAGCCAAGGGGCCTGGCCATCTGGTCCGCATCCATGGGAAGATGGATAGCACGGCCTACCTGGAGATTTTGGCCAAGAACCTCCGTTCCTCCATCAAGGATCTTAAGATGGGTCGTCATTTCATCTTCCAATAAGACAACGACCCAAAGCACACAGCCAAGAAAACCAAGGCCTGGTTCAAGAGGGAAAAAATCAAGGTGTTGCAGTGGCCTAGTCAGTCTCCTGACCTTAACCCAATTGAAAACTTGTGGAAGGAGCTCAAGATTAAAGTCCACATGAGACACCCAAAGAACCTAGATAACTTGGAGAAGATCTGCATGGAGGAGTGGGCCAAGATAACTCCAGAGACCTGTGCCGGCCTGATCAGGTCTTATAAAAGACGATTATATTAGCTGTAATTGCAAACAAGGGTTATTCCACAAAATATTAAACCTAGGGGTTGAATAATAATTGACCCACACTTTTATGTTGAAAATTTATTAAAATTGAACTGAGCAACATAACTTGTTGGTTTGTAAGATTTATGCATCTGTTAATAAATCCTGCTCTTGTTTGAAGTTTGCAGGCTCTAACTTATTTGCATCTTATCAAACCTGCTAAATCTGCAGGGGGTTGAATACTACTTGTAGGCACTGTATATACTGCTTTACTGACAATATTCTTGCATGTGATTGTGACGCCCTGGACCCCCAGGGGTCATAGAATAACACCACACACACCCTCCCCTGGTCAGGTACACCAGTCAAACAAAATCCTTGTTGCCTTCGTCCAGGCTTCATGTCCACACCAGGTGGGGCGGAGCCAGGCGGTTGACCCCACCCATGGAGGAGTTCACAGGCCTGGAGGTGGGAAAAGACAGCAGATTGTAGTAGACAGTGGAAGTGAGAGGAGTAAAGACTGTCGGTGTCTGGGTTGGAGCCCAGACACGATCAGCAAGGTCGGCAGACGGTGGTGGCCGTCTGCAGGAGGTGGTGTAGGTCAGCGGAACTGTAGGACTGGGGCCGGGAGGTGGCCTCCCGGTACCGAACCGGGGAGGAGATTGAAGTCACATACCAAGGCAGGGTACTCAGACCCCGACTTGGCTAGGATCCGCCGAAAAGGTCAAATTCTCTGATTGCGGTCTGGACCACAGGGGTTCATTCCCAACCAAGTCCTGTCAGAAGGCAACAGCCCAACACATCCAGATAAGAGCCACTGCCAAGGGCCAGAGATCCAAGGGCCAGCGACTGCGGGCAACCGGGCTCTCCCGACACGTACACACCGGGGAGTGGACTACCCGTGGGAAGCCATAGGAGTCAAACACACATACATAGGTACAGGAAACGACAGCCACCATCAACCCATCTGGGGAGAGTGAGAACACCGCAGCCGGCTGTGGACCCTGTCCATCCAGCCGTTTGGTTTACCAGAGACTCTGTCCTTCTGTGTCTGAGTGAGTACAACAGTGCCATCCGGCACCGCGCTGCATTGCAACATTGCACCCGCGCCCACGCTGCCTCCCCGCATCCGGCCCCTGCACCTGCACCCATACCTCCACTCCCCAATCGGGACCCCGGGACCAACAGCCCCTACCCACGGAGTGGCCAACACCTCAGTTGCTCTTTGCCATCGCTTCCGGGTTCCCCCGTCACCAGCAGCGGTGGTGCCCACCATCACCACAACCCGTGGGTGGCATCATGACTGACATCCCACCACAAACCTCCCCCCTTTTCACTCGTGGGCGAGGAGGCGCTGCTCGAGTTCCGGGTCCGGCCCCATGCTCGAGACACCGAAGAGCTGAAGCACCGGACCCGAGCGCCAGCGATTCCCCAGGCGAGCGGCGTTCCCAACCCCTCCGCCCACGACATGATAAAAACAGCAAAATATGATTTTAACTCTAATGTTGTTTATTGGTGACGTTTATTTTCAATATCATGCATGATATGCATGGGCAGCTTTAAAATTAATATTCCTATTTTACACAAGATATGCCATAAATACTTTATAGGTGCAGGATCCACCACTTGACCCCCATTCATCTTTCACAGTAGTTGTTTTCCGATTTAAAACTGTAATTTGTCTTTGTCTATGGTCACCTGGCAGCTTTAATAGTGCTTTCCACCCTGACATATATTCAAATTGTCTCTTCAGGGAGGAAGGAGACAAACTCTGGTACCACCTATTGGAAGTAGCAATCCTAAAAGTCAAAAGTGGCCCTTTAACAAGCCTTTTCATATGATTTAGGATTTATGCCAGATCAGAACCTCAATTTGCAAATTTCTGCAAATTGAGGTTCTTATCTGGCATAAATCTTAGGTCATATGAAAGGGCTCGTTAAATGGTCACTTTTGACTTTTCCGATTGCAACTTCCAATAGGTGGCACTAGAGTTTGTCTCATTTCTCCCTGAAGAGACAATTTGAATATATCCCAGAGGAGCTTTGCAGCTATAAGACTCCTCACCACTGACAGCCAGATTGGTTTGTCAGTCTACACAAGGAGAAAAGTTCTTCCCTTAGATTCCACCCTGACAATAACATAATGCAAGACTACTGATCTACTAGAGAAGAAAAAATGTTCTCAATGGTGCTCCAAGCTGTCTGGGACACCTGAAGGCTTTAAATTCTGATAAAGGTCCGGAATGTGGACCGAAACGTCCTATTTAATTGTTACTAGATTACCATATTAAACTCACTTTCATTCATTGCTGCATTCTGAGTGCCGAATGTTTATCTTAAAGGGAATCGGTCAGCAGATTTTTCTTTTGAGAGCACCATGTTGCAGGAAAAGAGATTAGGAAACTAACTATGTTAAACTTAGATTACTGGGTGCAGCCGTTCTCACATAATCAAAGAATTTAAATACAGGAAAACACTAGAGCTTCCTAGCCCACACCAGACTTTCAATTTAGATTGTGCATGGACTGTGAGGTGTCAAGCACAGCAGGAGGCGTGGTAGGCACCTGTCACATGCAAGTCAGCCAGAGCAATGTTAATCCCCAAGTGATAAACCCTTTAGGTTAAGTAAAAAATAGATCTCACATAGATAAGAGAAGCACAGTTGTTATTTTTTTTTCCTTTTGAACCCTTGCAGCATGCTGTCCTCAGTTTATATTGTAAAACCCTGCTGACAGATTCCCTTTAATATTTTGGACTGAACCTCTACTCTAGGTAATACAGCAATCCCAATTGATAGGTATAGTTAAGAGCATTAAAATAAATCCTTTATTAATTTTTCTAAAAGAGGAATCCACTCCCTCAAAAAAATTCTCAATTCACAAAGCCTTCACCATGTGTAATCCGTGCGTGCCCGTTTCATGCCGCTTTTAGAATATCATGGTGGAAGCCACTAGTTCAAAAACAACTGAATAAACCAACATAATAAACAAACACAATATGTTTATGCCAGATATGGATTTTTGGTCCAATTTGATAGAAAAAACGAAGGCATAAAAACTAAATAAACCTAACACAAATTCACCATGTTCTTATAATGGTAATGAATTTTTGTTAGGTATATTTAGTTTTTATGCCTTAGTTTTTTCTATCAAAATTGGACCAAAAATCCATATCTGGCATAAACATATTGTGTTTGTTTTTTTTGTTGGTTTATTTAGTTTTTTGAACTAGTGTGTTCACTGTCTTTGAATCAATTTGGCTATATGCCTAACATGTACCAATAATGCGATATCTGACCGTTGTCAGTACCATTATAAGAACATGGTGAATTTGTGTTAGGTTTATTTAGTTTTTATGCCTTCGTTTTTTCTATCAAATTGGACCAAAAATCCATATCTGGCATAAACATATTGTGTTTGTTTATTATGTTGGTTTATTCAGTTGTTTTTGAACTAGTGGCTTCCACCATGATATTCTAAAAGCGGCATGAAACGGGCACGCACGGATTACACATGGTGAAGGCTTTGTGAATTGAGAATTTTTTTGAGGGAGTGGATTCCTCTTTTAGAAAAATTAATAAAGGATTTATTTTAATGCTCTTAACTGAACCTCTACTCTAGCACCATTTCTTTTGTATAGTTATGTACAGTATATATTTCTTTATATCCGAGAAGCCCTGTCCTTTACTCTTAAACCTCTGTACAGGGAAAGAGACAGAGAGATAGAGACAGACAGAGACAGGCAGACAGGGAAGAGACAAACAGGAAAGAGACAGATAGGGAAAGAGACAGACAGAGACAGTCAGACAGGGAAAGATACAGACAGGGAAAGAGACAGACAGACAGAGACAGGCAGACAGGGAAAGAGACAGACAGGGAAAAAGACAGAAAGACAGAGACAGGCAGACAGGGAAAGAGACAGACAGGGAAAGAGACAGGCAGGGAAAGAGACAAACAGATAGGGATAGAGGCAGACAGACAGGGAAAAAGACATACAGAGACAGACAGACAGTGAAAGAGACAGACAGAGGAAGATAGACAGAGACAGACAGGGAAAGAGACAGATAGTGAAAGATACAGACAGACAGGGAAAGAGACAGAGAGGGAATGATACAGACAGAGACAGACAGACAAAAAGACAGATAGAGAGATAGAGAAATAGACAAACAGGGAAAGACACAGACAGATAAAGACACAGACAGACAGGGAAAGAGACAGACAGACACACAGAGACAGACAGACACAGAGACAGACACACACACAGAAACAGTCAGAGACAGACAGACACATAGACACAAACAGAAACAATGAGACAGAAATACACACAGACAGAGAGAGATACCGGGAAAGAGAGAGACAAAGAGACAGACAGAGATAGACAGATTGGCAGATACAGACAGACAAATAAATTACAGAGACAGACAGGGAAACAGACAGACAGATAGAGATAGATAAACAGACAGAGACAGACAGACAGATAGAGAGAGACACAGACAGGCAGACAAAAAGATGCAGAGACAGACAGGCAAATAGTCAGACAGAGCAACAAGCAGATAGAGACAGACAGAGATAGAGAGAGACAGATAGAGAGACAGACAGAGAGACAGAGAGACAGTTACCACCCCAGGCAACGCTGGGTACTACAGCTAGTTATCATTATTATTCTTATTATTATTAAGTGTGAACCAGAGGTATTATAGCCTATAACTGGCAACTCCCTGCAGTTACCTGGGATTTTTACTATAGTGAGGTGCTTTCCTTTTGGCCACAGCATTAAGCTGAACACTGCAGATGGACTGAACGCATCCATATTGCTTGCCTGGATGGCACTAGACATCTCTCCATAGTAGCAGCATGCCCAGAACCTATCGTCCCGATGACTGCTCAAATTGGAATGTTCTTCTTATGTTGGACCAGCATTTAAAAATTTTAACTTGTACTCTGTTTATTTTGCTCCCATCTTTTGTTAAGGGGGTTATACCAGGATTAACACTAGAGGCTAGGTGATAAGTTGGTTATGGTGGGGACCCCAATGACGAGCATGAGCATTGCTGTTTATGGGACAACCAGAGATAGATGAGTAAAGCCCTCAGCTTTCTCCAACAGTTCCAGTTTATAGGAGGTGACGCAAATTTTCTGCAACCCTATAAAAAGTCAAAAATACAAGTAAAAAAAGAAATACTATTTTTTATGCACCTAAAACCCACGTAACACAAAAGAATGACTGTTGCTATACAACCAGCTTGCTCTCAGAAGACGGTTTCCCTTTTCCTACTTTGTCAAATATAATGGTGTCCTCATGATGCTTTGCTGCGGAACAGGAGGTAAAAAAAAAGAGAATAATGAAAAAAATAATAAAAAGAGAAGGAAGGACTGCACACAGCATGAAGACTGTACAGATACAAAGCATAACAGTATGAAGCTCTGCGTCTATGACCCACAAGCTGTACGGCTGAGAAGCGAGACAGGCAGATAAAGGAAAGCCGTCTGACAGATCCGGGCCCGGATGCACAGATCGAGGCACAACTGCAACATCTGATGAGATGAAATGGCATCATGAGATAAAAACAACAGGGGGGTCCAAAAATAATGACGGACAGATAGGGGAGATATAAAAAGCATATCATGTAACCTCACATCCTACTTTTTATTCGTATTTATTTGGCTGCTATTCTTTTCCCTTTGTGTTAAGGATGAACCATCTCACTGCAGTTACTGTATATATATATTTAATGTATGTATAGACTTCTGTCTCCGGAGCTGTCAATCTTCTATTCATATTTTCTTTAACCTTTATTTTTTTCATTTACCTTTCATTTTCATCATTTGCAAAAATCCTTCATGATCATAGCAATTTCATTGTAGGAAGAAATCTAGTTACATAGATTGAAAAAAGCCCCCGGTCCATCTACTTCAACCTTCCTCCAGCAATTATACATTTTGTCATTAAGTCATGTATAACCAACAATGTTGTGTATAGTGAGGAAATCATCCAGCCTTTTTTTATGTGTCTGCCATTACTACCTCTTGTGGTAGGGCATTCCACAGTCTGACTGCTCTAACTGTAAAGAACCCTTTCCTATTTAGCTGTTCTTTTTTACACCCAGGCCTGTTTCAGATGTCAGTGACTCTGGCACGTATGTGCTTTTTTTTATATGTACCAGAATCATGGACATACACAGACCCATTATAATCAATGGGTCTGCGCACAAATCAGTGATTTTTCACTGACCGTGTGTACATGCGGCGTACACGCATGTCCATGATTGCCGCATGGAGACATGTCCATTTTTTTCTGGCATCACTGATGTCCCACGGAACACTATGGTGTGATCAGTGAAACACGTACCAGAAAAACACACAGACATTGAAAATAAAAAAAACATTTTTAACTCACCTTTCCAGCGACGCTCTGTGCAGCTTCAGCTCTCTGCAGCTTCCTGCCTGGCTCATTATGGCATGCATATTCATTTATGCAACCGGAGCTGACCCGGAAGTAGCTGCAGAGAGCAGAGGCAGCGGAAACCGGATGCAGCAAAGCTGGAGACTTCAGCACCATGGACAGCAGGAACGGGACAGGTGACTATACGTCCATATGCAATCTCGGATCACGGATTGCACATGGACAACCCATGTGTGCCGTGATTCACGGTACACGGAGGGACATGTGCATGTTTTACACGTCAGTGAAAAGCGTCTGTGTTTTTCACTGACGTGTGAAACAGGCCTCACAGTGAGTGTCCCCTGGTCCTTAATATTGTCTTTGGAAGGAATAAGTCATGTGCCAGTCCTTTATATTGACCACACATGTATTTATACATATAAATGAGATCTCCTCTGAGACGTCTAAACAAATCAAACTTTTTCAACCTGTCATCATATAGGCGGCCTCCATTCCTTGTAGTAGTCTAGTTATCCGCCATTCAACTGACCCTAACGTCTGAATGTCCTATTTAAAATGTGGAGCCCAACACTGAATCCCGTATTCCAGACGTGGCCTTACAAGTGATTTATAGAGGGGTAACAATACTGTCAGGGCCAGGCGGTCGGGCAGACCCAGGAGGTGGATCCACTGGGCCGAACTCTAAGATGGTGGTAAGGAGTCCGGTAGCTGAAGCACTATGGGCAGCAGAACAGTCCGTGCAAGTGAGTGTAACGGAGAAGTCCCTGGGACCACGGAGTCACAGATGGTAGTCCGGGTGACGTAGCTCAGGTTCGGAAGCCGAGATGATGTCAGGCGGGGTCCGGAACCTTTGGAGCGAGATGACGGGTCACCGCAGGGATCCGAGAGGGTACGGACTGTCAGATGGCAGACGGACAGCGTGCGGGGTTCGGGATTCAGCAGGACCGGATGGCGAGGCAGGATCAGCTCTAGAAGAGAGATACGTGAGTATGGCAAGAAGACACAAGGAGACCTGACTCCTAGCTTGGAAAACACGAAGATCAGGCCCCGCCCCCTTGGACAATAAACTCCTTTATACCCTGTACCTGTTTAGCCTCATTTCCTGTTAATGGACGCTGGCCCTTTAAGAAAGGGTCAGTGACCGCGCGCGCGCCCTAATGCGCATGCGCGCAGCCCGGGTGCCAGAAGCCAGGGAAGGAAGCTGAGAGGAGGACGCAGGGGAGCCGGCCAGGGCCTGGGAAGCCGTCGGGCGCCGGGATCGGAGACCAGGGGGCCTGGGAAAGACGGGCACCGGAGGCTGGAGAGCGGGGAGCGTGGCAGGTGAGCCGGGGAGCGGGGCTGAGGACCCGGGGAGCGGAGCAGAGGACCCGGGGAGGGGAGCCGAGGACCCGGGGAGCGTGACAGTACCCCCCCCACGCCCCCCTCCCCGCAACCGGGACATGAAGGCACGGATCAGAGGAGTGCCCACGTTTTCCCTGGGTTCCCAGGACCTATCCTCAGGACCATACCCTTCCCAGTCCACCAGGAAGAACTGTCGGCCTCGAACGGTCTTCATGGCCACGATATCCCTTACCGCATAGATGTCGTCCTCAGCAATAGGAGGAGGAGCCGGACTGGCAGCAGCGGAGAAGGGACCAAGGAAAACCGGCTTGAGCAGAGAGACGTGGAAGGAGTTGGGTATCCTCATCGTGGCCGGAAGCCGCAGTTTGTAGGAGACCTCATTGATCTTGCTGAGGACCTTAAACGGCCCGATGTAGCGAGGACCCAGCTTGTAGGATGGTATCTTCAATCAGATGTACTGGGAAGCAAGCCAGACCAGGTCACCAGGAGAGAAACACGGAGGGTCCAGACGCCTCTTGTCAGCGTGTTTCTTCATCCGCTGGGAAGCGCGCCCAAGGGACGCCTTGACAGAGTCCCAAATGGTAGCGAAGTCACGGGCTACAGTATCAGCAGCAGGGACATCCGAAGAAGGGGATATAGGCAATGGGACGGAGGGCTGAAGTCCGTAAACGACATGGAAGGGAGATTTGGAGGACGACTCACTGATGTGGTGGTTATGGGAGAATTCAGCCCAAGGCAGAAGCGTGGACCAGTCGTCGTGATGGGCGTTGACATAGTGACGTAAGAAGGAGGTCAAGATTTGATTGACCCTCTCCACTTGGCCATTAGACTGAGGATGGTAAGCAGAAGAAAAGTCCAGAGTCACTCCCAGATGTTTGCAGAGCGCCCTCCAGAAGCGGGAGGTGAACTGAGTTCCTCTGTCGGACACGATGTGGGATGGAAAGCCATGCAAGCGGAAGATGTGATGTATATAGGCTTCCGCGAGTTCCTGAGCAGAGGGCAGTCCGGCCATAGGGACGAAGTGAGCCATTTTGGAGAACCGATCCACCACGACCCATATGACTGTGTGCCCGGAGGATAATGGCAAGTCCGTAATAAAGTCCATCGCTATGTGTTGCCACGGAACTGAGGGTATCGGCAGAGGCAGAAGACGGCCATAGGGCAGGTGTTTGGGCGTCTTGTTCCTGGCACAAGAGGAGCAGGCAGAGACAAAAGCAGCGACGTCCGTGCGAAGGGATGGCCACCAGTAATGGCGTACAATCGCACCCCATGTTCTCTTCTGGCCTGCATGACCGGCTGTTTTTGAGGCATGACCCCAGTGTAACACTTTTTGCCTGTCGGTCTCAGAGACATAGGTCTTCCCGGGCGGTATCTGGGCCAGGGTGACAGGAGCCACCGGAATAATCTTGCTAGGAGAGATGATAGGTTGGGTAGTCTCTTCCTCCTGCTCCATGGGCATAAAAGACCTAGACAAGGCATCAGCGCGTACATTCTTGTCCGCGGGTCGGAAATGGAGCTGGAAATCAAACCTGGCAAAGAATAAGGACCACCTGGCTTGCCGTGGGTTCAGTCGCTGAGCGGACCGCAGGTATTCCAGGTTCTTGTGGTCCGTGTAGATAACCACGGGGTACACTGCTCCTTCCAGGAGGTAGCGCCACTCCTCCAGAGCCAGTTTGACCGCCAATAGTTCTCGGTCACCGATGGTGTAATTACGTTCAGGCGCTGAGAAGCTCTTGGAGAAGAAACCGCAAGTCACCATCTTACCGGAGGAGGACTTCTGCATGAGCACTGCTCCGGCTCCCGAGGAGGAGGCATCCACCTCCAAGGTGAACTGGCGGTTTAATTCCGGTCGGTGGAGTACAGGAGAGGAGGCAAATGCTCGCTTCAGAGAGCAAAACATGGCGTCGGCCGCAGGTGACCAGTCCTTTGGATTAGCCTCCTTTTTGGTCAAAGCGGAGAGAGGAGCAGTCAGAGCCGAGAAGTGAGGAATAAACTGGCGGTAGTAGTTGGCGAATCCCAGGAACCGTTGGATTGCCTTCAGTCCAGAAGGGGGAGGCCAGTTGAGAATGGAGGAGACCTTCTTTGGATCCATCTGCAGTCCAGTACCCGAGATGATGTATCCCAGGAAAGGGAGAGAAGACTGCTCAAAGACACACTTCTCATATTTGGCGTAGAGACGATTCTCTCTCAGTCTTTGTAGAACCAGCTGTACGTTCTCTCTGTGGGTCTGGAGGTCCGGAGAGAAGACAAGGATGTCATCGAGATAAACTACTACACAGATGTAGAGGAGGTCCCGGAAAATGTCGTTCACCAATTCTTGGAAGACTGCTGGTGCGTTACACAGGCCGAAGGGCATCACGCAGTATTCATAGTGCCCATCGCGAGTATTAAACGCGGTCTTCCATTCGTCCCCAGAGCGGATACGAACTAGGTTGTAGGCACCCCGAAGATCCAGTTTGGTGAACACACGGGCTCCTCTGAGCCGGTCGAACAATTCGGGGATGAGCGGCAGAGGGTACTTGTTTTTTACGGTGATCTGATTCAAACCCCGGTAGTCAATGCATGGGCGTAGGTCACCCTCTTTCTTCTTAACGAAGAAGAAGCCTGCTCCCGCAGGAGAGGAGGATCTCCGGATGAATCCCCTTGCCAGGCTCTCTGTGATGTAGGTAGACATGGCCCTGGTTTCGGCTGGAGACAACGGATATATCCGTCCTCGAGGTGGTGTTGTTCCTGGGAGCAGGTCGATGGCGCAATCGTAGGGACGGTGTGGCGGAAGTACCTCGGACTCCTTCTTGTCAAAAACGTCTGCGAAGGACCAATAGGCCGAGGGCAGTTCCGGTAGGTTCTCTGGAACCGGAGGACGTCGGATGGGTTGTATGGACTTCAGACACTTCTCATGACAGGCAGAGCCCCATCGGGTGATTTCGCCAGTACCCCAGCTGACTGATGGTTCGTGTGTCCGCAACCAGGGAAGTCCCAGCAGAATTTGATGGGACATGTGTGGAAGGACGTAGAGAGCGATGTTCTCGGTGTGCAGGGCACCGATACGCAGTTCGACCGGCCTGGTGACCCAGGAGATGGTATCAGAGAGGGGTCTCCCATCCACAGAGGCAATCACTAGGGGCTTATCGAGTAGAGTAACAGGCAGCTGGTACTTGTCCACCGTGGCCTGCTGGATGAAATTGCCTGCTGCTCCAGAGTCGAGGTATGCCTCAGCCGTGAAGCGCGTCTCTCCCGTTGTCACTTGCACAGTCCACGTAACCGGGTCTGAGAGAGTCCCAGCACCTAGGGTGGCCTCTCCTACCAACCCTAGGCTTTGGAGTTTCCCGGCCTTTCCGGACAGGAGCGTAGGAGGTGTGTGCCCTCTCCGCAGTAAAAGCAGAGACCCTTGGCGAGCCGCTCTGCTCGACGTTGTTCAGACTGCCGTACTCGGTCGATCTGCATGGGCTCGTGGACGGGATTCCCAGCTGTTGATGACTGTAGTACGGAGGGCTTCTGTGGAGGAGAGGAATGCCGTACCGGACGTCTCTCACGAGACAGCTCTTTGGAGCGCTCCTGAAAACGAATGTCCACTCGAGTTGCTAGGGCAATCAGGGCATCTAGGGTGGAGGGCACGTCACGACCCGCCAACTCATCTTTGATGCGACTCGAGAGTCCTTCCCAGAAGGCGGCTGTTAGGGCCTCATTATTCCACCCGAGTTCTGAAGCCAAAGTGCGGAAACGGATGGCGTATTGGCCCACCGTCAGTGTTCCTTGACGTAAGCGGAGAAGGGATGAAGCAGACGCAGAGGCGCGTCCCGGCTCGTCAAAGGTGCTGCGAAAGGCCTGCAGGAACTCTTGAAGATCCTTGGTCATAGGGTCCTCCTTCTCCCACAAGGGGTTCATCCACGCCAGTGCCTCGCCCTCTAGGTGAGACATTATGAAGGCGACCTTGGCTTGGTCGGAGGCAAACAAATGTGGCAGCTGCGTGAAATGAAGGGAACATTGGTTTATGAAGCCCCTGCAGGTCTTGGGATCTCCGGCATAACGAGGTGGTGAAGCCAAACGGAGTCTGGAAGCATCCGAAGAGGCTGCCACGGGTGCGGGAGCCGTGGATTGACTAGTGGAGGCCCGGGATGCTGAAGGCGTAACTGCCGCTTGTAACGTGTTCAGGCGGGCGTCCACGGAAGTCATAAAGTTCAGCATGCGGGTCTGGACTTCACGCTGGCGTTGGAGTTCCTCTTGCAAGGCCGCTAGTGCTGCAGCGGGATCCATGGCCTGATCTTACTGTCAGGGCCAGGCGGTCGGGTAGACACAGGAGGTGGATCCACTGGGCCAAACTCTAAGATGGTGGTAAGGAGTCCGGTAGCTGAAGCACTATGGGCAGCAGAACAGTCCGTGCAAGTGAGTGTAACGGAGAAGTCCCTGGGACCACGGAGTCACAGATGGTAGTCCGGGTGACGTAGCTCAGGTTCGGAAGCCGAGATGATGTCAGGCGGGGTCCGGAACCTTTGGAGCGAGATGACGGGTCACCGCAGGGATCCGAGAGGGTACGGACTGTCAGATGGCAGACGGACAGCGTGCGGGGTTCGGGATTCAGCAGGACCGGATGGCGAGGCAGGATCAGCTCTAGAAGAGAGATACGTGAGTATGGCAAGAAGACACAAGGAGACCTGACTCCTAGCTTGGAAAACACGAAGATCAGGCCCCGCCCCCTTGAACAATAAACCCCTTTATACCCTGTACCTGTTTAGCCTCATTTCCTGTTAATGGACGCTGGCCCTTTAAGAAAGGATCAGTGACCGCGCGCGCGCCCTAATGCGCATGCGCGCAGCCCGGGTGCCAGAAGCCAGGGAAGGAAGCTGAGAGGAGGACGCAGGGGAGCCGGCCAGGGCCTGGGAAGCCGTCGGGCGCCGGGATCGGAGACCAGGGGGCCTGGGAAGGACGGGCACCGGAGGCTGGAGAGCGGGGAGCGTGGCAGGTGAGCCGGGGAGCGGGGCTGAGGACCCGGGGAGCGGAGCAGAGGACCCGGGGAGGGGAGCCGAGGACCCGGGGAGCGTGACAAATACGTTGGGATCACGGGATCTAATCTCTCTTTTTATACACCCTAGAATCTTGTTTGCTTTTGCAGCTGCTGCTTGACATTGAGTGCTGCTGCTCAGCTTATTTGTAATGAGAATACCCAAGTCCTTCTCCTGTTCTGTAGTCCCGAGTTTACTTCCATTTAATGTATACGCAGCTATAGGATTACTCCGTCCTAGGTGCATTACTTTACATTTATCAGCATTAAATGTTATTTGCCAAGTATCTGCCTATTCTGACATCTTATCCAGATCATTTTGTAATATTGTACTATCAAGGTAAGTTTTTAATATCCTACATAGTTTGGTGTCATCAGCAAAGACTGACACTTTACTATCAATCCCATCCACAAGGTCATTAATAAAGAGATTAAAAATAATCGGTCCTAGCACAGATCCCTGCGGCACCCCACTGCTGACTATAGCCCATTTAGAGAATGTACCATTTATGATGACTCTTTGTTTCCTATCTTTTAGCCAATTCCTTACCTATTAACATATAGTTTTCTCTAGTCCTTGCTTCTGAAGCTTCAGTATAAGGCTATTATCTTCTACTAGAAGGTGGCCCGATTCTAACGCATCGGGTATTCTAGAATTTACGTATTGAGTAGTTAATGTATGATTTTTGTTATATATATATATATATATATATATATATATATATATATATATATATATGTTGTTGTGTGTAGTTACCAAGTGTTTGTGTAGGGCGCTGTAAATGTACTGGGTGTTGTCTGGGTGTGGGTGTATGTGAGAGCGGTGTTGTATGTGTGTTGCGTTGTGTGTGTTGCGTTGTTTGTGGAGCGCTGTGTGTCTGCAGCGTTCTGTGTGTGTGGTGCTGTGTGTTGCGCGGTTTGTGTGGGTGTGGAGTGCGTGTGTGTGTTTTGGGGGGAGGTATGTTTTGTGCAGTGTGTGTGTTGCGCGGTATGTGCGTATATTTATGTATGCCGCGGTGTTTGTGTGTTGGGTGTTGGGTGTGTGCGGCGTTGTCTGTGTGTATGTAGGTGTCTGTGTAGGGCGGTGTTTGTGGTTCCCAGTGTGTGTGTGGTGTGTTGTGCGGTGCGCATGTGGCGGTGTGTGTGTTTTGGGGGGAGGTGTGGACCCCCATCGTGCTCCATCCCCCATGCTGCGCACCCCCCATCGTATTCCATCCCCCATGCTGCGCACCCCCATCGTGCTCCATCCCCCATGCTGCGCATCTCCCATCGTGTTCCATCCCCCATGCTGCGCATCCCCTATCGTGCTCCATCCCCCATACTGCGCACCCCCCATCGTGCTATATCCCCCATGCTGCACACCCACCATTGTGCTGCTGCGCACCCCCTATTGTACTCCATCCCCCATGCTGCGCACCCCCCATCGTGCTCCATCCGCCATGCTGCGCACCCCCCATCGTGCTCCATCCGCCATGCTGCGCACCCCCCATCGTGCTCCATCCGACATGCTGCACACCCCCCATCGTGCTCCATCCCCGATGCTGCGCACCCCCCATCGTGCTCCATCCCCCATGCTGCACACCCCCCATCGTGCTCCATCCCCCATGCTGCGCACCCCTCATCGTACTCCATCCCCCATGCTGCGCACCCTCCATCGTGCTCCATCCGCCATGCTGCGCACCCCCCATCGTGCTCCATCCGCCATGCTGCGCACCCCCCATCGTGCTCCATCCGACATGCTGCACACCCCCCATCGTGCTCCATCCCCGATGCTGCGCACCCCCCATCGTGCTCCATCCCCCATGCTGCACACCCCCCATCGTGCTCCATCCCCCATGCTGCGCACCCCTCATCGTGCTCCATCCCCCATGCTGCGCACCTCTCATTGTGCTCCATCCCCCATGCTGCGCACCTCCCATTGTGTTCCATCCCCCATGCTGCGCACCCCCCCTGTGCTCCATCCCCCATGCTGCGCACCCCCCATCGTGCTCCATCCCCCATGCTGCGCACCCCCAATCGTGCTCCATCCCACATGCTGCGCACCCCTCATTGTGCTCCATTCCCCATGTTGCGCACCCCCCATCGTGCTCCATCCCCCATGCTGCGCACCCCTCATCGTGCTCCATCCCCCATACTGTGCACCCCCATCGTGCTCCATCCCCCATGCTGCGCATCTCCCATCGTGTTCCATCCCCCATGCTGCGCACCCCCCATTGTGCTTCATCCCCCATGCTGCACACCCACCATTGTGCTGCTGCGCACCCCCTATTGTACTCCATCCCCCATGCTGCGCACCCCCCATCGTGCTCCATCCGACATGCTGCGCACCCCCCATCGTGCTCCATCCCCGATGCTGCGCACCCCCCATCGTGCTCCATCCCCCATGCTGCGCACCCCCCATCGTGCTCCATCCCCCATGCTGTGCACCCCTCATCGTGCTCCATCCCCCATTCTGCGCACCTCTCATCGTGCTCCATCCTCCATGCTGCGCACCTCCCATTGTGTTCCATCCCCCATGCTGCGCACCCCCCATTGTGCTCCATCCCCCATGCTGCGCACCCCCCATCGTGCTCCATCCCCCATGCTGCGCACCCCCAATCGTGCTCCATCCCACATGCTGCGCACCCCTCATTGTGCTCCATTCCCCATGCTGCGCACCCCCCATCATGCTCCATCCCCCATGCTCCGCACCCCTCATCGTGCTCCATCCCCCATGCTGTGCACCCCTCATCGTGCTCCATCCCCCATGCTGCGCACCTCCCATCGTGTTCCATCCCCCATGCTGCACACCCCCTATCGTGCTCCATCCCCCATGCTGCGCACCCCCCATTGTGCTTCATCCCCCATGCTGCACACCCCCCATCGTGCTGCTGCGCACCCCCTATTGTACTCCATCCCCCATGCTGCGCACCCCCAATCGTGCTTCATCCCACATGCTGCGCACCCCTCATTGTGCTCCATTCCCCATGCTGCGCACCCCCATCATGCTCCATCCCCCATGCTGCGCACCCCTCATCGTGCTCCATCCCCCATGCTGTGCACCCCTCATCGTGCTCCATCCCCCATGCTGCGCACCTCCCATCGTGTTCCATCCCCCATGCTGTGCACCCCCTATCGTGCTCCATCCCCCATGCTGCGCACCCCCCATCGTGCTTCATCCCCCATGCTGCACACCCCCCCATCGTGTTGCTGCGCACCCCCTATTGTACTCCATCCCCCATGCTGCGCACCCCCCATCGTGCTCCATCCCCCATGCTGCGCACCCCCCATCGTGCTCCATCCCCCATGCTGCGCACCCCCAATCGTGCTCCATCCCACATGCTGCGCACCCCTCATTGTGCTCCATTCCCCATGCTGCGCACCCCCCATCATGCTCCATCCCCCATGCTGCGCACCCCTCATCGTGCTCCATCCCCCATGCTGTGCACCCCTCATCGTGCTCCATCCCCCATGCTGCGCACCTCCCATCGTGTTCCATCCCCCATGCTGCGCACCCCCTATCGTGCTCCATCCCCCATGCTGCGCACCCCCCATTGTGCTTCATCCCCCATGCTGCACACCCCCCATCGTGCTGCTGCGCACCCCCTATTGTACTCCATCCCCCATGCTGCGCACCCCCAATCGTGCTTCATCCCACATGCTGCGCACCCCTCATTGTGCTCCATTCCCCATGCTGCGCACCCCCCATCATGCTCCATCCCCCATGCTGCGCACCCCTCATCGTGCTCCATCCCCCATGCTGTGCACCCCTCATCGTGCTCCATCCCCCATGCTGCGCACCTCCCATCGTGTTCCATCCCCCATGCTGCGCACCCCCTATCGTGCTCCATCCCCCATGCTGCGCACCCCCCATCGTGCTTCATCCCCCATGCTGCACACCCCCCCATCGTGTTGCTGCGCACCCCCTATTGTACTCCATCCCCCATGCTGCGCACCCCCCATCGTGCTCCATCCCCCATGCTGCGCACCCCCCATCGTGCTCCATCCGACATGCTGCGCACCTTCCATCGTGCGCCATCCGACATGCTGCGCACCCCCCATCATGCTCCATCCCCCATGCTGCGCACCCCCATCGTGCTCCATCCCTCATGCTGCACACCTCCATCGTGCTCCATCCTCCAAGCTGCACATCCCCCATTGTGCTCTATCCTCCATGCTGCGCACCCCCCATCGTGCTCCATCCCCCATGCTGCGCACCCTTCATCGTTCTCCATTCCCCATGCTGCGCACCTCCCATCGTGTTCCATCCCCCATGCTGCGCACCCCCCATTGTGCTCCATCCCCCATGCTGCACCCCCCCATCGTGCTCCATCCCCCATGCTGCGCACCCCCCATCATGCTGCATCTCCCATGCTGCGCACCCCCCATCGTGCTCCATCCTCCATGCTGAACACCCCCCATCGTGCTCCATCCTCCATGCTGCACACCCCCCATCGTGCTCCATCCCCCATGCTGGGGCCGCCAGGGGCGTGTGTGCCGGGGGCGGGGCTGAGGCGTCAGTGTATGCCGGCTCCCTGCACATGTGTACCGGGAGCCGGTGTACGCTAGTAACCATGATCCACATGGGGTAACTAAGGGAAGCGGTTCCTATAGTTACGCGATGTGTATCATGGTTACCAGCGTACACCGGCTCCATCACGATCCCAGCATCGCAAGGTTATGTCCACCGGGGGCGGGGCCGAGTGTGCCAACGTGTGGCGGGGGTGAGCGGGCGAGGCGTCAGCGTATGCCGGCTCCCTGCACATGTGTACCGGGAGCCGGTGTACGTTGGAGCGGGCGATGCGTGCGGAGGGCCGGTGCCGGCTCCCTGCACATGTGTACCGGGAGTTGGTGTACGCTGGAGCGGGCGATGCATGCGGAGGGCCAGGGCAAGCGGCTAATCCATGCGGGGGGCGGAGCCAGGCCGAGTCCAGCTGCCAATCCGACAGTTGTCACTTAAATGACACTGTCACGGTGACACAATTTTGGAGCAAGACAGACAGACAGACAGAATAAGGCAATTATATATATAGATTTGCAAGCAGTAAGAATATTAAATTAGGCGCATATACAGTATAGTGCCATCTGTCCATAGGTTGTTTCAGGAATTGATGAAGAATTCTATTTACTTGAATAGGGTATGTATATATATGTATATATATATATATATATATATATATATATATATAAAGTAGCCTACAGATAAATGGACAGATATAAAGAAACTAAGGGGTACTTTGCATGCTGCGACATCGCAGGCCGATGCTGCGATGCCGAGCGCGATAGTACCCGCCCCCGTCGCAGCAGCGATTTCCTTGTGATAGCTGCCGTAGCGAACATTATCGCTACGGCAGCTTCACATGGACTCACCTGTCCTGCGACCGTCGCTCTGGCCGGCGACCAACCTCCTTGTTAAGGGGGCGGGTCGTGCGGCGTCATAGCGACGTCACACGCCAGGCGGCCAATCGGAGCGGAGGGGCGGAGATGAGTGGGATGTAAACATCCCGCCCATCTCCTTCCTTCCGCATATCCTACGGAAGCCGCAGTGACGCCGGTAGGAGATGTTCCTCGCTCCTGCGGCTTCACACACTGTGATGTGCGCTGCCGCAGGAGCGAGGAACAACATCGGACTGTCGCGTCAGCGTAATTATGGATTACGCCGACGCTGCACCGATGATACGATTATGACGCTTTTGCGCTCGTTAATCGTATCATCGAGCCTTTACACACTACGATGTCGCATGCGATGCCGGAAGTGCGTCATTTTCAATTTGACCCCACCGACATCGCACCTGCGATGTCGTAGTGTGCAAAGCCCGCCTAAGTGGTAACATCACACAAATTTGTAGAAGGGGTGTAGAAGGTATAAAAAAAAAGTGCAAGACAATAGGTGTCAATTGTGTGACATATTCTGACAACATCGGCAAGAAGTTTGTATGTTCTCCTAGCGTTTCCATGGGTTTCCTCCGAGTGCTCCGGCTTTTTCGCACACTCCAAAGACATACTGATAGGGAAATTAGATTATGAGCTCCAACCCTTTGACTAACTGGTTATCCTGATTACAGGTTCTTTTTAAAATGACCATCACTTTCATTGCTTTATGTGGACGAGTTCATATTTTTCACCAAGCCCTAGAAGTCCTGGGTCTAGAGCAACAGGTAAGAGGTGAAAGCAGTAGCTGCCCAGCCCAGCAGACAATAACTCAACTTGTAAGGAGCAATCATGCAGCCTAAAAGCAGACACTCCCAGCACCATGAATGACTGTAATCAAGATACACTTGTCTTTGTACCCTTCACCTAGTTGCTGCCACACATGCTTGACACAATATAAACCAAATAAGTTTATCTTGGTCACAACAGACCAGAGGACATGGTTCCATTAAAACATATCCTAAAGGCTACTTTACACACTGCGATATCGGTCCCGATATCGCTAGTGTGGGTATCCGCCCCCATCTGTTGCGCGACACGGGCATATCGCTGCCCGTGCCGCACAACATCGCCCAGAGCCGTCACACATACTTACCTGTCCGGCGACGTCGCTGTGACCGGCGAACCGCCTCCTTTCTAAGGGGGCGGTCCGTGCGGCGTCACAGCGACGTAACTGAAACGTCACTAAACCGCCGCCCAATCGCAGCGGAGGGACAGAGATGAGCGGGACGTAACATCCCGCCCACCTCCTTCCTTCCGCATAGCGGCCGGGAGGCAGGTAGGGAGAGCTTACTCGCTCCTGCGGCGTCACACGCAGCGATGTGTGCAGCCGCAGGAACGACGAACAAACTCGTTACTGCTGAAGTAACGATAATTGGGAATGGACCCCCGTGTCGCCGATTAGCGATTTTGCACTGTTTTGCAACGATGCAAAATCGCTTATCGGTGTCACACGCAACGGCATCGCTAATGCGGCCGGATGTGCGTCACAAAATCCGTGACCCCAACGACTCCGCATTAGCGATGTCGCAGCGTGTAAAGCCCGCTTGAGTCTGCTTATCGTCAGAAAACTGTTTATGGGCTTTCTTGTGCGTCATCTTTAGGAGAGGAGTCCTTCTAAGATTGGCCTTGCAGACCAATTTGATGTTGTGTGCGGCGTATGATCTGAGCACTGACATGTAGACCCCCACCTCTGTTACCTCTGCAGCAATGTTGGAAGGACTCATACGTCTATTTTGAAATACAACCTCTGGATATGACACTGAGTACGTGCAACTTCTTATGTCAACCACGGCGAGGTGCTGTCCTGAGTGGAACCTGTCTTAATAAACCACTATATGGTCTTGGCCACCGTGCTGCAGATCAGTGTCAGGGTGTTGGTAATCTTATTATAGCCTAGGCCATGTGTATGTAGAGCAACTATTCTTTTTTTCAGATACTCAGAGAATTCTTTGCCATGAGGTGCCATTTTGAACTTCCAGTGACCACTATGAGAGAATGTGTGAGAGATAACACCAATTTTAACACACTTGCTCCCCATTCACACCTAAGACCTTGTAACACTAATGAGTTACTTGACACTGGGGAGGGAAAAGGGCTATTTGGGCACAATTTGGCCATTTTCACTTAGGGGTGTACTCATCTTTTTGCTAGCGGTTTTGATTAATGGCTGTGTGTTGAGTTATTTAGAGGGCATCAAATTCTCACTGTTATACAAGCTGTACACTGACTACTATACTTTGTATGAGTGTCAGATCTTCAGTGTTGTGGGTGTACTCAATTTTGTGATATATTGTACATACATATGGTTTGATATATGATTCTCATGATATCTACCTTCAGTACGTGGCACCAGAAGGTGAGCTTTCGTCCTCTAGAAGTTTTCCCAGGAAATATTGCCTAGGCTATAAATTGCCCTATATGAGCTTCATGGTCATCACAAGAAAAAATAATACTCCATCAAAGGCCTCTCAAAAAGCATAATAGTATTCTACTTTCCAACATTGGGGGGCAAGGACCCAAAATAACTGTATGTTGTTGTTTCTTGTTGGGATACACTCTATTTTGGCTAAATATCCTAAGTCCTGTGGCAAAGTTGTTACAAGGTTAGACATGGTAGCTACTAGAGATGAGCGAACCAGTCGCGGTTCGGCTCGAGGTCGGTTCGCCGAACGGAGCTCCCGTTCGAGTTCGGTTCGTCGAACGTTCGACGAACCAAACTCGAACCAATAGGTTATAACGGGAGGCAATCACAAACACATAAAAATGCATTATAAATGTACACATACAGTTAATAAACATTGCCATAACACTTACCGGTCCCCGCGATCCCTCCTGCACTCTGTCTCCTGCCGCTATTCCATCCGATGATCGCTGAATCCTCCCGGTGACCGGCACTGCCAGCAGTCATGCAGGACCTATCGTGACGTCAAAATAGCCATGTGACCAGTCACGTGGCTATTATCTCATTGGCTACAGACTGGTCACATGACTATGACGCGTCATGTAGGACCTGCGAGTGCATCTCTCCGGTATACGGTGCACATTTGTGTATCGCCGTGTACCGGCGACATGCTCTAGCACACAGTCGACTCCCCGTTCCGTTAGGGATCGGCTGACACAGCCGGTCATTAACGGAGATCACCGTTGCCATAGCAACGCAGTTAACGGTGACGTCACCGCTAACCGCGGCTCCGGGAGCACCGTTGCTATGATAATGCGTCTGTCAGCGTTACCGCTGTTACCGCTAGCAGCACTGATCACTCACGGAGTGAAGGCTGCACGCTGCTTCTCGTGCAGCTTTCACGGAGTGAATGCTCCACGGGAAGCAGCGTCCTCCCCCATGCAGCAGTGATGTAGCAGAGCTGCATTTGTTAAACGAGAAAGACAGAAGAGCAGGATCGTGGAGGGCTGACAGGGGGTAATAAAGATGGAGTCTCTAATGTGTCTGTGTATTTATTTCTATTAAAGTATTTTTTCTCTGTGTGGTGTCTTTTTTTTTAACCCTTTATTGGAGATTCTTAATGGCCGGGTCAAACGTGCCTGACATTAAGAATCTCTGGCTTAATACTGGCTAGTAAATCAAAGCCAGTATTAACTCATGATTACAAAACAAGACACCCGGCTCCAGGGCTGATGGAAGAGTTGGATACAGCGCCAGATGATGGCGCTTCTATGAGAGCGCCATTTTCTGGGGCGGCTGCGGACTGCAATTCACAGCAGAGGCGCCCAGAAACCTCGGGCTAACCTGTGCTGCGGATTCCAATCCCCAGCTGCCTAGTTGTACCTGGCTGGACACAAAAATGGGGCGAAGCCCACGTCATTTGTTTTTTAATTATTTCATAAAATAAGTGAAATAATTAAAAAAAACAGGCTTCCCTATATTTTTGGTTCCTAGCCGGGTACAAATAGGCAACTGGGGGTTGGAGGCAGCCCGTCGCTGCCTGCTGTACCTGGCTAGCATAGAAAAATATGGCGAAGCCCACGTCATTTTTTTGGTGGGCAAAAAACTTCTGCATACAGTCCTGGATGGAGTATGCTGAGCCTTGTAGTTCTGCAGCTGCTGTCTGCTCTTCTCCATACAGACAGACAGCAGCTGCAGAACTACAAGGCTCAGCATACTCCATTCCAGGACTGTATGCAGAAGTTTTTTGCCCCCCTGAAAAAATTATGTGGGCTTCGCCATATTTTTGTATGCTAGCCAGGTACAGCAGGCAGGTACGGCTGCCGCCAACCCCCAGTTGCCTATTTGTACCCGGCTGGGAACCAAAAATAAAGGGAAGCCCTTTTTGTATTATTTCATGAATTTTATGAAATAATTAGAAAACAAATGACGTAGGCTTCGCCCCATTTTTGTGTCCAGCCAGGTACAACTCGGCAGCTGGGGATTGGATTCCACAGCACAGGTTGGCCTGAGCTTTCTGGGCCCCACTGCTGCGAATTGCAGTCTGCAGCCGCCTCAGAAAATGGCACTTTCATAGAAGCGCCACCTTCTGGCGCTGTATCCAACTCTTCCAGCACCTGCCTGCTATACTTGGCTAGCATACAAAAATATGGCGAAGCTCACATCCTTTTTTTGTAGTTTTTTGGCAAAAAAAAAAAAAAATTCTTCCCTGGATTTTCCATTGCCAGTGAAGGTAACACCAAGCAGTGGGGGTTAGCAGCCAGTAGCTGCTTGGATTACCCTTAGCTAGCAATACAAAAAATGCAGTGGGAGCCCATATATATTTTTTTTAATTATTTATTTAAATAACTAATAACAAAATGGGTTTCCCTGTATTTTGATTGCTGGACATCACAGTGCTGTAAAAATAAATCTTTAAAAAAATGACGTAGCGCTCCGCGGTATTTTTGATTCTCAGCGCAGATAAAGCAGACATCTATGGGTTGCCACCCCCATCTGCCTGCCGTTACCTTGGTTGGCAATCAAAATACAGGGAAGCCCATTAATTTCTATTTAAAAAATAGTTAAAAAAAAAAATGACGTTGGGTCCCCCCATTTTTGATAGCCAGCTAGGGTAAAGCAGACGGCTGTAGCCTGAAAACCACAGCTGGCAGCTTTACCGTGGTTGGGGATCCAATGTGGAGGTCCCCTCAGGCTCTTTTTTATAATTATTTTATAAATATTAATAATTACACAATAAAAGTAGGGTCCCCCCCAAATTGGATCACCAGCCAAAGTAAAGCGGACAGCTGTGGTCTGGTATTCTCAGGGTGGGAAGGTCCATAGTTATTGGGCCTTCACAGCCTAAAAATAGCAGGCCGCAGGCACCCCAGACGTGGCGCATCCACTAGATGCGCCA
This sequence comes from Anomaloglossus baeobatrachus, assembly GCF_048569485.1. Classification (NCBI taxonomy): domain Eukaryota; kingdom Metazoa; phylum Chordata; class Amphibia; order Anura; family Aromobatidae; genus Anomaloglossus; species Anomaloglossus baeobatrachus. The sequence goes on from NC_134356.1 coordinate 65,570,519, forward strand.
ATCCTGGCGCTTCACCCCAGCTCATCCCGTGCCCTGGTGCAGTGGCAAACGGGGTAATAAATCGGGTTGATACTAGCTGTAAAGTCACCTGAGATCAAGCCCAGCAGTTTGTGATGTCATGGCGTCTATTAGATACCCAACATCATAAACTGTCAGTACTAACAAAAACAAAAAATCGACAAAAGAAATTTATTTGAAAAAACAGTCCCCAAAACATTTCCTCTTTCACCAATTTATTGTAAGAAAAAAAATAAAGGGGGCCCACGACGACTCTGGACCATCTAGAATATGGGGGGGAGACACTCAGGGAACGTATCCCCCATTTTCTAGGAGTGCGGACCCTTCATGTGAGAAGTGTGGGTGCAATGAATCTGCACTCACTCTCCCCGGGTCCACAGCAGCAGAGTCCATGTCGTAATGGTTGCTACCAAAGCTGCAATGCCCTGCTCATGAGGTAAGGGCATGCCTAATCAGGAGAACTACTGTAGAGGAAGCTCTGCTCACTGGTATATAGGTGCTCAGAGGTAATAATAGATAAAATTAGTGAGTAACCTCGGCACTCTAAATCTCCCAGACTAAGTCAGTAAGTCACAATGGATAGTAATGCAAAATCACTCTTTATTGGTCCGTATTAAGAAAAAAAATTTTTTCATAAGCATATATGTTTTTGTCCAAAACAAGTTACAAATGACGTTTCGGCCTGAGCCTTCGTCAGATTGGACTTATCTGCATGTAATCATGAAAAATGACAATAATCAGTATCGCATAAGAGTGAGAGAACAATAACATAAACTCGAACAATGTAGAGGTACAATTGGGATGCAGCAAAAAAATTGCAACACAGCAAGAAATGAAACACATGATACAAATGTCATAATACAGTACAAGGACAATATAGTAATGACAAATATGGGGTCAGAGTAGGCTTAGACAGCTCTGGTACGAAAGAGATGTCAATCATAAAGTAACATGTGCAGTAGGTGTAGAGCTACACTATGCATGGCAGAGCTAATGGGTAGACCGACCATAGAAAAAGAACGGAGAAAAAATGGAGAGAAAGTGGAGAAAAAGTGGAGAAAAAGTGGAGAAAAAGTGGAGAAAAAATGGAGAAAAAGTGGAGAAAAAGTGGAGAAGAAGTGGAGAAGAAGTGTTTGTTCATGCCAGATGGGAAATAAATAATTTTTTACCGGCGCTGTCATTTACTGTAATGTGATCATCGGTGTACGGTGTATACCTGTGATCATGTGAGCGGGGACCGGAAAAACCGTCCTGAATCATGATCTCCAGGGTCTCAGCTAGCTCTGAAACCCCGGAGATTTTCTGACGCTGGGGGGCGTTATTCACTTATTTCTGCCTGCTGTTTATAAACGGCAGATCAGAATAAGGCTACATTAACACGACCGATCCATTTTTGCGGTCTGCAAAAAACAGTCCGTTTTTTTTTCACGGGTGCATCCGTGTGGCATCCGTTTCCGTTCCGTAGACGGTCCGTATGTCATCTGTTTGTCATCCGTGTGCCTTCCGTTTTTTTTGTGTACTGCAAAAAAACTGAAGGAGGGTAAATGCATAAATTTACCCAGGATCCATAGCTTCATCCTACATGAGGCGGTCACATGTTCACTCCAGTGCCATTTTCTACTGCTTTTCACAGCGTAGAGCGCTCTGGTGATTTTCTTGTGCTTGTGCACTTCATATCAGTCTTTTCTGTCATTATAATGGCAGAAAGACACATAATGTCCCACTCTCCTGCATTTTGTAATTTTGCACCCTTTGGTGCCTTTCATGTGGCACTAAGGGGTGCTTAGCTTTGTATTTAGCCAAAAAAATGAAAAAAAAAATGACGTTGGGTTCCCCCTAGTTTTGTAGCCAGCTAGGGTAAAGCAGACGGCTGCAGCCTGCAGACCACAGCTGGCAACCTCACCTTGGCTGGTAATCCAAAACTGAGGGCACCCCACGCTGTTATTTTAAATTAAATAAATAATTTAAAAAAAAAAACACGTAGGAGTCCCCCCAAAATTGGATCACCAGCCAAGGTAAAGCAGACAGCTGGGGTCTGATATTCTCAGACTAGGGAGGTCCATGGTTATTGGACTCTCCCCAGCCTAAAAATAGCAGGCCGCAGCCACCCCAGAAGTGGCGCATCCATTAGATGCGCCAATCCTGGTGCTTCGCCCCAGCTCATCCCGCGCCCTGGTGCGGTGGCAAACGGGGTAATATATGGGGTTAATACCAGATGTGTAATGTCACCTGGCATCAAGCCCTGGGGTTGGTGAGGTCAGGCGTCTATCAGATACCCGACATCACCAACCCAGTCAGTAATAAAAAAAAATAGACGACAAACACATTTTTATTTGAAAAAACACTCCCCAAAACATTCCCTCTTTAACCAATTTATTAGGAAGAAAAACAAATCCAGGTCTGGTGTAATCCAAGGGGTTGCCATGACGATCCACACTGTCCCAGTCAATGAAGAGCAGAATGTTCCCCATTGGCTGGGAGAGCAGTGCAGTGACCTGAGCTAACATCAATGGGTCAGCCCAGGTCACTACAGGGCATGACAAGTGCTGCTGTCAGCGAGGTACATTACCTGCGCTGATCTCCAGCACACTGACAGCACCTGTCACTGAGTTCAATGACCGCCGCCTTCACAGCCAGGTATCGCGAGAGGCCCGTGACGTCACCGCTAGTCAGTCTCAGGTCGGAAGCGAGAGAAGGTGATGTGACAAGCGGCGGCCATGGAGGACAGTGACAGCGCTGAGGTCGGGATGGCGGGGCTTCGTTACCGCAGGTAAGCCGAGCGGGACCATGTGTGCAGAGTGTGTGTGCAGAGTGTGTGTGTGTGTGTGTGTGTGTGTGTACATGCCGCGGGCAGGAGGGGGCGGAGCGAGCTGAGCGGGGAAGTGTGGGTTTCCTGCACGTAACTAGGATAAACATCGGGTTACTAACCAAAGCGCTTTGCTTGGATACCCGATGTTTATCTTGGTTACCAGCTTCTGGCAGGCTGCCAGCGATGGCTCCTGCACACTGTAGCTGTAAAAAGCCCTGCTTTTTGCTGGTAGAACTGTTCTCGAATGTATCTAGAACTATCGAATTTTAGCAAAAAAGCTCGAGTTCTAGTTCGATCTAGAACAGCCCCCAAAATCACTCGAACCGCGAACTGGAGAACCGCGAACCGCGAACCGCGCTCAACTCTAGTAGCTACCTCAGATAGGTAACCCCCCCCCGAGAAACAGTTTTCTTCCTCTTGATTTAAAGCTAATTTCCATACTATTTTCTTAGGGAGCATTGCCTGGGCTATTTGTCTCCCTAAATATTGTTAAAAGCCCTATCATTGACTTATTGCTTTCTTTCACTTTGAAGAGAGAACATTTGAGTTGCCCCCATTGTGACAGACAGTTGGAGCTCGAGGTCAGATCACTGGTCGTCGTGATCTAACCTCACGATGAAGGTGTTGCTGTACTCATTGTAGCACCATGACCCCTCCAATGTCTTTCATTATGAGCTTATCCATTCACGGTTTGGGGGTTAGCCCATTTCTAGTAGTGGAAAACCACTGAAGCCACACGATTGTCTATTGTGGTTGAGATTTTTGCTCTTCATGGATAACTTTATCACTCTTTTCATTCTATGACCTGCAAGTAATAGTTGTTCAGAGCTTCTCTTCGAGAAGCCTATAACCGTCAGTGAAGTTTCTTTGTCAGCCTTTTATTTCTTGTTTTGGTGTTTTCTGAATAAAATTCATTTTACCTCACGACCCCGTGTTCTCACTCTTTAAAAAAAAGCCTTTACATCATAGTCTAGCTGAGGTCTACAGTGATCCTTTTATTACGGTTGTGTAATGGAACAATGCCGCCTAACATTACTGTCCCTTTTATATGCCCTCAGGTGTGGTTTTGGCACATCATCCAGTCCCAATGCTTCCATGCCAAGGGTGTCCAGGGTGTCTCCAATTTATAAGTATTTGCTCAGTGATCTTGAAAATGGTTGTACGCGTCTCTGGCTCAGTAGGAGCTTCATCCTGTCAGATCCTCTCAGTATCGCTCTCCGGCTCTCTTATACAGTGCGTTTGATGTGGTCTGTGCTGTGTTAATCAAAAACGACAAGAGATGGGGTCAAATGTTATTTCTACTTAGAGAAACAAACTGGCAGAGGGCTTAGGACTTTCACTCCAGCCTTGTATAATTAAATGGGTAAATGGTAGTGACAATATTAGTTTATGTACATTTTTCATGTGAAAACTATATCTGAAAAAAATTATTCCCCACGTCATGCATTCATGAGAGTAGTACTGAGACCATAAAGCAGTGATGGTTAAAAATCAGTAATGAGAAAATCTACCAAAATGTAAATGTGCAAGTATGATGTGAATCAAATGTACATTATGATATTCTGATTTCTCTTCAGACAAGAAAGCATAATAAACATATGTAAAAAAATGGAAAAAATTACTCACCTAACCCTCAGTTGACCAGTACTTTTCCAGACCTACTTCTTTGATCACCAGTACCATATTCACTGAGCCATCCTTAATGTCTTCATCTTTCTTGTGCTGACTAGACCTTGAAGTCACACTATCACGCAGCATCATGTTGTTGTGGCATAGTCAGTCCAAGAGACTTAAAAAAATCTGGGTGGTGGTAGATGCCAAAAATGGAGCCTACCGGTGACCAGTGTCACGCACGGAGTAAAAGATGTCCATATATAACGTGCAAAAAGCTGGAGGGAAAAGAGTGCAGTAGGGTTTTACCCAGTAACAAGGATTAAAAGTAATAAGGTGTTGAGGAGAACCATTGAATCAAATACTTAATTAACCTCTGGACATAGAGGACTGTGGGAAGTGTGTTCAATGAAATCGATTCTCTATACATAAGCCAGTCTTCAGAGATATACAAGATGGCCCAGATGACGTCACAGACCCGCCCACCAGCATCACCCTAGATCCACCCCGATGACATCATAGACCTGCCCATGAGTATCACCACAGATCCTCCCCAATGACGTCATTGACCCACCTACGATGATGCCCACCAATTAGCTCATGGACTAACACATTGTTCGGTTGAACTGACTGACCACTGACCAATGAACACATCCGGGCATGCCCACTGTAGAGCCAACTATGCCCCTTTTCCTAGTTTATATAAGGGCATGTTCTTGGAATAAATGAGGCTGTTTTTGGGTCACCTCTGATCAAGGAAAGATGAACATCCGACTGTGTGTGTCTGATGTCATTTTTCAAGCATGCACTTGATGCTCATTAATTAGGTCAGGCATTAGTTAACACGTGAACCTTAATATGAGTTCTCACTAACAAAGGGAATGTGCTCACCTTATTGGGTTGTGTATCCCACAACCAGAAGTAAAGCCTGTAACCAGCTGCTGCAGACTCCATGTGCTGAAGAAGCCAAACATCAGAAACACTGTAAATGTGGAACTGTTACTGCGCTGCTGGAGATACGACACACATCCATGAGAAGTAAAATATAAGGTGATTTAATAAATGTGTTTCGAAGTGTAACCCCATTTCTTCATCAGGAAATCCACCAGTATCAGTTACACAGTTCCACATTTAGTGTTCCCGAGTGACCATATGTAACGTGTGACACACGCGATCAGACCAACGTGTGTCTGACGCACTACCAAAAAACACCACAAAAAGGGGGAAACACCAAAGTAACAATACAACGGAGGTCCCTAGCACTAGGGACAGGGGGAGGGGACACCTCCTGCACTCACCTCAAGCTGAATCCTGAGCTCCCTAGCGTCCCTATACAGGTTCTTTCAACCTGTCGGCAAGCAGGATACCCGGGTCCCTCAGCTGGCCCTAAACTCACCCTGTCTAATGAGTATGCCGACGAGAACACTAGACTCGCCACTAAAAAAAAATTTTAGGTGAACTCAGTATGCCTTGAAGAGATACACTGATCACTATTAAACTCTCATGGCCCTAGAGCACAGTAAACATGTAATATTTTTTAATTGCTCACTTAACCCTCACCTGTCTTGCTGCATGGCCCTGCTCTAAGCTGTCTTCTCCCTTGGTCACAAGAAAGTCTTTACTAAGCCATACTCATCATCTTCTTGTTTCTGGTGTTCTTCGTCATTTCCTACTGACTTGGCCATGAGGTCATGACATTGTGGTCTAGTCAGCCAAGGAGATGTTAAGTATGCCAGGTATTAGAAGATTTTGAAGATCACCCACTGAACATCCCACCAGTGATGGGACTGAAGAAGACAGGTGAGCCTCCTTTTCAAATCCAGGAGAATTGTGACCAGCGGATTCCAATTTTGCTGGATTATCACTAATAAAATTGCAAAACATTCAAATTTTGGTGAATCCAATTTTTGGGGGAAATTTTAGGCTAGCTGAACTCATCTTGAAGCAATTTGCTTATGTCTAATAAAAATATTACAAAATTCTAGATTTCAAAAAATCACAGTTAAGTTTTACAGCAAATCTTATTTTATATATTTTTTATGACCTTGGTTGAGTGTTTGAGGTCATTGTCTTGCTGAAGCACATATTACCTGGAGATTGAGACCAAATCTTCAATGGTTTGTCATCATTCTGTTGTTCTTTACTCCTCATCAATCTGCTGCTCTACAGCTATTCCCTCTATTCTCTAAGGAGTAATACATTTGGACCAAAACTGTATAATTGTGGCTCATCTTTCCAAAACACAAACTTTGAGTTTTTAATGCAAAATTTATTGTTACAAGAGAAATTTCAACTTTTTGGGGACCTTCTGTTTCGGGTGAACATGATGTCTCAAAGTTCATAAAAGATCGCAATGGTGATTCGATCGGTATAATTTAGTTCTCTTTACTTCTGCGCAATTTTCATTGCCAACCATTGCATTCCTGGTCATCAGTTTTGTCTTGCCTGTGCTCTTTCTCAAGAGTTTGAAACAAACATCTAAAAACTATTGACTGCCACAAAAGACTTCTTCTTGCCAGGAAATGTTTTGGATGACCACCTTGTCCTTTCGAATTTACATTAAATTTTAAATTCCCTTGGATTAACTTTCTGAATAAGAGCCTACTTCTTTGCCTATGTGTGTATCTCTATGCACAGCTGCTGCTTTGGGCACTACTGTCAGGGCAATGGAATTAAAGGGAAGGAGGAGACCACTGCCATAAGACTAAATTTTAAAATAGTTGCCAACTTGCTCTGGATGTATGCCCTCCTCACCCCCAGGTATATCCATCACTGAAAATAGCAATGCTTCTGAGAACACATTTCTTTTTGCTTCTTTTATTTAAGAGTTTTCAAATATATCTCTGATTTCTTTTTGTCCTTTACCAAATGTCAGGCTCAAACAGAAGATAAAAGAAGAAAAGGACAGTTCATAGGCTATCAACATAAAGCCATACTATGTATAGAGAATATATTTTACATGCATGACATGGCATAGACATTGCTGTCCAGGAAGTCATAACTCAAAGACTTCTGAATGTGAACAATATGTATAAAAAGGTCTTCGTTAAAAGGCCATAAAAATGGTAACTACAGGCCAAATATAAGACAATTAATAATAAAAATAATAATAATAAATTTACAGTTGCCGAGGAACGGAGATCGTCCGGGAGTGGTCCCTCTGGGCCGTACACCGGACTCCCCTGGAGGAACTAACAGAGATAACTCCTATACAGGGTTTGGCAGGCGCATCACCAGGGGGCCTAAATGCACAGCAGCCAGGACTAGTGGAGTCAGCTCTGATGGACTGGTGAGTCAGATGTCCGGTACAGATTTGCTCAGATGTGGAGGCACGGATGTGAAGGACCAGACGTGGCAGCTTGCAGATGGTGACTCAGACGTGGCAGTATATAGGTCAGTCATGGCGAACCTTTTACAGGCCGAGTGCCCAAACTGTAGCCCTAAACCCAATTTTTTTTCCGAAGTGCCAACCAATCCTATTATATAAAGAATTGATTTTAATCTTACCTTTGCCGTCTTCTCTTCAGCAGGGGACATCACGCTCATGCATGCTTACCACACATTGAAGCTGAGCCCCTGCCCTTTCCAGACACAGCAGTTGGATTGATCTTTCTGGAAAAAATTGCAGCATATTAGACAGAGATTTTAGTCTGGAATGCAATCAGATGTCACCCTGTAATCCACATCTACATTTCAAAGTCTGAACATCCTGAAATCCCATAAAGACGTACGAGTTGCTCCCCTCCCCATCATTGTGTAGTTCTGTCCCCTTCCTCGGCCACTTCCTGGTAAACATGTCCCCCATCCTGATATATATGTCCTACATTCTGGTATATTTGTCCCTATCATGGCCCCATCCTGGTAAATGTCCTCCATCCTGGTAAATGTTACCCATTCTGGCATGTTCCCCCATGCTGGTAAATGTACCCCATCCTGATATATTGCCCATCCTTGTATATGTTCCCCCATCATGGCATGTACCCCATTCCTGGTAAATGTCCTCCATCCTGGTAAATGTTCCCAATCCTGGTTAATTTACCCCCATCCAGGTAAATGTACCCCTTCCTGGTAAATGTACCCTATTGTGGCATGTTTCCTCCATCCTGGCATGCATGTTTCCTCCATCCTTGCATGCATGTTTCCTCCATCCTGGCATGCATGTTTCCTCCATCCTGGCATGCATGTTTCCTCCATCCTGGCATGCATGTTTCCTCCATCCTGGCATGCATGTTTCCCCATCCTGGCATGCATGTTTTCCCCATCCTGGCATGCATGTTTCCCCATCATGGCATGCATGTTTACCCATCATGGCATGCATGTTTTCCCCATCCTGGCATGCATGTTTCCTCCATCCTGACATGCATGTTTCCTCCATCCTGACATGCATGTTTCCTCCATCCTGACATGCATGTTTCCTCCATCCTGGCATGCATGTTTCCCCATCCTGGCATGCATGTTTTCCCCATCCTGGCATGCATGTTTCCCCATCATGGCATGCATGTTTCATCCATCCTGACATGCATGTTTCCTCTATCCTGACATGCATGTTTCCTCCATCCTGGCATGCATGTTTCCCCATCGTGGCATGCATGTTTCCCCATCATGGCATGCATGTTTCCCCATCATGACATGCATGTTTCCTCTATCCTGACATGCATGTTTCCTCCATCCTGACATGCATGTTTCCTCCATCCTGACATGCATGTTTCCTCCATCCTGGCATGCATGTTTCCTCCATCCTGGCATGCATGTTTCCTCCATCCTGACATGCATTTTTCCCCATCAAAGCATGCATGTTTCCCCATCCTGGCATGCATGTTTCCCCATCATGGCATGCATGTTTCCCCATCATGGCATGCATGTTTCCCCATCATGGCATGCATGTTTCCCCATCATGGCATGCATGTTTCATCCATCCTGACATGCATGTTTCCTCCATCCTGACATGCATGTTTCCCCATCGTGGCATGCATGTTTCCCCATCATGGCATGCATGTTTCCCCATCATGACATGCATGTTTCCTCTATCCTGACATGCATGTTTCCTCCATCCTGACATGCATGTTTCCTCCATCCTTACATGCATGTTTCCTCCATCCTGGCATGCATGTTTCCTCCATCCTGGCATGCATGTTTCCTCCATCCTGACATGCATGTTTCCCCATCAAAGCATGCATGTTTCCCCATCCTGGCATGCATGTTTCCCCACCATGGCATGCATGTTTCCCCATCATGGCATGCATGTTTCCCCATCATGGCATGCATGTTTTCCCCATCCTGGCATGCATGTTTCCTCCATCCTGACATGCATGTTTCCTCCATCCTGACATGCATGTTTCCTCCATCCTGGCATGCATGTTTCCCCATCCTGGCATGCATGTTTTCCCCATCCTGGCATGCATGTTTCCCCATCATGGCATGCATGTTTCATCCATCCTGACATGCATGTTTCCTCCATCCTGACATGCATGTTTCCTCCATCCTGGCATGCATGTTTCCCCATCGTGGCATGCATGTTTCCCCATCATGGCATGCATGTTTCCTCTATCCTGACATGCATGTTTCCTCCATCCTGACATGCATGTTTCCTCCATCCTGACATGCATGTTTCCTCCATCCTGGCATGCATGTTTCCTCCATCCTGACATGCATGTTTCCCCATCAAAGCATGCATGTTTCCCCATCCTGGCATGCATGTTTCCCCATCATGGCATGCATGTTTCCCCATCATGGCATGCATGTTTCCTCCATCCTGGCAAGCATGTTTCCTCCATCCTGACATGCATGTTTCCTCCATCCTGACATGCATGTTTCCTCCATCCTGCCATGCATGTTTCCCCATCCTGGCATGCATTGTTCCCCACCCTGGCATGCATTGTTCCCCATCCTGGCATGCATGCCCCCCCCATGCTGGCAAGCATATTTCCCCCCATCCTGGCATGCATGTCATCCCCCCCATGCTGGCATGCATGCCCCCCCCCCCATGCTGGCATGCATGTCCCCCCCATTCTGGAATGCATGTTCTCCCACCCCATGCTGGCATGTGCGTTCCCCCTCCCCCACCCCATGCTGGCCTGTGCGTTCCCCCACCCCATACTGGCATGTGCGTTCCCCCACCCCATGCTGGCATGTGCGTTCCCCCTCCCCCACCCCATGCTGGCATGTGCGTTCCCCCTCCCCCACCCCATGCTGGCATGTGCGTTCCCCCTCCCCCACCCCAAGCTGGCATGTGCGTTCCCCCACCGCCACCCCACGCTACCAAGTGCGTTCCCCCCCACCCCACGCTGCCATGTGCGTTCACCCCCACCCCACGCTGGCATGTGCATTCCCCCACCCCCACCCCACGCTGGCATGAGCGTTCCCCCACCCCATGCTGGAGCTGCCCCCCCATCCCCACCTTGGCACAGCTGCACACGAGTTATAAAAAAAAAAAGCAACACAAAACTTACCTTCCTGCACCCGCTCCACCGCTGCGCGCTGCTGGGTCCTCAGTTCCCACGCGGCCAGCAGACGACGCCGGCGCCGCTCGCTGACGCTCCTCCATCTCCTAGGCAACACACCTGCAGCCTGGGGAGGAGGAGTGTCAGAGCGGAGGAGAAATGTCTCCTCCGCTCCAACACAGATTTGATCTGCCGGCGCGACTGCACTAGCAGACCAAAGCTGCAGGATCGGGCGACAGCACGCGTGCCAGCAGAATGGGCTCAGCGTGCCCCTGGTGGCACGCGTGCCATAGGTTCGCCATCACTGATATATGTGGTAATTTGAATGTGGCAGCATGGAGGTAGTGGCAGTAAGAAGGCTCTAAGAAGAGACACATGTTAGCGGTACAAGCAACTGGAACTAGGATACGAAACACAGAACTAGACACAGTAGTAGTCACCTCCTCTAAGGGGAGGCAGTCTTAAATACCTTTAGGGTGATAGCTAACCTCAAGGATCACTTCCAGGTAATGGAACGCAGGCCCTTTAAAAAAGGGGGCGTGGCTGTGTGTACACCATATGGACACCCCCAAAAGGCCTACATGTGGCCTAGAAGCAGGAGGAGGCCATGGCAGACCCCGGGAGCAGGAACGGAGCACAAGGGACTGGAGGGCAGGTGAAGACAACGGCTCCCCCGCCTCGGCCTTGGAGTGAGAGCGTGCAGAGGTGCTGTGTTGGGGCTCTGGGTGCTACAAATAATAATGAGAGCCAATTAATTATAATTTTAAGTATTAATACATACAAAATAATACTTTGAAAAGAAGACATACATGCTATGTTCCAGAGATGGACACAGCCATCTGGTGGCCTTCATGCAAGAGAATGTATGGGCCCCTAGTTATCTAGTATTTCATCATCTAACACCCCCTTATGTTACAAAGGTAGAAAGACACTCACAGTGTATGGTGAGTAGGCCCACAGGTTGCACCCTTAGCATGTCCATTCCTCTTATGCTCTACATAATCACTTTCCACAAGATCATGTACATGTGCTGTACTGCATGGGAATGGCCTCTTCCCACATCCTGACCTATATAGATATGATGTAATTCCACTGGGCACACTTGGTTTGCTGCTTGCCCATGCACCCGAGCATTATGAACACCATGGCCTTTCAGTGGTAGATCATAGAGCAGACTAGGGTAATTCTCAACTTTGAAAGGTATCCTCTATCATCTATCAATGGAATATTGAATAGCTTCCCGATGGCTGAGACCTAGCTCTAAAGAGGTCATTTACACTGATCATTCGCACCTCTGCTCCATTCATTCCTTTAGAAGACCTGGAGACCAGCCAGGTGCAGCACTCAGCTATTCCCGGCCGTCCCATTAAGAATGAAAGGACCTGTAATGCACAAGATGAACCACTGTTTCATTCACATGGGCCCAGGTCTCAGCATTAGTGGGGGTCTCAGCAGTCAGACCCCAGCAATTAGGCAGTTCTCATCTATCTAATGCATGGGTCCCCAATTCCAGTCCTCAAGGGCCGCCAACAGTGCATGTTTTCAGGATTTCCTTAGTATTGCACATGTGATAATTTAATCACCTGCACAGTTGATGATTTCAACACCCATGCAATGCTAAGGAAATCCTGAAAACATGCACTGTTGGCGGCCCTCGAGGACTGGAGTTGGGGAACCCTGATCTAATGGATAGGGGATATCTTTTGAAACTTGAACTCGATGTAGATTGTGAGCCCCAATGGGAACAGTATTAATCACATCTGTAAAATGCTGTGGAATTAATAGTGCTATATAAGTGAGTAAAATAAATAAAAAATAAATACCCTTTTAACACTTGCCAGGGCATATCTTAAATATGTATCCCTTAAAACAGTGTTCTCCACCTCCAGTCCTCAAACATGATCTGTTGGTGGCTTTTGAAGACTGGAGTTGGGGAACATGCAAAACAAGAATGCCGCGGAGACACCATCACATGTTTCTCAACGCTGGCAGAAAACTAGCCAGGTCTTTCACTGGGAAGGAACAACCATGGGAAGGGCAGTCTCCAGTCAAGGAAACCGCCTATACCAAAACATGGTATCCATCCACAGACAGCTGTTTCGGGGTATTTGCCCCTCATCAGTATGGAGTAGGAAACTGGCTAGTGGGAGCAATAAAGGTAAAAAAGTTTTTTTCAGCTCACCCGGTAATCAGTAGAACTGGTTCCTTTGTCCAGGACGGAGCAAGAAGGTGGTCTCCGTGTTCAGGAGTGGAATGGCAACAGGTTTTGGAAAGTATTTCTGTCCAGCAACACGACCAGAGATGGTGTGATTAAAATTTCATTTTATTTTAGAAAAAACATAAAACTAACATGACGTTAGATGGACATCCAAAGCAGATAAAAAACGTCTTACGCGTTTCAAGCCAGTGTGGCTTTTAATCTTAGACATATGCTGCTTGAATAAGACACAATATGTATGTATGTGTCTTATTCAAACAGAATATGTCTAAGATTAAGAGCGACACTGGCTTGACACGCGAAAGACGTTTTTTTATCTGCTTTGGATGTCCATCTAACGTCATGTTAGTTTTATGTTTTTTTCTAAAATAAAATGAAATTTGAATCAAACCATCACTGGACGTGTTGCTGGACAGGAAATACCTTTCCAATACCTAGTGGGAGCAATGCCTAGTAGAAGACTACATAGGTAAGGATGGTTGACCTCGGGGAGATCAACATCCACCACCGCGGAGACACCATCACGTGTTTCTCAACACAGTGACACTAGAACAAGGCCCCCTGGGAAAATGTGCAAAACAGGGGGCATTGTTATAGAGTCACTGCGTTGAGAAACACATGATGGTGTCTCTGCGGTGTTGGATGTTGATCTCCTTGAGGTCAACCATCCTTACCTATGTGGAGTTGGGGAACACACCGTGCATTTTATGTGATGTATATAATATTATATTAGTTTTAAAAAAAAATGTAAAAAACCATCTACAACTGTAAAAACGAATTGTGTTAAACAAAACCTAAAAAACAAGAAACATAAACACTTTTTGATATCTTATTTTTATCCAAACCAAGTAAACAAAAGTGAGAAAATTGCTTTTTTCTTTTATATAGACTACCCCCCAAAAAAATACACCTTGTCCTAAAACATGTCACACCATTATCATGGAATTTTGATTTGGCGGTGTGCATGTAAAATAAATCCTAAAAAAAATAAAGTTACCGCAAGATACTTCTGGTTACTTATCTTGGGGAATATATGTTACGGAATCAGTTGGGCAAAATAAAAAATCCTATCCGTTGCAATGATTTTTCCCCTGAGAATAGATTCCCTTCACCACTAGATTGTGGCCAAACATCAATCTTAATAGTTGTTACTTAAAGCTACCGGCACGGGACTTTCCAAATCTACAACCATTCATCTTCAGCATCTTCTAGACAGATAGCTTCATATACAGACTTGGAAGATAGTCCAGACCATTGGAGGGAAGCTTTCACTTGCAAATATAGCTGATTGTATACCTGACTTCATTCCTACCAGAGTAACAAAAACTCCATTAACTGGCTCTGAGTCGTGGCCAGAAGCTCCAATGTTGTTGCTTCTTGGTCCATATAAGATAACATCACAGGAGAAGAAGAATGTCTTCTTAACGACCCATCAATTGTATTGAATTTCTTAACGAGTATCTGTCACGTGCCATAAATATGATTTTTATTTTGTGTAGTTGATGCACTTTTTCTTAATTCGGTATTGTTGTTTTTTTTTAACTCCCTCTTCCCTGCATGTAAATCTAGCCTTGATAGCCAAGGGGGTATGATCCTCAAAAAGATTCCCCCGGAGAAGACTTGAGGATTACAACCCTTGGCTAACAACCCCAGATTTACATGTATAGGGAACTGTTACGTCACCACCGGAGTCCGCTCAATCGACTTCTACTCCGATTGCTAGGCGACGTCGTGTTCCTGCCGCAGATAGTGCTGGTGAGAGGAGTTGATGCCAGCGGCGCCGGTGGGCGCAGGCTCTGCTCATCCACTGGTCTGATTTCCTGGGGATATGCAGTGCCACTGGCTGACTATAGGTGGCGGGTGTCTCCCAGCTGAAGTATAATCAATCAGCTACAGCCTATGGGAAGACACCACACCCTTTTGAATGCCCCTCCTGTCTGCTGACCTCTGCCAGAGATAGTTCCCGAAAATTCTGGCTCCTGTTTCGTCCTGTTCTGTGATTTCATGTGCTGATTACCGCTTGTTTCCTTTCTACCCTCCTGCCTGCTGTTTTTGTACCTCGCTGCCCGATCCGGTTTTGACCTCTGCTTGTTTCTGATTTACGTCCTTGCCTGCTGATTCTGTCCCTGTTCTGCAATTCCTGGTTTGACCCTGCCTGACGACTACTCTCTCAGACTACAGCCTTCCACAGGTAGTGATCTCCAGGGCTCTGTGTAATTCAAAATCCCTGTATAGTTATTAAAGGGTTTCAGGGTTCTGGGGTTCCTGCTTGGTGAGTGGCTTCCCTCTAGCCTGTCCATTACAGCCCGTCTGAGTCTGTGGATCCAGGCAGGCGTTACAGGAACAAATCAAATGAATGGATAGGCAAATGACAAAAGAAGAACACCAAATTCAGTAGCACATATTTATGGTAACTTGCGGTTCTTTTTCTAAATATTACCTTCCGAACACCTACTCTACCTTGACAACATTCATAGACTTTTAAACACCAAATGTATCAAAATTAAAATATTCAATAATTTCTTTAAAGGGAATCTTTCTCAGCATGCTTTTGCTAGCTCATCTGAAAACAGGATTATGTAGGCAAAGAAATACTGAATCCAATGATGTATCACTTAGTTTACAGTGTTCTAACACAGACTAGCTGTAGCTCTCCACAGGTGGTCCTTGGCTCTTGGACAACTGTTCTGATTATTCTTTTTACCCCTCTCTCTGAAATTTTGCAAAGAACATGGTTGTGGCTGGTTTATGGTGAAATTATGTTAATTCTACTTGCAATGTATGACTCCAAGAGTCCTCACTGGAATCTTCAGTAGGTTACAAATTCTTCTGTAAGCAATACCATCACTATGTTTTACAACAATGAGATTGGGAGGATCTTGAGACAGCTCACTGGTTTTACCCATCATGAGATGTTTCTTGTGTGGCACCTTGGTAATGGGACAACTTTTAATAGGCCATCAGATGAACCAGTTGGTAGGATTGCTTTCTAATTATTGATAGATTGCAGCTATTGCCATGACTTTAAAGGGTTTTTTGCATCTTTCTTTCTTTATGTGTTTAATACACCTTCCCTGTGTCATTTCTCATTATTACATATCACTAAATGTAGGGAAATCTATAGTTTAATTTATTTGTGTACATTAGATGGGTTATTAGTGACATTTGGTGAGAAATTCAAGTCAATGGCACATCTCAATAAATTAGAATATCATCAAAAAGTTAATTTATTTCAGTAATTCAATACAAAAAGGGAAACGCATATATTATATAGAATCATTACACACAGAGGGATCTATTTCTATATATAATATAGAGTCATTACACACAGAGGGATCTATTCCTATATATTCTATATATTATATAGAGTCATTACACACAGAGGGATCTATTTTTATATATTATATAGAGTCATTACACACAGAGAGATCTATTCCTATATATTATATAGAGCCATTACACACAGTAGGATCTATTTCTATATATTATATAGAGTCATTACACACAGAGGGATCTATTGCTATAAATTATATAGAGTCATTACACACAGAGTAATCTGTTTCACGCGTTTATTTCTGCTGATGTTGATGATTATGGCTTACAGCCAATGAAAACCCAAAAGTTATTATCTTAGAAAATTAAAATATTATATAAGACTAACTGAAAAAATGATTTTAATCACAGAAATGTTGGCGCCTACTGAAAAGTCCTTTTGCATGAATTTCTGCATTAATGCGGCGTGGCATGAAGGCAATCAGCCTGTGACTACTCAGGTGTCATGAAAGCCGAGGTTGCTTTGATAGCAGCCTTTAGCTGCCGATCTCAAGATTACTGGGCATCACTGCCATCAAACCCCCAACAAACGTATGCTTTAGATAGGTGTAAACTTGATTTATGAAGGATTAACCCTTTAATTGGCTAGTTGCTCTCCTTTCACCCCCCTCTAGCTTTGATATCCTTTTTAGAGGATGTTTTGTGATCAGGCTATTATCAACCCATTAATGACAAGGCCTTTGTCCCTTGGTAAGGAGATTATTGATCGCGCTACTTGACTCCGTTTTCCGTTGACTCTCCAAAACCTAGTTCTGCTGCTTGATTTACCAAGTGCACTGAGTGTTGAAGAAACTCACTGCTGATTTTTTTTCAATCTATGTTTTAAGTCAATGTCTAGTAAAGCATAAAGAAATGCTGAAAGATGACAAGTCCATGTGAAGGAAGTAAATTGCTTCTCTAATCGGTTGTCAGTGAACAGAGTATCTGGCTATTTCATAAAAGAAATTATGCAATGACGGCAAGCAGAAACTTTATATCTCATTAAGTACAAGTTGTTTACCATAACATATGGCTCATTACGAAGGGCCAGGATGTCTGGAATTATTATCGGCTAAATTGGTCCTATTGGATTTCTTGTTAAGATACCTGTTTCCTCTGAACCTCTGTACTTCACGTCTTCTGCATCTAGTATATTAATCCCTGTTATGCATGACTTTCATATTACACCTGTTACTGAATTCCATACTTTGGTATCTAAGATCTAGATTATTCAGGCACTGATGTAATGTACAATGCCGGCTAATGACAATGCCGTGCTCAATTAATCCAGGTCACATCTCCTTCGTCTTCTGACTAATTGCATAAACTATTAAACAATAATAAAATATGGGGAACAGATGGAAACTGTTCTATCGAGCATGATATCGTTGGAAATGATGATTGTTAGTCAAGATTCTTAGAGCTGAAGTTACATCAATACAGATTTCTAGGTGTTAATATTATCAACAGAGATGAGCAAATCTCCTAAAATTCAAATTTGGCAAATTTGAATTGTCTTGAATTTATTCAGTGTGAATTGAGTATGTCTTAAAATACTCTGAGGTCTTTCTAGACTAAAAATAATAATACTCTCTACACTAGAGAAGAGTGGATTGAATTGTGCAGGATCAAATTCAAGTAGAATTTCCTGACTTTCCGGATTTCACAAAAATTCAAAAATGTTGAGATTTGATTTGCTGTTCGCGAAAAACATAAACTTGCCCTTCACCATTTTCCACTTTGCTGAAGGATCAGAGAGCCAGATAATGTAATTTGGAAGTACCGGACGGCTTTCCCATAATGTCCTGCAGCTACGAAATCCTACGAATTGTCAGACCTTGTACAGTGGTGGTCAGTACCTGTGCCATCACAGATCAGCATTCCCAGTGGAGCACAGTTTGTATGGCAGAATCATTTTCCATCTCCAGAGTCACTGGGTAAAGGCCGCTTTACACGCAGCGATCTCACTAGCGAGATCGCTAGCATGCGTACCCGCCCCCATTGGTTGTGCATCATGGGCAAATCGCTGCCCGTGGCGCACAACATCGCTCTGACCGGTCACAGTACTTACCTGCCTAGCAACATCGCTGTGACTGGCGAACCACCTCCTTTCTAAGGGGGCGGTTCGTTCGGCGTCACAGCGACGTCACTAAGCGGCCGCCCAATAGAAATGAAGGGGGCGGAGATGAGCAGGACGAACATCCCGCCCACCTCCTTCCTTCCTCATTGCGGGCAGCCACAGGTACGATGTAGTTCCTCGTTCCTGCAGTGTCACACATAGCGATTTGTGCTGCCGCAGGAACGACGAACAACCAGCTTCCTGCAACAGCAACGATATTTGGGAACTGGACAGCGTGTCAACGATCAAAGAAAAGGTGTGTATTTTTGATCGTTAGCGGTCGCTCGTACGTGTCACATGCAATGACGTCGCTAATGAGAGCGGATGTGTGTCACGAATTCTGTGACCCCAACGACATTGCATTAGCAATGTCGTTGCGTGTAAAGCGGCCTTAAGTCTCTCTTTTCTGTAAAGTCTAAGCTCTTGTGGTCAGCGAGGTTCTCTCACTCTTCTTTCCGCCATGTATATTTTATAAGGAATTACAAGCTTTTGAGTATTGAAATTTGCTCAAATTTATTTGACAGAAATTGATTTGTTTGGTGAAAATTTGCAAAGTTGGCGAATTTATATTTCAAAAGATTCACTCATCTCTACACCTCACCTGCCCCTTGTGACGAACCGGCGCCGCCATAGCCGCAAGCAGCCTGCTGCGGTTCCTGTTGCGCCCAGGTGCCGGCTGCCGTTCTTGGCCGTGCCTCGGGTCGTCCAGTTGGCTGTTCCTTCCACCACGTCTAAGTGTGGAGAGGCGGCTAGTGCGCATGCGTGCGCCGATTTACCCCAGCCAGAGTTTAAGCCCGGTGTTTTGCCTAGTGAGCATGCTCAGCCTGATTGTGTTATGTCTGAGACTAAGTCCTCAGTTCAGGCTACTGAGCATGCTCCCACAATTAACCCTAACAGCCTCTTTGCACAGGTACTTGGACTTCGTGCTGTGTCTAAGTTCTGGGATGTGCCTACTGAGCATGCTCAAACTGATAGTCTGCTTTCTGAGCCTGTTGCTCAGGCTACTGGGCATGCTCAGGCACTTAGTGCACCAGAGGCTAGGTCCGGTAAGGACCTCACTGAGCATGTCCGTGAGGTGGCAGGCCCTGATAGGGCAGAGGGTGTCAGGTGTCCTGATGACGTGGCAACTCCGGACTGGCTCGCAGAGGCCCGCCCCTATAATCTGGCACCTCAGTATTGGTCGTCAGACGATGACTGGTGAAGTGTTTGGGGCGTGGCTGCCATGAGCTCATCAATGATGTGGCGGTTCCGGATAGGTCGCATGTGACGTCACTGATGACATGGCACTCTGCTATTGGACCTTGGTGGTTCCACCCTGGGTTTGGGGCGGACCCAGGTTATAAAAGGGGCTGGACACAACATGGAGGTGCGCAGTCTTCACTTTTGCTCAGTCAGAGCACACCTCCATCTTAGAGCCTCATTGCGGCATAAGCCTATGTTGGGAAGCGATAGGTAGGGTTAGGCGAACGGTGCCTGTCACGCCAAGATTCGTGGCTCGGCACATCAGGGTCAGGCGCCGTGCTTCCCTCCTGCCGTTCCAGTCTTGCTATAGCAGCCCAGTGGCGTTAACTGGGCTGCGGCTGCTGTGCTTCCTGTCCGATTGTGCCCCCTACGCACACGGACAACACACCTGCTGCGCCACCTGTCCGGTTGTGCCCTCTACGCGCACGGACAGCGTACCCCAGGACCCCTGTGGAGTTAACAGGGTGTTCCTTATCCTCCTCGGCTTCCCGGTCAACGCTACTGGTGTACCCATCTGGCCTGACGTGTCCTACACACACGTGGCCAGTCGAGAGGTGGCCAGAAACGCTAATCGGAGGACCGCTCGGCCTGACGTGTCCTACACACGTGGCCGACAGGGCGCTTTCGTGGCGGTCTTCTGGTCAACGCTACCTGGTTACCACCCGGCCTGACGTGTTTCCTGCACACGTGGTTGGTGTAGCGCTAGGTGCACCAAAACGCTAATCGGGTTGTCGCCCGGTCTGACGTGTCCCAGCACACGTGACTGGTTCCCAGAGTTCCTGGGTTATCTCAGAGCCATCCAGCTCTATAGTCTCCGCCTAACCCTCAGGTGCCAGCAGCTCCTTTGTCATCTGGAGCACGGTGGGCCCCGACTGGCGATTAGGATATATACCCCTTGGTCCTAATCTGCCGCTCCCCCCGTAACACCCCTCTTCACAGTTATCCAAAAGTTCCTCCATGCAGTTCATTCCCTTCTATCTGGTCTTTCTTGTTCACGGTGCTCTTTGGTGTTTTACTACACTTCTCATGACATCATGACAATGCTGGGTTACGTGTGTCATGATATTTCAAGAGGTCACTTATTAGGAATCAAGCAACATCATATTCTCTGTTGTGAAGAACAAAGTAAAGATGAATGGATCTTTTGAATTCGAATTTGTTGGCTTGTAAGACTTTTCCACAAAAAATTGCTTTACAACAAATGACAGAGTCCACAAGAATAATATTTTGTTTCAATATGATCCGACTATTCGATGCATCTACAAACGGAATGCAACTCTGTTGTACATACTATCAGTCTTGTGCCTGATTGAGCTATACTGGGAAACACTGTTCTCCGATGCCCCGGTGGTATACTGACCAACACTGTACAATGCAGAAAACGTCGCTTAATAATGTGATAACTGACAGGCATTTGAGAAATCC
This sequence comes from Anomaloglossus baeobatrachus, assembly GCF_048569485.1. Taxonomy (NCBI): domain Eukaryota; kingdom Metazoa; phylum Chordata; class Amphibia; order Anura; family Aromobatidae; genus Anomaloglossus; species Anomaloglossus baeobatrachus. The sequence goes on from NC_134356.1 coordinate 65,591,713, forward strand.
TGCACAGCCATAGAAAGCAACATAAGCCCATGCTCTGATGCTTCACCAATGTAGGGAATGGTGCCAGCCACCATTTTTTACCGAATCTCAAATTCTTCGAATGCGAACGGAACTTTTAGGAAATTCAACTCAAATACGATTACCTGTGGATCAATTCACTCATCTGTTGTCATCATCATAATGAAGTCACAGGTGATCACTGACTTTTGAACACTTCTTTGCCTCCTTTTTAACATTAATTTCCAGGACGCCACATGACAGCACGGTAGGAGTTGCTCCTTTGACCTTTACAGGGACAGGAAACGCAAGAAGTTAAAAGCCCCTCCCCATCCCCCTTTCCTCAGTGTTTTTCCTGTCCCTGTACAGGACGGACGCAAGTCTTACCGTCGGGATGTACGGGGTCCTGGCGGATCGGGGGGGCTTGCTCTCTCCTTCCGGCCTGTCAAGCAGCCCCTGGCCGACACCTCTAAAGGAGAGGTCCCTCAGCCGGCCGGAGGAGCAGGAGTTCCCGGCAAAAGCCGCTTCCCTCAGGTGAGGGCTCTCGGCATCCCGCTGTCTGCCGCGGCCATGTGGCACTTCCGGGTGTGCGCGCGCCATGCGTTCCAGCCTGACACGCACGCTGAGGCATGTGCAGTGCAAAGACTTCCGCATTTCCTGGTCGGAATATGGCGGCGCCCTGGAAGGCGGCGTGTGATCCGGGACGGAACACTGGAGGCGGGAACGGGCCCTGTCGTCGCCCAAACAGGTATCAAACCTTGGGAACGGGGAAGTGTGCATTCTGTGCGTTTCTGTATAACGACCTACTCACTGCTTATTACAATGGATGAAGGTGACAGGTCAGATGCTAGCCCCCCTGACGAATCCCAGGGTCACGTAAGTGCAGGTATCAGGAATCTGACCTGTAATGGTGTGGGTAGAGCCTGATTCGGTCTCCCCTTCCTTTAGGATTCTTCCACGGCACGCACAGGCACTATCCTTAAAAAAGTTCAGAGGAAGTCGGCCAGAATAAAAAAGTGTGCAGTCTGTCATTCACATCTGTCAGAGTCCTGCACTAAAATTAGAAATTTAGCCTTGGAACTTTCTAAGTAGATTATGCTGCATGGTGAGGTTGCTGCCTGATGTTTTGCTGGGATCAGCAGCCCTCAATGTTTAAGTTCAGAATTTACCTGTTGATGGAACCTTATGTGGATCCTCCTGTTGTGGTTAATAACACATTTGATTCCACTATTATCTCACCAGACCGGATTTTGTCTGATTTACTCCTTCTATAGGAGGGAAAATTGTGGATATAACACATTATCTCGCACTTGGAACTTGCCCTCCAGCTGAACCTCCAGATGAGTTATTTGGTTCAGGTGTGACTAATTTGGCATTTAGGATACCACTCATGCAGTAGGTGTATCCTGAAGTTCACAGGTGAATTACACTCTTAGGGGTAACTCTGATGGGGCCTCACATCTCTGGCCTCGCGCCTCAGGGTTCTGGCCTCGTGATGACTCTGGCTCACGCCTCACTGCTCTGGCCTCCTGTCTCCAGCCTCGCGCCTCATGACTTCAGGCTCTGGCCTCGCGCCTCCTGGCTTGTACCTCACAACTTGGGGCTCCGGCGTCTCACCTCACAGCTTTGGCCTCAGCCCACACGCCACACAGCTCTGACCACACGTTGGCTTGGCACCTTGGGTCTGTCAAGGCCTCACTGCTTGACGTCTCTGGGCTTGATGTTTCTCAGCCTTGCCCTTCATGGCTTGGCTTCACTGGCTCTTGGCCTCTGGGCTTGTGCTTGGGCCTCTGGGCTTGTGCCTTGGGCCTCCGGGCTTGGGCCTTGTGCCTCTAGGCCTGTGCCTCTGGGCTTGTGGCTTGTGCTTCTGGGCTTGTGCCTCTGGACTTGTGCCTTGTACCTCTAGGCCTGTGCCTCTGGGTTTGTGGCTTGTGCCTCTGGGCTTGTGCCTCTGGACCTATGCCTTGTGCCTCTAGGCTTGTGCCTCTGGGCTTGTGGCTTGTGCCTCTAGCCTTGTGCCTCTGGCCTTGTGGCTTGTGCCTCTAGGCTTGTGCCTCTGGCCTTGTGACTCTAGGCTTGTGCCTCTGGGCTTGTGCCTTGTGTCTCTAGACTTGTACCTCTGGGCTTGTGCCTTGTGTCTCTAGGCTTGTGCCTCTGGGCTTGTGCCTTGTGTCTCTAGGCTTGTGCCTCTGGGCTTGTGCCTTGCGTCTCTAGGCTTGTGCCTCTGGGCTTGTGCCTTGTGTCTCTGGGCTTGTGCCTCTGGGCTTGTGCCTTGTGTCTCTAAGCTTGTGCATCTGGGCTTGTGCCTTGTGCCTCTGGGCTTGTGCCTTGTGCCTCTAGGCTTGTGCCTCTGGGCTTGTGCCTTGTGCCTCTAGGCTTGTGCCTCTGGGCTTGTGCCTTGTGCCTCAAGGATTGTGCCTTTGGGCTTGTGCCTTGTGCCTCTGGGCTTGTGCCTTGTGCCTCTGGGCTTGTGCCTTGTGCCTCTGGGCTTGTGCCTTGTTCCTCTGGGATTGTGCCTTATGCCTCCGGGCTTGTGCCTCCGGGCTTGCGCATTGCGCTTCATGCTTCTGGCATTGTGTGTCTGGCATTCCGCCTTGTGCCTCTGGCCTTGTGCCTATGGCATTACGCCTTGTGCCTCTGGCCTTGCGCCTCTGGCATTGCGCCTTGTGCCTATGGCCTTGCACCTCTGGCATTGCGCCTTGTGCCTCTGGCCTTGCGCCTCTGGCCTTGCGCCTCTGGCATTGCGCCACTGGCCTTTCGCCTCTGGCATTGCGCCTTGCGCCTCGCGCCTCTGGCATTGCGCCTTGCGCCTCTGGCATTGTGCATTGCACCTCTGGCATTGTGCCTTGCGCCTCGGGGCTTGCGCCTTGCGCTTCATGTTCCGGCCTTGCGTGTCTGGCATTGCGCCTCTGGCATTATGCCTTGTGCCTCTGACATTGCGCCTCTGGCATTGTGCCTTGCGCCTCTGGCCTCTGGCCTTGCGCCTCTGGCTTTGCGCCTCTGGTCTTGTGCCTTGCGCCTCTGGCCTTGCGCTTCCGGACTTGCGCCTTGCGCTTCCTGTTCTGGCCTTGCGCGTCTGGCATTGGGCCTTGCGCCTCTGCGCCTTGCGCTTCTGTGCCTCTGCACCTTGGGCCTTGCGCCTCTGCGCCTTGGGCCTTGCGCCTCTGCGCCTTGGGCCTTGCGCTTCTGCGCCTTGGACCTTATGCCTCTGCACCGTGGCCTTGCGCCTCTGCGCCTTTGGCCTTGCAGTAGCCTCGTCCCTTGCGCCTCGGGCTGCATACTTCGCATCTTGGGTATCTAGCATCGGCTTTGGTTAGAGGGGCCTCACACTTCTGGAATGGCACTTGGCTTAGCCGTGATAGGCAACCATGTTTGAGTTGGCCTAGTTTTCTCCTTATTATGGCTCAGAACTGGAATCTGAGTTCAGCTACGGTCCTTCTTTTCTACTTAGTAGTATTCAGCGGTGCTTAGTTGCTTAGTTCTGGTCTTTCATTTATAACTTATGACTAAAGAGAAATGTTTATCGGGTTCATCCTATGGTGGAAAGAACTGAATGTAGCCGATCATGGTAATAGCCCCGTTTTACTGTGACGGGTCCTTTGATGGCAATTGGACTGGTTTTCTGGCCATTGTTCAAAATCCAGAATCTTGTAAATACCCTGTGAGGTTTTCCAACCTCTTGTGGCAGGGAGCTCCATAGTCTCCCTCATAGGCTCACTGTTCTCACGAGAAAACATCCAGGGTCTCACCACTGTCAAATGAACTATCACTCTGTGATTATTGGAGGCCCTCACTCCTCTGGAGGATGTTCCCTGGTCACTATGGAAGACGGTGTGGTCTGTTTACGCTAGTGTCCGATATAGTGGTACTTACATGCTAATGGAGTATAGTGCATTTCTGGTTGGGTAGTCTGCCCAGGTGGTAGTGGTTTCTTTCCACCAGCTCAGGGCAACACTAGTCTCCTGTGTTTGCTGCCACGGATATGGCAAACCACTTCTTTAAATTCCAATATATATAATGTATACAGTGTATCTATGAGGTTGGCCACCTACATTTCTGGGACACTTTCCTCCCATCCAGATTCCGTACCCCGCTGTCCTTGGCATCTGCATCTTGGGAACAATGCTTCCTTCAAGTGGTCGGATGATGTACTTGGCTTGCTAATATCGGACGACGTGCCTTCCGGACTCCAACTCTTCATGTCTTTAGTTTTCATGATGGTCCTTCTCATTACTCGAGGTCCAGTAGTTTATGCATTGTCATCTTGGGCTTCTGGAGCCAGAATATGAACTCTGACGATACGGTGGGCTGGTCTGTGACCAGGGGTAATCGTTTGGACCTAGGAGAGCTGATGTCAGTACTGAACTGGTTTAATAAGCTCGGACAGGTTTATTCCTGATCTAGCCGGTGGTCTTCTATCGGGCTGTGGTTTATTCATTACTTGATAGGCTGTTCAGGACTTTAACTTCTATTCTATAGTTGCGGTGTTACGATTGTTCATTAACCCCTTTTCGGGTATGTCTCACTGTCTCTGGTCGCTGTAGTGTAAGCTGTCTACCTCATTTATTCTCATTCCCAACATGCAGAGCTCCTTCGCTCTTTGGACGCCAGGCGAGCAGTTCTGGCATATTTGGAGGCTACCAGAGCTGGCGCATAGATTCTGCCCTCTTGGTGCACCTTGCGGGAAAGTACCGAGGGAAGACGGTGTCTAAGACACCTCTGTCTCGGTGGGTTAGGTCCGCTCTTTCGGCTACTTACCAGTCCGCGGGTCAGGACCTCCCAACTCGCATTAGGGCCCGCTCTGCCAGGGCTCTGTCCACTTCTTGGGTGGTGAGGGCGGGGGGTTTCCTTGGTTCTGATTTGTCGTACGGCAACGTGGTCGGATCCCCACACGTTTTGTAAGCATTATAAACTGGGCCTTCTCACCGATCAGCACATGTTGTTCAGTAGAAGGGCTTTGCAGGCTGTGGTCCCCCCCTCATAGGGATTACTTTGGCATTCTCCTACCGTGCTGTCATGTGGCGTCCTGGAAAATAGGAATTACTACTTACCGGTAATGATGTTTCCAGGAGCCAACATGACAGCACCCTTATTTCCCTCCCGTCTGATTATGTACGGTGTTGTACGTTCTGCATTAATAAAATGGTGTTATCTCCCATCCTGGTGTGGTACTTTAAAAAACACTGAGGAAAGGGGGATGGGGAGGGGCTTTTAACTTCTTGCGTTTCCTGTCCCTGTAAAGGTCAAAGGAGCAACTCCTACCGTGCTGTCATGTTGGCTCCTGGAAACATCATTACCGGTAAGTAGTAATTCCTATTTTTCGTGTGTTCCAGTAGATCCCTATAATTTGGTGGTTGCCCACCATTAAGCACTTTTTGATCTCTAACATTATGACATCACGTGAGGCCTTGTCACTGACAAGTCTATTATCATTGTCATGAAGTTGTGTGCCCCATTTCGAGCACCAGAAGAGCTGAGAAGTACAGTCGAAACTGGACACCAGATCAAGAGCTAGGGATCAAGGGAGCTAGCTATGCAGAGCACAGGGCTTGGGAGCTTTGTCTTACACACTTGGGCCAATTTGAAAGGAAGCTAATGAATCTACAATAATGGTGTGCAAAAAATAAAATGTACACTCAAAATAGAGCATTGATACTCAATGTAGGACCTCAGACCTCAGAATTACATAGTGATAGTGCTAGCCATTGAGTCACCATATTGAGCCAATCATTGGCCGTAGCAATGAGATCTTTATGGTTGCCATATTAATGATATCAACTAGCCAATGGATGCCATATTCATGATATAACCTCACCAATGGATGCTATATTGATGATATAACCTAGCCAATAGATGCCATATTGATAATATAACCTAGCCAATGGATACGATAGTGATGATATAACTTAGACAATGGATGACATAGTGATGATATAACCTAGCCAATGGATGCCATATTGATGATATAACCTAGCCAAAGGATGCCATATTGATGATATAACCTAGCCAAAGGATGCCATATTGATGATATAACCTAGCCATTGGATACGATAGTGATGATATAACTTAGACAATGGATGCCATAGTGATGATATAACCTAGCCAAAGGATGCCATAATGATGATATAACCTAGCCAATGGATGCTATATTGATGATATAACCTAGCATTGGATGCCATATTGATGATATGACCTAGCCAAAGGATGCCATATTGATGATATGACCTAGCCATTGGATGCCATATTGATGATATAACCTAGCCAATGGATGCCATATTGATGATATGACCTAGCCAATGGATGCCATTTTTATGATGTAACCTAGCCAATGGATGCCATATTGATGATATAACCTAGCCAATGGATGCCATAGTGATTATATAACCTAGCCAATGGATGCCATATTGATGATATAACCTAGCCAAAGGATGCAATATTGATGATATAACCTAGCCAATGGATGCCATATTGATGATATAACCTAGCCAATGGATGCCATATTGATGATATAACCTAGCCAAAGGATGCCATATTGATGATATAACCTAGCCAATGGATGCAATATTGATTATATAACCTAGCCAATGAATTGTCATCTCAGAGCTGTGCAAGATTTTAAAGATGATTATATAACAGTTTATTAATTGTTATCTGTGTATACAGCTCCTGCGAACACCTATGTGATACCATGGTTATAGATGATGTTAATTTGTAGTCTGTAATCATGAAAACACTAAACTTTGCATATTAACTGCATACAGTAAAATGTGGGACTTTTTTTTTCCATCCAGAGAGAAAGTAAACTTCCTTTATTTTTTTTATTTTATTTATACAATTTTATTGCTGTAGGACAATATATTCTACAGTATATATATATTATTTTAGTATAATTGTAATATGATGCTAACAACAAAACTTATTATTTCTTTTGTCATTATTACTTTACGAAGAATGTAATTTAGTTGTATTTTCCTTGAAATATGGCCTGGGATACAGAACTTTAGTACGTGCATTGTATTAAAGATCACACTATAAACTCGAGCTGAGTCATTTTGCTGTATACTAAACTGGAATCAAGGATTTTATGAGCTTCTGAATTTTGTATTAAAGGCCAAACAAAACTCTACGTGAAATATAAAAATAAAGCATTAGGAAAGGATGGGTTTTATTCTACATACTTTTCATTAGTGATATTTACTAGTTATTGGTTCTCATAATCAGAGGTGGATCTAGCTTTTCTGGCACCCAGGGCAAGTATTCATTTTGGCGCTCTCCCACCCCCCTCCCAAGCAGTTGAGTCATCACGTGACCACTCATTCTTATGTGATTTGCACATTTACAGTCACGACAAGCTGCTCTTCCTAATTCTCTCAGTGTTTAGTCACATCTGAGAGAAGCAGGAAGAAAAGCCAGTTGTCAAATGACCATAAGCCTTAAAATCGCACATACAGTGTGTTACGAACCGGCGCCGCCATAGCCGCAAGCAGCCTGCTGCGGTTCCTGTTGCGCCCAGGCGCCGGCTGCCGTCCTTGGCCGTGCCTTGGGTCGTCCAGTTGGCTGTTCCTTCCACCACGTCTAAGTGTGGAGAGGCGGCTAGTGCACATGCGTGCGCCGATTTACCCCAGCCAGAGTTTAAGCCCGATGTTTTGCCTAGTGAGCATGCTCAGCCTGATTGTGTTATGTCTGAGACTAAAGGCTGCTTTACACGAGTCGATATATTGTGCGATGCATCGTTGGGGTCACGGATTTTGTGACGCACTTCCGTCATTCGTAACGACATCTCCTCATGTGACAGCTCCTTGCGAGTCCAACCGCTGCCTAATCGTTTGAAATTCGGCCATCGTGTACTCATCATTTAATTCCATAAAATCGGTCAGTTTAGTCTTAATGAACGACACATTGCAAAGTGTGACACCGTGTAATCGGCCATCCTCGTAGTTATTTGTGACGTCATTAAACCTTCAGGGAGTATTTGTGGTTTTAAATAATCACGCCTAATCTAATCGGATTGGTTGTAGCAGATGCGTTTTGATTGGTTATTACTGTTATAAAATACGGAGCTGTAGTCATGATGTGTGAACATTCAGCCTTGGCGTCATGCACAGTGTTTTATAGTGCATTACTCCTAATTTTTCTTACGTTAGTTTGTTCGCTGGATTTTCCGCCCTCCTTGTTATCCCTTTTTTGTGGTAAGTTGTTATATGCCAATCTTTCCTTTTTGGATCAAAATCGACATTAACCAGACCACAAACAACAAACAAGAATGATGCTAAGGACACACGAGGCAACAAAGACAGACGCAGAAGAGAAACTATATATATGGGATGTAACCAATCAACCACATTAGCAGAACTGGATTGAGCAGGTCAGAATAATTCAGGGCGTGCAACAATCCAGACAACGTCACGGAGGGGTGTATAGTTTGCCTAATTACGCCCATACAAAAGACAGATTGACCAAAGGAAAACATGTGTGAAGCCTTTTGGACGTCCGCCATGGCCAATCAATATATCGATGAGCGCTTTGTGGTCGTTTGACAACACTCAACGTGTGACACATGGACAACTACCTATCAGCGATACAAACAAAAAAAAAAAAAAAGACTTTGCAAAATAAATCGCACGATGGATCGACTCGTGTAAAGCAGCCTTAAGTCCTCAGTTCAGGCTACTGAGCAAGCTCCCACAATTAACCCTAACAGCCTCTTTGCACAGGTACTTGGACTTCGTGCTGTGTCTAAGTTCTGGGATGTGCCTACTGAGCATGCTCAAACTGATAGTCTGCTTTCTAAGCCTGTGGCTCAGGCTACTGAGCATGCTCAGGCACTTAGTGCATCAGAGGCTAGGTCCAGTAAGGACCTCACTGAGCATGTCTGTGAGGTGGCAGGCCCTGATAGGGCAGAGGGTGTCAGGTGTCCTGATGACGTGGCAACTCCGGACTGGCTCGCAGAGGCCCGCCCCTATGATCTGGCACCTCAGTATTGGTCGTCAGACGATGACTGGTGAAGTGCTTGGGGCGTGGCTGCCATGAGGTCATCAATGACGTGGCGGTTCCGGATAGGTCGCATGTGACGTCACTGATGACATGGCACCCTGCTATTGGACCTTGGTGGTTCCACCCTGGGTTTGGGGCGGACCCAGGTTATAAAAGGGGCTGGAGACAACATGGAGGTGCGCAGTCTTCACTTTTGCTCAGTCAGAGCACACCTCCATGTTAGAGCCTCATTGCGGCATAAGCCTATGTTGGGAAGCGGTAGGTAGGGTTAGGCGAACGGTGCCTGTCACGCCAAGATTCGTGGCTCGGCACATCAGGGTCAGGCGCCGTGCTTCCCTCCTGCCGTTCCAGTCTTGCTATAGCAGCCCAGTAGCGTTAACTGGGCTGCGGCTGCTGTGCTTCCTGTCCGATTGTGCCCCCTACACACACGGACAACGCACCTGCTGCGCCACCTGTCTGATTGTGCTCCCTACGCACACGGACAACGCACCTGCTGTGCCACCTGTCCAATTGTGCCCCCTACGCACATGGACAACGCACCTGCTGCGCCACCTGTCCGGTTGTGCCCCCTACGCGCACGGACAGCGTACTCCAGGACCCCTGTGGAGTTAACAGGGTGTTCCTTATTTTCCTTGGCTTCCCGGTCAACGCTACTGGTGTACCCATCTGGCCTGACGTGTCCTACACACACGTGGCCAGTCGAGAGGTGGCCAGAAACGCTAATCGGAGGACCGCTCGGCCTGACGTGTCCTACACACGTGGCCGACAGGGCGCTTTCGTGGCGGTCTTCCGGTCAACGCTACCTGGTTACCACCCGGCCTGACGTGTTTCCTGCACACGTGGTTGGTGTAGCGCTAGGTGCACCAAAACGCTAATCGGGTTGTCGTCCAGTCTGTCTGACGTGTCCCAACACACGTGACCGGTTCCCAGAGTTCCTGGGTTATCTCAGAGCCATCCAGCTCTATGGTCTCCGCCTAACCCTCAGGTGCCAGCAGCTCCTTTGTCATCTGGAGCACGGTGGGCCCCGACTGGCGATTAGGATATATACCCCCTGGTCCTAATCTGCCGGTCCCCCCGTAACACAGTGCCTACAAGTAGTATTCAACCCCCTGCAGATTTAGCAGGTTTACACATTCGGAATTAACTTGGCATTGTGACATTTGGACTGTAGATCAGAAGTGTGAAATGCACTGCAGCAAAAAAGAATGTCATTTTTTTTATTTTTTTTTAAATTGTGAAAAGTTTATTCAGAGGGTCATTTATTATTCAACCCCTCAAACCACAAGAATTCTGTTTGGTTCCCCTAAAGTATTAAGAAGTATTTCAGGCACAAAGAACAATGAGCTTCACATGTTTGGATTAATTATCTCTTTTTCCAGCCTTTTCTGACTAATTAAGACCCTCCCCAAACTTGTGAACAGCACTCATACTTGGTCAACATGGGAAAGACAAAGGAGCATTCCAAGGCCATCAGAGACAAGATCGTGGAGGGTCACAAGGCTGGCAAGGGGGTACAAAACCCTTTAGAAGGAGTTGGGCCTACCTGTCTCCACTGTTGGGAGCATCATCCGGAAGTGGAAGGCTTATGGAACTACTGTTAGCCTTCCACGTCCTGGACAGCCTTTGAAAGTTTCCACCCGTGCCGAGGCCAGGCTTGTCCAAAGAGTCAAGGCTAACCCAAGGACAACAAGGAAGGAGCTCCGGGAAGATCTCATGGCAGTGGGGACATTGGTTTCAGTCAATACCATAAGTAACGTACTTCACCGCAATGGTCTCCGTTCCAGACGAGCCCGTAAGGTACCTTTACTTTCAAAGCGTCATGTCAAGGCTCGTCTACAGTTTGCTCATGATCACTTGGAGGACTCTGAGACAGACTGGTTCAAGGTTCTCTGGTCTGATGAGACCAAGATCGAGATCTTTGGTGCCAACCACACACGTGACGTTTGGAGACTGGATGGCACTGCATACGACCCCAAGAATACCATCCCTACAGTCAAGCATGGTGGTGGCAGCATCATGCTGTGGGGCTGTTTCTCAGCCAAGGGGCCTGGCCATCTGGTCCGCATCCATGGGAAGATGGATAGCACGGCCTACCTGGAGATTTTGGCCAAGAACCTCCGCTCCTCCATCAAGGATCTTAAGATGGGTCGTCATTTCATCTTCCAACAAGACAATGACCCAAAGCACACAGCCAAGAAAACCAAGGCCTGGTTCAAGAAGGAAAAAATCAAGGTGTTGCAGTGGCCTAGTCAGTCTCCTGACCTTAACCCAATTGAAAACTTGTGGAAGGAGCTCAAGATTAAAGTCCACATGAGACACCCAAAGAACCTAGATAACTTGGAGAAGATCTGCATGGAGGAGGGGGCCAAGATAACTCCAGAGACCTGTGCCGGCCTGATCAGGTTTTATAAAAGATGATTATTAGCTGTAATTGCAAACAAGGGTTATTCCACAAAATATTAAACCTAGGGGTTGAATAATAATTGACCCACACTTTTATGTTGAAAATGTATTAAAATTTAACTGAGCAACATAACTTGTTGGTTTGTAAGATTTATGCATTTGTTAATAAATCCTGCTCTTGTTTGAAGTTTGCAGGCTCTAACTTATTTGCATCTTATCAAACCTGCTAAATCTGCAGGGGGTTGAATACTACTTGTAGGCACTGTAAGTGAAGTGGCCATGTTATGATTGCCGGAACCAGCAATCAGAGCTCATTCCTGACAATGATTATATTACATGGTGTTAGAATTGGTCTTGTTCACGTTTTAGATAAAAGTTTGCAGTCACTGAAGGTGACGGCACACTTCTGAATTCTCACAGCGCATGCTCTCCACACTTTTAGGATTGTCATTTGCCAGTAGCAAGAGTGGACAGTCATGTGAGCACAAGTATGCGGTTTTCCTTACTTCTGGCCACATGCCAACTAGACGTGTCTAGCCTCGCTCAGTTCATTTTCATTGAGCAAGGCCAAGCATGTCTAGTCGACACATGACTGCATGTATACAAATTACATACTTGCGGTTTCATGACCTCCCACTTTCACCACCAACACCATAGAATTCTAACAGTCTTCAGTGTGCTCTCTGTGAGAATTCAGAAGTCTGCAAACACTTAGGGTTACTTTACATGCAGCGACATCGCTAGCGAGTGCTAGCGATGTCGAGCACGATAGCTCCCACCCCCGTCACTCGTGCGACATCTGGTGCTCACTGCCGTAGCGAACATTATCGCTACGGAAGCGTCACACGCACATACCTGGTCAGCGACGACACTGTGACTGATGAACAATCCCTCACATTGGGGGGAGGTGCGTTCGGCGTCATAGCGACGTCACTGCAGCGTCACTAAGCGTCACTAAGCGGCCGGCCAATAGAAGCGGAGGGGCGGAGATGAGTGGGCGGAAAATCCCGGCCACCTCCTTTCTTCCGCATTGCCGGTGGACGCAGGTAAGGAGATGTTCGTCGCTCACGCGGTGTCACACATAGCGATGTGTGCTGGCGCAGGAACGATAAACAACATCATACCTGTGGCTGCAGTGATATTAAGGAAATGAACGACGTGTCAACGATCACCGTTTTGGAATGATTTTGCGATCGTTGATCGTCGATCATTAGTGTTACACACTGCGATGTCGCTACCGGCGTCGGCTGTGCATCACTAACTACGTGACCCCGACGATATATCGCTAGCGATGTCGCAGCGTGTAAAATACCCCTTAGAGTTACTGAAGACTAGAGTTGAGCGCGGTTCGAGGTTCGTGGTTCTCCAGTTCGCGGCTCGAGTGATTTTGGGGGCTGTTCTAGATCGAACTAGAACTCGAGCTTTTTTGCAAAAGCTCGATAGTTCTAGATACGTTCGAGAACGGTTCTAGCAGCAAAAAACCCAGCTAATTCCTAGCTGGCTTTCCGCTGTAATAGTGTAAGTCACTCTGTGACTCACACTATTATGACATTTCAGTGTATAGTGTGCGGGAACAGCGCATTCAGATCACTGCTGTATGAACAATGGCGATCGCCATTTTTTTTGTTTTTTCCTTGTCTTTCTTCCCTAAGCGCGCGCGTGTAGTGGGGAGGGCCAGCATGTCAACCAATCCCAGACACACACACAGCTAAGTGGACTTTTAGCCAGAGAAGCAACGGCATGTGTGATAGGATGTCCATGTCACATGTCCCTGCATTATAAAAACGAGTATCTGCCCGTCCGGACGCCATTTTCTCTTCTGCGTCCTTGGTGTCAGACATCACTGGCGCAGCTCCGTCCTGAGTCCTATCGCCGATACTGCTGTATGCGCTCCATACACAGCACTGTACAGCATAGGGATAGCACTTTCTATCAGTCCTTTTAAGGGCTCATACGAGCAGGGTCAGAGCCATAGGTGACAGGTCCTGAAAACAGAGTTTAACAGCTACACAAGATGACAGCGTCTGTGTAGCTAAGGTCAGGGATTTCCTCGCTGCATTTTCCCATTAGGAGGGATAGAAAGGCAGGCTTCCATTCCTCTACCCAGAGACCCACAACCCTGGCACTACCCTCCTGCCCTTTGCACACTCCAACTCTTTGTTACTAAGCCATTATACTAGCAAACACTGAGTGAACCTAGTGGCATCCTAAACGTGGCTATTGGACTTCTGTATAGTCCCACTAGTGCAAAGATATTTGCAGCACCTCTGCCTGCATTGCACACTCAAACTCATTGTTACTAAGCCATTATACTAGCAAACACTGAGTGTACCTAGTGGCATCCTAAACGTGGCTATTGGACTTCTGTATAGTCCCACTAGTGCAAAGATATTTGCAGCACGTCTGCCTGCATTGCACACTCCAACTCATTGTTACTAAGCCATTATACTAGCAATTTATGCTGCCAGTTTAAGGGCCGTAGTTGCATTGTCAGGGATATTTATTCTTTATTATTCTGCTGTTAATAAAGATAGACCACCGCTGTAATCTACACCACCTCTCAATTTTTACTACCACATTTTCAGTGCACAATCTTGTCGCAATCAACATGAGTGGCAAAATGACAGATGCTGGTGGAAAGGGGAAGAGGCGTGGTGGAAAAGGAAAAAAAGGGTTTGTCCGTGGGGAAGGTGGCAAAGCTCCATTATCATCTGCTGAAGAGAGACCATCTACCAGCAAAAGTAAGATGTCTACTACTTACCGTGGATAATCCGATGTGCTCCCTTTTTTACGGACACGAACAACAGGAACAAAGCTAGATGATGGCCAAAAAAGGAAAATGCTTGAATGGATCTCAAGTGGTCCAACAAGTGCCCTCTCAGCCACTTCAAGTACCGCATCCAAAAAACACCAGTCCTCTGAGTTGTCATCCCAATCAAACTTGCTTTCTCCCAGCTCTGAAGTCTCCATCAGCCCTGCACAGTATGGTGGAACTGAGATGGCTGAGTCTGCAGAGCTGTTCAGTCACACTATAGCCTTGGAATCAGAGGTCTGCTCCCAAGCTACAGTGAGTACAGACCAGGAAATGGTCTGCAGTGATGCCCAGAACCTTTGTGACTCTGATTCAGGCCGTGAGGACCAAGTTCCTGAGCGTAATGTTGACCCTTTGTCACAAACTGTAACACCTGTGGTTATAGACAATGAGGAACATACTGATGACGATGAGACCCAGATACCAGATTGGGATGACAACTTAAATATTCGGTCAGGGCAAGAAGAGGCTCGGTCTGAGGGGGAGGGGAGTGCAAACACAACAATTGATGATGAAGTTCTAGATCCCACCTACTAGGATTTTAGAGACCTTATGTCTGTCGCTGTGCCCCAGTACCAGATGCCTAGTCGCCACTACTTCTCTAAGGAAGGTGTGCCCGCGCTACACCAGCATGTCGCACACAACATCACCGCTTCCTTGAGAAACTCTGTGTGTGAACGGGTGCATTTCCCCACCGATACTTGGACCAGTAAGCATGGACAGGGACGTTACATGTCGCTGACTGGGCACTGGGTAACTATGGTGATAGATGGCGAAGGGTCTGCTCCACAAGTCTTGCCGTCCCCACGACTTGTGTGT
The DNA here is from genome assembly GCF_048569485.1 of Anomaloglossus baeobatrachus. NCBI lineage: Eukaryota > Metazoa > Chordata > Amphibia > Anura > Aromobatidae > Anomaloglossus > Anomaloglossus baeobatrachus. The sequence continues at coordinate 65,606,738 of NC_134356.1, forward strand.
CAATCCTCTGTTTGTCCAAGTTCCGCCACTGTTTCTGCCTCCTTCACCTCATCTGGGTCCTCCACCTCCGCCCCAAGCCTGCCTGGTCAGGCCACCAGCGTTCTCACTGCGCAGAAGGAATCACGCACCCCTCATTACTATGCTGGCAGCAGAGCGCAATGGCATCAGGCGGTCTTTAGCTTGACATGTCTTGGGAATAGGAGTCACACAGCTGAGGAGTTGTAGTCAGCTCTGCGGTCCGAGTTTAATAAATGGTTGTCTCCACTCAACCTGCAGCCTGGTAAGGCCGTGTGCGAATATGCTGCAAACCTGGGTGCGGCCCTTCGCCTGCGCAAGGTGACACACGTGCCTTGTATGGCTCACGTGTTGAACCTTGTTGTCCAGCAATTCTTAACACACTATCTTGGCCTAGATGGCCTTCTGACCAGGGCACGAAAACTGTCTGCTCACTTCCGCCGTTCAAGCGCCGCAGCTGAGCGACTTGCATCTCTCCAGAAGTCTTTCGGCCTGCCGGTTCATCGCCTGAAATGCGATGTGGCGACACGCTGGAATTCGACTCTCCACATGTTACAGCTACTGTGGCAGCACCGCCGAGCCCTGGTGCAATACGTCATGACGTATAGCCTGGGCCAACGAGATGCAGAGGTGGGGCAGATCACCCTGATGGAGTGGTCTCAGATCAAGGACCTATGCACCCTTCTGCACAGTTTTGACATGGCGACGAATATGTTTAGCGCTGACAATGCCATTATCAGCATGACAATTCCAGTCATTTACATGCTGGAGCACACGCTAAACACTATTCGGAGTCAGGGGGTGGGACAACAGGAAGGGGAGGAACTACAGGAGCATTCATATGCGCAAGGGACAACAACATCACCAAGGTCCAGACGTTCATCATCACCAACGCAGCAGGCATGGGACCATGGGGGACAGGGATCAACAAGGGCGCATAGTAGCAGGCGAAATGTTGAGGAAGGTGCAGGAGAACATGAAGAAATGGAGGACGAACTGTCCATGGACATGGAAGACTCAGCAGATGAGGGAGACCTTGGTCAAATTTCAGTTGAAAGAGGTTGGGGGGAGATGTCAGAGGAAGAAAGAACGGGTAGCACCTCTATGCAACAAACACAGCGTGGACTTGGTCCGCATGGCTGCGCAAGACACATGAGTGCCTTCTTGTTGCACTACCTCCAACATGACCCTCGTATTGTCAAAATTAGAAGTGATGATGACTACTGGATTGCCACACTATTAGATCCCCGGTACAAGTCCAAATTTTCTGACATAATTCCAGCTATAGAAAGGGATGCACGTATGCAGGAGTATGAGCAGAAGCTGTTACTCGATCTTAGCTCGGCTTTTCCACCAAACAACCATGCAGGTGCAGGGAGTGATTCTCCCAGTTGTAACTTGACAACCATGGGACGGTCTAGTCATCTTCAACAGTCTACCCGTACCAGTAGGACTGTATCTGGTGCTGGTAACAGCAATTTTATGGAATCTTTTCATAATTTTTTTAGACCCTCCTTTGCAAGGCCACCAGAGACAACAAGTCTGACACATAGTCAATGCCTGGAGAGGATGATACAGGAGTATCTCCAAATGAACATCGATGCCATGACTTTGCAAATGGAGCCTTGCTCATTTTGGGCTTCAAATCTTGAAAAATGGACAGAGCTCTCCACTTACGCCTTGGAGATTTTGTCGTGTCCAGCTGCCAGCATTGTCTCTGAACATGTCTTCAGTGCTGCTGGGTGTGTGCTGACAGATAAGCGCACGCGTCTGTCCAGTGACAATGTGGACAGACTAACGTTCATCAAAATGAACAAGTCATGGATCCACCAGGAATTTACTACCCCTGTGTCATCCTGGGGAGAGTAAAGGCTTGTGGATTTGGAATGTGCTTGATGCAAATCTAGCTGTGAAGTGTACAACTAGGGCACAAGTGCTGCCACTGAATGGGTGGGTGTGTGTGGGGCACAATTTTTTGAAAAAAAGGGAGACTCCGCTTGGAGTAACCCTTGATTGCTGTGTTTTTTTAAAATGATCCAAGATGAACAGAGCTGGGATCAGGAAAGACTTTGCTACCTACCCCGGTGTCATCCTGGGGACGGTTAAGAATAGCGTATTTTTGAATGTGCTTGATGCAAATCAAAACATCCTGTTTGCAACTAAGGCACAAGTGCTGCCACTGATAAGGTGTCTGTGTGGCCCAATTTTTTGAAAAAAGGGAGACTCCGCTTGGAGTAACCCTTGCTTACATTGTTTTTAAAAGAAGCCAAGATGAACAGAGCTGGGATCAGGAAAGACTTTGCTACCTACCCTGGTGTCATCCTGGAGACGGTTAATTATGGCGTATTTTTAAATGTGCTTGATGCAAATCTATCTGTGAAGTGTACAACTGGGGCACAACTGCTGCCACTGAATGGGTGGGTGTGTGTGGGGCCCAATTTTTGGAAAAAAAGGGAGACTCCGCTTGGAGTAACCCTTGCTTGCTGTGTTTTTTTAAAATGATCCAAGATGAACAGAGCTGGGATCAAGAAAGACTTTGCTACCTACCCTGGTGTCATCCTGGGGACGGTTAAGAATAGCGTATTTTTGAATGTGCTTGATGCAAATCTAGCTGTGAAGTGTACAACTGGGGCACAACTGCTGCCACTGAAGGGGTGGGTGTGTGTGGGGCCCAATTTTTGGAAAAAAGGGAGACTCCGCTTGGAGTAACCCTTGCTTACATTGTTTTTAAAAGAAGCCAAGATGAACAGAGCTGGGATCAGGAAAGACTTTGCTACCTACCCTGGTGTCATCCTGGGGACGGTTAAGTATGGCGTATTTTTGAATGTGCTTGATGCAAATCTAGCTGTGAAGTGTACAACTAGGGCACAAGTGGAGTCACCTTGCGGTGTTTTACATGATTTTAGAAGGGCGTGCCATGCCTATATCTGTGTGTCCTCCTCTTTTTCCTTGTCCAGCTGTTTTGTTTTCGCATGAGTATATGTCCTTGTCACTTTCCCATGTGTTTGTGTTGTGTTGTGAGTTGTTTGTCACCTTTTGGACACCTTTGAGGGTGTTTTCTAGGTGTTTTTATGTGTTTGTGATTGCCTGCCATTGTTTCCTATGCAGTTCGAGTTCGGTTCGTCGAACGTTCGACGAACCGAACTCGAACGGGACCTCCGTTCGACGAACCGACCTCGAGCCGAACCAGGACCGGTTCGCTCGTCTCTACTGAAGACTCATCACAAACATGTACAACTCCTTTAATGCTCCTAAAATAAATAAAAAATATAGTAACTAGAGATGGTGAAATCCACAGATATTTGGGATTGGTGGATCCAACCGAATTTAAAAAGAAAACCCGGTTTGAGATCAGAATTAATCCCAAATATCTGCCCGGATGTTGAACCCCATATAAGTCTATGGGGACCAGAATATTGTGCTTTTTAAAGTGGTGGTAGAAAGGACTAGGGAGCGTTATACTTAGTGATTCTCTCGTATGGCTGTAACACTACGTCACCCTGTGTGAGTGTGTATGAATGTTTGGGCAATCACTGAGACCACCATCAATGAATGAAATAAAGGTGAAAAGTTACAGGATAGATGGGTCATTGTGTAAAGAATAAACGGGATATAGATCTTGATGTCGCCATGAACATTCATTGTGCTGCTCACCGTGAGATCACAACTCCACCAATCAAAGATCGATCTTTACTCAAAAGATAGGCCATTAATGTTAAACACCAATACAAGGTCATTAAAGAGAACTTTTTGCTAGTTTTAGAATGACAAACTAGCCACATAGTGGCTACAGAGTTAATTAAAATATAGTTTTTAATCATTCATCTCTATTGTGGATATATTACATAGTAACATAGTGACATAGTTTCTAAGGTTGAAGGAAGAACTTATGTCCATCTAGTTCAGCCTATTTTAGTGCCGCTGTTCTCCAGTGTTGAACCTGTGGAAGGCAAAAACCCACAGAGTAGAAGCCAATTTTTTTCACAGGGAAAAAATATATTTCCCGACTCCTAAGCTGGGTCAACTATCTACCTGTAATATTATGCTATTCATAACCTTCTATACTGTTGCTATCAAGAAAAGAATCCATTTCTCTCTTAAATTCATTCAGTGAGTTGGCCATCACCACTTCCTCAGGAAGAGAGTTCCAGAGCCTCACTGCTCTTACCGTGAAGAACCCTCTTCTATGCTGGTGCAGAAATTTTCTTTCCTCCAAACAAAGAGAATGCCCCCTTGTTCTTGTAACAGTCCTTGCTTCAAAGAGATCATGGAAGAGATCTCTGTATTACCCTCTGATATACTTGTACATATTTATTAGGTCTTCCCTAAGTCTTCTCTTTTCTAGAGTAAATAGACATAATTTTGATAACCTTTCTGGGTATTGTAATGCACCCACTCCATTTATTATTTTAGTAACCCGCCTCTGAACCCTTTCAAGTTCAGTAATGTCTTTCTTGAGCACCTGTGCCCAAAATTGCACACAATACTCCAAGTGTGGACTGAGGAGTGATTTGTACAGAGGGAGAATTATGTTTTCATCTCGTGCCCTCAGACCTCTTCTAATACATCCCATGACTCAATTTGCTTTGGTGGCAGCTGCCTGACACTGGACACTCCAATTTAGCTTCTTATTGACTAAGCTGCTTAAAGGCCCCGTTACACGCAACGACATCGCTAACGAGATATCGCTGGGGTCACGGAATTCGTGACGCACATCCGGCATCGTTAGCGACGTCATTGCGTGTGACACTTACGAGCGACCGCTAATGGTCCGAAAAAAGGGAAAAATTGTTGATTGTTGACACGTCGTTCCTTTCCAAAAAATCGTTGATCTTTTAGGAAGCAGGTTGATCACCGTTCCTGAGGCAGCACATATCGCTACGTGTGACACCCTGGGAACGACGAACAACAGCGTTCCTGTGTCCTCCGGCAACAAGGTGGGAGGGATGTTAATGCGGCTGCTTTCCGCCCCTCCGCTTCTATTGGTGGCCCGCTGTGTGACGTTGCTGTGATGGTGCATGAACCTTCCCCTTAAAAAAGAGTTTGTTCGGCGGTCACAGTGACGTCGTTAGGAAGGTATGTGCGTGTGATGCGTAGTAGCGATATTGTTCGCCACGGACAGCGATTTGCCCATGACGCACGCACGACGGGGGCGGGTGCGATCGCTAGCGACATTGCTAGCGATGATGCTGCGTGTAAAGCGGCCTTAAGTCTTTTTCCATGTCTGATTTCCCCAGCAGTTTCCCATTTAGTAAGTAATATTAAAGATATTAGCTTGTATAGTTTAAATGTAAAAAAAAAAAATGCCACTAGATAATGTCATAACATACTTTTCTCTTTGTGATATGGAAATACTGTACAGACTCCTCACCCTGCTCTCCTCATTGATCTCACTGCCAGCACCTATAGTGATTACAAACGAAGGAGTGGAATAGAGTAGACTGTGTATCATTACAAACATGTCTGCATCTGTAGCTCTCATCTCATGGCACTGCCAATGTGGGGGGATTGGAGAAGAGGCTAGCTGTGTGTTATTACAAACACTTCTGCATCTGTAGCTCTCTTCTAACACCACTGTCAGTGTGGGGATAGTTGAGAAGAGCACAGATAAGTGTAATTACAAACACTTCTGCATCTGTAGCTCTCTTCTAATACCCCTGTCAGTGTGGGGATAGTTGAGAAGAGCACAGATAAGTGTAATTACAAACACTTCTGCATCTGTAGCTCTCTTCTAATACCACTGTCAGTGTGGGGATAGTTGAGAAGAGCACAGATAAGTGTAATTACAAACACTTCTGCATCTCTAGCTCTTATGTTATGGCACTATCAGTGTGGGGCGAGTGAGAGTAGAGCTGACAGCACTACGAGAGAAAAGCTCGAGATGCAGAGGTGTTTTTAATAACACACAGCTCTGCTATAATCTCATCCCTGTCTTGTAATCTCAGTAGAAATTGGTAGTAAGAGCAGTTAGGCGAGCAGGGCTGTGTCTTATTACAAGTCTTTCCATATCACACAGAGATAGCCACTTCTGACATTCTCTGAGGGGCATTTACTTTTTTCCACTAAGAAATAAAATTTACAAGCTACGATCTCCACAACGTATAGAAAAATAAAAACTATGTTTTATTCAGCTCTGCAACCAACATACTCATACTGGTGATGCTATGAGTAAGGACCCTCCAGTTCGAAAAGCGTAAGCGTTCTTCACATTGGTGAACCATATGTATTTTATACATGATACCTGTTTTTAATTTTTTGGAATAAAAGTCTTTGATTTTATAATTCTCTGGTCGAAGTTGCTGGAATATCCCTAAAGATTTTTGTCATACTGGTGAACAGTTCTCTTTTAGAGAGTAAACGACAGAATGTCATATGAACTTTACCTTGTATGGGGATCTCACTAAATAGAGACTAGTAGAGCAGTTACAGAGTAAAATTACCATTGACTTGTACCAATGATAGCATAACAAGCACAACAGTGATAACAGTGGAGATATGAATTATATAGATCCAAGGCTGGGGGTATTTGATCGTTGCTTGCACCCCCCCTCTGTGAACAAGTAATTTTAGCAGGTTATCCGATGAAGAGCAGACATGGAGTAATGTTCATGACAAAATTGGTGGTTGCAGTAGTGGTGTTCTTGAAAAATTGGCAGCAAGTGGTCAAATGTTCTTAAGATAGATAAATAAAATTATATTTCGATCTGATATATGCATGTGGCTATTCATCTTTAAAAAGAAGCCTTTGTTCTTATTGATATGAGACATTTTATGGAGAATAGAGGGAGTCTGCACATTTAGCACACATGACTACATTCTTCATCTCTACTGATCTGAACCTATTTTAGCATAATTTCATAGATTAGGCAAATCTCAGAAAAACCCAATGGGCTTAATTTTTTTTCACCCAAATTTCTAGATATTTGACATTCCTACTCCTCATTCCTACTCTGTTCAACAGAGGTGGAAACCTCTAAGCCTAAGGAGTCAATGTATATACTCCTAAAAGTGATGAACCATGAACAACATTAAAGGCCGCTTTACACGCAACGACATCGCTAACGAGATGTCATTGGGGTCACGGAATTCGTGATGCACATCCGGCCTCGTTAGTGACGTCGTTGCGTGTGAAACGCACGATCGACCGTTACCGATCAAAATTACTTACCTTATCGTTGATCGTTGATGCGTCGTTCTATTGCCAATTATCCTTGCTGTTGCAGGACGCAGGTTGTTTGTCGTTCCTGCGGCAGCACACATCGCTATGTGTGACACCGCAGGAACGAGGAACATCACCGTACCTGCAGCCGCCGGCAATGAGGAAGGAAGGAGGTGGGCGGGATGTTCCACCCGCTCCTCTCCGCCCCTCCACTTCTATTGGGCGGCCGCTTAGTGACGTCGCTGTGACGCCGCACAAACCGCCCCCTTAGAAAGGAGGCGGTTCGCCGACCACAGAGACGTCGCTAGGCAGGTAAGTATGTTTGACCGTTCTTAGCGATGTTGTGCGCCATGGGCAGCAATTTGCCCGTGACGCACAAACGACGGGGGCGGGTGCTTTCACCAGCGACATTGCTAGCGATGTCGCTGTGTATAAAGTGCCCTTTAGGACTTATTCACATGATCGTCATAGTTTTCAGAAAATCATTGTGAAGCGGCTACAATTTTTTTTTTTTTCAAAAATTTTGGAAAATGACAACTAATAATATGGGGTGGATGCAATTTGTGAATCCAGGCCATGGCATCATGTTGTTAGGTTAAGTCACTGCAGTTTTAATACAGTCGAAGGATCTCAATTGTAATAAAATGAGATATCTAAGACAAGTCTATTTAATGGTAAAAATAAATCACTGAGATGATTCACAGTAATTTAGTTGATTAGGGAATATGGCTTCTGTGCATATTTGCAATTTTTCTTATGGAAAGATATTTTAATACTGTACAATTGTGTTATATTGATGAGATTTTTATGGTTGTGTCAAGGTACAGAATATATTTTAAAATCTTACGGCATACATAGATTTTGTTTGCCGAAATCCATTGTTCTTGATGGGATAAGGAAGAAATCAAGTAAACAATTATGAGCAGACATTTCCTTAAGGAAGCACAAAACCTGAAGAAGAAATCAGGCAGAGCTCTCATTTTGATCAATTCCATCTACTATTGGTAAATGGGTGAAGTTCTCCCTACTTAGCAAGAAAGGAGGAATGCTTAAAAGGAACCTGTCACAAGTTTTTCGGCCTATAAGCTGTGGCCACCACCACCGGGCTCTTATATACAGCATTCTAACATGCTGTATATAAGAGCCAAGGCCGCTGTGTAGAACATAAAAAACACTTTATAATGCTCACCTAGAAGGTCGCTCAGGCGCACAACAGTCAGATGGGTGGCGCCGTTCTCTGGGACCAGCGCCTCTTCTTCCGGCCATCTTGG